>NC_092134.1:46715203-47939489 GCF_043159975.1 Macaca nemestrina | reverse complement strand
CAAAAAGAATAAAATACCTAGGAATACAGTTAACTGGGGAAATGAGGCAGGTTTGTAGTCACTTTGTTATTTCTGTGGGCTGCATTATGTGACACAACATTGAATGGGAGGGGGGTTTGTGTATGTAATACAATTCTGATAAATTCCTTATGTTTTTTATGTTTATCTTTCACATGTCCTATGAACATTGCCTTGCCTATGATCCCAGAAATGTTCATTTTCCATCTATTTGCCAGTCCCCAATATACATAAACCCTACCTCCTTCATGAAATCTTCCTTAAGATAAATTTTAATTTCCATAAATTTATCTTCAACAATAAATTATAATTTATAATAATACATTATCTATAATAATATTTTAGAGTCTGGGCAACATGCTGAAATCCTGCCTATACAAAAAATACAAAAATTAGCTGGGTGTGGTGGTGCACACCTGTGGTGCCAGCTATTCTGGTGGCTGGGATGGGAGGATCGATTGAACCTGGGAGGTCGAGGCTGCAGTGAGCCAAGATCACACTACTGCATTCCAGCCTGGGTGACAAAGCGAGAACCTGTCTCAAAAAGAAAAAAAATGGGTATAATATACTTTATTTTAATAACTAAAGCCAAAGTTTATTACTTACAAATAATAAAGACTCAAAAAAAGGCAATAAATTGGTCAGCTGTTTAGTGGCAGAACCAGGATTTGAAGCATAAGTTTTCTCACGAATAAAGCTCTTATTTGTTTCACCATGGCAACCTGTCCTTTTGGTTGAGAATTTATTCCTTTTTGTCAATTATCAGGGACCTTAACAGACACAAAGCATCACAAAGGAGAATGTTCCTGTATATGATTATGGGTGTAAAAAGGAATATAAAATAGGTAAAAGTTACTGCTTTTAACCAGTTCCAATATCTTCATTCTTAGAAAATGAACAATAGAATATAGCTAGGAAATGGCTGAACCTTGTCTCAAGGGACTAGGAAAGAAGAAAATATAGAATGATGATTGATAACATGTAGTTGTTTTCCCCTTCATAAGTACATTGGATACTATATGCTTAATAACATGTAGCTATGTTGGCACCTTTTAAAACAATAAAAATCTATAGATTGTGGCTTTACATCTAGTTTCAGAATATAGCGTGGTGTCATAAAGCTGCCTTGGCCATTGATATCTACTTAGTTTAGAGTAAATGATAGCCACAGAGTTATACAATTCAGCAAAGCAGAATGGATCAGGTGACAAACTGGCCCTATTTTCAAATTTCTCCCTTTTATCACCACACCTCTCCATGGCAACATTAGACAAAAGGAGCATAAGAAAAAATTGTAACACATAAATTATCTATGAAGACGTATTTGGACACATTTCCTAGGTAAAAATTCTTGAAAAACTACTGTGGGTTTCCCTTGTTACACTGTAGCAGGAACCTTAGGCCAAGGGAGATTATGGTACCTTATTTTCTTGTTGGCTGATTGAATTCTGATTGTAATCTTAGCCCATTGAAGTAAATAAAGAATACCTCTGAATCAGTAAGTTTACATTGATTTTCTTAGGAAAGGCCAGAAGGAAGTTTATCAGTCAGTTCATTTATAAAATTAAATTGACTATGAAGGGGTTAACCTTGATTTTGTATTAGCACATAATAATGACGGAAGAATGAATTTAAATGATGCTTGATTTCAAAATAGATCTCATATTTTAACAGAAAATTTGAAGAATATAGCCACTATACAAAGTATAGCTTTGTATAGCTAAAAGTAAAATTAAAATATTACTTTGCCTACATAACAAAAGCAGATCTATGCTATTGTTAACTTCTAAAAGGATAAAAAAGAATGGAAGAAAAATTCCACCTTATTTCAAATTGCAGAATGTGATCAACATTTTCTTAACATTCTTCTTTTATTAACTTCCGAGTTTTACTACCAGAAAGTTATTTAGCTTAGATTCAGTTAAATAACTCAGTCAGTTTTCAGAGACGCTTACCTGATATATGGAAAACCTTGTGAATATTTTGAGACATGTTATGCAAAATTCAAAAGCTATGCTTTTTCACCAGTATAAAGTTGAGTTCAATACTTGGAAAAATAAGTTGGTCATTCAATTAAAATTGACATGTCTTTGTTATATATGATTACTCGTAATCTGTCCTGATTCAGTTAAATTTAATATAATAATTTTAATGTTGCAGTGTAGGTATTTTGCATCACGTAACTGTTTATGTTTATTGAGTATACATTTTATTTTATAATTGTTCAGCTACTCTGAAATTTTAGAAGGGAAATGAAATAAACGCTGTATCCTTTAGAGCAATAAAGAAATGAATTTCAAAAGAAAAACCTACCTTCATTTCCACATGAACAAAGGCACATTCAGTTAGTCACCTGACTGTTTGGCTACATAACATCAAATACCAAGATATTAAGGAACATTGACATGTTAGGCAATAGCAATGTAATGAACTATTTTACTTTTTACTTATATTTTGGGCATCATTTAGAAATAGTTTTGGATTAAAATTTAGTTAAGTGTTTAAAGCAATGTTATTTAGAGTGGAAAGCACAACTCTGTCTTCTTACTTGAGGACAGAAGTGATTTTCAATGGGGGTTGATTTTGTCCCCTAGGAAATATTTTTTAATACCTGGACACATTTTTGTTTGACACAACTGGGGGAGGGAAACTAGCAGGATCTAGTTGGTAGAGGCCAGGGATGCTGCTAAACATACTTCATTGCACAGGACAATCCACTACAGAAATAATTATCCTGTCTCAAACATCAATAGTGCCAAGTTTGGAAAACCCTGAAGTAGAGAGGTATTAAAGAATTGTAATGGTACAAAGTGCATTAAAAATGGTATACTGAAAATGTAAACATTATGAAGTCAGAGACAGATTCTACCTGGCTAATCTTTGTGTATTGCACATTATAGAAACTCAGTAAATATTCACTGAATGAATGCAAACAGGCAAAGTACAATTGTTCACTGCAGACTTGCTCAGTATTTGTAAGTAAAAGAACATGGGTAGATACTATTTTCTATACCAAAACATGTTAATAATCATTGCTGTAGGGCAGCATATCCTATTTTATGTATGAGAAGCATTTTTAGGATTATGTTTATGCCATACTTCAGAATGCATGTAAATGAAGGATACAAATATGTTTCAACTCCTTTTTGTATATGGGACATATTAAGATGGATTTGGTAATACATACATGTAGCCATTTTATTATACTGTAAAATTACTTCTCATTCTTATGGAACAATAAAACTTGTGAAAAGGGCCTTTTTACAGTTTTTAGCCACAAATGATAGAATTTTTATATGCCCCAGGCAGTAATATTGCTTATAAATTTATACCATACGCCACTTTAACTTAAACTTTTTTTTTTTTTTATTAAGGAGACTGATCAGAGTCAAACCATATGCTGTGGCTTTTGCTCCATAGAAATCTCAACTATACTGCAAGAATAATTATTCCTACTTAATGAAGTTACAGAAGAGAATGTGGTGCTGGATGGTAAGATGTATATGACCTAATGAATACCCTCTGTAAACTCTCTAAAGACTTGTGCTAGAAGTTTTTCGGTTTTGTGGGTTTTTTCTTATTAAGAGACTAAATAGCTGTTGAAATCTCTAACAGAATAAATGGATGCTAAAAATTCAAAAACTTTCCTACTCTGGGGATTCCATCATAAGTGTATAATAAAGAGTTTTAGTCCTTTGGGAAATCAGTGCCTTTATTATGGGAGGGGGGAATTTAAAATTATATGTGGCTCAAAAAAACGCATCATGTAGACTTTTTCTCTATTTGGAAACTAAAGCATACGTTCAATCCTCATCATTTTGTTTTGATTAGACCATTGCCTTAGCCTGCTAAGTGTCTTTCTGCTCACATTCTTTTTTCCATTTAGCCATTCTTCAGAGCTTTCTCTGTTTTTGTTTTGTTTTGTTTTTAAAAGCACAGATCTGGAAATGTCTGTCCTCAGCTTCAAAATACTCAACCTCCGTAGGAGGGTAGGTAAATTATTTTGAAATCTACTCTCTACCCTTCTGACCAACTATATCCTCACTACTCATGGACTATCCACACACGTCTTTCCCCTTCATAAAAATACCATCATCTTTTATGCATTTGCATCTTTGCTTTTTCATATCTAGCTGAGTCAAGGTATCTTTCTAATTCCAAATCTTTAAAAGTTTTCCATAATCTTTCTTTGACTGTACTTACCTATGTTTCTAAAAGAATTTCTCTGTGCCTATATTGAAGGGTTTACCACATTATACTGAAGTTATGAGTTTGATTATTATTTTCTCATTGACTGATACATCTGTGAAAGAAGGGACATATTAAGCATTATATTCCCACTGCCAATGCCTGGCACATAGTAGGTGTTTTAAAAATTAAAAGGTGAACTAGTATATACATCTTATAATGGCTAAAATTCAGAAGACTAACTAAATCGAGTAAGTTGAGTCAAGGCTGTGGAAGATCGCAAACTCCCATACACTGCTGGAAATACTGGGAAAATAGTAAAACCACTTGGGAAAATACTTGGGGCAATTTTTAAAAATAGCTACACATACAGATATATGATCTGCCTATTACACTACTGAGTAGCTACCCACATAAAAGTAAGCATATGTGCATATAAAAACTTGTATATGAATGTTCTTAGATGTTCTATTTTAATAACCCAAAACTGAAAACAACTCAAATTTCCATCGACAGGTGCATGGAAAGATAAAGTTGGTATACCCATACAACATAATACTATTTACAGCAATACAAAAGAATGAACTTTTGATAAATGCAATGAAATGAATGAATTTCAAAACAATTATGCTGAGTGAAAGAAGTCAGAAAACACAAGTATAGGCTATATAGACCAATTTTATAAAACATCAAAACAATGCAAACTCTTCTATGGTGACAGAAAGCAGAATAGTGGTTGCTAGGGTGGGGGTGAGGCAAATACTGGAAGGCTGAGGATGGAAGGATTAAAAAGAGGCATGAGAAAACTACCGAGGGTGATGGATATATTCGCAATCTTGATTGTGGTGAGGCTTTTATGGGTATAAATATATATCAAAACCTATCAAATTGCATAAATATGTGCATTTTTCTACATCATTTACACTTTTTTTTGTTTTTTTATCTCACAAAATAATTTTAATTTTTATGTATCTTACGTAAAAAGGATATATTTATTTAAAATTTCAAAAAATAGAAAACCTTCAGAAAATATAAAAGCCATTCACAATATCAACAGTTAGGAAAGTAATTGTTATCTATTTGGTATATTTTGGACCAGTGATTTCCATAAATATACAAATATGAATAACATATACAGTTACAAGTATAGAACCATATCCATTTTAAGAAACATAGAAACAAGCAATATTTTATGTACTGTCCAAATATTAATTAGTTAGATCTTCATAAGAACCCTATAAGATAAGGACTATTAAACAAATTAACTTCAATGTTCATTAATGGATAAATAGATAAGCAAAATTCATCATTTACACTTTGATAAAGCTTTTGTAAAAAAGAAAAAGTTAGAAAGTGAAAAGATAAAACTGTAGTTTGCAAGTAATTTTACAAAATAGATGCTACTGGTTTTCTCAGGGCACAACTGGGTAGGTATATACATTTATCAACATAATTTGATAATACATATCTTTTTCAAGATATTGATTGATTTGGGATACTATAAAGTCAGACACTATTCTACACCATTTAAAATATGTATGTTCTTCTCCGTTAATCAAATATATGATTATTTATTATCTGTATTTACTGTGGTAGAGTGGGAAGAAAAAGTGAACTGAGCATAATTCTACCAAGGTCAGCATGTGGCCCCTGAGCAGGTAGTTTAAGCTTGCTAGGCATCGGTGCTTCATTTTGTAAACTAAGGCAGTTAAAATACAGTGAATACAATTCAACAAGTAAAGTTTGTAAAAATTGAGACACAATTTTGACAAAAATACTTAGGAAAAGTATTAGAGTTGGTAGATAGTATTCATGGCCTCTGGAGCAGTTTAAAATCTAGAAGGTATATGAGACCATGCCTAAGTAATTTTAAAGAAGGTATGGGTTCAAACTGGGTATGTTGTAAGCCAGGAAGGAACCAAATGCTCTGAGAAGACAGTATGAATGGAGACTGCAGAAAGCTTGTGAATAACACTTCACTGGAGTCAGCCGTAAAAGAATGGGTAAAATCCCAAGAAGATGGAATTGTGATATTGTGACAACACAAAGTCTTAAATATTATTGAACCAAACAGAGATGGAAAGAAAGATAATCTAAACAGAGATAACTTGGCAGTAGTGTACACAGTAGCCTTGACAAGAGGGAATTACTAATGTTGGCTGGAGCAGGTTATTCTTAAAAGCAAGTAGAAATGTGAAGTGAGCTTGGAAAAGGTTTGGTGAAAGTCGCCGAGGACCCTGAAAGCACAGTTAAGAAATCCGGAAGTTTGGACTCATGCTTCAGAAAGTGAGTTCATGAGAACTTTCATTTAAGCAAAACTACTGTGTAAACATTAAAAATTCTTTTTGGAAATTAAATTTACCTTACCCTGTCCGGAGAGCATTGATGCTCAAAACCAAGACAGTGCACACAATTGAAGCATCTGGTTTACAGGGAAGGTGAGTAAGCTCAATTTTATATATTGAGTTTGAGGTGTTAGTGGAACAATTAGATAGCAATGGCCCATCATCAATTGATGTTAAAATTTTAAACTTAGCCTAGAAAAGTTATTATGAATAAAGCTTACTCATAAGCTTTTCAAGAAGGAACTTTTATTTATTGAGGATTCACAATATGCAAGGCATTTCTTTTTAAAACTTTACAATTTTATATATCCATTAGTTCATGTCACCATCTGTTAATGAGTCACTTTTCAGTCCCTTTACTGATTTTACCTTATATCTCTGACTAATAAATGTAAGAATGCTTTAAAGTGCAGTGATTGATCCTCTTTTCTTTTTCTCTTTCTCTAACTATGTTCATTCCCTACGTAATTTCACATCCTGTCCCATGACTTGAAGCACAATCGTTATGTTGTTAAAGACACCTACATAAATGTACTTGTCTAGACTCTCCTGAGACTTAGCATATCTAATAGATAACTTAAACTTAAAACGATCAAATACAAAGTTTTTATTTCACTTTATCTTTTTGCAGTCTTTCCGTATCTTAGAAAATGGTAACTCCATTTTTCCAGTTACTGAGGTGGCAAAAACAAACAAACAAACAAAGTTGCTCTATCCTTATTTTCCTCACTCATGCTTTACGTTCAATCGATAAGTAAATCCAGTAGTTCTACCTTCAAGATATATTCAAAATTCACTTATCATATTCACTACTATATCCTGATATAAACCAGCATCCTGTACCATCTAGATTAATACAATTTTTCCTAAATGGTCTCTCTGTTTCACTCTTGCCCTCTTTTAATTTATGATCCACAGAACAGGCAGAATTGTTTATTTAAAACATATGATAGATCATACCACTCCTCTGCTAACAACTCTCAGAATAAAAAAGTTGAAGCCCTTAGCAAAAAGCCTGGTTACTCCTCTGCTATCCTCTAACTTCTGTACCCCTTTTATTACCAGGATGTACTTCTTGCTATTCCCGGAACTCTGAGAAGGCTTCACCATTATGGTCCTATTACTTGGTCTTTCTTCTGCCTGGAATGTTCTTCCCTCTTACATTTCCAAGACTCACCCCTTTTCTAGCTCCAGGTCTCTGCTTTAAAGGCACCTAATCAAAGTGGCTTTGCTTAACTATCTTAATCAAATAACAAGCCTCTTCACACTATTACTAGATCATAGTGGGTGCTCCAAAATATTTGAATGAATAGTCAATATTTCAAGGAATAGTCTCCATCTCGGAAATGAGTATTTTGTGGCTTAAATTGTAGGAGCTAAAGCTTTAGGAGCTAAAGAAGATTTTCAAGTCAATATTGGGATTTATATCCCCATAAAATAACTAAGGTTTTGAAATAAAAAATAATTGGATTAAAGTTTCTGCTCTATAACATAAAAATATAAAAACTTAGAAAAATTATTTAAGGCACAAGTGGGAGCTAAGTGATGAGAACACATTGACACATAGAAGCAACATACGCTAGGGCCTTTCAGAGGGTGGAAAGTGGGAGGAGGGAGAGGATCAGGAAAAATAACTAATGGGTACTAGGCTTAATACCTGGGTGATGAAATAATCTGTAAAACAAATCCTCATGACACAAGTTTACCTATGTAACAAACCTCCACTTGTACCCCTGCACTCATAAGAAAAAATTTTAAAAAATAAAATCTTATTTAAAAAGGAATATTTGAAACTGTGGTAGGAGATGGGATTATATTGTGGCTAGATCTTATAGATGGATTAGAGATAGACATTACAGTTAAGGTCATAGATTCCTTTGATAATCTAATATAACTCCCCACAAACACATGTGATCATGTACCACAGTCTTGCACCGTATTACATGTAATTTACAGACTCTACATTATGCTCTAGCTGAAAAGGACCAAAAATGCAGACGGGTGAACTTGAAGATTTTTTGTGCAGACTCCTCTTTTGGACAGTTTGCATGTAAATGTAAAAGCAAGGCCAGTGAGTCTTCCAGATCTACAGGCTTGGATGCCACTGTTTGTGCATAAATAATTCAAATATTATGGTCTCATCGAGTTGGGATAGAAGGAACAGAAGAGATAATCTAACATCCTCATTTTTCACGACATAGATGCGTCCCAGAGGTTTGCCTGTATTTCCTCAACTGGTTAGTGGTAGAGCAGGGACTAGATTCCAGGTATCATAACTCAAGGTCCATGCTCCTTTGACATACCCTGATGCCTCCTTGGAAAAAGTAGCTGTCCTTCTTTCCTTCTGAGCTGTGTTCAGATGTTTCAGCATAAAAGATATTGGTGTTTTTCTCTGTCGAAATGTAGTTGAATAAAGATGATAAACCGTGCTTTGCACTGGAATTATTCTTTTTTATTGCCCAAACATGCCAAAAAGTCATTTAGTAACTAACTTGTGGATTTGAGAAATTTACTGGTTAGTAATAACTGATGAAAAAAAATTGGTGGTTAAGTGAGTGCATAAAATCTAGACAAGGCTTAAAGTACTAGTGCAAGAATTTCATTCCATTATGCAAGTAATTTTAACCTACAATTTGGTTTTCATTGTGGAGACAGCTGAAATAGTGCAAGATTGTGACATTGTGGTCAATTGCAAAATTACAAGGAATGTTATGCATTCCAGATCTTCATAGACACAGTACAAAATGCCGGTGTATTTTCATTCATTTGGAGAAGCTTAAATAATATTTTAAATCTTCAAATCTGATAGTAATACTGAGGGGAGTTTAAATTGAATGTCTAGCCCCTTTATTTCTCTGTTAGTCTATCAATTTATCTATTCATCCATTGACTTAAAAAAATAGCATTGCTAATAAAGTGGAAATCCTCATGCCTTATGTATGGACCCCGCCTGAGTGACTGACAGGACTACCCAGAGTGTCAATGTACTCTCTGCTCCAGCTTATCAGTTAACTAGGGAAATTTAACACGGATGGTGTTGGCTTTTTATTTAGAGTGTTACTGTATAAACAGAAGAGGCCACTGGGAGAATCTTGTTTTGGAGTTTTCACCTCATTTAAATTCTTAATTTTTCCCCTCAGTTTAGAAAAGGCGATTGCAGTGTGGTCCTGCTTCCAATTAATGAGCTTCAGAAAAGGATTAGGTTTGCCTCACTCAGTCTTTCCAAAATAGACTAACCTTGAATCACACAAATTCCAAGAAAAGGTAAATATTCTCTTCTGATTCAAATTAACTTAGACAGGGAAGACAACCTTAGGTTGTTTATTTTATTATGAGCCAAGTTAAAAGTCCCGAAAGTTAAAGTTAATGAAAGAGATAGGCATTTTGTTGAAAGATAAGGAAAAAAAGAGAAATATTAGTTTAATACACTTGTTAATTTTTTTCACTTATCGAATATTTTTCATTTCTGTTCTTTCAATAAAATAGCAGCAGTAATAAATAGCTTGTATCAGTATGAAGAAGTTTAAAATATTTGCATGATTTTGTTTTTTGGAACTAAATTCTGAAGAGCTGGCTATAAAATAAATAAAATATTAAATGTCTTAAGCATATTGTGGGATTATAAAGGGAATATAAAGTGTCCATGTGTGTAGGTTCACTTTAAGGTTATGGATTTCCATGTAATAACTTTTTGGGGGTCTCATAGAAATCAAAACATCTAGAAGTGTCACAATCTAGCTTCTTTTTGCATGAAGGTGGTCAGTCATTGCCCCTTCAAATCCATCCCACACTCATACCCAGGAATAAAGATTACATCTTGGGGGATCCATGATTGCGTTTTTAAAAAATCTTAATTCATTTTTGGTAGTTTCTTTTATGTGTTCTACCTGAGTAATTTCGAATGTTAATTCCTGAATTCTTTGAACTTAAAATGTGCCAGTCATGCCCACAACCACATGTACATGATAGCCCCTTCTAAAGGTGAATTGAACTCCTAAGTTATTTCCATAAAAAATAAATGTAATAAATGTACTGGATGCTTATGTATTAAAGATAAGCTATTTTTCAGTAGCAAAGACAGCAGTAAGAAATTAATCAATTTAGGTCAAATTACTTTTGTACTTAAAAACATTAGTTTTAAGTAAGTTACTCGGCCAGGGTCAAAGCAATCAGCACTGTTGTAAATGGAAATATGTTTGAATTAAAACAATTAGGCTTGATTTTCTTGTGTCTCACATCTCACACCAGGTATTCGAGCACAGTCAAAATTTGGATGTGCTGCCACCTGTAATCAACACAATAGGTATCTTTTAAACTAACAAATCATCTTTCCCAGTGGAAGTATAAACAAAAGTCTAATTGGAGGCTTTGCTAACTATTCTTCCCTGCTGTGAACACTAGTTAGTGTTTTGTGTAAAGCAGTAACATCAGCTACAATTTATAATTGGCACAGGATAAGAGCTAATTCTCCAGATTCAGTCAGTTAGTAGGCATACTTAAGTTGAGCATACCTCATTCAATGATTTCTTACTTAAAAGTTAGTATCAAGCGTCTTGAAACTATGTTTTAATTGCAAGGAGACAAATAATAACTAACACATACAATGCCGATGAAGTGCCACACTACATCCTAGGCACTTTTAAACATATTAGCTTATTTAGACTTCACAAAGTACATTTGAGATAGACAGTATTATTCTCAATTGACAGATGAAAAAAATTGAGACTACATGATTGTTTTAAGCATCACAACTAAGTAGCGGAAGTGAGTTTTGAATCCAAGCAGTATAAGCCCAGAGCGTTTGCCTTGCCATCTCCATTAAAAATAAAGATTTAAATAAATAAATGTAGCTAGTATCTCATTTTAGACAATTAAATTTAACACATCTACTGACAAGATCCTTCATGCCTGCTTCCTAGTTTTTACATGTTATGGATTCTGAGGTCTACAGTTTGCAAGTAAAGGCATAACCTCGATTAAAATAACTGATCGGAAAAAATAAACAAAATCTCAGTGCACAATGAATGAACAAAAATAAGTAAAAGTGATGTTAATTCGGTAATAAATATGTGCTTTTTCATCTTAGAACATATTTTGTCTTAACTATGCAGGAATGTAACTTTCTCCCCACCTATTGCTCAATGTGGTTATCAACAGGCTTTAAAGGTAGATTTTCCTGTTCCCTAAAGTAGGTACTGCTAAGATGCAACACTAGAGTTATGTATAATTAATTGAAAATAATGAAAATGTAATAAAAGTAAGATAAGGATTAAAAATGAGAATGGTGCCAGATGGAATTCAAAAGATAAAACATGTGCCACAAAATGCTGCACACATGTTAGAAACAAGCCCTAATTTTAGCTCGCAGCTTCCTAGAAGTCAAAGGGGTGACTATCAACTACTGGATTCCTAGTCCAAATTGAAAATTAAATTCTTGCACATGAGCAGTTCATTTATGCCTGGAATTGGAGGGATTTTTTTTTCATGACTCCTAGTAAAAAGGACACATTATGATGTAATAAAAAAAATACTCAATCCACTCCTTAAAATAAACATGGTGATAGTTTTTATATAATTACTTTGTGTAACCTTTTAAGCAATAAACAGATAAATATTTTAGTAAATGTAATATAACAAAGATAAAAAAGGCTGCAAGATAAAATCTTGGAATAGATATATAAATACAAACATATACACCCATATAGGCATATGTATAGAACAAACTGAGATGCAGATATGGCAAGATTACACCAAAGCTCCAATTTAGTACACATCAATTTCACTGTCTTTATATTTTGCTGTCTCTGTATGTATGGAGCTATATACTTCTGAACAACAAAATGGATGGATAATTAAACAAAAACATTAGTGCCATGATTTCCCTGGTAAATGCACCTTTCCCTGACATGTAATTTGTTTCCAATTTTTATAGGAACTAATCTTATAACTGTAATATATTTTGGTCACATCTTTATGTTTTTATGTGTTTTAGCATAATTTGCTTTGGATGGATTACCATAATTGAAATTTAGGTTAAAGGGTTTAAGTATTTTAACTTTTTAATAAAAATAGTATACTTTTAAATATTGCAAAGGGCCTACTGGATACAAAAATGTTATAATCAACCTGAAGATCCTTAGCACATTCTGAATTTTATATACTTAGCCATGAATATGCTTGTTACCACTGCAAATATTTGACATTTGTAATCTTTCCACAGAGGAATAGATAGCCTATATTAATACTATCACCAGGAAAACCATTCAGAACAGATACCTTACCAATGCCAGTCCAACATAGTTAATTTTCTATCTAAAGCAAACTGTATTTTCCTTTAACACACACTGAAATAACATTTATGGCACACCCTATTTTACCCAGTAAAGACTAGACATGTAGCTTTATTTTATGTTTTTGACTGTGTTAATAAGTATTTAGAGAGAAACAATACTAAACTGCAAAATTTCTGAAGCTTTTTTTGTTTTGTTTTGCGATGAAGTCTCACTCTTGTTCCCTAGGCTAGAGTGCAATGGTGTGATCTCGACTCACTGCAACCTCTGCCTCCCGGGTTCAAGTAATTCTCCTGCCTCAGTCTCCTGAGTAGCTGGGGTTACAGGCGCCTGCCACCACACCTGGCTAATTTTTTTTTTTTTTTTTAGTAGTGACAGGGTTTCATCATGTTGGCCAGGCTGGTCTCGAACTCCTGGCCTCAGGTGATCTGCCCACCTCAGCCTCTCAGAGTGTTGAGATTATAGGCGTCAGCTACTGCGTGTGGCCCAAAAGCTTAACATAGTACAAATTTATGTTTTACTCACGTAGAAATTCCATGTAGGTATTTCTGTTTGGAGTTGAGAAGGACTTCTGCTCCATGCAGTCATTCATGGAGACTTTTGATAGAGGCACTTTCATCTATGACAATGGCTTTCAGAGTCACCCTGGGTGTCAAAAAACAACTGGTAAGCTGATGAGAGAGACTGTGGGGAAGACACAGTCTGCTTTGTCTTCTCCACAAAATGACAAATCACTTTTACCAACGTTCAATTAGCAAGAATTAGTCTTACAGCCTCATCTCAGCCCTATTTGCACATCCTTGGGGAAATTGCTTAACCTTTATAAATTTCAGTTTTCCTATTGGTAAAATGGAGACAAAGTAATGAGCTCACATGGTAATCGTGGAGATTAAATATTATATATAAAATAGTGTTTGACTCATACTAAGGATTTAATCAATAACACTCTCATCATTATTATCATTTTTTAATACTAGAGAAGACATTCAACTAGACATATATTAGAAAACTATTTTAATTACATGTAATTACATTTAATAATTTTTAAAATAATCTGTATAAATAGGAAAAAAATACCTACCAAAAAAATAAGTCTAGTTTCTGACCTCTCTGTAGTGCAAAGTATCAGAAAAAAAAATGAAGATTAAAAAAAGTTATGGCCAATAATGTGATCACTGGACTAATATATAAGACAATAAGAATACATATTTACATGTATAGATACATGGAAAATATAGTAATTATGATTCATTTAGAAAAACAGATACGTTCTAAAAAGCTGAACTCAAGAATGAAGAAGATGTTGGCTAAAAGGGATGGTGATGACTTCTAACTTTCTAAGTTAAAAAATTATTATAAATATCAGTAAAAAATAATGTAAGAATAATTATTCAAAGGTAATATGTGTGTTGTGAAATTAATGAAATTACATGTGAAGCATGAGATTATCTAAATAAAGGAGAAACCTGAAGAAAGATAAAATGAACACTGGAGTGGCAAGCAGGGACAAGAACAGAATATTGAAATTTTTAAGTCTGCATATGGTAGAAAGTAGAGTGGCATGATGAGGGTCAAGCTTTCAAAAACAAACAAATAAACAAAAAAACACTCCGGAGGCATCTGGTGAATGGACTCAGGAAATTTAAGAATGGATCTGGGATCTGGGGAGTCCAGGTGGTTTGCATAAGGTGTTTAACATTATAGTGGAAAGAAGTGGACACATTAGAGAATATTTAGGCTTTGGGAATGACAGAGCTCTGTAATGAATTGGGCAAGTGGATGGGGAAGAAAGATGGGAAAGGTGGCACAGTGTCTGACTGTGGTACTAGGTAGTGGGTATCGATGCTGTTCAATAATACTGGGGTTAAAGACTCATAGAACAAAATTTAAGATTAGTTTGTGACAAGTTGAGTTTGAACAAATTTGGGACATACAAGTGGAGATATAATATAGAGAACTGAATGCAAGGATCAAAGATTCAAAGCAGCTATTTGCAGTAAAAATTTTGATGCATGGTCATATAGGTGGTATAATTGAAGCTCAAGAGAAAGTTTCTCAACGTTGGAGCACTGACATTTTGGCCGAATAATTCTTTATTGTACAGGGCGACACTGTGTATTGTAGAATGTTTAGAGCATCCCTAGCCCCTGCTCACAGATGTCAGTAGCAACTCAAGTCACGAGAACCAAAAATGTCTGCAGACTTGACCAGATATGCCACAGGGGTGCAAAACCACACCTTTTTGAAAAACACTTGTTAAATGATAGTAAGTAGGAAGAGAATGCTGAGTAACAAGAAAACCATATAACCCTACTGAGACAAGAAAGCTTAAATTTAATTTGGCTCCAATATTAATGGCTCAAATAATTTTCTTTAATTATTTAATTGGAATAATTGTCATGGATATAAAAGTGGGTAACAAGAACAGAAACACAACAGTACTTTTGCAGTACTATTTTGAGACTTTCAGTTAAAATAGGATCCAGGGTAGACGGAGAAGTAAAGCCAAAAGAGTTAGAGATTTCCAAGTGGTTTAAGATTAAGTTTACTGGAAACAAAAGAATTTTAAACGGTATGAAGTATTTGTAAATTCTAATTTGGAGGGTTGTATCTACTTATACAGGTGGTTAATCCTGCATATCCATGAATAAGCTTAACTGAGAGACCATGTTCTTGCTGATTACATTTTCAGAAAAAGCAGAGTGGTCTGTATCTCTACTATACATGTGGACATTAATCAGGTCAGAATATTTTTCACTGAAATTTTTGCTCCTGTTACTGCCAATGAACTCTAGTGACTTCATGGGAATTCCTAGAATCTTTGAAGACTGATAGAATATTAGGACTTTGTTGAACCCTATAAGGCAACATTACTAGTTACATGCTACTATAAACATGATTAGTTACATCTACTATTAACAGTATTTTAAATACCTAATTTTTATTCATTGATTTATATAAATTTAGATTACATATATTAGAAATATGATTTGTACTGTTGGTCTGATTATTTTGTTGTTCAGCAAATAATTTCTTTATTTTGTTGATAAGAAAATAATTTTTGAAAGATACATAAACATATAATCATTTTACAAAATGAAACCTGTGGAACCTAAGGTAAAGTTAAATTACACATCATTGGCTTCCTCTTTTATTAAAATTATTTACTTAATTTGCAAAATTTCAATTGAATGTTTTTTTCTAAAGTACTTATATTTAAGTTTCACTTGAATATTTCTAATCTACATTGCTTTGATATTATAGCTCCTTTTATTTGCAATACTGAGTAGGGCAAGTTGTGCTTTGCCTATAACTGCCAGCTCCTTTGAAAGTGAAAATGAAAAAAATAGAAATCTCTTTTAAAACAATTTAAATATGGCTTTTTTTCTCTTAATGACCAGAAATGTCTAAAATTCTGGTTTCTAAAACTGTGCCATTTTGAAATTTCCCTGGCGGATAGCACTGCTCTGCTGTATTACATGTGGTTAATGTTAGTCACATCCTTGATGTAACATAACACAAGCTGGCAAAGGTAATCCAATGTGACATATGACAGCATTGTGAGCCAGTCTGGGATATTTGAAAATATGCCATCTTTCAAAGACCATGGACAGATAGCATGGTTAATCAAGACTCTGAACTCCGTTGCATTCATTTCAAACAACAACATAGTCAAGGTTCTGTAATAGTTAAAGGGTAATTTCCAACACGGTAGATTCTAACAAATGCTAAAATGCTAGCAAGAGTACTTTTTCCTTTTTTCTTGCTGGTGAGTTTATATTTGAAACCACTAGGTTAAATCGTTAAGAAAAACAACAACTAAGGAGATGTGATTATATGTTGTTTTAGGTATGAGAATGAGTGAAAATTTATAAGACAATGCATGGATGAGTGAACAATGTCTAGTAATTTATAAAGAGGCAATAGGTAGGCATTTGGTACCCAGTTATTTACCATTTGCCAAAAGTACTCAGGTTGAATCAAATATATTAGCATTAGAGGAAATACAGTCTAGAAACATGAGCACCCAGGCGAAAATCTATGTTTTCTACATGTGTTGTTGAGTTTCCCTGTAAAAGTCTTTCTGTCTTCAACCTAATTTATTGTGCAGTCTGTGGAAAATCTGAAAGCCATGTTTTCTTCTAGGATTACTTCATGATCAGCTTCTTTGGTTTTAAATTTGTTACACATTTGTTTAAGCAGAAAATACTACCCCTAATAATTCCTAATGAATAGTGATGAGTTACAGAAATGAAAATAACCTGGACACTAAACTCGAAAGAGGATGGAAGAGGAAATTGAACATAATATGAACATCTTAAAATGAAAAGGTAAAACTGAACCACAAGGTAAAGTGTCAGTGGAGCTGTTTTTTTTTTTTGTGAGATTTACAACTACAAGTCATAATATGCTATTGCCTTATTATATTTTAAAACACCCTAATTTTATAAAAATACTTTATCTCTCCATGTAAGTCAGAATCATTAAGTAATACCTGTGCTAATCTATTAACAAAATGATTTAAACAAATGCAGAAAATAATTTATTTTCTTACAAATTAAAAAGTATATACCTCATGCATATATAAAAGGGTAAGTAAATATATTTTAATATTGGTTTTCATATAAAATTTGCTTAAAATATTACATTGAAGTTTACTGAACTACTGAGATGACAAAGAATATAGGAATAAAATGCTGTGTACTTTTTATTTTAGGTACAATAAAAGCATTCATAATACTGTAATATTAATCTTCTAGTTTAAAGTTTTTCTATTGTTTTCTCATTTGAACCTCAAAAGTACATTGCATATTATGAAGATAGATTGTTTTATCTACTTAATAGAAGGAAAAATTAATAAAATCCAACCTTGATCCAGTCTTTGAACTTCAAGTCTACTACCTTTCTTTCTGTGGTTTTCATAAAATTAGAAGTTTGTTGAAGTGACTCAAGACATAATGAGTGATACCAAAATTTAATGTAAAGAAAAATAACTTCATGTTAAATAAAGACTGGATCTGCCACCCTGATATTATACTTTAACATGCTAAAAGTGCACACAGATATTACCTCTCAATTCTGGTTGATAATTAGATTAAAACATGGTTGTAGCTAAAACTTTGTAATATTTTATAGTTAATGTTACAGGGTGTGTTAAAATAGAAACATAATAATACAAGAGAAATTCAGTATAGAAGACCTGATACTTTTGATTGAACAGATACAAGAAAAGTAAATATTCCCAAAGGGCCAGGCGTGGTGGCTCATGCCTGTAAGCCCAGCACTTTGGGAGGTCGAGGCAGGCAGATCACTTGAGGTCAGGAGTTCGAGACAGGTCTGGCCAATATGGTGAAACCCTGCCTGTACTAAAAAATAAAATAAATACAAAAAATTTAGCCAGGCGTGGTGGCAGGGGCCTGTAGTCCCACCTACTCAGGAGACTGAGGCAGCAGAATCACTTGAATTCAAAAGGTGGAGGTGGCAGTGAGCCGACATTGTACCACTGCACTCCAGCCTGGGTGACAGAATGAGACTCCATCTCAAAAAACAAACAAAAATACATACATACATATATATATATATATATATATATATATATATATATATATATACACATACATATATATATATATATCTCCAAAGTTACTGATTTTATAAAACAATATACAAAGTCCTTTAGAAAAACAAGACAAAATAAAACAAGCTTGCCTCTTTTGAGGAAACTAAAGGAAAACTGTATAAACTGAGGCCAGGCTCAGTGGCTCACACTTGTAATCTCAGCACTTTGGGAGGCCCAGGCAGGCAGATCACTCGAGCCTCAGAATTTGAGACCAGCTTGAGCACCATGGTGAAACCCAGTCACTAAAAAAAATACGAAAATTAGCTGGGTGTGGTGGTGTGCACCTGTAGTCCCAACTACTCAGGATGTTGAGGTGGGAAGATCACTTAAGCCCAGGTCAAGGAGAAGTGAGCTGAGATGACGCCACTGCACTCCAGTCTGGGTGACAGAGTGACACCCTGTCCCCAAAACAAAAAGGAACAAAATGATATATTAATATATACACTGAGGAAAATCAAGGTGAAAGGTGAAGCATATTTTTTTTCTCTGTGTTGATTTCAAGAGTGTTGTTTGACTATTTTGTGGAACTGGTTATCCATGACTCTGCAATTTCTTTTAGAGATGTTACCTCACTTAACAGAAGGGATAGGATACTAGGAAAAGAAAGTTAATATTTGTTAGATGCCTGCTATGAGAACAGTTTTTCATGTATTATTGATTATCAAAGAAAGCATGTGAATAGATATTATTATCACATATTATATATGCCAAGAACTGAGGCTTACAGAGGTTGTGACTTGTTCATGGTAATATAGCAAATAAGTGGGAGAGTACGGATTTGTACCCAAGTATGGAGTTAAGATTCGAATATTAAAAATAATGAAAGTATGTATATTAACCTTGGAAGAAATATAAACAGATGATGAGTAAATAACAGAGAACAGAATAGAATAGAATAGAATAGAATAGAATAGAATAGAATAGAATAGATGAAAGAACAAAGAAGTTTTTCAAACTAGTGGTCTAGCATTTGTACAGTCCTACCAAGGAAAAACTGTGTGAATCAGTGGAATAATGGATAATTCTGTTTGATATTTAGTTGAATTATACAAATGAGGAATCTTTCAGATAATGAGTTGCCATGCATTTTGACTTCCTGAAATACTGTGAGATTGAACATGGGAGATGGAGCCAGACACCTGCATTCATTTCCTTGCTGTCTAGTTTACTAACTGTGCTACTTTGGGCAACTTACTTTGTTCCTCTGATCCTTAATGCTGTCCTCTGTAAAGTGAGTATTAATGTTACTTACCTGTGTTCTGTTAAGGTGTTTGTGGTCAAAAATGTTGCCAAAATCTGAGAGGCTTACAACAACAAAGGTCCATTTCTTGCTTGGATTGCAGATCCTTTTCAGTTCAGCTAAAGTTCTGCTCCCCGTTTTCTTCCTCCTGGCAGAAGAAGCCACCCCTTCTGGGATGTGTTGGTCTTATGGCAGAGGGAGAAGAGAGATGCAGGAACCAATTATACAGTAGCTCTGAAAGGGTTTGTTTAAATGAGTCATGTATCACTCTCACTGACCTTTAAATAAGCAGGAGGAAGTCACACACCCAAGCCTCACATGGAGGAAGTTATCATCACCTCATAGGAAAAAGCAGAGGATGACGGGAAAAATACGATAGTCTACCACAACATCCACAGGATTATCATATGATTAAATTAGATGAAAAAGTAAAGCTCCCAGCAGGATTTTAGGCACATAATACATGCTCTAGAAATTTTATTTCATTTTCATTCTATGGGATCCAGAGTTAAGTTAAACAAAGACCAAGTTCATGAAGAATTGCAGCTACATATAACAATTTTCCAGTGTCCGTTTTGTTTGCAACTTTTATTATAATAATTGATAGTTAAAAGAATGAAAATCATATTTCAAAAATCAGTAATTTAGAAAGATTTTAATCCTCCTATTCAATTGTCAATAAATAATGGATAAATTAAGACCTGATTTTTAAAAGTGCAGTCTTAATTTTTTAGGCATTCTTGATTTCTTAGAAACTTGTTTTTATTTTTTTTTTACCAATTGCAGAAAAGAACTGGTGAATGGTTTGTGTGTGTGTGTGTGTGTTTGTGTGTGTGTGTGTGTGTATGTATATATCAATTAAATGGGCACCATTAACAGAACAATAAAGCAAAGCTTCCATTGGAAGGTAGCATGCGGGTTACCCAATGAAAATAAATGTTGGTTAAGATTGAATTCCAGTAAGAAATTTATCAGGGATTTTGCAAACTTTAGGACTAGAGGGAAAATTCCCTATTGAATGTTTCTGCAAAGGTCTCTTTTCTGTGTCATGTGGTCAAAGAATTTTGTATGAGTAATGAATTTGGTCCTGTAGATTTTTGGATAAATCCTTAAGAAAAAAGCCAACAAGTCTTGCCCTCCCTCTGTGAGATCAAAGACACCACTGTGTTTTTGGTATGAAAAAGGTTTCTCCATGGTTGCCAAAAATACGTTGTTTCCCCATCAGCTGTGTAGCTGCCATGAAATGATTGACGGCCCTTGAAATTTCTCCAGGGTAGTTCAATTTCAAGTTGAAGGTAGTGATGAATTTGGAAAGTATTTTGAGTCCCTTTTGAACAAAAATTACAACAGGACAAAAACACTTCTTCCTTTCAGCTGACAGCCAATGACACCCACTTAGTAAGGTGTTACTGTAGTACAAAGTGGCCCTTTGTGAATACGTGGGATAAATTTCCATCTATTCAAGGCTGAAGTACCAGTTGCAATGATTTACCTGCCTTTTTCCTTAATAAAATTTAATAGAGCAAAAATAATTTGAGATGAAGACTGAATTCTTTAAATGCTTTCACAAAAACAATTTTTTTGAAAAATTTCTTGTGAGAAAAATTATAACAATGTTATTGATACATTAATTATCTTGTTGTAAACTCTTTAAATAATAAAAATCTGTTATCACATGATTTTAGAGGTACTATAGTTTGAAACATATACTCTCTAAATATAATAAATTATCAGAAAACTCTGGCATACAATGAATAATGACAGATGGATATTAGTCATATCCTATCAAGGAATCTCACAATATATAAACTCCACTTTGATGTCACATATGTGAGAAAACATTTTGAGAATCCATTTGCTTGTAGTTTAGCACACTTTTAAAAAAATTCAATGTATGTAATATTTTGCAAAATTGAAAACTTAAAAATAATTTTGTAAAAAATAAATATGTTAACAAAAATTGATTTAAACTCCTCTCAGTTATTTGCGGGAGAAAGGAAGGAAGTACAAATCATTAAGTCGTTCTCAAAAGAGCATGCCCTTTGAGCTGCTTAATATATACGAAAATGGAGAGTCCAGCTGACTTAAAAAAAAAATTCCATAAAACATCCTCTTTTAGGAACTACCTGATTTTTACATGAGTGTTTACAAACTTGAGATTTGTAGTATTCCTTAGCTTTCCCTTGAATCTCAGGTCCAAATCAATGAAGTAATGTGAAATAAAACACTTAGGCACTTTATGATCCAAATCATAAAACTAAGGATATGAGATCTTGAATGATTAGAACTAATTGGTGACTGCAGAGATCAAATTCACCAGAAAGCTGCATGACTTTTCCTTTAGTTCATAGGCACTGTTTAAGATCAGAGGTTAACAAAAAAAGGTTGCATGTTGTGTTAATTGATTCAGGAATATGTTTTCTGCTCACTTTTGATGCTATAAAATGAAATGGAACAGTTTGGAATGCAAACAGAAACAAGGGGTTACATGGGTGTGGCAGCTTCGCAGCCTACGCTAGTTTGTTGTTTGCCGGTAAGCATTCGTTTGTTCCACCTCTGATATTTGGGCCTTGTTCCAAGAGTATTTTTGAGAAAATACAAAAGTTCTGTGTGAAACGGATAAAGTATTATTTTAACTTTTGTGTATTTCATTGTCTCAAATATTTATATATTCCATTAATTCTATTTTACCCATTTTTTTCCAAGTTACTCTTTAATGTCTCCACTTCAATTTAAATGCACCTAGTTCTAAATATTCTGTAGTCTACGGGGACACTTATGTCTTATTCTGCAATGTCTTTTTACTTTTAAAAATCTATTATATGCAGATAATTCATTTTAATTATTTTATTAAACAAAATAGCAAATTTTTTAAGTGAAATTTCTGAAGATATTAAAAAATCCACAGTAAATCTCAAAGTCCATCTAAGTAATTATAATGTGACTGACAAATGATGCTGTCTATAGTAATAATGTAGGTATATACGTACACATGCAACTTTTTCAAAAGTGAAAATTTGATAGACATCCTCTTTCTTCTCATTCCTGCTTTGCAAATATCCAGGATCTGAAAACAAGTTTATACTTTATACCAGAATGATCTATAACAGAGAAAAAAGCCATGCTCTTTGGCAGAAATATGTGTAGTGAACTTATATTGTTAGATTTTTAAAATACTTGAATGATGGTTATCTATGGTGGGTCTCTTCTGATATTTGAGCTTTTCTTATTACTGCTTGAATCGTTATCAAGAAATTCATTTTTTCAAGAGTTCTCTAAATTGGGAAGCTTTCAATCAATTTTGCACCTATTATGAAATTAAATTATTCCACTGACAACAACCAAAATTAATAAACTAGAGGCTTTTACTGTTAACTGTGTATTTATCTTTAGACTAATGCTATTATTTGAGAGTTAGATGTTAATAAAATATATGCAGTATTAGTAAAATAACTTATTAACAAGTTTGGAATATGCTAAAGTGAAACGCAACCCATTTTATGTTTACATTCCTAAAGCTTTGATTAAATTCTAATACACATCATCCAGCTGCACTGAATTCATCTGATGCAAACACTTGATAATTGTTCACCTTATACCCTTATCATCTGTACACATTCTCTAGCACTCTCTCTTTGAAAAAATAAACTCAAATACCAAAGTTAAAAAAAAGAAATTAAACAGCAGTCTGAGCCCCAAATACAAAAATAGCAATCTCTGGAAATAAAAACAGAAACCTCTAAAATAATGTTTTATTTATCACATACAAACATGTTTTCCTAAGAATTACTTCCAGTATGGGCCACCATATGGAAGTAGAAAGCCATTATAGGAATGAACTAAGATGGTTTGTATCACCTGCATAACTTGTTTTGTTCTATGCCTTCAGGGTTCAAAACCCGCTTCCCATATTTTTTTCCTTTCTTTAAAAATAATGTACATCAGTTTAATTTATCCCAGGTCCTGACAGAAGGATCGGATTTTAAGCATTTAATGCTGTGGTTTCAAATCCAATTTCTCAGTGTTCATCGTTTCAAAAGTGGCAGAACTCAGTTTTTGAAAAAGTTCAAGAACGTGGGGAGGATTGGCATACTTTCTAAAGTTCCACATTGATGTTAAAGGAAGCACTGTATAGGAGAGAGCAGTTCGGTCTGAATTTTTCTATAGTGCTCCAGGAAATATTAAACCCTCCACCTACTTCAACAAGAGCCTCTTCTTATTGGTGTCAACCTAGGAATATTTCTCAAACTCATAAAGCATATTGAATACATAATCTATTACAGGTTTTCTGAACTAGGGCACTGACTGGTTGATATATTTTCCTAAATGGAGGGCACCGATATATCTGCTTAAGGCTTGATTCCACTGAATGTGTTTGGAAACAACTTTCCCTGAAACCAATGGGATTTTTATCCATTCAGAAACTAAAGCACTAGACCCTTGAACAGTAAATTCATTGTAGGCTCTCTTTATCGGTGGTGGGGGAATCTCTAAAGGTCAGGGGAGTCCAGATTGCTTCAAATAAACATCCAGAATCTCAGATGCTTTTTTGAAACGAGCCCAAGTTTATCTGAAGCTCTTTCTCTGGTTTGGAAATCAGGCTGAAAATGTCACAGAAACAGATTTTCTTGTGAGATCTCAGAATGTTGTGGTTCAAGTAAAGTAATAAACAAAGTTGAAAAATGAAAGGCAAAATTGGCTCAAACTCACCTGGTTTCATTCTGTTAGATGCCTAAAACTGAGTGGCACTGTGCAATCTTTAGAACAGAAAAAATAAAAACAAAACAAAAACAGAGTTTGCCTGTGGGTTAGCCTAAAATCATCAACCATTTCTCCTGAGGAGGTTTAAGAGAAACTTCTGCCACTCCATCCTGCACTGTCCTTATGTTGCAATGTTTCATTTATCCCCCTCTCTGTCTTCAGTTTGGGAGACTTCAATACCGGTCTTCCATTTTTAAACTGTCAGTAAGGAATAACTCTTTGACCTTTTGAAGTAGAACACATTCCTTTTTATTTATGGGTGTGATTGCCTTGAAATGCGTATTTTAGTATTTTTGTGGTGTGTGTGTGTATGTATATACATGTGTATATATGTATATTTAACACTAAAAAAGTAGAATTTTTTTGAATAGCTACTATTGAATGCAAGGGATGAGTTAAAACTTCACCACATATCATATTATTTAATCATCACAGCAAAACCATTAAGCAGGTATTTTTATCTCCATTTAATAAATGATATAAAAGCAGTTTATGAAGATATAGTAACATTCTCAATTGTACAGCTGTGATACTTACAGCAAGTAAGTAGCAGAGGCAGGATTGAAGCTGAGGATGGCTGACTTCAAAGACCATACATTTTACTACTAATTTATGTAGTTTCCCAAGAGCTGTTTTTAAAATCCATTTAATATGCCCAATAGGCTTAGCCCTCCCTATTACAAATAATGGGTTACATATCGAATACACTAACTGAAAAGTTCATTTCTGAAAAGGCCTCTTTTCTGTGTCATGTGGTCAAAGAGTTTTATATGAGTAATGGATTTGGTCTTGTAGAATTTTTGGATAAATCCTTAAGAAAAAAGCCAACTGTGTATTTTCAATACACTGAAAAGCTAGTGTATTAGATATATAGCTGAAATTATTACAATGATAATGCCTTAGATTTGTAAGAACTGTATAGAATTCAAATTCTTTTGTATTTGTCTTCTCATTCTAATCCTTCCAACAAACTAGAAAGAAGGCAAATGAGGCATCTGGATCCACGACTGGGGAAAACTGAGGCTTCATGAAATTAAGATATTTTTCCAAAGTCATGAAAATGAATCCAGAAGAAACAGCAAATAGAATGTTTTACCTGTGGAAATTGCTCTTTGCAAATCAACACCAAAATTCCACTCTGCCGTCACCTATTAATATCTTATGTTATTTTCTCAGTCACTTCTTTTCAATTACACTCACTTTTCTCTACAGTACTTTTGCATATTTCAGCTTTTTACATATACTGTGCCTCTGATAGAAAGTGCTCTACACTAACTGATAAAATCCAAACTACTTTTGCAAAGCCTGAAAAGGTCTAGACACATGATACCAATGCTATTCTTGGGCTACCCATTTAAGTTATGTATCAAGTCTAAATTTAATCAAGGCCACATTTTATTTATACATTTCATGCATTAAACTCATTTAAACTTTTAGTCAGATTTCATTAGAAGAAATACTACCGTGTACATCATGCAGTAGTAAAGCTAATGTGCTTCAAGAATTTGAAAGGAGTTGGAGATCGGGGGTCTGATTTCAAAATTTCTTTTTCTTTCTCTCCTTAGTGCTTGCAGCAGGTCTGCAAGCAGCACACAGTTTGTTTCCTAGGACACTAATACAGTCAGCATGCTCTGTACAAATGTGTAAACACAGACATTCCCTGTAATCAGGGAGGTGGGTGTCTTAAGGCAAGATTATGTTTTTTTAGGAAATGCAATTTATGTTCAGGATTAAATTTCTCTTGCAGACTGATAACGTCTGAGGTTCAGGGAGATGATAATAAGTGTTGTGTGCTAAACTGCCTGCCCTGAATCTGAAGCCTTGAATTAATCTTCCTGTATAGCCCTCATTCTTATGACCCCAAATTTTGTAGTTCTTAATGTCTTAGAAAGATGAGAGAAGTAAATAATATAAAAAGACATAATATACTTTAAAAATGTAAAGCATCTATAAGCCTCACGGAGGTTACAAGGATATACAGAGACATAAGGAAAAAATACAGATGACACCATGGCTAACATCCTTCTTCACAATTCAGGAAATTTAAATTTACGTCTGGTACTTTGGTATTCGTGAAATTGAGATGGGGATGGACAGCAAGTTAGACAATATTCTTATAATCGCTTTAGTCTTCTCATGGAATGATCCTAATACTATAAAACAACTTAAACACATAACAAATATTCTCTCTTTCTAAATAGTAGTTGAAATAAATCCAACCAGAATACCAAGAAAACCTTCTCTATGAATCCTTGCATCACAAAACTGCTCTATTTCTTTTCCAAACCAGAAAAAAAATGGTTTCAGAAGTTAAAAGGGCAGTTTTTATGCCAAAACCACAATTTTTTTTGACCTAATATTAAATTCTTAAGATGTTTTCTTTTCTTTCTTTCTCTTTCTTTTCCTTTCCTTTTCTTTTCTCCTTTTTCTTCTTTCTTTCCCTCCCTTCCTTCCTTCCTTCCCTTCCTCCCTCCCTCCCTCCCTCCCTTCCTTCCTTCCTTCCTTCCTTCCTTCCTTCCTTCCTTCCTTCCTTCCTTCCTTCCTTCCTTCCTTTTCTTTCTTTTCTTTTTCTTTCTGTTCTTTCTTCTCTTTCTTTCTTTTTCTTTCTTTCTTTCTTTCTTTCTTTCTTTCTTTCTTTCTTTCTTTCTTTCTTTCTTTCTTTCTTTCTTTCTTTCTTTCCTTCCTTCCTTCCTTCCTTCCTTCCTTTCTCCTTTCTTTTTCTTTTTTCTCTTTTTCTTGCTTTCTTTCTCTTTTCTCTCATCTTCCTCCTCTTCCTATCATTCTCTTCCTCCTCCTTGTTTTCTTTGTCCTTTTCTTTTAACCTTTGAGGCAGAGATCTGAGGTTACTACCAACTCCTTTTTACACAGGGAATGCAGATCATACAAAAGAAAAATATGGTCTTGATCAGACAGCTGAGTTTTTTTTTTTTAATCTTAAAAAAATCTGTTTTATCCAAATGAATTGAGTACTCAGAACTAGAACTTTTCAGACCACAAGGAAGACTGGCATGCTTTTTTATCATGGTAACAGGTACTGACTGCATGGGGAGAGGCCATACCACAGAAACCTCAATCTGCCTGAGTCGTGACTCTGAGAGCTGGAGTACCACTGGACAGGGTGAGGGGAGCATTTGCTTGTTTACTCAAAAATATTTCCTAAATTACCTGTTTGTGTTATTTAGGAGGGCAGGTTTGGGGAATGCTGCTTTGACCTGATTTTTACAGCATAAACTCCTTGCGTAGCATTATAATAATCAGAATAACTAGATATGCTCTTTTAGGCAAGGTTGGGCAAAATTTCTATATCCTGACTCCTCTTGCTGTTTTCTTCCCAAACATCTGAAAGAAAACACATTACAGTTTACAAAAAAAAAAAAAAAAAAAATCCCTCATTCTCCCCTGTGTTGGTTCCACCTCCCCTAAAAATAGAATTTTATGATGCTCAATCTAATTTCTTTTCAAGACCATTTATTTAATAATAAGAATGTTCTCCTGGCCTGAGATGCAATATAAGTGAGTATGTATTTTTTTCATAGAGTTAATGTTTACGGCAGAGGGCTAAAGCATTGAAAATAAGGAACTGAAATGGAAACTCTGACATCACTTTAACGGCAGTCCTGCTGCCTTACTGGGGAGAAAAATATTAGTTCTTGTCTAACTTACCTTTTCCATAAGGTGTAAAAAGCACCCTATACAGAGGGAGTATATGAAACCTATAGCTAGTCTGATTGCTTGCATGCTATTCATATACACGCCCGTTGTTGTAAGCTGGCACTGGGTGAACCCGCTGATTCTAACCATATGGCTGCCTGCAGAAGTGCACTCAGGAGTTTCCTCTAGGGTGCCCAAACAGTGTCCTACTGGCTTCCTAGGCTGCAGGAAAAAAATGAAAAAAAAAAGTAATTTTCCCATTATGAGATTTCATCCAGATGCTCATGAGGTTATGTATTAAATAATGAGACTTTAAAGAACGTTACTATTTTAAAGAATTCCAAATTGTATGAGTTTCTCCACTGGGTGGCGCTGAAAGTCCATAATCATGAAGACAACTAAAAGACCGGGAAACTGAAAATCTAATTTAAAAAAAAAAAACCACTTAAGGGTTAATTAATTCAGAACTACTATTCTTCTAATCAGATTACCAGTTTATAGTGCCGCATGTCAGTCAGACTGTGCTGGTTCTGCCTGCTGGTAGATAATTTTGCATTACAGAGAGCTGTAGAAACTTTTGAGCTATTGAAAGATTTTATCTATGCTGGTAAAATTACGTTTTTTTGGACTAATTATCAGGAATAAAATATTTTTTACCACTATGTATTCAATCGCCCACTGACAACAACAATTTCTCTACAATCAGGTTTTAAATTTTTTGCATAATTTTACACAGCTTTTAAAGAAGGTTTCTTATCCCAAATATCTTTCAAAATTCCAGAAAGATATCATTTCGCTTAATAGTATTCCCTGGCTATGGCCTATTATTAACAACCCCTATAAACTACTCTGATTATTTCTAGAACTGGAATCTTTACAGCTATATAGGACATTCATTTCAGTTTAATAATGTTCTGCTCTTGTGTGCTACATGAGCTATCAACTGTAAATAGAAAATCTCATGTAAGGATTGAGATTCCAATGAGGTGTAGTCAAGGTTCCTATTAGATACATGCCTTTGCTTTTAGCTTGTTGAGTTGGTTTTCCTTCTTCTTTCTTCTAACTTTAATTTCTGTATCTTTCTGAATATCTGCATGTACAAATCCCATTGTAAGTCAGTCTTGGCTAAAAGAAAGAAGTGCACAACTAGTATAAATAGAGCACACATTAGGGTCAAACTCTTCCACAGGACGTAGTTATGTGCCCCATACCCCACCACCTACCTTGTATGACCAAGCAGAGCCAGATATAAGTCAAATTGTGCAGTAGGTGATTTGGTTTTGCTTCATAATCCTCTCTTTCCCTGACCTTATCTCCATATTACATGTAGTAATGGGCAAACCCTGGTGCTTTCCTTTACCTCTCATGTTCTCAAGGGCCTTCCAGGTATAGCCGACAGTTGCCACATCACACAGACCTTGAGTTTCTGATAGGACTGTTGATCAGTGTCAGATTCTGCTCATGAAGGTTGCGAGGCAGCTGACGTTTGCTAAAGGCAGTTGATCTGCAGAGTTTTTCTGCTGGCCAAAAAATAAACGATTTTGAGCACTACAATGGAGGAGATCCAGTCACTTCTCTACAGAGTTGAGACCTCACTAAGGGCTTGCTTTTCTTCTGCTTTTACTTAAAGATTAATGTAGGATGATGGAATTTGGATGGAGAACGCCTGGTTGTCCTATCTTCAGCTCTGTCTTGCACTGTGGTAATCAACTTTTCTCAGATCAAAAATAGGCAGGTACAGGCAGTGGGCTTACAACGTTTGACCGCAACTGGTTTTCCTAAGTACATTTTTTTCTAAGTACATTATTTCTAAGTACATTTTTTTCTTTTCTTTAGTATTATTATTATTATTATACTTTAAGTTCTAGGGTACATGTGCATAACGTGCAGGTTTGTTACATATGTATACTTGGGCCATGTTAGTGTGCTGCACCCATCAACTCGTCAGCACCCATCAACTTGTCATTTACATCAGGTATAACTCCCAACGCAATCCCTCCCCCCCTCCAATGATAGGCCCCGGTGTGTGATGTTCCCCTTCCTGAGTCCAAGTGTTCTCATTGTTCAGTTCCCACCTATGAGTGAGAACATGCGGTGTTTGGTTTTCTGTTCTTGAGATAGTTTGCTGAGAATGATGGTTTCCAGCTGCATCCATGTCCCTACAAAGGACACAAACTCATCCTTTTTTATGGCTGCATAGTATTCCATGGTGTATATGTGCCACATTTTCTTAATCCAGTCTGTCACTGATGGACATTTGGGTTGATTCCAAGTCTTTGCTATTGTGAATAGTGCCGCAATAAACATACGTGTGCATGTGTCTTTATAGCAGCATGATTTATAATCCTTTGGGTATATCCCCAGTAATGGGATGGCTGGGTCATATGGTACTTCTAGTTCTAGGTCCTTGAGGAATCGCCTTACTGTTTTCCATAATGGTTGAACTAGTTTACAATCCCACCAACAGTGTAAAAGTGTTCCTATTTCTCCACATCCTCTCCAGCACCTGTTGTTTCCTGACTTTTTAATGATTGCCATTCTAACTGGTGTGAGATGGTATCTCATTGAGGTTTTGATTTGCATTTCTCTGATGGCCAGTGATGATGAGCATTTTTTCATGTGTCTGTTGGCTGTATAAATGTCTTCTTTTGAGAAATATCTGTTCATATCCTTAGCCCACTTTTTGATGGGGTTGTTTGTTTTTTTCTTGTAAATTTGTTTGAGTTCTTTGTAGGTTCTGGATATTAGCCCTTTGTCAGATGAGTAGATTGCAAAAATTTTCTCCCATTCTGTAGGTTGCCTGTTCACTCTGATAGTAGTTTCTTTTGCTGTGCAGAGCTCTTTAGTTTAATGAGATCCCATTTGTCAATTTTGGCTTTTGTTGCCGTTGCTTTTGGTGTTTTAGACATGAAGTCCTTGCCCACGCCTATGTCCTGAATGGTATTACCTAGGTTTTCTTCTAGGGTTTTTATGGTATTAGGTCTTACATTTAAGTCTTTATCTAAGTACATTTTTTTCTAAGTACATTTTTCAGCAGCAAAACCAAAATGGGTCTTCAGATTTATCCCCATTTCTTGCAAAGGAAGAGCCTTTATGTGATTGGGCGCATTTTGTTTTTTCCTCACTGAGAATTTTAATCTTCTTTTGTACTGTTTCTATGATAATTTGTAAACATATTTGTTTTTACCTACTTTTTAAAACTTCTGGTGACATTCATTATACTGCATGTATTTGTCAAAATAAACATTCTCATAATGCTGGTTTAAAAAAATTCAGCTTAAAATGAGGCGTGCTCAGCAAACACCAGTGAATTACAATAGTTCCAAAGAAAACTAGTTCACTACTTGACAAAACAAAAGCACAGGTTTTAAACAGGCTTGGGTTAGAATCTTGATACCATTATTTACAGATTACATGATTTAGATTAATTTACTTAACATCTCTGCATTTCCATTACCTAATTTGGAAAATGGGAAGAATAGTTCCTATAACTAACAGTGGTTTTGATTATCAGATTAGATCAAACATATGAAACACTTAATCATGTAGCCTATGGTAACTTCTCAATAAATGGTAGCAATTTTCATCAAGAGTAAACATTTTAAAAACCTAACTCTGTGTGGCACTGTGATAGATTGAGATGAAAAGATCATAAGCCACACTCTATGCCCTAAAATATATACAGTCCTCTTGAGATAATTATTTCTTCACAAACAAATATTTACTGAACACCTAGTGTATAAGAGAAATTGGTTTTGATGATGATATTGATGATATTACAGGCTAAATAACCCTTTTACATATCTCTTGGGATCAGAAGTCCTTTTGAAATTTTTTCTTTTTTTGATTTGGGAATATCCCCATATACATAATGAGATTGGGACCCAAGTCTAAACACAAAATTCATTTATGTTTCTATACATCTTATACACATTGCCTGAAAGTAATTTTATACAATTTTTTTATAATATATGCAACCTGTCACAAGAGATCAGGTGAGGAATTTTCTAATTGTGGTGACATGTTAGTGCTCAGAAAGTTTCAGATTTGGGAACATATTGGATTGCAGATTTTCAGATTGGGGACTCTCAACCTGTATAACAATGAATGAAAGAAACCTGAACCTTGCACTTAGGAAGATTACAGTTCTGTGGGAGAAACAAACTTTAAGGAAAAGCACATTATTCAAATATTTTAAAAATCATAATCTGTAAGTAATGATGACAAAGTACAGCATAGCTAACGCCAAGATGTCAGCTGGGAGTCACCCTCTACATGGAATTAAACATAAATATTAATCTTCTATCATGTTCTCTCAGAAAACAGATATTCTCCTCATAGCCATGCAGATTCCTCCAGACTTATTTTCTGAGAGGCATCCCTTTCCCTAATTCCATATTCCTACTAAAATCTCTATTTCTCTGCAAATTTAACTCCTACATTGTTGTCCTTCTGTCTGCCTTTCGTAGACCAAGACAGATTATATAGCCTTTTCCTTTGGCGCTCCCCCACCCACCACAAACATCACTCACATGTATAATGGGGTCAACACTGCAGCATCACTCAGAGATCAATTTCAGGTTGAATCTTAGATGTTATTTTCTTAACAGACATTTGCCCATTCTAACCAAACAGAATGTCTAACTTGTCAAAAAAGAGAGAAAGCTAAGCAATTCTGAGTCAGCCAGATGATCTTCAAAGGAGCATTGGTTTGAAAAAGGCATTTTGCTTGTTTCAATTATGATAGTTTTTGTTGATATTTTGTTATGCCTTTATTGATTTTGTTTTGTAGACCTAAGCTAGATTGAAAGGTGAAGTAAGACTTTCCTGAGGAAGTGACATTTAAGCATAGAATTGAAGGGTGTGTGATGAGTTGCAGAAAAGGATTCAAAACACATAACGGCATATGTATAAAGGCTGGAAGATTTTTATATGTTTGACTTGATCTGACTGTAGTCACATTCATAAAACTTAAGTAGAAATACTCAGTAGCTCAAGTTCACTTTCAAGTTGCTATCCTAGGGGAAATTCCAGAAGTTCAGGGAAGAGAGAGTTGAGTGAAGGCTGGAAATCCAAGATGAGTCTTATTTAAAGAGGTGTGATTTGTGGAGCTTGAAGAAAGAGTAGAACTTAGATGGTAGATTGAAAAGGACAGGAGGAGCAATGGGATGGAATGAAGGCAGGGTGCTTGCTGTTGTGCTCATGGAGAAGGAGTTAAATTTGGTGGAGGAAAAGGAAGTCAATGATTCTTCTTGAAAAGTAAGCAAAAAGTCTTACTGAGGAGTTGTTGAATATCTTCGAGAGATAGGGAGATAACTTTTGAGTAAAGCAGTGTCGTAGAAATCTGGGAAGGCTTAATTCCTCAGGAACATTGGTGGTTGATGCTAGTTTAGACATTAATTGAGGCTGTTGGCTTAAACACCTGCAATATGGCCTCTCCAAGTGATATGGGCTTTCTCACAACATAGTGGCTAGATTTTTTTTTTTTTTTTTTTGACAGAGTCTCACTTGATTGTCCAGGTTGGAGTGCAGTGGCATGGTCTTGCCTCACTGCAACCTCCATCTCCTGGGTTCAAGTGATTCTTGTACCTCAGCCTCCGGAGTAGCTGGGATTACAGGTGTGCACCACCATGCCCAGCTATTTTTTTGTATTTTTAGTAAAGATGTGGTTTCATCATGTTGGCCAGGCTGGTCTCCAACTCCTGACCTCAGATGATCTGCTCACCTCAGCCTCCCAAAGTGCTGGGATTATAGGCATAGGCCACCGTGCCCTACCTAGTGGCTGGGTTCTAATAGTGAATGTTCCAAGAGAAAGCCAGGTAGCAGCTGTATCTGCTTTCATAACCTGGTCTCAGAGATCAATGTCACTTATGACATATTCTATTCATCAGGATGGTCAAAACCTTACCAGGTTCAAGGAGAATGGAAAGAAATTTAACTTCTGGATGAGGAATGTCAAGATTGTGAAAGAATGTTAGGGACTAGAAATATTGCTACAGCCATATCTGGAAAATGCAATGTGCCTATTTTCTTTGTGTCTCAGCTTGGAAGTAGGAATATGGATTTGCATTTCAAGGCAGTAGACTCTATGTGGATTATTTTGCCTTTAGGAAAATTAACATCTTCATTAATGTGATTTACTTGATACTGGCAAGGAGAAATTTTGTTTATCCTAAGAAGTTGTTTTGAGTGTGTGCTTGCACAAGCATTTCAAACAGTAATTATCCATCGACAAGTTTGATGAGTGAGGAAGCTTTGACCTTGGAATGCTGATGTCCATTTCAACATAGTCTTTTGAAGCTCCTGACTTCTATAGCATTGCACAGCTCTGAGTCAGAGAAATGCACAATTGTGGCATTTTGTCCAATAAACTTACAGTGTGAAGAAAGAAAGATGGACTGGGTGCAGTGGCTCACGCCTGTAATCCCAACACTTTGGAGGCCGAGGTGAGCCTATCACCTGAGGTCAGGAATTCGAAACCAGCCTGGCCAACGTGGTAAAAACCCCCATCTTTACTAAAAATAAAAAATAAAAATAAAAATTAGCCGGTCGTGGTGGCAGGCACCTGTAATCCCATCTGCTAGGGAGGCTGAGGCAGGAGAATTTCTCGAACCTGGGAGGTGGAGGTTGCAGTGACCAAGATCGCGCCACTACATTCCAGCTTGGGTGACAGAGAAGGACTCCATCAAAAAAAGAAAAGAAAAGAAAAAGAAAGATAGATTCAGGCTTAGGAAATTGAGTTTTTCTAAACGTGACTGTGAATGAAGAAAGAGGTGGCTTTCAAGAGTAAGCTAGGAAAGGGTCTTATAAAGGATTTGCCTTTTGTAGTTTTCTATTTATTTTATTATTATTTTTTAGACAGAGTTTCATCCTGTTGCCCAGGCTGGTGTATAGTGGTGCAATTTCAGCTCACTGCAACCTCTGCCTCCTGGGTTCAAGCGATTCTCCTGCCTCAGTTTCCCAAGTAGCTGAGATAACAGACACCTGCCACCACACCCATGGCACAAAGTATTTTATATAAAAATACAAAACTAATTTTTTGTGTTTTTAGTAGAGATGAGGTTTCACCATGTTGGCCAGGCTGGTCTCGAACTCCTGATCTCAGATGATCCGCCCATCTCGGCCTCCCAAAATGCTGGGATTACAGGTATGAGCCACCATGCCCAACCTGTAGTTATTTTATTTAGCACTGTGAGAACAGTCATACTTAGCATAGTGTCTTAGGGACTTTTTTGTTGTTTTTTTCTATGTTGTAACTTGATTCTCTTCAATAATGCCTCAACTTTTCAATCAATTCTGTCATATATATAAAAGTCTTAGTAGTAGTCCATGTGAAATTAAGGGATTGGGTAGAATGGCATTCAATAGATGCCAATTTCTAGGTAGTGACCAGTAAGAGACTAATGCAGAACTCAAATATGACAGAGAAACAACTTCCAGGTAGATGATTCATATAGGAAACAGATATCTGCTGCTAGCATTTGGATTAAACATGTAATGTGTCCAGTATAATGACTAGCATATAGTAAGCATTGACTTATAGAAGCTATTATTGTTGACGATAGTAAAGACAGAACTCTTTATGCTAATCATAATTTGATTTTAAAATCATAGTGTTCTAATGCTAAAATTGATTAATCTGATTGCTATTTATTAATGGCACTGATGATGCAAATAGATGTTTAAGGTAAAGACCAAAGACCAATGATAATGATCCTAGCCTAGGGGAAAGAGATTTTATGACTAAATTATCTTCTAGCACCTCTCAAATCATACAAAATAAGATTTTTTTTTTTTAAACCAAGCTTATTTGCAAAGCAGCTTCCAATAATTTGGACAAAGTTTTAAAATGTAATTAAAAAGATGACTTTTAACTAATTTAAAAAACCCTGCAAAATTTGACTTTGAGTTTAATTTGTTTGTCTTCACTATTTCATGATGCTTCTCCAGGGAAGTAAAATTTATAAATTTGATAAAATACGATTTAAAAATTGATGAAAATGATTATCTTAGCTATTTCAATAGCTGTAACATATGACAATTGGATGAGTAAAATTAACTAGTGGGAATATAGCTTAAAGAATAAAATGAATAGAACACAAACTTATTTCTAATAATGTATATGTCTTCATTGTGAAGGTCAAAACTGGCTAGAAATGTATACTTGTTATGATACCATAGAGGAGTATATCTGGAGTTAGGAGGCTTGGGTTCTAATAAGCAACTATACATAAGTATCTAAAACCCTCTTGAAATGCACTAATATAGTACCCACTGGCAATATTTTTAAAAAGTTAAATAAGTCTTCATTTAAAATTAAATAAAATTTTAAATTTGACTCCTCAGTCATACTAGTCCCATATCAAGTAATCAATATTTATGGACAATTAGTGGCTATCATGTTGGACAGCTAGCTCAGTTACAGACTTTGCAGGAAGTTCTCTTGCATAGTGCTATTCTAAAATGTCTATCCTCATCTACAAGCATATTATTATACTCCTCATCCACAAGCATATTATTATACTCTGTGCCTTGCCTTTTCGCTTCTTTTTAATGCTCTGTTTTGGGGAACAGAAATTTTTAATTCTAGCATGTTTTAAATTATCCATTTTTTTTCTTATAACTCTTTCTGTATCCATTTAACAAAATTTTGCCAATTTCAAGATCATGAAGATATTATTCTGCCTTTTTCTCAAAGAATAAGATATTTCACCTTCTATCATATTATAAATCAGCACTTACCTAGATAGAAATGTAGTCAATGCTAATTGACAATGGTGGTGATAAGACTGTCAATTTACAGTCTCAATACATAAAATATTAAAAGAAAAGTTATATTATGAAAAATAGTCTTTTTATAGAAAGAAGTATACGGATATGGAAAGTATTCTAAAATATTTTCTGGCAATTAATCTTTAATTTTTGTATTGTTTTAGATAAGTATCACTAAGACATATTTCAATTGATATCATTTCAACAAATAAATAGTTTTGTGAAGCAATCTATCAGGCCATGCACGGTGGCTCGCGCCTGTAATACCAGCACTTTGGGAGGCCGAGGCAGGCAGATTACTTGAGGTCAGGAGTTTGAGATCAACCCGGCCAACATGGGGAAACCCCTACTCTACTAAAAATACAAAAATTAGCTGGGTATGGTCGCGTGCGCCTCTAATCCCAGCTACTCGGGAGGCTGAGCCAGGAGAATCGTTTGAAGCTGGGAGGCGGAGGTCGCACTGAGCTGAGATCATGCCACTGCACTCCAGCCTGGGCGACAGAGCTACTGCGCCCGGCCAGGAGAATCTCTTGAACCCAGGAGGCGGAGGTTGCAGTGAGCTGAGATCGCGCCACTGCACTCCACCCTGGGTGACAGCGCAAAACTGTCTCACACACACAAAAAAATTAAAATCAATAAATTGATCAAAGAGATATATTTTACATAGGAAATTGCTGATCATCAAAGCATTTCTTTAAACAAAGCTCCCCAAGCACTCTGCACAATCCCTACCTTTATTACCACATTAGTATATTTCATCTTAACAGCATCTCCAAAATCTTGCCAATATTCTCCCACTAAGCTCATTCTGTATCACCAACTCTGTTTTATTCTCTTCTCAGCACTTAACAACTATCTGAAATTTTATGTATTCATTTGTTTACTTTTTACTGTTTGTCTACACCAACTACTCCATTCTAGCTGTTTTCCTAATAACAATTCACTATTTTTTTTCTATTTTCTCACTGTGTTTTTCTATTTTCTTTATTTTTTCCCGTTATAAGAAGAAATACAAATTATCCTCAAAGACAGTTTAAGGTGGAATACACATTAAGAAATTACTTATAAGCAAATTTTAAAATTGAATAAATTATAAGCAAATTATAATAGTCCCTATACGATTTAGCTATCTTGTTTACAGCTGTATTCCTAGGATAAAGAATAGTGACTGTCACTTGGTAAGATATTCAATGAATATTTCTGGAATGAGTGAGTGAATTTATTAGATAAGCAAAAAAAGATGAATGCTATCTAGAGACAGTTCTGTGATGGAAATAAAAATTTACTGAGATTTCAAACTCATATACTTTCCTTATGTCAATCTGCCTCTGAACTTAATTTTGACTAAGAAAGAACTGATTGGTGAAGTAGAATTTGGCAGAATCTTCAGGGAAAATTACAATATCATATAAGCTGACATTAACCAAAGAATTCCTAATAGAAATAATATCTATTTTTAGAAAATAGGATTTCCGGAATGTTCAGATAAATTTGAACAGGGATTGAGGCTCTAAAAGAGAAGACACTTGAAAAGAGATGAGAAGCTCTCAAAAATGCAATTATTGTATTTATGTTCTGAAATTAGTATTACGTTATACACTTATTTCTCTGTTATATATTAGAGTCGATTATCTACTTCTTTGTTCTCATTATAGTTTAACCTGATTTGATCCTTCTGTGTTCCCCACACCAAGTATTACATTGTATACGATAAGCATTAAATAATCACTGAATTGAATCAGATGATTTAAATCAGAAGAAAAATAGATATATTTAAACAAACAAATATTTATATGCAATTAGATTTTAATTTATTTTGATTTTCAAGGGGCTTATCTAGGAGATAGAATAAAGTGGATACATACTTAAAATGTGCACTTAATGAATAATGAAGAATTAGAATAATTAGTTCATATTTTTCTTACCTATCCCATTGAGCATTACTCCTGTCTCCTTGAAATAGTAAAAAGTAGGGAAAATGTAAATTTAAATTTTTAAAAATATAACTGATGAAGAATTTGTTGGAAAAACACTAGAGGGCACCATTACAAAAATTCAAGTCTAGAACAGTTGTGTCATATTTTGAAATGTGATTCAGATATTTGCAAATTATTAATGAGACATCATGGAAAGTTAGAGCTATCTTGAAAGATAGCTAGGGACAGAAAAATGTCCAAATTAACAAAAGGGAGAAGAATTTATGGCAATGGCATTTAGTGTTACATATCTGACATCAATTCTTTTTTTTTTTTTTTTTTTTTTTTGGTGGGGGGACTCCATGTTTATTGCATGCAAAAATTTGATAATGGTGAAGTATTCTAGTTCTCTTCTGATTATTCCAATTCCCATATTTTTTTCTTCACAAAAGCTTTATTTGTAGCAGCCAAACACTAGACATTCTCCAAATATCCATCCACAGGAGAGTAGATAAATTGTGGTGCGTTCATACAATGAAAAACTACTAGGCAATGAAGGAACAAACTAACGATGTCCACAACAACTTATACAGTCTCATAAGTATTGTGTAAAGTGAAAGACGCATTAAGAGTACATAAAATATTATTCCATTTCTGTGAATTTCAAAAATGGGCAGCACTAATCTATGTGAATAGAAATGAAAATGGTGGTTGCCTCTCGGCAGGGGAACTAACTGGAAGAGGTATGAGGACACTTCTTGCAGTGATGGAGATGTTATATATATATATATATATTTTATATATATATTATATATATAGAGAGAGAGAGTTTAATTTTAGTTTTAGGGATACATGTGTATGTTGATTCTACAGATAAATTGTGTGTTGTTGGGGTTTGGTATCCATATTATTTTGTCACCCATGTGATAAGCAAAGCACCCAATAGGTTTTTTTTGATCTTCTCACCCTTCACCCTCAAGTAGGCCTTGGTATCTATTTTTCTCTTCTTTGTATCCATATGTACTAAAAGTTTAGCTCCCATTATAAGGAAGAACATGTGACATCTGGTTTTCTGTTCCTGTTTTAGTTTGCTTAGGATAATGACCTCCAAATCCATCCATATTGCTGGATAGGACATGACTTTGTTCTTTTTTTATGGCTGCATAGTATTCTATGGGATATACATACAACATATTCTTTATTAAGTCTAGCTTTGATGGGCATTTGGGTGGATTCCATGTCTTTAGTATTTTGAATAGTGCTGCGATGAACATGCATGTGTAAGTGTCTTTATAGTAGAATGATTAACATTCCTTTGGGTGTATACTCAATAATGAGACTGGTGAGTTGAATGGTAGTTCTGTTTTAAGTTCTTTGAGAAATTGCCAAACTGTTTTCCACAGTGGCTGAACTAATTTATATTCCCACCAGCAATATATAAGTGTTCCCTTTTCTCTGCAGCCTCACTAGCATCTATTACTTTTTGACTTTTTAATAATAGACAATTCTGACTGGTATAAAATGGTGTCAGTATCTCATTGTGGTTTTGATTTGGATTTCTCAAACAATTAGTGATGTTGAGCTTTTTTTCATATGTTTGTTGTCCACATATATATCCTCTTTTGAAAAGCATCTGTTCAAGTCCTTTGCCCACTTTTTAATGGAGTTGTTTGGATTTTGCTTGTAAATTTTTTACATTTCTTATAGATTCTTGATATTAGATGTTTGTTGGATGCACAGTTGGCAAATATTTTCTTCCATTCTCTATGTTGCCTGTTTACTCTGTTGATAGTTTCTTTGCTGTGCAGAAGCTCTTTAGTTTAGTTAGGTCCCACTTGTCAATTTGTTTTTGTTGCAGTTGCTTTAAGTGTCTTCATAATAAAATGTCTGTCAGGGCCTATGTCTAGAAAGGTGTTTTCTAGGTTTTCTTCAAGGGTTCTTCAGTTTAGGTTTTACATTTAAGTCTTTAATTTATAGTGGGTTGATTTTTGTATATGGCTTAGGGAATGGGGTCCAGTTTCTGTGTATGTCTTCTGTGTATGGCCACTCAGGTATCTTAGGACCATATGTTGAATAAGGAATCATTTTCCCATTGCTTGTTTTTGTTTACTTTATCAGAGATCAGATTATTGTAGGTATGCAGCTTTATTTCTGTACTCTCTATTCTGTTCTATTGGTCTATGTGTCTATTTTTATACCAGTACTGTGCTGTTTTGGTTACTGTAGCATTATTGTATAGTTTGAGTTTGCATAATGTGACACCCCTGATTTTGTTCTTTTTGCTTAGGATGGCTTTTGCTATTTGGGCTCTTTTTTTTTTTATTCCATATGAATTTTAGAATTTTTTTTTTCCTTTCTAATTCTGTGAAGAATGTCATTGATAGTTTAATAGGAGTAGCATTTAGTCTTTAAATTGTTTTGGGTAGTATGCCATTTTAACAAGGTTGATTCTTCCTATCCATGAGCATGGAATGTTTTTCCATTTGTTTGTGTCATCTCTGATTTATTTGAGCAGTGTTTTCTAATTCTCATTGTAGAAACCTTTTATCTACCTGGTTGGCTGTATTCCTAGGTATTTTATCTTTTTTGTAGCTATTATAAATGGGGCTTTTCTTGATGTGGCACTCAGTTTGGACTTTACTGGTGTGTAGAAATGCTTCGGATTTTTGTACATTAGTGTCGGATCCAGAAACTTTGCAGAAGTTGTTTATCAGATCTAGGAGCTTTTAGTCAGAGACTAAAAGTTTTCTAGGTATAAAATCATATCATCTGCAAATAGAGATAGTTTGATTTCCTCTTCCTATTTGGATCCCATTTATTTCTTTCTCTTGCCTGATTGCTCTGACTAGGACTTTTCAGTACTATGTTGCATAGGAGTGGTGAGTGGTGAGAGTGGGCATCCTTGTCTTTTCAGTCTGGAGTCAGTCTGGAGGCCCTGGTGAGAGTCATGGGGGATCTCCTGAGCCCAGGATTGCAAAGGTCCACAGCACAAGTGGTTCCTGGAAGCTCTCACTCACTCACCATTTCACCACGGTGGGGAGCCTACCCTGACTCCACACCAATCCTGGATGGGTGGCTCTCCTGTCTTGCTCTTCTCTGTTCTCCATGGGCCACCTTGATTTCTTGATGAATCCCAACATGCCCAGCTGGATGACCTACTTGAGACACTAGTATTTACTCACCACTCTTTCTTTTCTTCATGAAGCAATGCACACTAGCTACTTCTAGTTAATTATCTTGGCCCCAACACCCTAATATCAACTGATAAATTTCTACAATTATAATCATTTATAATCGTTGATCATTAGAAAATATTATAAAATCACTTGGAATAAAGTTTGTCTAGAGTCGCAATGGATCTGAAATATTGCCCTACTTGCAAGCTAGCAAGTTAGCCTGCCACAACTTCATAGATGTTGGCAGAACATATGAGACTCCTGGGTTAGAGATCAAGAAAAATATTTCTCATGGCAGAGCAAACAATTTGAACATCAACATATTTGCATAAATTTCTTTTGCCTCAATACTCCTGAGGTGATTTAACAAGCCCAAATGATACCTGAAAATACAATGGCTTACATACAAGAAAGAAATTATTACCTTAGAGAACTGGAATCTTTTACTCAGGGCAGTAAACAAACTTGCCCTTTGCTCTGAAGAGAGAAAAGAACTGTTATGTTTTAAGACTGTTTGCTATACAAACATTCTTGATAAGATTGCCAGAAACAAGAGGCAGTGAATGCCTCTCTCCTAGGAGGTGCAGAAACGCAAGACACATGGAGAATCATTTCACATCAAAAGTATGTCAAACTAAGATAATTTTCTTTTTCTGGTCATGGTATTTCAGAATTCTTATAATATATTGATTTTAGCATGTGATAACATTTCTTCTTGTACAGTTGCACATACGAAAGCTGTATAGATGAATAGATGTTGCAATTGGATGAATCTGTTGCACACAGGGTCCAGATAGCTTAATTTATGAAAACCTTAAGGGAAGTCTTAGGTAATATTCTTGAACAAGTTATCACCAATAATTGCCATCCTTCTTCATATATTAATTTCAAGTACCTTTTTCTCTGACCTATGTCCTACTCTTTTATAAAATACATTTTAGCACCCCCCTCCAAAAACTGTGTAAGTTCATTTGAGGTTTACAATCCACTTATTCCATTACTTTTTCAACATGTGTCAACCCATCATGCCTTTATCACCTATGGGCACAATTTATATTCTGTGATCAATAATTAGGATAATTCTCTAAAACTACTGGCTAATTAAATTGCTGCTCTAGTCTTAATGTGTGTCTCCCCAAAATTAATAAGTTGGAACTTAATCTGCAGTGCAATAGTATTAAAACATGGTGACTTTGGGAAGTGATTAGGATATAAGAACTCTGCCCTCATAAATGGGATGAGTGCCCTTATAAAAGAGACCCTAGGGAGCTTTTTTTTTTTTTTTGCCTGTTCTGCCATGCAAGGAAACATAGGAGTCCCTGTATATGAGAAACAGGCCTTCACCAGACACCAAATCTGCTGGCACCTTGATCTTAGATTTCCCATCTTCTAGAACTGTGAGTAATACATTTCTGTGGTTATAAATTACACAGGGTAAGGCATTTGTTGTAGCAATCTGAATAAACTAAGAAAATTTCACGTAACCATTGTGGGATCAGAGAAAAAGCAACCATAAAACAAGGACTTTTATTTTAAATTCATGGCTAAAACCATAAATGTTCAAATAATATTTACAAAATGTTTAGTATCATGGCCCATCATAAGAAAGTGACTATCCAACAAGCTGCATATTTTACAGCTATACCTGTGCAGACGAATGGGACCGAAACACACAGCCACATTCACACAAACGCACATTCATGAGACACATGCACTCAGGCACACCAGGGCTGACATTTTGCCTTTGCTTTACTGTAAATCTTAAATGTGTACTAAAACTGACAAACCATTCCATTATATTTTCTCAGAATATTTTCTTTCCCCCTCCTTCTCTCAGAGCATTATGACACACATTTTTCCCTCTGTACAAACCTCCAACAATCTTCTAATTTCCAGGTGATGATATTAACTCATACTTAACTGGAAAATAAAACAACATTAATCTGACTCTAGGAGGACAAGACAACTATCCAGAGATTTGCAGTACCACCTAATGGATAGTCCAGAAGGCTGAGCTAGGGTTCAGAGAGAAAAGTTAGAGGAAGACTTTCACCACATAAAGTTATTCCCAGATGATTTTGAGCTACTTAGTGAAATACTGGGCAACTATGTTTACATGCTCTTATAGATAAAAAACTAGATTTGAGTCACTGTTGGGTTTGAAGCTGTATATGACACTTGCAATAGTGTTGTTAAATTCTCAATGTGACATGAGAGAATTTTTAATAAATCTTCCAAACACGTGGGCATATGTAGAGATAAAATAGACTTAACAGGCCAGTACAGTGGCTTACGTCTGTAATCTCAGCATTTTGGGAGACCGAGGCGTGCAGATCACGAGGTCAGGAGATCCAGACCATCCTAGCTAACACGGCGGAACCCGTTTGTACTAAAACTACAAAAACAAAAGTATCCGGGTGTGGTGGCGGGCGCCTATAGTCCCAGCTACTCGGGAGGCTGAGGCAGCAGAATGGCGCAGAATGGAGTGAACCCAGGAGGCGGAGCTTGCAGTGAGCCGAGATTGCGCCACTGCACTCCAGCCTGGCAGCCTCGGTGACAAAACGAGACTAGTCTCAAAAACATAAACAAACAAAGCAACAACAGCAGCAACAACAAAAACAAACAGACTTACCAAAAGTTAATACAAGAAAAACAGTTAATTTAATTAATGCGACCTTCCAGTCAAACTTACCTGAAGGGATAGAAAGTGAACATCCCTAGGCAGGGGAATGTTAAGGATTCCAGATCTCTTTATTCCAGGAAGGGTGGAGCATAATTTGCTAGTAGATGGGTGAGGAGGTTGAGGTTGGTGTCCCAGAAACCATGATTTACCTGAGAATTTCTGATTCAGCTCTTGAGGGCCATGATTCCACCAATAGGTTTCAGGCAATAATATACATTACGGTACATATTTTGAGACCTCAGTTTGCTCCAAAGTAAACCCTGGGAATCTTCCTGCATGAAACAGACCAGCATTCAGCCCATCAGTTATTGATGCACAGGTCTTTAGCATTTTATTGCAGAAAGTCAATTATATTTTCGTTCATTCATTCATTCAACACCTGTATTGAGTATTACTACTTTAAATGCAGGGAATATTTTAAGTGTAGTAAAAGTTAAATATAATCACCTTCTCTCTTGAAACTCGTATTCTGATGGGAGAAGGCAAAAATTAGATTGAGTACGCAAAATATAAATGTAATAGGCTGGGCGCAGTGGTTCAGGCCTGTAATCCCAGCACTTTGGGAGGCCGAGGCGGGCGGATCACGAGGTCAGGAGATCGAGACCATCCTGGCTAACATGGTGAAACCCCGTCTCTACTAAAAATACAAACAATTAGCTGGGTGTGGTGGCAAGTGGCTGTAGTCCCAGCTACTCAGGAGGCTGAGGCAGGAGAATGGTGTGAACCAGAGAGGTGGAGCTTGCAGTGAGCAGAGATTGCGCCACTGCACTCCAATCTGGGTGACAGAGTGAGACTCCGTCTCAAAAAACAAAAAAAAAAAAAAAAAGAAAAAAAAAAGTAATAAATAGCAATATATGCTATGAACAAAAATATAGAGGATAGGTGGTTAGGTGTACATGAATAGAGATTATAAATTTAAATAAGTTGGGTAGAAAGGCCTGAGATGTGGTATTTAATGAAAGAACTGAAGTTTGGGAAGTAGAATGGAAGAAAAAAAAAGAGTAATGACTAGTTTGGCACCCGGGTATCTAGGAGGTACCTAGGGAAAGAGTGTTAGGCAGAAAGCACAAAACTTTTCAATACTTTAAGCAGATTAGTTTCCTAAGTGTGTACCCTGTGCTGTTGCACAAGATCTTGTGCACAAGACCCTTGTCATCTTGAAATTCTTAAAAATTTTTGAACAGTAAAACTTGCATTTTGCTTTTTGTCTGGGCCCCAGGAATAATATATTCAATCTTGGCCTTAAGGCACATCAGGGGAATGCCAATGAAGTCTCCATGATTAGAGGGAAGTGAGATGGACAGGGAGTAGTAGATGTCAGAGATGGAGTGAGGCGTCATATCTTATTTGACCTTGAATTACCTGAATAAAGCTTTAACAGAATCTATATAACTGCTACGTTGAAAATAGAATGAAGGGATCAAGAGTAGAAACAGAGTGATCAGTTTTAAGAGAATTATTTCAGTGAAATCTTAGCAAGACTTGTTGGTAGAAATAATATCTGGTCCTAAATGTAAAATATTGTTGTATCATCCTGTTTTGTTTTTTAAAGGCTTATAGGTTTCAATGCATTTAGATAACAGTTTAGGGACAAAAGGGAGAAAGCCTTATTATAAAGTGCCATTTGCTGCTGAAAGGCAAGCTGTGATAGAAGATTGTCTCCTGTCAATGTACCACTTATGATCTGTGATCTAAAAGTCCTAAGCATATTTTAAAATATGCCTTATAAACTGTATGAATTTATTATGATCATTATTACAATTGGGAAATTTGAACTAGCTCATCTGTAATGGTTCTTTCCATTTCTTTTGATTTGTACATTGTCTTTTGTCATTTAATACTATATTAAATCTGATTTTATTTTACTTACTCTGGCTTCAGAGAAACTAAGTTTATTTTCAGTTCACATTTAATTTTGAGGGTGGTAGAACTGTCATATTATATTTTTAAATAGGATTGTGTACATTTCACCAATTAGGATCAAATGACATAATGTATATGAAAATGCTTTCAAAAGCCTAAGTCACTCTCTATATGCAAAAGATTAAACATGTATTAGGAACATTGTAGTTTAAATCTGTTTGAAATAATTTGTTTGAAATTCATATCATCCAGCAATTTGAGAGAACTACATACTCTTTTACTATAGCTAAAACATAGAACTTGCTTTCATTTTACAAAATAAATTTTTTGGAGAAGGATTAACTAACAATTTTCTACATAGTGTAAAGATTGTTCTGATACTGGCACCTGAAGGCTGTTTAGAATTTTCCTGCCAAATGTGCAGTTTCTTGGATTTTTTTTATGTCGATGGGAGGGAATTAATTTTCTGTGTTCATGCTTGTTTCCAACTTTAGACTTCAATTTATAAGCAAAAAAAAAAAAAAAAAAAGCAAAGCTTTCTTCCCCCTGCCTAAAATGTTAAGTTGAAATACTCATTCCCTGGATCAAGTTGTTGGTAACTATAATGTTAACTACAAACGTATCTGTTTGGTTATGATCCAGACAGTGATTTGATTGTAGATACATCTCTTTATGAAGATGGTGATGAAGGCTGCAAAGGTTAAGTGTTCTATCATGACTCTTGATCCCAGCTTCAAACATCAAGTATCAGCTTTTACCCAGCTCCCTCTTTCCAGCCCTCCCTGTGTTCCCAGATAAGGTCACACCCATCGCTGCCTTCCACTCTCTTCTTCCAGGGAATTTGTCATGAATGGATTGATATGCTTTTTCTTTATTAGCTCTCTCCCCCACAGATTCTTAACCTGGTTGGAGTAGGACCTGATGCCTGTTTGTTCTCCCAATCCTATCATGTTACTTGACAAATAGAAGCTGCTGTGAAATTGTTCTTACACAGTTAACATCAGGGTGCCTGCTTCAAATGGGATTATTGTACTAAAATATTTAGAATATGCCAAATATATTAGTAGCCACAGGAGAAATAGTGATCAAGTAGCAAATTTTACCTTGAGTTTTTAAAAAATGGAGCACAACTTTACAATTATTTGCTTTATGGTTTAATTAGTCAGGATATGCTAGACTATGCTGCATTAAACATTTACCTTCCAAATGTTAGCAGTTGTCTTGTGAGCTCAGTGGAAATCACTGTTCTGGGAGGTTACTTAGGGACCCCAGCTGACTGATGTTCCTCAATACTGGGACACACCACTTCAAAGCACGGCTTCCAGGGCAGCTGCAAGAGGCAAAGAGACAAGGCCAGAGAACTTACACTCTTTCTCGAATGCTGTGGATTGGACATGACAAGTGCCACTCTGTGCACAGGCATTTGGCCAATACTTGTCATATTACCCTGCATAATGCAGGGGTCTTCAAACCTTCTATTATACAAAGGAAAGAGAAACAAAGCAGAGGTAGTGAGACCTAAAACAATTTATCACTAAGTAAAATTTTTATACTAGGTAACATTTATTTCAGGATTTGTTTTTTTTTAATTAATTAATTTATTTTTTTTGAGACGAAGTCTCTGTTGTCGAGACTGGAGTGCAGTGGCATGATCTTGGCTCATTGCAACCTCTGTCTCTCAGGTTCAAGCGATTCTCCTGAGTCAGCCTCCCTAGTAGCTGGGATTACAGGCCCATGCTACCATGTCCAGCTAATTTTTGTATGTTTAGGAGAGATGCAGTTTCACCAAGTTGGCCAGGCTGGGCTTGAACTCCTGACCTCTGGTGATCTGCCTGCCTTGGCCCCCCAAAGTGCTGAGATTACAGGAGTGTGCCACCATGCTCAGCATTCATCTCAGGATTTTGCATGAGAAATTATAAATGTGATACTGAATAAGTAGAAAGTTTATTCTGAAAAAGCAAAAGGCCTTGATCAGAGAATATTATCTAAAAGGCAAAATGCCTTGAATTAACTTTATTATGTGAGTTCTGAGCACCATCTGATGGTAATATATCTAAATTATATAAAATCTAGGTTCCCTCTCTCCCTCTCTCCTTCCTTCCTTCTCCCCACCTCCCCCAATGAATTTGAAATCTGAAACATAAACTGTCAACATAAGTCATTAGAAAACATAAATTAAGCAATATTTTTAAAAGGATTTTGTACTTCTTTATATAACTTTTACAGTTAAAAACTTGTGACAAATGCATAAAATATGAACTAAAAATATTTGATAAAAGTATTCAACCATTCTGCTTTTGAAAAACTATTTGAAATAAAGCATGATAATAATAAAGCTGTGACCATGATTATGGCAATGGAGGGACGGGGTTGCAATTAAAGTTCCTCTCTATGGGAGCCTAAGTGATTATTCTTAGAAACGGGAACATGGGTTTTTATAAATTTCACCGAGTCTACGTAACCAGCTTTGACAGTTTAACTAATTTTACAGCTTACTAAATACTAATTTTTCAATTTAGTCAAATAACTGGCACTAAACAAGTGTGTTTAGTTAAAGTAGTGAGTAAAACTAAGAAAAATCATCAAATTGATAGAATATATAGTTTTAGCCTCAAATTACATCCAAAAGACTATGACAGAATTGAATGTGACCAAAAGTTGTTTTAGTTTGGAAATCCCTGACCCCAATTCAATGTGATTGTTAAAAACTACTTACCCTGGATTGACTTCTCACAGGGATGTCTTACTGAATCAGAGAAACGGACACTTAGTGACATCTGATTCCACCACAGACTAGACATAAAAGCCATATTAAAACAGAATCACATCAAACCAAAAGCTAAAGTGAAATGTAAAAATATCTATGCCTTTATGCAACAAATGCATTTGTGTTATGGAAATAAGAAACCCAGTTTGGCTCACTGCATCGTCCTAATTTAACTCCTACTATCTTTTCCAGAAGGAGGGGTGATATCAAGTTATAGCATCTAATGCCAAGTAAGCTTTGGCAAACTTTAGAGATATCTATTTTGCTTATTGGTAGCCATTTACTGAAAATATTTTTTATATTATGGGTTGTAAATAAATATCTTTTGAATTAAAATTGATACCAAGTATGTAATATAATTGATATCTTTAGTTTTTTTAATATTTCTATAAGGAAAAACTTCTCATCTCTTTTGACTGAACACTATTAATGCTTAGAGTATAACTTATCCATTCAATAAGTATTTATTGAGCACCTACTAGTGTTATTACTTCAGAACTTTGGTTGAAATCAGATAAACAGAACCTCTTCTCTCATGGAGTGGGGAAGGCAGGTATTAACAATTATAAGTAATCTGTACAGAGTGCTAGGAAATAAGTAGCATGGAGGTGATGAAGATGTAGGTGGGGCAGGCTAGGTAGGACTCATTGAGAAGGTGCCATTTGAGGAAAGACTTGAAGATGGTGTGGCAGTAGCCAAGTAATACTCTGGAGAACAACATTCCAAGTAAAACAAAGTAAAGAACTAGAGCAGAGTTGTGTATCTGCTTTGTCTGCAGAAAGACACAAGGCCAATGTGAATAAGAGAAGCAGGGAAGGGTAGGAGTTGAGGCCAGAAGGGTAGTAGGGAACCAGAACTTAGACATTCACTCAGAGTGAAATGGGAACATTTTCATGATTTGAGCAGGTCGGGGACATGATCTGAGTGGTGATTTAAAAAGACCCACTAGCTACTAGGTTAAGAATAAACTGCAGGAAAACAGGGGCTGAAATGAAGAGGTCAGTAGAGGTGATGGTGGCTAAGAAGAAGATAACAGCAGTACGGGTGAAAAGAAGTGGTTAGATTCTGGGAATACTTTGAAAACAGAGTTAACATGACTTTCTGACATACTGGATGTGGAGAGAGAGGGAGACAGAGATAGCAAGAGAAATGTGAGAACAACAACAAAAAAGGAACAAGTTGAAAAAACAGAGAAGTGAATGATGACTCCAGCACTTATGAGCCCAAGTAATGTGAAAGATGCAGTTTTTAATCCAATGAGACAATAAAACTGTCGATGAAATATATTTGGGTGACAGTCATGAAGAAGATCAGAAACTCAATCTTAGATGTGTTGAATTTGAGAAAACTATTAGGCATTTATGTGGAGACATTGAACCCTTAGTTGGTCATGAAAACTGAAGTATTAGGAAATAGATTTACATTCTAAAAAAAGTTTACGGGAGAAGACAGACATTTAGAGTAGTAATAGAAAAAAAAAATGTGATTCCAATTCAAATAGGAAAATGTTTTCCCTCAGTTGTATGTACTGAATTTTATAGCTGTACATATAAGCCACACGACTATTTTTGGCCTGGCTGCTAAGAAAATAGCACCATCTTGTGGTAATAATATATAGGTATCTTTAAAAAATCTGTAAAAAAAAGGTAGTATAATACATTTCCCTGTATCCTAGAGAAATTTAATTCTTTTTTTAAAAATAAATATATTTACTTTTACATTTTTATTTTAATATTTCTGAATATGTAATATTTGTACATAGGCATGAAGCACATGTGATATATTGATGTAAGCATACACTGTAATGATGAGGTCAGCAACTGGGATATCCATCACTTTAGCATTTGTCATTTATTTGCATTGACGATATCTACATCTGCTTCTTTAGTTATTTTGAAATATACAATACATTCTTGTTAACTATAGTTGCCCTATTGTGCTACTGAACACTACATCTTATTCTATCTAATTGTATTTTTCTAACCATTAACTATTCCCAAATTCCCCACTCCTCCCCACTCCCCTTCCCAGTCTCTGGTAACCGTCATTCACTCTCTACCTCCATGAGATTAATGTTTTTTAGCTATCACATATGAATGGGCACATGAAAACATGTCTCTTTGTGCCTGGCTTATTTTGCTTAACATAATGTCCTACAGTTCTATCCATGCTGGAAATAAGAGGATTTCATTCTTTTTTTTAAATGGCTGAATATTCCATAGTGTATACGTACTACATTTTCTCTATATATCTTGGCTATTGTGAATAGTGCTGTGATAAACATGGGAGTGCAGATATTTCTTCAAAATACCAATTTCCTTTCTTTAGAACATTTGCTTGGACATGAGATTTCTGGATCTTATGGTAGCTCTAGTTTTAGCTTTCAAAGTAACCTGCATACTGTTTCCCATAGTGGCAGTACTAATTTACATTTCCATCAATAGTGTATTAGCATTTCCCTTTCTCTGCATCCTCATTAACGTGTTTTTTTGTTTGTTTGTTTTTTGTGTTTTTGATGAAGCCATTTTGACTGAGGTGAGATGATATCTCACTGTGGTTTTCCTTTGCATTTCTCTGATGATTAGTGATGTTGAGTATTTTCTCATATACCTGTTGGTCATTTGTAGACCTTGTTTTGTGAAATGCCTTTTCAGATTTTTTGCCCATTTAAAAAATATAATTATTTATTTTGCTGTTATCAAGTTGTTTGAGTTCTTTATTCTGTTTTTAAAAAAAATATTTTTTTTTTTTAGAGATAAAGTCATTGTCTCCCAGGCCAGAATGCAGTGGCATGATCATAGCTCACTGCTGCCTTGGATTCCTGGGCTCAATCAATCCTCCCACCTCAACCACCAGAGTAGCTGGAACTACAGGTGTGAGCCACCTCACTTGATTCTATAGTCTGTTTATTAACCCCTTGTCAGTTGAATAGTTGGCTTACAATTTCTCCTATTCTATAGGTTGTCTCTTCACTTTGTTATTTCCTTTGCTGTTCTAAAGATTTTTAGCTTGATGTGATCTCATTTGTTCATTTTTTGCTTTGGTTGCCTGTGCTTTTGAGGTTGCATTCAAGGAATTTTTGCCGAGACCAATGGCCTGAAGCATTTCCCCAATGTTATCTTCTACTATTTTCATTGTTTCAGATCTTCTACGGAAGACCTGAAATCTGACCATGTTGATTTGATTTTCGTATGTGGTGAGAAATAGGAGTCTAATTTCATTCTCTTGCATATGTCCATCTACTTTTCCAAGCACCATTTATTGAAGAAATTATCCTTTCCTCAATGTATGTTCTTGGCACCTTTGTAAAAAAAAAAAAAAAAAAAAAAAAATCAATTGACTGTAAATTCTTGGATGTATTTCTGGGTTTTCTGTTCCATTCCATTGGTGCATATGTCTGTTTTTGTGATAGTACCATGCTGTTTTGATTACTGTAGTTTTGTAGTATAATTTGAAATCAGGTAATCTGATGCTTTCAGCTTTATTCTTTTTGTTCAGTATTGTTTGGCTATTTTGCTTCTTTTTTTTTTAATTGATGAATAATAATTGTGTATATTTATAGAATACAATGTAATGTTTTAATCTTTGTATACTTTGCAGAAAGACTATATCAAGTTAATACATCCATCACATCGCCAACTTATTATTTTCTTTGTTGAAAATATTAAAAACTTATGTTTTCACTTATATGCAGAATCTAAAACAAGTCTTAGAAACACAGAGTAGAAAGGTGGTTACCAGGGAATAGAGGTGCATGAAGGTGGGCAGCTGGAATTCATTAATTTACTCATTCATTCCTCAAAAATTTTGAAATACATTATCTGTATATGCATAATGATATCAGGTCCAGTGGGAAACCAAATAAATTATATAAATCAATATCGCTGTCCTGAGGAAACTTACTGCCCAGTTGAGCTTACAACCTATTAATATTTAAGGAATAATAAAACTGGAAATTATAGCAATAAAAAATAAGTATGCAGTAGCTATTTATAATCCAGATTATTATTTTTGTTTTATTTATAATTTATTTAAGAAGTACCATTTTCTTCAAGAAAACAGTTTATCATTTTTTAAAAATGTACACATTATAATTGCACATCTTTATGAGGTATAGTTTGATATTTCAACACACATATATGTTGTATAATGATAACAAGGTATTCAGCATAACCCTCATTTCATGCATTTATCATTTCTCTGTGGTGAGAACATTCAAAAGCCTGTTTTGTAGCTATTTTGTCATATATAATACCTTACTCTTAACTACTGTGCAATAGCACAGCAGTCTCTAACCCCTGGGTCATGGACTCCTATGGGTCTGTGGCCTGTTAGGAACTGGAACAGTAGGAGGGCAGGTAAGCAACCAGTGAGCATTACTACCTGAGCTCCGCCTCCTGTCAGATCAGCAGCGGCCTTAGGTTCTCATAGGAGAGAGAACCCTATTGTGAACTACGTATGCAAGGGATCTAGGTTCTGTGCCCCTTATTATTTTTATTAGAATCTAACTAATGCCTGATGACATAATTTGGAACAGTGTCATCCCAAAACCACCATGACTCACACCACTGGTCCATGGAAAAATTGTCTTCGATGAAACCTGTCTCTGGTGCCAAAAAGGTTGGTACAGGTCTGATACAGTAGAATGCCAGAATTTATTCCTCTTTTCTAATTGTATCTTTGTACCCATTGACCAACCCATTCCCATCTTCCCTAACTCCTTCACCTCCTCAGTCTCTAGTAACCACTGTTCCACTCTATGAGGAAGCCAAATTACTAGTTTAGACTATTGTGTTTTAAATTGGGTTCACTGAATTTGCTTTAGGAGTTCCACAGCATTTTACTAAAAGATAAGAGAATGGCTGTGTAAGAAAGTTTGCTTTGATTTTGTAAATGACCATAAAAATACACATTTCAAATATTGTATTTGAATACCAAGTTCATATTTTTTCACTTTACTTTTATTGCTATGTTCTAAACAAGTCAAACATAAATGTATTTAGTTCCTTACATATATCTAGTATAACTTTGATAATGAGCTGTATATCTTTTAGAAATTAAAACAAATAATCAAACAAATAAATGTATACATTACTATGCATCATCATTTTGTAACCAAAATTGTATTAACTGATTCAGACAAAGATTATCAGTGCATGCTAAAAACATTGAGTAAAAAGTTGTCTGGGAACTTAATGCTCAACTGATCACAAGTCTCACTATAGATTACACACGAATTTTAAACAGGAAGAGGTATGTACCTCTACAGTGAAGAAATCTAGTGAGCATCATCTTTACCAAGTGTTTAAGATTAGCATAATCAGTAATGGCATAAGCTTAAATTATATTTCTCCTGATATGATACTATGGGAAGGACACAACATTATCTAAAATATAGTATTGTTGACATAAATATTTAATCTGAATCTAATCATGAAAACACAAACAAATCTACAAGGTATTCTATAATGCAACTGGCCTAGAGTCTAAAGTGTGAATGTCACAAAATATAAAGGAAGAGCTGTTTCAGATTAAAGGAACTAAAGAAACAAGACAATTAGATATATTTAATTTTTTGATCATTTAGAGGGAAAAAAGCAGCTATAATCTAAATTGTTGAGATACTTGGGAAGATTTCTTATGTAAGATGATTATTATTGCATTGATATTATTTTCTTGAGTGTGATATGTTATTGTGATTATGTAGGAGAATGTTGTGTCATTATGAGACAATATGGAAAGTATTATGATGCTTAAATAATTAGGGATATAGTATCATCGTATCTGCAATTTACTCTGAGTATTTTTCCGGAAAAGAAGGCAAATCTATATCTACATTTATGCCTACCTCTATTTCTATGACTATATCTATGTGAATAACTCAATATCTATAGTTATACTTATATCTCATATGCAACTATATTTATCAATGAAGCAAATGATTAACAACTGATGAATCTAAATTAAAGCCATATGGGAGTTCTTTCAAATTTCTTATAGGTCTAAAAATTTTCAAACAAAAGAAATTAGGGTAAAAATGATCTCATTTACTACATATCACATTTTTTTCTTTATTTGCCCCATATTTTTGAAATATAACAAGCTATAGAAAATATACTGGTAATTAAGACCAACATTCAAAATGTTACCCAAACTCACAAAGTTAAAATCTGATAGGGCTGAGATATACATCCAGGCTGGACTGGAAGTTCTTTGTCCTTGTCACAATGTTATATTGCTTTCACGGTACACCTAATTACAATCTTCAGACTGGTTTGTGATTACTAATTCAATTTTTTTAATCTCCCAATCACAACTTTCTGACTTTATGTTCTGACTTTAACTGATTTTTAAATCTGACTAACAATTCCTAGAGCACTTTTCGTCTATAAAATAAAGGTTTGGACTAGTGGAAGTTCAGGCTCCCACTAATTATAAGATTTTAGGCTTTTGTGGATTTTACATATTTTTCATCTCAAGTACAGAAAAATATGATCTGATGTTATGTGTATATATAATCTACAAAATGGAAAGACCATAAAATCCTTTTATCTAACAATAATATACACATTCAGGTTAACTTTTAGTAGTAAATATGATGCAATATTCTGATTATTTGAATATTATAATTTATATATATTATATTATTTAATATATCTAAATCTCTACTCATTCCAGACATTTTAGCTTTTGCTGTATTTTTCAAATTGGGATTTCAGAAATGAGAAATTTCTACCATTAGAATTATAAATAGGTTTAAAACAAATTTATTTAAATAATTTAATACTTTAGAAATTATTTCCAAGCAATTTATCTATGAATGTATTTCTCTCTTTCTTCATGCTTCCTAGCTTCTATCTACGTCCGTGAAAGTCTCATTCACTAGTGAAGGGAATTCTGAAAACTTTTACTTCGTTTCTCTTGCTAGGATAGCCATTTCCTTTGCATTAATTAAATTCAGTAAACTTGTTTTACATTCCACTTGGCTTTAACAGTGAAAGCATTGAGGAGTGGTATAAGTAAAGGAAGGGTAGATATAAACAAGGAAAACACTCAACACATGTAATAAAGAATGGATACAATGTTTTGCTGTAATAAATTAAGAGCACTTTAATTTGGGTGGGGAAATTTTGTGGACTCTGTAAGGCACTATGATTTATGGGACTAGGCTGGCTAAATTCCAATGTAAAAATTTATCAGTATCCAAATATCTAGTCAGATTAAAATTGATAGAGCAGAGATTCAAAAAATAAGAAAGTTGTTGGTGTCTATCCTCACCCTTCTACCTATCACCAAGAGTTCTATCTCTCAAACCTGCTTGAAAATCACTGTCTGTGAAAGAAAGGCCTTACCCTCATGTCAGAGCAAAAATAAATAGAGACATACTGGTTATTACGCTTCCTCTTCCAACAGAAGGCTGTTATTTTCCGGCATTTCGTGAGAATTCATAATTATGTGTATCTCTATAATACATTTAGAGAGAAATGCATTTCAGTCTTTTCTTGGCAGAAATTGTACAATTCTCAGATGTCACCCTCTATCTCAATTCAAATGTGGAACATGTGAAATTAAACAGTATTGCTGCTAATAGTGCAGTGCTACTTACTGGTAGCCTACTTACTGCTTCTTTTCCTAAAGAAGTCAAATTTTTTTTTAAAGCTTAGCAAATGAATAGCATATAATATAAGAAACTGGCAGAAACTTCAACATGGAGGAAACTTTTAGAAAAAAAATTGAATAGATTTTTAACAATCCTAGTGCCACAATTACTGCCTTGAGTACTGTGACAATGCAAGTATATTGAGCAATTTCAGGCAAAGGGGTTTGATTGCAATTCATTTATGGAAAGAAGAGAAAACAGTTACCTCTTGTTTTTCATTTCACAAATGATTTTCATGCTATTTTAAAATGCATAATAGCTTTATAAAGTGATTCTCTTTTATTTTTCTGACCCCTTTGTGGCATTCCAGTCTAATAGATTAAGGTGAAACTCAGATAAGTGTCTTCAATGGCCTGCAAAGTAAATGTCACCAAAGATCTAAAATCAAAATGCTATCACTGTAAGTTATAATTTGCGTTTGCTTAGTTTCTAAGAATCAATTTTAAAAGGGAGGTTAAGGCATTAATTCTATGTTTAATACTAAACAGGCCAAAGAAACATAATCTCATAATCTGAAGTACTCATGAATGGTATAAGATAAACCTAAAAGCAGCATTTTAATTATAGTGCATTTGTATTCTGTTTCCTCCAAAGATATTGCCCCTATGCAATCTTCTGATATGACTTTTCTATCTGAGAGAGGCAATAGTTTTAAATTACAAGCATTTATATTATTTACCTCCTCTGCTCTCTGTGGAGGGTGGGTCTGATGGAAAAATCTCTTCCTTTGCTATATTGAGTGGTGGACAGAAATAAAAGAACCCTGGAGAAACGACCTGATAGCTCTATGTCAACATGTGAATCATAAAGAGGGGAAAATTCCAGTGAGAGGAGAGGTAAAATGTAGATTCAGTGTGACCTAAGAATGTGTGCTGAGATAGGGTAGATTTGAGAGTACATGAAGAGCATAAAACTTTTGGAAAGGAAGCAATAACTTAACGAGTAGTTTTTGACATGTAGTATGTGATTTAATTTCATCTTGTGTCTTCTGCAAGAAATAATCAGTAAAAGATTGCATTATTTTTAAGACAGCTTAGAAATGGATGTCTAGCACTTCTAGATGAGATGGTGGGCTGAGATTGGTCTTAATGTAGGAGAATGTCAGCATTTTCTTTTGCTTACACAGTTTTCCATAACTCATTTACAAACCTGACTCCTTTCTGGTCTGCCTGTTGCAACTTTTTATGCCTTCCACCTTCCCAGTTTACCTCTTTGTCTCTCAGGTGCCTTCCCCTCTTACCTCAAGTATCCAGGGAAAAGATTAAATGAAAATCATACCACCAACTTTCAGCCATTCTTACCTCCTAAATACTTCTGTGTTTCTCAAATATGTAGTTTCAACACCTGCAACCTGTTTTCTTTTACTCTTGTGTTCATGTTAACTCTGTAAGTCCTAAAGACCAATTCTAATTATTCTTTAAAGAAGATACTTTAGGCATCTTCTCATTTTGTAGCATTGGATACGCTCCACTTTCTCATGTTCTTGAAATTCATCCGGCATTTGGCACTGATACGGGAGGCAGGCAGGGAAGTGCTGCTTAGAGAAGGGTGGGGTACCTGGTGAGAGCTCCACCCTCGGGACTATGTCCATGGATTTAAATAAGGACAGGCATTTCTGTTTTCGTGCCCCAAAAGTTGCCTTTGGGCCCAACACACCCCACCCACCCCCACCCTGTGCTCATAAAGACCCAGGGCACAGACCCAAGTGGCTGGATATCAGTAGGAGCAGAAGAAGACACTGACAGACACCAGCAGACAGTGGCAGGCCAGAGATGGTGGAGTGACGTGGATGCCAAGGAAACTTTGGCCGGGGGCAGTTGGAGGGGAGTCTGGGTGCTGGGCGGCGCAACTCCAGGGAAGACCGCCTTCCCATTCCATCCTCCTTCTGGCTGCCCATCCATCTGGCTAAGAGCTACCTCCGCCACGCCATAAAACCTTGCGCTCATCCTCCAAACCCACGTCTGATCCGATGTTTCTGGTACACTAGGGCAAGAACCCAAGAAACAGAAAGCCCTCTGTCCTTGTAATAAGGCAGAGGGTCTATCTGAGCCGATTAACACAAGCCACCTGAAGATGGCAAAACTGAAACAGTACACTGTAACACACGCCCACTAGGGCTTCGGGAGCTATAAATAATCCTAGATGCTGCCGTGGGGTGGGAGCCCAAAAATGCTGCCCAGGACCTGCCCGTCTGCATGTTTCCCTTATGGGTTTGAGCAGTGGGGCACTGAAGAAGAGCGCCACATCCATGTCACATGCCCTGAGAAGGGGATAAGGGAACTCTCCCATTTCAGCATTTTGTAGTAAGATAATGGAGAATTTCTTCTTTTGTTTTTGCTTATCTAACAGATGTCAGGTTTCATATCAAGCCTTTACATGCACAACAATCCTGCAGATACCTCATTACAGTGATGTTATAGAGAGAAAATGTTGGCATACAAGTGAGGTAAATTTGTCCAAGATCGCATGGTGCGTTTTAAAGTTTAATGTAGGCATTCTGTCTCTAGAGTATGCTCACTTAGGTACTCCACTGAATATTCTATAACCAATGAGATTGATTATATTGCCACTAGTTTTCTTTCTAAACAAAGATCATACTCCTTTTGTAAGTAAAATTAGGAGATGATAGGCAACCTATCTGAAATGTACTTTACTATCCTTACCTCCAGCCTACCTTAACCACTCTGCAGCCAAAACTAAACTTAGATATTGTTTTCGTTATTTTGTACTACCTGCTCCTCAAACATGTCCAAACAGGATCCTACCTCAGGGTCTTTACCCTTACCCTTCTCTTTCTTGAATGCACTTCCCACATATACAATCTTCACATGAGTTGATCTCGCTTACTTTAGGCATCTTCTCAAATGCCAGTTTGAAAGGCTTTCCTTGACCTCTCTGCCTAAATAGCAGTCCTCCCATGATATACTTTGTCCTGTTACCTGTTTGATTTCACTTCATGTCATTTTGTGGCACTTTTCACTACCTAACACATTCCCTATTTATTTCTTAGGTCCTTGTGTTTCACCAACAGAATATAACTTATTTAAAACTGGGACTTTATTTTGTTCATAGTTTTATCTCCATGACAAGAACAATGCTTGCCTGAAGGAAAGAAATCAAAAAGTGTTTTGGCATGAACCCATGAATTAAACTAGCTTCACTGCATTAAATACGTTTCTCCCGCCTTTAAAAAAAATTGTAAATTGTGGGGCACATGTGCAGGATGAACAGGTTTGCTACATAGGTAAATGTGTGCCATGGTGGTTTGCTGCACCTGTTAACCCATCACCTGGGTATTATGTTCAGAACGCATTAGTTGTTTTTCCTGACACTCTCCTCGGCCGCTCCTTCCCTGCCAACAGGCCCCCGTGTGTGTTGTTCCCCTCCCTGTGTCCATGTGTTCTCATTGTTCACCTTCTACTTGTAAGTGGGAATGACTAGTTTTTAAAACCAGATCAAGATCAAATGAATCTTTTCTAAGACACCATTTCTTCCACTAGGAAGACTTAATTGCTCCATCTTCACAGTTGGTATTACACTTTGTAGTTAAGTGTATTTCAGCATATTGTTTAAAAGTGTTTTTATTTTGCATTCTGTTTGTGTTGTTTCCATCCTTGACTAGAATATAAAATATTAAAGGTCATGAATCTTGAGTAGCTAAAAAATACTTGAATGGTTGAAACAATTATTTTATGAAGTACAAATTAAAAACAACTACTAGATAAAAAGAATAAGAAAAATAGTTTGTCACTGAAGATATTCGAGGTACTTTCCCTCTGGGTAGTCAGTTACATTTATAACATATATTGTTACATTGTTGCATCTTTAAATACAGAAATACAAAGAGGCTCTGGGGTGTCAGCTTGACCCTAACTTGACAAGTGTCAGATCAATTCATTTTAGAATATAGGGAGATCACTGTACAGAATACACCTTCCTTAAAATATCTCTATTGAAAATAGAAAAGAATAAGACTATCCTTCCAGATCGGATTGGAATATTTTAGAACTTTAACAATTTAATGTGGAGTTTGAAATTAGATTTTTGTTCCTAAATTGTTAAATTGTTCAGGAAAGCACCTTCTGAAGGATTTTAAATAACGTAATTGCCTGACAATTACCTTGAACACACTGAACAATTTTCTCCCACTAAGAAGAAACTGAGCTCTTGCAAAAAAAAAAAAAAAAAAAAAAAAAGTCACTTAGGTGTAGCACACTGGAATAACAGTACAAAACCTTAATAGCTGGAATTTCTTTCTGTCTCGCCAAATGAAAGTAATTTAATGACTCACTTTGCCACAGTTTTTCTCTGACTAAAATCATACAAAATTCTTTTTAATTTGTGTGTGTGTGTTTCTATAGGTCAAAAAAAAAAAAAAAAAAGAATCCTAAAAAAGCAATAGAGTCATACATAAATGACAAGTCTTCTTTACTTCTTTTTTGTTTGTTTGTTTGTTTTTTGTTTTGTTTTTCCGAGACGGAGTCGCCCAGGCTGCCAGGATGGAGTTCAGTGGCGCGATCTCTGCTCACTGCAAGCCCCGCCGCCCAGGTTCACGCCTTTCTCCTTCCTCAGCCTCCGGAGTAGCTGGGACTACAGGCGCCCGCCACCACGCCGGGCTAATTTTTTTTTATATTTTTAGTAGAGACGGGTTTTCACCGTGTTAGCCAGGATGGTCTCCGTCTTCTGACCTCGTAATCTGCCCGCCTCAGCCTCCCAAAGTGCTGGGATTACAGGCGTAAGCCACCGTGCCCGGCCTTACTTTTTTCTATTCTTTAACTCTCAAATTTAAACTCACATAGATCTCTCCCTAAACCCCTGCCCCTAACATTTCTATTGGATAGTTTTAGAGCTCCATCTATGGTCCCTGGGTCCCTGCTGGCACCTTAATATTACTCAGATTTTCACTTATTTTTCAAAAATGGCAAGTCCAGCTCAGCCCATGGGCCGTCATTGCTATGACAATTAGTGTTTTTCATTGTCTTCTCTTTGTAGCGACTGGGATTTATTCTCTGACTTGGGTGTAGTAATCAGTGTCAGTGCTTTATACATTTGTCACAGTGTTTGGAGCAATTGCCTTCATAAACACTAAATTTTGCACATTTTAACTTTTAGAGACAATCTTTATCTGTCATATGGAAATTGAATTTGACTTCTACTATCCTTAAAAATTGTACTTTTGTGGCTCAAGTTCTTTCTTGCTGTCAGTCTAAAAAGCAGCATTGTCGGAATTAGTTCTTGCTGGTCTTTTATTTTGTAAGCTTCCAGTAAGTAAACGGGATCATATTTAAAACTAGGTCACTTACTTTCAACTTTAGAATTTTCTTACCTATTTTATATGATGATTCAAATTTAAGACAATCTATAGAATTACAAAAACATAATAAATTAGTTGTATTCTTTGCAGCTGTTGTCATTTAATTGAATGAACTTTTCACTTGAAAAAAAGTATTTTTCTAGCCGGGCGCGGTGGCTCAAGCCTGTAATCCCAGCACTTTGGGAGGCCGAGGCAGGCGGATCACAAGGTCAGGAGATCGAGACCACGGTGAAACCCCGTCTCTACTAAAAATACAAAAAAAAAAAAAAAAAAAAAAAAAAAACAAACAAAAAAAAAACAAACTAGCCGGGCGTGGTGGCGGGCGCCTGTAGTCCCAGCTACTGGGGAGGCTGAGGCAGGAGAATGGCGTGAACCCGGGAGGCAGAGCTTGCAGTGAGCCGAGATAGCGCCACTGCACTCCAGCCTGGGCGACAGCACGAGACTCCATCTCAAAAACAAACAAACAAACAAAAAAAAAAAAGTATTTTTCTGATGTCATGATATTAGAAGTATCAACAACAATAATAATTGATGACATTTGTCCATTTGTCCATAATCTTGTAACATGCTTTACATGCATTATCATAATTTTTTAACAACTACTATAACATAGACTCTATTATCCATATTTTACAGAAAATACATCTTTAGATTTATGGAGATTATATAATTTGCTCATGCTCATACATTTAATAAGTGTTAGATTATAACTGAGAATTCATTCTATATTAGGCTTTGTTATATTTACTAATAAATTATAACTTCAAATGATATTATGCTAAACTATAATTTCAGGTGTATTTGAAACAATTACACTATAATAAGTGATTATAAACAGATACAGAAGAATTTGACATGCTTATCTCAAAGAGAGAATTGGGATTATTTAATCATTTAATCTATCAAAATCATAAAATTTCATTGAAGACAAAAAATTGAGACTATATTGAAAGTATGAACCTTTCTTAAAAATTACATTAAAAATTATCTATATATTATGTATATTTTCTAATTAAGACTACAAATATTTTTTGATTATGAAGAGTTTTATTAAATGACTTGTGATTTCAGTCACTGGTAATATTTAAATGCAGGTAGTTGAGAGAGTAACCTGTCTCTATTTTCATATTAAATAATCTTAATGATTTTAACTCAATAGCTCTTGATTATCCTGTTTAAGGATCAATGCCAGTACTGTAAGTTTCATTTTACCATGTACAGGAAAACAGCAATATATATGGGAACCAACTTGAATATACTCTGAGAAATGAATAAATGATTTGGGTAAAATATTTTATTAGTATTTAAATGTATATTCAATACTAAAAAGCATAAGAGTATAATACATAAATAATTAAACTTGGAGGTTCTTTTAGGATATTTCAGCGTACAAAAATATACAAAGAGGCATACTGATTGTATAACAGGTAAGAGGAGTTTTCAGTTTCATCAGGGGAAAAGGAACCTGTCTCAGCAGGTTTTGGGGAGAACTTCAATATGAGTCAAGGTTCAGGATAGTTCTAGAGACTTGATTCTCTTTGGATGACCCCTGTTTTCTTCTCAAAAGTGGGCTTCCATTGTTACGTACAAGACCTCTGCCACTGTGGACAGTCAGCTAAACTACTGTGTATTTTGGCTTTTACTGTTAGTGCGCTACAGGCTAAGGGTCCCTACTCTCTTTTGTTGTGTCCATGGCTTTGGCTGACTCATGGCTTCTCCTCATTCAGGACCTGCTCAACGGTGCTACCACTGGCATTTGGGGCCTAATAATTCTTTTTTTGTAGGGGGCTGTCCTGTGCATTGTAGGATGTTTAGTAAGATCCCTACTTCTGGCACTTGATGCCAGAAATGTCCCCAAGTTGTCACAACCAACATATCTCCAGACATTGCTAAATTTTCCCTGGGTTGGCGAGGGTGGGTAGACAAAATTTTAAGTGATTTAAATCATTGACTTACACTTAAATTTCTCCCTATGAGTTAGATCCCCACCTCACAGTTACTCACCTGAGATGTACTGTCCCCATCTCACAGTTAAACTCACCTTCACAGAGAGCTTCCCAGAAGATGGCAGTATGCCCAGCCAATATCTTACATAGCTTCTCCATTAGAGTTAAGTAATATCTTAGCCTTTAAGCCCTTAAGGGTTGCTAAATAAACCAAATTAGAAACACAATTTCCTTTTATTTTGTTATCGTTTATAAGAATTTATTTTGTAATCTCTATACCATTTCTATAAGTATATACCTACAGATACTATATTTGCTTATTTATATTCCAGAATGCCAGGTTCAAGTTCAGATTGATACTAGTTGTGTGACATTGATCAGTTTACTTAACCCAACTAGGCCTTAGTTTTCTTAAGTGGGGATAAAATAACACCACACTTGTAGGATTTTTAGAATGATTAATTAATGTTTATTAAAAATATGTTTAATGTCTGTTAAATACATAATCAAAATAATGATGTCTATTACCCCCAGAACTTTTCTCATGTATCAATATATTGACTGTGGTGATGGTTTCGTGGGTTTACACATGTCTCAAATTCACCACATCATACATTTTAAATATGTGCAGTTTGTTTTATGTTGATTATACCTCACTAAGAGTAAAAAGAAATTGTATCAATTATATCAATAATATATATTTATGTATTTGTAATGATATTTAGCTAATGATAAAAATAGTCATTTCTGGATTGTGGTAGTTTGTGTCATTTGTTTGAGACTTAACTAAAATTTTATTGCATTTAATTTAAAAACTGTTATTCTTTGCTGCATTGTTTAAAATTTTTATAATGAATATATAAAATAAACATGAAACATTTAATTTCTTAGGGGGAAGTATTTTGAATATAATGATGTATTTAATATTCCTTTATAATTCTTTATACTTTGTCACTCTTCCTTATGCAGGCTTCTGATTTAATATTTCTCATCCAAATCTCTAAGTGCTTTTCTTCCAATGTTTTACATTTGACAGATTCACATCTCAGAGAGAGAACTTACTTCCTACTTTTCCTTTTCTCAGTATGACTATGAAAACTCATTCCATAATTTTCTCATGTTTTGTATTTTTTTCCTGTATTTGGAAATAATTTATGTAGTAAATGAACACTTCCTTATATTTAACTTAAAAGCAAGATACAATTTAAGTTAATTCTTGCTTCCTGTCTACAGAAAACAATGGCTGCTAATCAATTTTGGCTTAGCAGTTTTTCACATACAGGGAGTGTTAAAATTCTCCTTGCTCCTCTGCATCAGATTAATTTTGTTTCTTTTATAGCATGGTGAGTTTTATTTTTGTTTCCACAAACTACAAGTAATCATGATGTTCTTTACTTAACTGCCTCTGAGTAGGCCAAATTTTGTCAATTTCTGCAGTGTAATGGCAAGAACCTCCCTCTCTTTCTTCCGCTGATACGCACAAAGTGCTCCTTTCCTGCCTGAAGCTATGGGAAATTTAAAGATTTAAAAAATCAGATTATTGACTATAGCACAAAACATCTCACCCATAATAATATGGCTTTCATTGCCTCATATACATCATTGTTTTAATCAGTGCCTAGGTTAAACACTCACCTTTTAAAATTAATTTTTATTATAAAAATATATCCAGTTTTGAATACATAAATTGCAAACATTTAGAAAGTACACATAATTATTATTTTATTTTATTTTATGTTTCTCCCTTCTATTGGCAATAACAGTGGTTGTGCCAATGGCTGCTTTTATATGGACACGGGATGGAGAAAGCAAACGTGCTACTGATTACAGTAGTCTTCTCTTTGTTTATGAAGTAAGCAAGCATAGCATGGCTTTAAATTTCCATTTTCTTTTGACTTGGGAATAGCTTTGAAAGAGTATATCTCTGTCTCGTTTGACATATTTATATTTTGAGTCAAAGCCTACTATTTGATTGGCTATTCTTTTCAACAATATCCCCAGTCCATTGTGGTATCATTTTGGTTCTCTATTAAGTCTGCTTCATTTCATTACCTCACCTTCTTCCTCAACACTTGGTTCTTTCTCTGTCATTTTCCAACTATGTTCTTCCTGTTTCCTTTTAAATGTGATGGTCAAATTCTCACCCTGGTTTTCAGAACCTGCCAGGATCTCCTGATACGTGGCGACTGCCTCCGACATGGATTATGTGTTCTACTCCAATGCCTTGTTATGGAAAAGCAGACATGCCACATCATTCACCATATCAGATATATATTTTGTGGGTTTTTTTTTTCATTTCATATTTGGATGCCTACTTTGTCCTTCTTGATCACTTTTTGAAACCTGTTTTTGCTTTGAGGCTCATTTCATGTCCTATTCTCTCTGAGGACACATTTGTTCACTTCCTAGTTTGATTATCTTTAAAATTAAAGTCTTAGAATTTACAAGTGTGAGGAATTTCAGAGATCATGTAGTTTAATACCTTAGATAATCTAAGGAAATTAGGAATTTTGGAGATCATGTAGTTCAATACCTTAGAAAATTTAAGGAAATTTATCAGTGTCAAAGAACTAGCTACTGCAGAGCTGACTAACAGCTTCAAATTTTATATCACAGGACAGTGCTCTCTCTCTCTCTCTCTCTTTTTTTTTCCCCCCAATAACATGTTGTTTTGGCATTGAATCACATCTTATTTTCTTGTATTACTTTATTGTTTCATTGCATGAGTCTCGTTTCCCAATTTGGTAGAGGGTTCTTACAGGTTCATACTTTGTATATCCTCCAAGTGCCAAGACCATCCAAGCCACAGAGCTGTTGTATGTGTGTGCACTCTCCCTCTATTCTTTCTCTTTCTCTCTCCTTGTCTCTCCCTCTCTCTCTCTACACACATACACACACACACACACACACAAATGCACTACTACCAATCATAGATTCACCAGATGTCTGTTTTTAAGAGCTTTAATCATCCGGTCTTTGTATGCCCAATATAGACTCTGTTAAGGCCTCTTGTGATACTTTACATGTATTTAGTTTTGTCCAATATTAGATTATAAAAATGCATTGGATGAATCTCTGACTCCCTTCTACTTCTGCCACCCTAAATTATTATTCACCAGGTTCATCAGTTTCCTTTCTTTTTCTTTCCTTGATGATAGGAAAAGGCTGATATCTGCATGTGACAAGTACTCTCACAAGTACCTCCACTGAAACAAATTTCCTTAAGTGGCGAGAAAAGGCCGGAGCTCAAGGTAAACAAAACTTTTTATATGTGTTTTAGGACTTGCCTCTTTTTTCCTCTGTTCATTGCATATGTCTTGCTTGTTTAGCCTTGGTCATTTTGTGAAATTATGAAAAAGTAATTACTATGTTCATTGGAAGAGGTATATCTTTGTAGATTCATGTAGCATTCTGCCTCTATTCTAACAGTTTCACCACAAGTAAAGAACTAAATCTGTAAGACAAAAATACTGTGTGTGTGTGTGTGTGTGTGTGTGTGTGTGTGTGTGTGTGTGTGTGTGTTTGGGGTAGGGGGAGGTTGGGAAGCAGCTGCTATTAAGATAGCTGTATGTGGAAACCACAAAACTGAGTCATAAAATACACTGCATGAAGAGAGAACAGGTTTGAACATAAGGAAGTCTTACAGTGAATTACCCTTTCACAAGGAAGCAGTCCCTCTGGAACATCAAGTTAGTAATCTAAACTATATTTTACTATTAAAACTACTCATGCTTGAAATAAGTTGTCCTAGTCATTAATTAAATCATAAAATCACTGAAAAAACTAACTGACATCTTTGTAAAATGGGGATTTAATTATAACTTTAATCTTGGCAATGCTGCTTGAAGCGTAACTTAACACTATGACCATAAATGTGTATACTCAATAAAACGTAACCTTTCCACTTATTAGCAACATTTCCTTCACTTAAGGGGTTTCCTTTTCTTAGACTGTTGGCACATTTGAGCATTCTCCACTTTATGAGTCCTTGGAGAAATACATAGTTCTTTGAATATGGAGACAAATATGGAGACAACATTCAGAAGCGTCTCAAATGACTTATAACTTAAAACTTAGGCTTAACCATAATTTCCATTTGGGGAAATAAAAGAAATGTTAAGTAGCAGCATGATGCATTCCTTTTCACCTGTAATTCCATTTATTTATATTTTTAAAATAAGACCTTAGTGTTTATTACTTTTAGCAGAAATAAATTAAAAATAAATCTTGCTTGTCTATTGCAATATTTTTTTGACACTTAAGAAACTCTCTGCTGGGAAATAGGCTGCCTTAGAGAAAGTATGTCTGTCTTGTGCATTGACATGGCCCAAGCACATAGTAAAAGGCATCACCTGCCCTCACGAATGCTCATTACATGGATATTTTCTTTCACAGCAAGCCCTAGAAACAACACCTTCATAATGCAGCCTGTCTTCGGCTTTTGTTTAAATTGATGAAAGTAGGCTAACTTCTCTAGCAATACTCCTGAAACCATATAAGCTCTTGCTCAATATATTTTTCCCCACATAAACCAATCAGGTGATCAACTGGACCAGCTAACTTCTTAACAGTCATTCGGGCTCCCAGGTGAATGCAGGTTCTTTCATCTTCAGCAGATTTCGATACCCTGTAAGCCACCATCTTGGTAGACTTGAAGTGAAACATACATTGAGGAGAATGTGTAGTAGGTTTTCATAATCCAATCTTGGTAGTAGCACATATCATTTCTGCTTCCTTTCTTTTGCCTAGAACTTAGTACATGGCCACATATAAGTAAAAGAGAGGCAAGAAAACATGGTTTGGCTTGGCTGTGTATACAGAAAGAAGAGAGGCTCATGCATTTGGGTGATCAAGTGGTTATTTATGCCACACCTGTTCAAGCTCATTCAGTCTTCACTGGTGCAAGAAAGGAATATCTTACTTTTAGATAGCTCATTTCAAGAAACCTTGTGTCTTCTAAAAGGAAATCCAGCTGGGCCATTTCCAGTTTTCAATTCCAGAAAGATAATCAGATTTCTCCTAATGAAATTGAGACCACTGATATCAAGCACAGTATCTCCAAGTAGATATAACTTAGATATTTTATGACATTGGTAACTTTATTTTCTGTGTCTGGAAAAATTCAACCATGTTTGTTTCTGTGTAAGCCTATATTCTATCCAAACCATTACTGACAATTTTAGTGCTAGGTTGAAAGTTCAAGGTCTGTAGAACTGGCTTGAGCTTTTGGGTTTCAAAACTTACCAGGTTTCTTAATAGAATATTTTTATTTACTTTTATTTTGGAAGAGTTGAAGTGAAAAACTACCAACTGTGTAACTCAGATGCAAACGAGTGGCATTGGTGAAATTGAAGGCTTTGGATGATGTCACACAAATTCACACAAATTCAGTTTCCCATTATTCAACATGAACACTGCTTTTCTGGTAATGAGTTATGCCAAATTCATTTTGTTCCTATATCTTTTTTGTCCACTGATTTACTCATTTTGGACATAAAAGACTGCTGAAGTTAAAAAAAAAAAAAAAGTGATTTCTGCAGGAAAAACCATCTAATCTAATCTAATCTAATCTGATCTTGTGATGACTCCAATCAATGAGAATTCTGAATTCTATGTCTTCCCTATTGTTAGCAAAGGTAGCTTCTCCTGTTGGATTTTTGATGCCTCCTCTTGATGTAATGCCTAATAATGATTCCCCAGCAGCTGCTATTCTCAACCTAGATCATTTTAGAAGGACTGCTGGATCTTTGCTGAGCTTTCTTCTGGTAGCTACAACTATGCAAACCTTTTTTGAAGGAGGTTTCTTCAGTAGGTGACCAACTATTCTAGTTTGCTTGGGGCTCAAGGGTGTTCCAGGATACAGGAATTTCAGTGATAAACCAGGACAATCCCAGGCAAACCAAGATGAGTTGGTTATAATCTTACGGTTCTCTGGAGCAGCCAGGTAACAACAGCAGCACAAAATCCCATACTTCTTTGCTTTCCTCTCAGCATAATTTTTACTTTCTGTGAAGTAGCAATTGGCAGTGCCAATTTACCTTTGGCTTAGCAGAAAGCATTTCTGCAATTGTGTTTACATACAACCTGAAGCAGAGTAAGAATGCTTTTTAAAATTCAAATCCCTGAGTTCTACCTCAGATCAACCCTCAAATCTCACAAATGGAACTTGCAAAACCACATTTCTAATGAGTATTTTATAGGAATCCCTGTATTCATTAAAGTTTGGACTATATTTCTTTATGAAATCTATTTATAAAGTAGCAAGAGAGAACTTCTGTTTTTAGCTATCAGGAACAAGTTTAGGTAACGAGAGAGTTTGACAAAAACACTCATTTTTTTGATGCATTTAACTTATTTAAGTAATACAGGCACTTATTTAAGTAAGACCCCAAGTTACAGTTACCTACACATTTGGGGGTATACATACCTGGGGGTTACCAAAATCCTGCCCCATGCAGGAGTGCTTGGTGTATACATGGGATTCTGAACATTACTGTTTCAGGGTCTTTCCTCCAACCCTTGCCCCAGGGCAATTATTAGATGTTTAAGCTCCAATCAGGCCCTCCTTTCTCTTGTACATTCCTTAGATGCCATTTCAAACTTATCATTATTGCAGTCATATCTATACCACTATCAAATTCTTCGAGGGAAAGCTGCACTCCTCCCAGCCCCCCTCAACTCCTGGTTCTTTCTTTGTCACATCTTCTCCTTCACAGGAATCATCACCATGAGAGAACCCTCCTACCCTGGAATATGAGCACAGTGCGATCGTCCTTCTCGCCCTGTGTCAGCACAGTAGATACAACTCTTCTGAGACACATAGTTGGCCTCCTCCACTCCCTTCTCTGCCTCTGGGCTGGATAGTGAGTTTTTCTGTAGGGGAGAAAGGAGACAATGATTAGCATTCCCCCCAATCTTTACTTCTAGGCTTAAATTTCTTTCTTTAATTGCCGAGTGTTAGCTAGAGTATCCCATTTCTGGATGGCTGACTCCTTCCAATTTATTTTCATCATTTTAAGAAAAATCTAGGGAGAGCGAACAACCTGTTGTGGTCATGCTAGATCAGTCCACTAGATGGCACTCTTAGGTTAGCTTTGCTTCCAGTTTCCATCAATGCAGGAGTTTTACAGTGAAGCAAAAGCTGAAAGAGCCATAGTTTATGTTTCATGATTTACTTGGTTGGTTAGAAGTACTGCAACGTTTTACACTATTTCAGAAATTAAGATATGTGCTTTACTGTTGAATCTGACTTTATTATATTGTGATACTTTCGGGGTTACCTTACAATGTAGGCAAACAATAGTAAGCAGGTGAATGCCTTTACTGGGTCCCCCCACTATTTGTTGTCGTAGATTCTAGAGCCCAGGAGGAGCCACGTACCTCTTTCCCAGAGACAGAGCTTGGGTCTTACTATAGCTCTCACTGAGACAACTCTGTTTTCACCAGTAGCCTCTCTTCTCTTCTAACTCGTAGAAAGCACAGCCGCTGTGCCGCGCATTTTCCTTGGTCACCTTCCTTGACTCTCTCCACTATACAAACTAAGTTTTCATAATAATTTTGGTTCTATTTCATATTCGCTATTACATCTTATGACTTTAATTAAAAAACAGATATATTTTCAGAAGAAATGATTAGGGGTTTGGAATAAGATAGTTTTATTTTTAAAAAAAATATTGTATTTTATTTTTGTATTACTTTAGATTCAGGGATGCGTGTTCAGGTTTGTTAAATGGATACATTACATAATGCTGGGAGCTGGGCTTCTATTGACCTCATCACACAAATAGGAAACATCATACCCAACTGGTAGTTTTTCAAACCTTGCCCTCCTGTCTTCCTCCCCGCTTTTGGAGGGAGTGCTGATGTTTCCGTCTTTATATCCATGTGTACCTGTTGTTTAGTTCCCACTTACAAGTGAGGACACGCAGTATTTGATATTCTGTTTCTGCAAAAATTAACTTTGGATAATGGCCTCTCCTGCATCCATGTTGCTACAAAAATAACGATTGTGTTCTTTTTTATAGTTATGCTGTATTCCAGAGTGTGTATGGACCACATTTTCTTTATTCAGTCCACTTTTGATGGACACTTAGGTTGATTCCATGACTTTGTTATTGCAAGTAGTGCTGCAATATCATGAGAGTGCCGGTGTCTTTTTGGTGAAATGATTCATTTTTCCTCCAGGTAGATACCTAGTAGTAGAATTGCTGGGTCAAATAGCAGGTTTGTTTGTTTGTTTGTTTAGTTCTTTGAGAAATACTATACTGCTTGCTGTAAACGCTGAACTACTTTACATTTCTACCAAATGTTACTTTTTGCTCCATCCTCAGCACCATTGTGAATGGTATGAGATGGTATCTCTTTGTGGTTTTAATTTGCATTTCTCTGATGATTAGCGATGATGAGCACCTTTCCACCTGTTTGTTGGCCGTTGTATGTCTTATTTTGAGAAGTGCCTATTCATGTTTTTTGCTCGCTTTTTAATGGGTTTTTTTTTTCTTTCTGCTTTGTTACATATGGATTCTGGATATTAGTCCTTCATCAGATACATAGATTGCAAATGGTTTCTCCCATTCTGTAGATTGTCTGTTTACTCTGTTGATGTTTCTTTTGCTGTAAGGAAACACTTTGGTCCCATTTGTCAATTTTTTGTGTGTTTGTTGTAATGGCTTTTGAGGTCTTCATCATAAATTATTTGCCTTGGCTAATGTCGAAAAGAGTTTTTCCTAGGTTTCCTTCTGGGATTTTTATTGTTTGAGGTTTTACATTTAAGTCTTTAATCCATTTTGAGTTTGTTTATAATTTTTACATATGGTGAGAGGAAGGGGTTCAGTTTCATTTTCCTGCAAATTGCTAGGCGGTTTTCACAACATCATTTACTGAATAGTATGTCTTTTCACCATTGCTTATTTGTGTCAGCTTTATTGAAAATCAGTTGGTTGTAGATGTGTGACTTTTTTTCTGGGTTCTCTATTCTGTACCATTGATGTATGTGTCTATTTTTGTACCAGTACCCTGCTGTTTGGGTTACTGTAGCCTTGTAGTGTAATTATAGGTAACATGTAGTCAGCAGGTATACCTAACAGTATAGTCAGGTAATGTGATACCACTGCCACTAGTTTTGTTATTTTTGCTTATGATGTTTTTGTTTGTTAATTAGTTTGTTTTTAAAGCTATTTGGGTTCCTTTTTGATTCCATGTGAATTTTAGAATTTTTTCTTCTAATTCTGTGAAAAGTGACATTGTTAATTTGATAGAAATTTCATTGAATCTGTAGATTACTTTGGACAATATCATCATTTTAATGCTTATTCTTCCAATCTATAGCATGGGCTGTTTTTCCATTTGTCTGTTTCATTTCTAATTTCTTTCATCAGTGTTTTGTAGTCGTCCTTGTAGAGATCTTGCACCTCCTTGGTTAAATATACTCTTAGATATTTTATTTGTGTGTGTGTGGCTACTGTAAATGGGATTGAGTTCTTGATTTGATTCTCAGTTTGAAGGTTACTTGTGTATAGAAAGGCTATTGATTTTTGTACATTGATTTGTATCTTGAAACATTGCAGTTGGTTTTCACCTCTAGGAGGCTTTTAGAGGACTCTTCAGGGTTTTCTAGTTATCTTAGAGTTTCTAGGATCATGTCATCAGCCACCAGAGATAATTTGCCTTTCTGTTTTCCTATTTGGGTGCCTTTTATTTCTTTCCTTTGCCTAGTTGCTCTGCATAAGACTTCCAATAGTATGTTGAGTAGGCGTGGCTGAGTGGATGTCCTTGTCTTCTCCCAGTTCTTAGGGAGAATGCTGTTGTTAACTTGAGATCTTCCTATCATTTTGATATAGGCATTTAGTACTATAAACTTTCCTTTTAACACTGCTTTTGCTGCATCCCAGAGGTTTTGGTATGTTGTGTCTTTATTTTTATTTTATTTTTTAAATCTGCCTTTATTTTGCTGTTTACCCCAAAGTCATTCAGGAGCAAGTTGTTTAGTTTCCATGTTCTTACGTAGTTTTGTTTTCTAGTTTCATTTCATTGTGGGCTGAGAAGATGCTTGATGTGATTTCAATTTGTTTTAAATTTATTGAGACTTGTTTTATGACCATGTGGTTAACTTTAGAGAATGTCTGTGCTCAGATAAGAAGAATGTATATTCTGTGGTTATTGGGTGGAGTGTTCTCTAGATGTCTATTGGGTCCATTTGGTCGAGTCCAATTTAATCACCAAGTTTCTGTGTTAGTTTTCTACCTCAATGACCTGTGTAGCTTCCTTTAAATTTTTTTTGTTCATGTTGACCTTGCATAATCTGATGACTCTACACCTTGGGGATAGTCATCTTGTATAGTATTTCGCAAGTGTTCCCTGAATTTCTTTAAGCTGGAGGTGAACCTCTCCTACAAGAGTATGAAAAATTTCCTGAATTATTCCCACAGATATGTTTTCTAACTTGCTTACTTTTTCTTCTTTTGTCTCAGGAATGCAAATAAGCTGTAGGTTTGATCACTTTACATAATCCCATATTTCATGCAGGCTGTGTTTATTTTCTTTAAATTCTTTTTCATATTTATCTGGCTGGGTTAATTCAAAAGGCTGGTCTTCAAGCTCTGAAATTCTTTCTTTTGTTTGGTATAGTTCACTCTGAAAGTTTCTGGCTGTATTTTGAATTTTTTTTAGTGGAATTTTCAATTTCAGCAGATCGATTTTTTTTTCTTAGTATATCTATCTCGTCTTTTATATCCTAATTTTTTTCTGATTTCTTTGTATTTGATTTCAACTTTTCCTTGCATCTCATTGAATTTCCTTAAAATCCATATTTTAATTTTTTGTTTGTCCTTTCAGCCATTTGAATCTAGTTATGATCCAGCGGTAGAGAGCTAGTGTGATCCTGTGGAGGGGGCAAAGCTTACTGGCTTTTTGTACTGTCAGAGTTCTTATACTCATTCTTTCTCATCTGAGGGAGTTGTCACTTCTTATTTTTGAAATTGCTATTGTTTGGATGAGACTTTTACTTTTTTCAATTGGTTTTTTTTTCCCCTTGAGGGTATGACTGTGATTTTTGTTATGTATCATCCTTTGGCTTCATTTCTGGGTGCTTTCAGGGAGCCACAGTTCTGGATGGGTTCCTAGGTAGTGGATAACTTCTGAGAGGTGGCTTTCCCATATTCTTCTGGTTGTAGTGATGCAATGGAGGTAAGCGCTGACCCACTATTTCCTACAGAGCTGAGGGTGCAAAGGTCTCAGGAAGATTATCTCAAGGACTAGCACTAAGTCCTTCTATTAGCAGGTTTTTTTATGTGATGGTGAAGTTCAGGCTGCAGTCCCGCAGATGATACTTGACAGTACGAGCGGGCTCTCCCTCAGGTAGGCTGATGTCAAGTAGAAGCACCACCCTGACAGGGAGGTGGCAGGAACAGACTGTGTTGGAGTGCACTGAGGTCTCCAGGATAGGGGTGGGAGGTGCACCAACTCCTCTTCTTGAACTGGCAGGAATGTGTTCTGTTCCCCTACCAGGCCCCTGTTGCAAGGCACAGGACTCTAAGTTCATAAAGACTTTCTCTTTTGATTCCGGGCCGTAGTGTTGCTGTGGGCCATGGCAGGCTCCCTGATGACTGCCACTAAAGTGGGTTTGGGGCAAAGCCTGTTCCTGGAGACCAGAGCAGTCAGGCTAAAGACTTGTCTGTCCGCTATTGCCGGGGCACTGCCAGTCTGTGTAGGGAGAACAGTTAGGCCCTACTCTGCATGAAAGCCTGAGCACCACAGGCTCGCTTTCAGCAGGGGTGGAACCTTCACAAAAAGCACAAAAAAACACTTTTGGTCAGCGTACACTCTCGGTACTTGCCAAAACCAGACTGAGTCTGGGGAAGTGTCTGGTGGTGTACAAGGAGGGAATCCCCAGGTAGGGCAATGTCTTACCACAGGGGCACAACCTGTATGGAACCCAGCATGTCGGTTCATGTCTGCTGGGAGTGCAGGCTTTGTCTGCAGGCCACCTGGTTCTCTGTCCCCGGGAAGTTCCCAAACCACCACCAATTGTATTGCCCTGAGCTGGGGGGGCAGAGGCACTCTGCAACAGTTTGGTGGTCAGCAAATTGTCAGAGGGGTGACGGGGAGGAGAGAAGCCTTTCCACCTACCCTTCCCATGAGGCACCAAGTTCTTCAGGGTCCATCTCTGACAGACTTTTGCTACTTTCCTTTTCTTTCCTCCTCCAGCTTCTTCCCTTGGGGACTCTGACAAGTCTTGGCTCTCTTCCCTCCATTTTCTATTCAAAAGTTGTCTATTCACTGGTAACTTTAATCTTTCTGAGGAGAACTGGCATCTGATGTCACTAGTCACTCACCTTAAATAAATAAGAATTTTAATTTTAATCACCCTTGCCTGAATTAGTAAAATGACAGTTAGCAAGTACCGGAACTTACAGAGTAAGGAAATGGAAGCCAAAACAACATGGCTAATAACCATACACAGATAGAATTCAAAGAATAAAAGGGTAGAGAGGGTCTTAAGCTGTATGTTTATTTAAGTGATGAAAATATATTATAACGTGTAAACAGAAGTGTAATATAAAAAGATATTGGCCAAGCATGGTGGCTCATGCCTGTAATCCCAACGCTTTGGGAGAGCGAGGTAGGTGGATCACAAAGTCAGGAGTTTGAGACCAGCCTGGCCAATGTAGTGAAACCCCATCTCTGCTAAAAATACAAAAATTAGCCGAGCATGGTGGTGGGCACCTGTAATCCCAGCTACTCTGGAGGCTGAGGCAGGAGAATTGCTTGAACCCGGGAGGTTGAGGTTGCAGTCAGCCGAGATCAAGTCATCGCACTCCAACCCAGGTGACAGTGCAAGACTCCATCTCAAAAAAGAAACAGGAAAAAAAAAAGAAAAAAGAAAATATTGAGACAAACCTCCAACTTTACTCATTTATAATTGGACTATAGTCAAATAATGAGAACGATGAAACATTTCACATCTAGAAAGAGGGGAAAATAATTTTTAACCTAAAGCAGTGCTATCTATGGCATTATTTAGGTAATGGTACATCCCGAAAGGCAGGAGCCCTGTCTTGGGTTTCACTCATTTCTTCCTCTGGATGGTGCTGTAAACATTCTCTAGAACAGTCTACTTGTATATCTTGAGCAAATTATTAAAACTCTATAAGCCTCATTTTTCTCATCTGTAAAATTGTGATGATAATATTCAGTCTTACAAGGTGCTGGTGAGGTTTCAATTATACAACATTTGTAAAGCATATTAATAAGGCATTCAGTAGGGTATTAGAACAGAGTGTCTTGACTAGTACAGTAGAGTCTCTCGGTGGAAGGCATTCATATTTTTCAATTAACACTCTTTATGTAGTTTTTAGTAAATGCACATATGCTGGGTCACTTTGCTTTTATACTTTAAGAGTCTTAGCAAGAAAACTCTAATTTTCTGCACATAACTGAGAAAGAACTCTCTTATTTGTAAATTTGTAGGGAAGTGATATCAGAGTTGGAGTGGTTGCAGGACTGGAACATTGAGATTTTAATATCTCAGAATGATAAGGAATGATGAAAAAAAAAGAGGATTCAGAAAGCAAAACTGAATTAATGGGTATTAGCGACCTTCAGCCTGTGGAAAAATAAATTGAGAAAATAATTTGATATATTAATCAAGTATGGGCTTCCTCTTCAATCCACCTAATTTTTTTCATATAATAATTTTTAATAAGCTCATTTAAACTTTGACAATAAAAATCAAACACATACAATAAAAATGTATACATTATATCGATCATGCTAAATTTTCAAGTTGTTAAATAAATGTCTTGACTCAATTTCAAGCTGATGACATGCTGAACACCAGTCGTCAATCTTAAAGGTATTGAAATGAAACAGATTTTTCTTTCAGTTTTTTAAATTGGAAATGTTTCCACTTTATTTCAGTCTTTTTGAATGTACAGGCATACTCTAAAGTGGCTTCATGGGTTGATGTAATTAATAACAAGTCATATCATCAGAGAATAAAAATAAATCAATTTTCTTAATCACACTTTACAATATATTATTTTTGTTTTCATTTTAAAACATTAAGAATTATCAAATATATTTGGAAAAATCAACTTGCTGAATTTTTTTTCTTATTTCTTTTTGTCAGAATGAAACATTGGTTGGGTGAAATGTAGATTTATGTTATCACATTAAAAAAAAAACTGCTTGCAGAGTGTACTAAATAACAAATTAGATTAGTACTGTGAAGTATGGGCACCTAAATATCACAAATAGTGCAATAAGGTTAACTTATTTCCCTTTCTTTATTTCTGATCACTTCTATATTTTCCAATGGCATTCTGAATTTCTATCACCCTTAAAACCAGGTCAGTTGATACTGGCTGTAACTTTAATAAGAATGTTTTGTACTCAATAATTCATATCAGAAAAAATAACTGTCTAAAATACCAGACCCAGTCTCACTTCCCTGAACATGTTCTCTAAGTTGATGACAGCCTACTAATAACAATTTATGGAAATGAAAAATTTTTACTCAATTTACTAATATAGTAAGTAAGATTTTAGAAAATCATTTATGGGAGTCAAGATAAAAGAGGACTGACACTTGGTATATCCAGAATTCTAATATTTATAAAAGTTTTGGAGGCCAGACATCAACAAAATTGGAGAAAGTTCAGAACAAAACTCTGAACTTTAATTGTTTGAAATGGGGTTTGACAAAAATATGAGAAATGTTAGAATTGTTTGACTGATTTGGCATAAGGGAACACTTCCCAATTTTATTTTTATATTTCAAATTTGAGGCAAATAAAAGAGATTTTTTTTTTTTTCTTGAGACAGTCTTGCTCTGTTGCCCAGGCCAGAGTGCAGTGGCACGATCTTGGCTCACTGCAACCTTGCCTTCTGGGTTCAAGCAATTCTCCTGCCTCAGCCTCCTGAGTAGCTGGGACTACAGGCTCATGCCACCATACCCAGTTAAGTTTTGTATTACACCACCATGTTGGTCAGGCTGGTCTTGAACTCCTGTCCCTGTGAACAACCCACCTTGGCCTCCCAAAGTGCTGGGATTACAAGCATGACCCACTGCGCCCTGCCCAAAGAGAATATTTTTAAAAGCCAGAAAAAAAAGTCTTAGTAGTTTATTAATCCAAGAAACAGTTCTATTTTTTACTGAATGCAAAATAAGTATCAGTATTTCTTCTGTCCTGTAAACTTTGTGCCAGTAACCATCAGTAACTGTATATTCTCTATGGCCCTCACCTTGAAGGCTGGACTACTTACAAGAATGATTGAGTGTAAAATCTAGATTTGTTTATTTACATAAATATAAAATCTACATATATATATTTACATAAATCTAAAGATAATTTAGATTTTACATAAAAACTAATCTATGCATAATAATAAGCACTACATTTAAATTAAGCCTCAATTTAAAGATTTTTAAGAACTATATACAACAAATACAATTTGATATCTTTCTTCATATTCTTCACTTTACCAATGTCTGCTGACATACCTCTAGTTTTTTTTTTTTTGAGACGGAGTCTCGCTTTGTCACCCAGGCTGGAGTGCAGTGGTGCATCTTGGCTCACTGCAAGCTGCACCTGCCAGGTTCACGCCATTCTCCTGCCTCAGCCTCCCAGTAGCTGAGACTATAGGCGCCCGCCACCACGCCTGGCTAATTCTTTTTTGTATTTTTAGTAGAGACAGGGTTTCACCGTGTTAGCCAGGATGGTCTCGATCTCCTGACCTTGTGATCCGCCCGCCTCGGCCTCCCGAAGTTCTGGGATTACAGGTGTGAGCCACCGCACCTGGCTCTAGTTTTCATTTCAAGCCTTACTTAAAATGCTAAATTCAACCAAGTTTGTTGCTATATTTTTAATCTAAATATTTTTGTAGATTTATACTGAGGTCTTTATTGATCACTTTAGACTGTTAGGCTTTAGAATATTTGTAGCAGTTATCTTATTTATTATTATTTTTATTATTATTTTGAGATGGTGTATCACTCCTGTTGCCCAGGCTGGAGTGCAGTGGTGTGATCTTGGCTCACTACAACCTCCACCTCCCAAGTGGCTGGGACTACAGGCAGGCACTATCATGCCAGGCTAATTTTTGTATTTTTAGTAGAGACAGGGTTTCACTATGTTACCAAGGCTGGTCTAGAGCTCCTTGCCTGCCCAGGTCTCCTAAAATGCTGAGATTACAGATGTGAGCCACTGCACCCAGCTTATAGTATTTGTTCTGTTATGGATTTACCCTAGCCATCTGCTTAGACTTAGAGAAATACAAAAGAAAGAAAGAAGGGGAAAGAGACAGAGAGGGAAAAAAAGAAAAAACAGAAGGAGAGAGAGAACAGGAAGATCACACTGACCTCCCTCTGCTGTTTTCATTTTCTGTTCTCACTTCTTGGTACATGAGAGTAGAAAGATAGCCTTGATGATGACTGGACACATCAATTAACACTCTTCTTACTTCTCTGACACAGTAGTGAACTCCACGACATTAAGAGTGTTTATACGAGATGATTTGCAAATGTGTTTTGTAGATTAATTAGAAATGCAATTAAGCTATAAATCAGCAGATGCTACTGATCTGTGTAAATCTTCTAGTGAGATATTTTTCTTTAGTCTACATTGACTAGTCAATGAAGAAGCTTCATATCTAGGGAATATGTCCTCTAGCTGTTTTCTGATCAATGGTTGCTTTCACAGTCATCTTTATTCTTCAGATGAGGGTAGAAATACATTTTAAAAAACAGATAAATTATATAAATCGTTATGGAAAGAGGATATATTTTGGGTCATATGGCAAATGCTTTTGTACAAAAATGTTGATTTTTAGGAACATTATGCCCTCCTACACTGCTAGAAACGTTGTAGAAGAAATAGGTATCTAGGACATTTGTAGATACTCCTGAGTTCCTCTGTAGTGGCAAGTTAAATTGTTGGCCATCTTCTAAATATCTGTCTCTTTAGCTCAAACTTTTTCAGAAGAAAAGTTTCCACATTAAAGAGAGCATGAGCTAGCAGAAATTTTCTTTCCTCTCAGATCCAATTCCTTTTCATAACAAATATCCTAAGCTAAAATTCATAAGTAATATAGCTCATCTACAAATATAATTTATAAATCCAGATAATGTCCCATTTGTAATATAAAAGACAAAAAGAAATGTACTAGATGATAAGAAAGTTCTGTATTTCAACATGTAAATACTTGGGAACAAATACACCAGAAAACATAACAAAGTAATTAGATGTCTACGCCTAAATATAGAATTGCCAATAATGTAACAGTTAAAAATTATAAACTAATACAGGAATTTTTTTTTGGCCAACTAAAATATAATAATATCATAAGTGGTTTTGACCAATGCCATGATTTTTTTTAAATGGTGAGCATGTCTTAAAGCTCCAGAAAAAAAATAAAAGCTAAATTTCCTTATTATACAATAGTTTCATTCCTGGAAATGTCAATTTGTATTAATATATTAAAAAATCATTAGTTTTTATTTGCAAAGTAGATTTGGGTTCATGCAGCTGACATTCATAATAGGATTAGCATAGAACTACTAGGTTTTTCAAAGAGGAAAATTTAACTTTCTGAGTTCAAGATAGTTCTCCTTACCCCTATCAACCATGTTGTAATGTTGCATGGAGGGGAGGACAACAGGCCTTAGAATGAAGATCACCACAGAGCAACCCAACTTTAGGTTTTCTCATTGTCATCGTGGATCTGAAGTCCAAAATTAGCCTCCCACTTGGAATCACAGATTGACCCCCTTCCACAGCCTTTAGTCCAAAGTAATGAAGTTATTTAGGTCAAAACAATTGTCTTTGAAAAATGTGTATATTTCCTAAGATTCGAATACACTACTTGTTTTAAAATAAGTGGTAGTATATTGCTTTTCCAATGCTAGTAGGTTACCCAAATTAATAATTCTTTAATTACAGAATGGAAGGAAACTGCTATTAACCCCAAGCATATCTGTCACTAACAGATAGGTGGCATGGTACAGAGGTTTGGTGTCTGACACAACTGTTTACAAATCTCAACTATGCAAATTACTGACTAATGTTCACTTTGTTACTTAATCACTCTAAAGTATTATCCTTACTTCATGGGGCTGTCATAAAGCTCAAATGAAACTTAATAAGTGGAAACTAATATTTTTAATTCATCCTGTTCTGTTATAAAATAACCCAGGAACAGAAATAGAGAGAAAAGCTCAAAGAGGAAATGATGATAGGAAACATAAGACTGCCGGGCGCGGTGGCTCAAGCCTGTAATCCCAGCACTTTGGGAGGCCGAGACGGGTGGATCACAAGGTCAGGAGATCGAGACCATCCTGGCTAACCCGGTGAAACCCCGTCTCTACTAAAAAATACAAAAAAACTAGCCGGGCGAGGTGGCGGGCGCCTGTAGTCCCAGCTACTCGGGAGGCTGAGGCAGGAGAATGGCGTGAACCCGGGAGGCGGAGCTTGCAGTGAGCTGAGATCCGGCCACTGCACTCCAGCCTGAGTGACAGAGCGAGACCCCGTCTCAAAAAAAAAAAAAAAAAAAAAAAAAAAAAAAGGAAACATAAGACAGAGAAAAAGTAAGTTTTCCTGGGAGAGAATAAAGGGAGAGTGTTAAACTGGGTAAGGGATGATAAATTAAAATCAAATTCCCTTCTCAAAATTAAGATTTTTGTTCTTCTATTTACCCTGATAAAAAGTGACTAGAACTGTTGTTGCTTATATGAAGACCAATGGGAGGTTGTTCTCATCATTTATTATGTGAATCTAATGTGCATTTCTTTTTTTAAAAATGAGCTTAAGAGGAATAAAGATATATGAGACATTCTTTTTTGTTAGATTAATATCACTGTCATTTTAGTTGATATCACATCTTGCAGTATCTAGTTATCTGCCTAAATTTCACAATTCTAAATTGACATTTACAGTAAAAAGAAGATATTTTACAGAAATAGAAAAAATATGATATACAAATAAGCATATTGGTATTCAAATATATATCAATAATTAAATGTTAACTAGTTAATTTAAAATAATTATTAAATTATTAAAATATTATTTTTATTCAGAAAACCATTATGTATATCAAGAATTAATTTTGCTCTAACAATAACAATTAATCCTACCAAAATTTCTTGCAATTTACTAGAAAGAGAACTTTCATTGATTCATTAATTCATTTTAGCTTTAAAAAAAAGTCTTACATTCCTACTTTATGTTATGCCCTGCGCTAAATGCTGGGAATCCAATGATGAGTAAGGTTACTATACCTATCCTTAAGTAGGTAACGCTCAATGTTAAGTACATTTTGTTTAGAAACAAAAAATGATAGATATTTGTTGTAGTTTATCCACATGCACATATTTTCTCCTGCTTTTCTGATTTTGATTTTGGATTACGATATTATTCATGTGAGAACTAAGCATAAAATCCTTGTAGTCAATAAAACACATTTCAAAGGTAAAATAAGCTACTTGCAGAAATAAAAAATAAATTCAGCCATTTTATATAAACTTTTTTGTTTGTTTTCAGAACTAGAAAGTAAAATTGTCAAGTAATTTGCTGGCTATGTGCAGTGATCTACAAGATGAATTTGGCACAGCAGTCTACCAATTTCTTATAGACTACAGTGCAGAATAATTCCTACTTAAAAGTTATGAGGAAATTTCAAGGACTGTCAAACATCTTTTTTTTTTTTTTTTTTTTTTTTTTTTTTTTGGAAATCCCTGTTTTTAACTGTTAGCATATCATACTGTGATGACTTACCAGGACTAAATCCTAAGATATTTTGGTTGAACTTTGCTCTGATGCTTGGAACTAATGATTCACTTCAGTGGCATAGATAGCAGTTTAAGGCCTTGAAACAAAACTGAAAAATAATACTAGTTTTCACATCAGCATTCACAGTAAGCTCTGAATCTTCACTCAAGTCAATTCAGAAATTGAGATGTGGCATGGTTCCTGAGAGATCTGAAATTTTCCAGCTGACTAGTTTTAAATGGTAAATTTAATTTTACCCTTCAGTTGAATCTGAAATGATTTCATATTGAATAATACATGGACAACTGAATTGAAAATATACTAAAAATCATAGCTTTGGGCTCACTGAAAATTTTTAGATTATTTGTTCTATTTTTAAATTTCAGCGAAAACCATTAGTTCAAGGACTATCTAAGAGATCACATGGAGATTAATAGTTTAAAAAGTTGCTGAAGTTCAAATGTAAATGGCCTAAGTATATACACGTTTCTGGAAACATTGCTGTTCATAAATATCTGTTTCATTCCAAGGAGCCTCTATAATGTGACCTCTTATTACATGTTCCTAAAATATATTATTAAATTGCTATTGTGTATAGTTGTTCTCCTTGACGAACAATTAATTTTTGAAGCCTTACAATGTAGGCCAGGGTGTTAGGCACTGGAGTCTCCAAAATAATTGAGATATGGTCCCTGTCCTCAATTTGGTCACAGTCTAACTGGATTTAATAAGAAAGACAAATCTGTCACTTGAAACTGATATTAAACAAGGACGTCTGCTCTATGTGGAACACATGTAGCTCACATGTGAGCTACAAATGTTCACTCTTTCCTTAATTCCTCTGAAAAGGCAAGGTAAAAGTTATTCAGGCTCTTTAGGAAGTTTTAGACAGATCTAAGTATTGGCATAGCAATAATAATAATAAAAAAAACTACTAAAATTTTCTTCTGGTTCTTGGAACACCATGTTGTTTCAGGTTACAGCTACTTACTTTCCCTGCCCTTCTAGGGGACCTTGCTGCACAGGTTTATCTATGAGTCCAGAGACTCATGCCGTAGCTATGAGTCCTCAAGCCTGAGTGTACATTAAAATCACCTGGCGTGCTTTAAAAAGTACCCATGCTCAGACCCCCTCCAGGTTAAGTAAATCAAAATCTCTGCAGATGGAGATAGAGAATCACTATCTGTTTTAAAATTCCCCTCAGTGAGGATTTAAAACACACTGCTTTAGACATTTCCATATTTCCTAAACCAAATCATGTTACTAATGCACTCTAAAAGTGCACTAGCTATTGTGTAACAACATGAAGGCAATATGGAAAGCAGCTGAGTGTTTTGTCATGTTATAAATTATATAACTTTTACTTTAAATATCTCATCTGTCCTCTAAACCCAAATAGTCATGAAGGAATAGGTTAATCTCTTTAAATACAGCTGTAGTATTGGAACCTTAAGGTCTGCTTAGTCTAACCTTTCATTTGATGTAGGTATCACATCTGTAACAGTTAAGACTCCTGCTTATACACTGATTGTTCACTGCCTCACAAGGCAGCCTATTACTTTAATGGAGATTTAACTATCAGAAAATTATTCTTTCTTATGTTAAACCAAAACATTTTTCTCTATCATTTTACGTATTAGTCCTTGTATCAATTTTCTTGAGGAAATATGTTCCAAGACCCTCAGTGGATACCTGAAACCACAAATAGTACTGAATCCTATTTAGGCTAGGTATTTTCGATCTGATAACTTATTCAGTTATTCAGTGACTAACGATATACTTTATAAAGAGACGACTGACATACCTGGAAAGATGAAATGGGACTATGTGAGATTCAATGACTACACTTAGAATGGCACATAATTTAAAGGAAATGAATTATTTCTGGAATTTTCCATTTCATATTGTCAGACCATGGTTGACCATGGGTAACTGAAACTTCAGAAAGAAAAACTGCAGGTAAGAGTTGACTATTGTATATGGACTACACACATATTAATTTCATGGATAACCCTTCAGATAACTGAAAACAGTTATCAGAACTTCTTTGTCTCTTCTGCATATGGGATATTCTTAGTAACTATTCTCTTTAGATGCCTGGTGGCTTAAAAAATAAAGTTGGAAATTTTCTGATACTTTATTTTTAAGTAGACAGTTCTTTACTTGAGTAACTCTAGGTGGACTTGTGAGTGAGAATGTGACTGTAACGATACTATGTGAATTCCAAAGTTAGGTCATTTAAATTAATGTAGCTTTCTTCTTGTTCATTGGAACATTTGCTGCTACATCTCTAATCCACTATGTAAGAAGCCCAGGTATACTGAGACACCCATGCTGGTGAAGCCACGTGTAAATATCCCAGTCAACACTCCCAACTGAGCTCACCTTCCAGCCATCTTCACAAATGTACCCTCCAGATCAGCTGAATCTCACTGAGTTTTTGCAATCACTGCCACATGGAACAAAAGAAACCCCAGCTAAGCTCTGTCCAAATTCTCACTCATAAAATCATGAGTTGTAATTATATGACTATTGTTTTAAGCTACTAAGTTTTGGGATAGTCAGTTACTTAGCAACAGACCTGACATGAGGTGGTGTATTTGTCGTAATATATCTTACAACATCTTTTTACACACCCACATGAGCAAAATTCAGCTAAAAAAATCTTATATCTGTTTACATGCCAACGTCTGATATCACTTTAGCTTCACAGAGGCAAACATTGAGAAATGGCAGGTGTTTATTTTTCTTATATTTCATGGTTCCATCAATATGCCTATCTGAAGTTCTGTGTTATGAACCTGAATTCTGGTTTACAGGAACAGAAAGGCAAGGAAGAAACAATGTCTTAAATCTTTAGCATATTTTTCTGCACCTAATCTAGATAGTGAAAAGCCATTGTCAAATATTTTCTCAAATTACACAACTTAAAAAGAAAATGTGATGTCAAATATTTTCTCAACCGACCCAAATAGAAAATGTGAAAAGTTAATCAATTTTGCTTCTTTATTTTTGGTATTGATGTGTATGCTATATACAAGGGGCTGGTCATGAATAAGATAAGTATCAGTTAAGTTAGTGAAGAAAATGTCTCAAATTTAGTAAATAATGTTTAAGTTTTTGGTACAACCATTTTTACAAAATTTAGCAAAAATATTGTTATATGGGAGGTCAAATTTTACTTCCTAACCAGATACTTTAGTGAATACACACACACAGATGTGTAAACGTTAGGTTGGTGCAAAAGTAATTGCGGTTATTTCCATTACTTTTAATACATAACGTGGAAAATGAATTTGTAGCAATGTTTTCTTATAGAATTATGTCTTCGATATATTTCTAACTGTACCACTAGATGGGGATATTTATTAGAAAGTTGTCTGCCTCTTATCCCAAAGAACTGCTTGAGTGGGAGGGAAAATATTTTTCCCGTTTTATATTCCTTTGGAAACATGAAAAATAATTAAAATATAAATAAAATATCTAATAAAATTTTCTGAGTTGGTCAATTCATCTAAGAGTGAGAAGACGTGAATATTTAAGCACTATCAAATTTCAGAAATTTTTTTCTATTGCTTTTGAATAAAAAATTTGAAACAATCCTCAGAAATACAATCTGAAAAGTTTTGGTTCCCTGGAACACATATCTCTTACCAGTACACAGATAACAGTGTCATGGGTGTCCAGAGTGTATACATTCTATTCTTGAAAAAATAAATTCTAAAAAATTACAAAGCCGAATGACAGACTTTAGGAAGATAGATAAGAATGTTTTGTGTAACTTTTGTTAAAAGCATAAGCAGGTAATCAGCACAGTTATAAGCAACCTGGCACCATGTTCTCAATAAATGAATAGTCTTTGCTAGAGACACACATTTTGATCTTTGTTCCCAGTCATTTGCATATAATTACTGCATTTATCATGTGGCCAAGAGATATTAAAAACATAATAGAAGGAGATAATGAATGAAATTGGACTGAAATTGAACTTTCTGGTCAAAAGAACCAGTACTGAGCAAACCTACTTTAATCTAGAAAATGCCTACTGGTCAGAGTTACCTTCATTTGCTCAGTGAAGGACTGATTCTAAATCCATAATGAGTTTACATCCAGTTGAAAAAGAAGATCCTTGCCAAGTTGTATTAGTTTGTTTTCATGCTGTTGATGAAGGCATACCTGAGACTGAGCAATTTACAAACGAAAGAGGTTTAATTGGACATACAGCTCCACGTGGCTGGGGAAGCCTCACAATCATGGTGGAAGGCAAGGAGGAGCAAGTCCTGTCTTACATGGATGGCAGCAGGCAAAGAGAGAGTGAGAAAGATGCAAAAGTGGAAACCGGTGGAAAAACCATCAGATCTCGTGAGACTTACTACCATGTGAACAGTATGGGGTAAACCTCCCCCATGATTCAATTATCTCCTACCAGATCCCTCCCATAACATGTGGGAATTATGGGAGTACATTTCAAGATGAGACTTGAGTGGAGACACAGAGCCAAACCCTATCATTCCACCCCTGGTACCTGCCAAATCTCATGTTCTCACATTTCAAAACCAATCATGCCTTCCCCACAGTCCTCCAAAGTCTTAACTAATTTCAGCATTAACTCAAAAGTCCACAGTCCAAAGTCTCATCTGAGACAAGGCAAGTCCCTTTCACATATGAGCCTGTAAAATCAAAAGCAAGCTAGTTATTTCCTAGATACAATGGGGGTACAGGCATTGGGTAAATATAACTGTTCCAAATGGGAGACATTGGCCAAAACAGAGGGACAACAAGGTTCATGCAAGTCTGAAATCCAGTGGGGCAGTCAAATCTTAAAGCTCCAAAATGACCTCCTTTGACTCCATGTCTCATATCCAGGTCATGCTGATGCAAAAGGTGGGTTCCCATGATCTTGAGTGGCCCCACTCCTGTGTCTTCGCAGGGTAGAGCCTCCCTCCTGGCTGCTTTCACAGGCTGACATTAAGTGTCTGTGGCTTTTCTAGGTGCATGGTGCAAGCTGTCAGTGGATCTGCCATTCTGGAGTCTGGTGAATGGTGGCCCTCTTCTCACAGCTCTACCAGGCAGTGTGCCAGTAAGGACTCTGTGTGGGGGCTCTGACCCCACATTTCCTTTCCACACTGCCATAGCATGAGAGCCATGCTCTTGCAGCAAACTTCTGCCTGGACATCCAGGCATTTCCATACATCTTCTGAAATCTAGATGGGGGTTCCCAAACCTCAATTCTTGACTTCTGTGTACCCACAGGCCCAACACAGCTGCCAAGACTTGGGGCTTGCACCACCTGAAGCCAAGACCCAAGCTCTGTATTGGTCCCTTACAGCCATGGCTGGAACCTCTGGGGCACATGGCATCAAGTCCCTAGGCTCCACATAGCTCAGGGACCCTGGGCCCAGCCTTCAAAACCACTTTTTTTTTCCTAGTGGTTGGACCTGTGATGGGAGGGGCTGCCATGAAGACTGCTGACATGCCCTGGAGACAGTTTCCTAATTGTCTTAGGGATTAACTTTTGGCTCCTCGTCACTTACACAAATTTCTGCAGCCAGCTTGAATTTCTCCTCAGAAAATGGAATTTTCTTTTCTATTGCATTGTCAGGCTGCAAATTTTTCAAACTTTTATGCTCTATTTTCCTTTTAAAACTGAATGCTTTTAGCAACACCCGAGTCACCTCTTGAATGTTTTGTTGCTTAGAAATTTGTTCTGCCAGATACCCTAAATCATCTCTCTCAAGGTCAAAATTTCACAAATTTCTAGGGCAGGGGCAAAATGCCACCAATCTCTTTGCTGAAACATAATAAGAGTCATCTTTGCTCCAGTTTCAAAAAGTTCCTCATCTCTCTCCGAGACCATCTCAGTCTGGACCTTATTGTCCATATCACTACCAGCATTTTGGGCAAAGTCATTCAACAAGTCTTTAAAGTTCCAAGCTTTCCTACATTTTTCTGTCTTCTTCTGAGCCCTCCAAGCTGTTCCAACCTCTGCCTCTTACCCAGTTCCAAAGTTGCTTCCACATTTTTGGGTATATTTTCAGCAACACCCCACTCTACTGGTAACAATTTACTGTATTAGTCTGTTTTCACACTGCTGATAAAGACATACCCAAGACTGGGCAATTTACGAAAGAAAGAGGTTTAACTGGACTTACAGTTCCACGTGGCTGGGAAGCCTTACAATCATGGCAGAAGGCAAGGAGGAACAAGTCCTGTCATACATGGATGGTAGCAGGCAAAGAAAGAATGAGAAAGATGCAAAAGCAGAAACCCCTGATAAAACCATCAGATCTCGTGAGACGTGTTCATTACCACGAGAACAGTATGGGGGAAACCAACCCCATGATTCAATTATTTCCCATCAGTTCTCTCCCACAACATGTGGGAATTATGGGAGTACAATTCAAGATGAGATTTGTGAGGGGACACAGAGCCAAACCATATCACCAGCTAACCATTTATTCATCTATTCCTGTAATCACATAACTCATTGAGGGACTACTATGTGAAAGGCAGTCATGTAAGCTGATGAATCCTATTCATTACAAATTCAACACTGAAAGTATGAATAGAGTCTTTTGGAAAACAGAGGAGGAATAAATAGACAAAGAATGCTGAGATTGGTAGTATAATGCCACATTGAGAGGGTGATATTCGAGCAGGCTCCAGAAGGATATTTAGGGGTTTTAGAGATAAAGGAAGTGTTAAAAACAATAGAAAAGAAACTTTCACTGTATTAAATTGGGTGTGGATATAAAGATAAGCAAAATTTGGCTCACACCTGTAATCTCAGCACTTTGGGAGGCCGAGGTGGGCGGATCACGAGGTCAGTAGATTGAGACCCTCCTGGCTAACACGGTGAAACCCCGTCTCTAATAAAAATACAGAACAGCCGGGCATGTTGGCGGGCGCCTGTAGTCCTAGCTACTCCGGAGGCTGAGGCAGGAGAATGGCGTGAACCCAGGAGGTGGAGCTTGCAGTGAGCCGAGATCGCGTCACTGCACTCCAGCCTGGGCGACAGAGCGAGACTCTGCTCAAAAAAAGAAAAGAAAAGGAAAAAGAAAAAAAAAAAAAAAAAGATAAGCAAAATTTAATAAAGTACGATTTGAAAATAAAATGTATGTTTGGTCATCATGGTCTCTACTGAGATCCCAGCATGGGCAAATCTAGGTGGGAGACTCAATAGTGAGAGTTCTGTAATGGGAACTTTACTTATTATCTCTTGTTAACTTGGAATATGGTTTTTATCAGTGCCAGAACCTATAGCCTGTAAACCTGAGATGCTTTCTCACAAGACCAAAACTGCTAAAATATTTTATTCTTACAATCTCCCATGATATTTTCAATAGGATGGAAAAAGAAGAAATAAATGAATTTTATGAAAATATTGGGGACACTTGATGTCCAGATATACCCACAAGAGAAGAGTCCACATAGAAATAATCTCCACCTGGAAAGAATGGAAGGGATTGGATGAGTGAATATACTCAGTAAGAAAGCTGAAACAGGCAATTTTTATTTTACTTTATTTTATTTTATTTTATTTTATTTTATTTTATTTTATTTTATTTTATTTTATTTTTTATTCTGGAAACACAGAGCAGAGAGCAACTGGATTAAGAACTGTTCTGCTAGTCTCTTATGATATAGAACTCTGTGATAATTTACTTTTAAAAGATGAATTTAGTTCACCCAGTTAGAAATACTTATGATTTTGTCTGCTGGTGGTGGGAAACCTATTTGCAGGAGAGGCTGTCGTGGCAGTAATGAGCTGAGCCCGTGGTCTCAAGTGTACTAAAAAGACACCACTTTCCCTTGCTTTAGGTTAGGGAGGCTCTTGAAACAGAGATTGAGTTTCTTAATTCTTGTATGATGAGGGAAAGTCTACATAAGAGGTGACTGGGGAAAAGGAAGCAGAGAAGTGCATTAGGATGAGAAATGAGAGTCAAACAGAAGCTTACAAACCTCAATTTTGTCTTTCTTAATGCTCTGCTTAGAGCCCAATACTGAAGTCTAAGAAAATATTTGGTCTGTCTGTCTCCAAAAGTACTGCTGTTTTCATTATTAAACTTGATGGGAGAAGGAAGTAATTACAACTAAAGGAGGAGAAGGAGAATAAAATATATGTTTTACACTGGCAGAAAAACTGGTTATGTTAGCACTTTAGATTGGAACAAAAATGATCCAGAACAAAACTCACTCTTTTTTTTCCATTCCATAGATATCTACCCTACAAATATTTTTTTAAGTTATCCTAAGTTCTAAGTCCTAAACTTTATTAATCTATTATTCAAAATTCATTGAGGTACTGTAATAGACTTCTTAAGGAATCTACACTGGCCATACATCCCTTGCCTTGAAGTATTTATAATAATTAGTCATCTATTTGCTTTCCTAAGAGGACAAAACATTAACTCTTCCATTATTCCTTTGCCTTGTGTTAATCTCTCAAACACAAGTATTCTCAAGTGAAAGTCTCATTCACTTCTGGCATCTTAATAGCCATCTGTGTAGCTACACTTTTAACCACAATACTATACAAGAAAGGAAATGCTATTGGAATGAATATCTTAGAAAAGCATATAAAAATTTATATTTTCAACTGCTTTACTTCTAACCTTCATTTTTTTTAATAGAGAAGAAAAAATATCACTTTGAAATAATGGTTGTCCCTTTACATCGTTCACACTTTCCATCCCCTTCCCAAACTTTCTTCATAATACAAGACATGAGATTTAGTTCCTATACTGTGAGATAACTACTAAGACCACTAACCCTTAATAGAAGAACCAAACTAATTCTTGCAAGAACCTGAAGAGTTCAGAACCTCCAATGGAGTTAAGAATAATAGGAAAGAAAAAAAGGATGAGATGGAACTACTTAGTGAGATTTATAGGCCACATATTAAAACTAAAAATCTTGATTCCCTAGTTTGGGGTCTTACAAATGTTTATGTCTGTAGACAGAAAGTTAACAAATGACCTTCTATAGTGCTGATACAATTATTTTTTCTAAAATAATGAACTTGCTGTTTGATACCACTGCCAATTTTAAAAATAATCTGCTTGTTTGAAATATCATAATAATGATTAAGCACTACATCTTCAGAAATCTAAGATAATTTGATATTGACAAGCATTTGTTAATGGTACAAAGTATAATGAGTCTGTATTTGATGTTAGAAAATCTGCCATTAGTAGTTAAACCATCATTGTAACAACTGTTTGACAACAGAAAGAGCTTATTAGTATTAATTCTATTTGGCTAAAGTATCAACTAATACTGAACCAATCAGCCAGCCAACTAAAAGGAAACATAAAAATGCAAAGTTCTTTTCTTGCCTTTTCAGTATAATTTGAAGCCATCAAAATTAAATTGAATGTTATAATTAAAACACATTACACAAGTGTGTTTAATAAAGACTAAAATTCTCTATTAAAAGTGAACAGGAACCAGAGAAACATTTATAATGCAAAATAACTCTAAACTGACAACAGTAAACTGCTGTTGCATAGAAATTGGAAAGTGATATTGTTTAATGTCAACAAAGGAGATGCCAAATACCTTCTTCAAAGAGGCTTGAAAGAAATAATTTACCATGGAAACTCTACTCAATTCTAGAGACTGCATGTGCTTTCATCCAGTGAGAAAACCTGTGAGATTCCAACTCTCTGTAGAATGTGAGAGGAGTAAAATGGCTGTCCTCATTCCCCACGTTAATTTGAGCAATCCAGATTTTACTGTGGAGTGTTCCACTGAACAAGTAGCTATACAAAAATTGAATAGGTGTATCTAAGAAACAACAACTACACAGACATCCAAAGAACACTTGCTCAAAGAAGTCTGGGAAATGATGAAGTGAACAACACTAAACCCCACTGCAGGATCTCATAGAGCCTTTAACATTTGAGATGCCCAGAGAAGCTCCAAGAGGTGAATGGAGTTCCTACCAGTTCCCAAAATTTGCTGGACAAAAGTAAACCCTCTTTTTTGCATAGGTCATATTATGGTATTAGGACTCACTGGAAAATATTAATACAATCAGAATTTAACTAAAAACAAGAAAATTTAAATTTTTATAAATTGCTTCTTTGAATTTTAGGTTTCTAAGAAATACAGCAAAGATTAAAACTATGTAATATGCATAAACTCTTTTCCTTGTTTATGCACTTATACCAAATTTAACTCAAGTTTCCTACCTCATTGATATGGGACGGGCAACAAGGCAATCCCAAATTCCTGGAAAATTGCTTGATTGTATAGCAATAATTTATTAATTGTCTTTAACATAGGGGTATTATCCTTCCTGTAGCATAGTGTCCAAGAATGCTACAGTGGGATCCAGTCTGGATTTGCATCTTGGCTCAGCTACCTACGAGTTGTAACCCCTTGAAAAACTTATTTAATGTGTCTACACTTCTTTTTCTTCACCTGTGAAATGAGAATAATAATAATGTACCTATATCATAGGTTAGTAAGGAGACATCAAATATATGTGTATGTCTGTGTGTGTATGAGTATAGCTATGGGTATGACTTACAGTTGTTTTAAAAGAATACGTAGCACTAACTCCTCAATCAATTAACCCCGCATTTTTTTTTTATCCTCTGACATTAAAAATTCACACAAAAGTCAGACCCAAAGAGCTAACTCCTAACCTTGGCACCTCCTAACCTTTAAAGAGCATCTTCAAATAAGGTACTCCCAAGTACTACTTGAAGAGTAAGAGTAAAGTAAGAGAGACTGTAGAGGGCCTGTGAGTCTCAAACCCCCTGCAAAAACTTCAAGATAATGTTACTCTATACAAGCATTTTCAGAATGATCTGTTCACTCCCGCTGATGCAGCAAAGGACCTTGTCCACCCTAGGACCAAGAATAGCTATACAGTTGCACATCCTCTAGTTGTTTTAGGTCTGTGATACTCTCTGATGTCTACCCTTGAATCCACTCAAGTCATTTCCTCCCTGAGACAATGAAAATTAGAAGAAATAGGGTGTGCATGTGATCAACATGTTCTACCATCTTCTTTCCTTGGGAGCCGTTATTTCAGGACAAGGAGACTTCTGTTTTGTCTTTCTATTTCTCATCTAAAGTTTCCATGGTTGTTGGCCTAAAATAATTCTAAAAGTCCTAAAAGATATGCATGTTTCTTTTATTATGACCTTAAAGGAATTCTTAGAGACAGTTACCTTGTACTACTCCTTTTCTCTCTGAAACTCCCAATTCTTCTCCTTTAAACTTGTGTGTGCTGTGCATAAAATCTGTGAAGAATAAGAATAGTGGTTTAAAAATATTTCAGCTGTTCCTAATATGTAAAATAGTAAAATACCCCTCCTTCACCTCTTTATTTTCCTTCTCCTTTGAGGAGTAGATTTTTTCTAAATTTCATTTTGGGACACTTTGGACATTTTTTCACAAAACTTAATTATAAATCTAGTGATAATTACTTTTGGAAGACAATGAAAAATAGAAACTTAAATTTCTAGAAAACATGGCATTTTTACTGACTATTCCAAATGTTACGCTCTACTTTTGAGAAAATATTTTTTTTTTCATCAGGTTATTGAGATTCTCAGTATCGGAAAATTACTAAAGGGGAAGCAGTATAAGCAATTGACATTTCCTTCTGGGGATTTTGCCCAGGATTTAGGAAAATGAATGAGGCATGTGAGAAACATTAACAAGGCAGTGTTAGCATATTATATAGAAACATAACTATGCATAATTTCCTAAAACTACGACAAATTTTAAAAAGTAGATATTTTAAGAGATAAAGATATAAGCTCACTGCAGCATAAAAGATGGTAAAAACCTGTTATCGAACTCCAAATATACTAAGAAACAGCAGTGGAATGAGTAATTCTCTCATGAGAAAAAAGCGAGCCATTGTTACCGATCAGTTCTGCTTTTGTGTGCCTGTTTAACCTTCTACTTCCTCTCCTCTTTCCACAGTGGGAACTGGAAGGGAATTGAAGTATCTGGGGCACCTGCTTCTCTGGTAATGTAACAGCCTATAATTTCCACTAGGGCGAGATCCTCATCAAAACTCAGGGCAAAGCTATTTTGCCTGCAGTTTCTGAGCCATCGATCATGTCCTTAAATATGACCTGCTTCTATGAGATTGCTTTTGAGGACAATGAAAGCAGAGCTTATTTCATGGCGACTGTGCCTGCTAGATGATAATAACTAATTTTGAGCTAAACAAACAAACAAAATACTCTGTAGATAAAATATACAGCATCTTTTTTTCTTGTTGGATTCTTGAAAAGCCAGTACTCCACATTTGAGAGGTTTAAAATCAGAGCTGACAAATGCAGGAGGTTTAAAATCAGAGCTGACAAATGCAGGATTTTAATTGAAGTATTTTATGTAAATATTAGTATACACTTTTCCAGATAGGGAATGAGGTTCTGTTAGGATAATTTCAGTTCTTTAGGAACTGTTCATCTTACATCATCATTTTAATTAGAATAAAGACATTCTTTATGTGGTATTCATTGTAAGAAAATTAATAATTTTTCTTTCACAGTTTATATGTACTGTTGGTTGTATTATTCTGAAAAACTACTAAAATTCAAACTGCCATTATGTATATATTTTTTAAATGAAACCTCTTTCATTTCTTACTTGTATGTAACAAAATACCAACGCCTGAAAAAGCTGTGAAAAACTCTGTTAATACAGTACAATTAAATATGGTTATCAAGGAAATAGGTGAACATAAATTTTAAAAAGTGCTTAAGCCTAGAGAAACTTTTTTTTTCTACAAAAGTCTTGAAAGTAGCCCTGAGGAGACAAATGACTGGACATCAGTCTATTATCATTTGGAGAATGTGACATAAGCTCCAGTTTTATTTCCTTTAGAGTTGAAAAATGATCTTCATTTTCCCTGATCTCCTTCACAGTTTATTCTCTTGTAAGTGTAAAGTATATATTTTAAAAATATTGTTTAGCTTGAGTATCTGGCCCCTTGACAACATGAATTATAAATCACAGTATAAAATAGTGTTTTTCCTGGCCAATCAGAAAAAAGAGACAATGAATGCCTCTATCTCATTTCATTGGGGGCTGGTGAAAATTAAATGTAATAAAGGCTGTAGCTCTAAATGGACATGATCAGGTACAATTGCATTGGAAAGGAAAAGGATAATATTAATGAAAAGCACATTTTTTATTAGGGGATTCCATTGCTAAATGCTAACACATTTAAAAATAGTAAACTCTGTTTATACATAAATATATGCTACCTATATCTTTAAAAAAATGTTTTTAAATTGTCATGGCTTATTGGGTACAAAGGGACACCTCTTGTGACAATTATAAAATCTCCCAGTTAAATATGAATTATGTGCAAAGAAAAAGTATGTTTTGCCTCTGTACTTTATAGACAATGGCAAAAAAAAAAAAAAAAAAAAAAAAAGAGAGAGAGCCCATTAATTTAGAAAATAGACAATGAGATACTCTCCAATTAAATAGAAAGTTTCAGGAACTGGACCTTTGCTTCTCTCCTGCCCATCCCAAACATGTGGATGAATGAACTCAGTGCATTAGGGATTTGAATTTAATCTATGGTAATTTAGATAATAGAAAATAAGAATGTGCAATGGTACCTGAAACATATAACTCTAGGGAAAAAAACATTTATAGTGCCAAAAGTAGTAGTCTCCATTTGGAGACATTATTACTTGATTTATGCGTTTTGCCAGGATTGAATTTTACTAAATTACAGTTTTCAATTTTTCTATATTAATAGAGATACCTCATTAGGCAATTTGGTGTGCTTAACATGTACTATGACTAATACTGTTAATGCTTTCAAAATTGGACATAAATACTGGGAGATACTCATCTAAATAGACTTAATCATAATTTAATTACTGTATGCTAAGGCACACCCATTACAAAATTCAGACCCATATAAGCCAAATAATAGATTACAAATACAGTGTGATCATGCAAGACTGGATAATAAACTCACTTATAGATGATTGAGAAAACATATTAGGAAAAATTCTTAGGATAGTTGTAATGGAGAGGAAAACTCCACTTTTTAAATTTAGAATCTTAATTTTCCAGTCTCCTATTTTTCTAGTTTGATGATTGATGAGGAACCAATTGTACTTTTGGCTCCCAGAATATAAATAGAAACTGATGATAACATATCCTAACTCTTGCAGCTTCAACAATTGGATACTCAATTTCTTTTTTCTATGATAATAAAATTAATAGAAAGAGACCAAAATTTTTTTAACCACTAATACTTTACTGCAATAAGCACAATTTCTGACGGGAGGTGCTCATTTGCCATGGAGAAAATTAGCTCCCAGTTTTTCCAGATCACAAATCAATCTTTCTTGTGACAGTAAAAGGTTTGACCTTCTTAGCAAGTTGTGGGATAAGAGGAGTCTATTGTTAGAACACAGATTTAAATATGTTCAAGTCCAGACTGTTCTACCAAGAAAAATTTTTATGTGAGTTCAGTGAGAAACTGTTTCAGATTAAGCTCATGCTTTCAATTTAGCTCCACAAATGTTTATAGAGCACATAGTGTTTCTAAAGTACAATACTGGGGATTAAAATCAGTTCCAGGCATCAGGGTATATGACACTTGAACCAACCAGATCCTTCAGAGTTCTCTTCTTTAAAACAAAGCTTACTGTATGAAGATTATAATCCACAGATACTTAAGCAAAAAGGGGATGCAAAAAGCAAGTAAGGTCAAGGACATTGCTCCAGTGCTTCACATTGCTCTCTGTACACAATCTAAATTTTTTACCTTGAAGTACAACTTATTCCAGGGCTTGGTTTCCCATGTGGGGTCAACCCACATGTCTGCCCTCCTGTTTATTATTTTTCCTTTCTATTACCTTTCCTGAAACCTCTAGATTAATCATATTCTTTCATTACATGGTTCATTCAATACCACTCATTAGCTGTAAAAACACTTTCTTCATTTTAAGATTCAGATGAGGTAATAAGTCCTTTGAAACCTCTTGTTTCCTCAGGGAGAGTTGCCCCATTCTCTACATTTCTAGAGTTTATTGCTTATAGTACTGTAACTGTTTATCATATTATGTTGTAACTCAAAGTATGTAAGTTTGTCTCTTGAGAGCAAGAACCTCGTATTATTAATCTTCATATATTTAGTATTAAGAATATCAAGGATATACTGTTCAAAAAATGTTAAATGGTCATTGAGGATAAGATTTTTTTTTCTGGAGGGAATCTCATGAGCTAGTCAAAAAAACAAGCATGAAAAGAAACAAACAGAAAAGACTACAACACAAGAGTAAGAGCTAACTTTTACTATGTCCTTACTCTATGCTAATTACTGTACTAAAGTATTTTCAGGAATTATATTGAAACTTCATGCCAGTTTCAGAAGTAGGTATTATCACTATATCCATTTTATATATTGCACTGTGCTCTCACATGACATTGACCTTTCTTTGTTAGTTGTCTCTCTAATCCACGTTAGACTGTAAACTCTTTGACTACATGGACTATATCTGGTCCTGCTTCATCCTCAGAATCTTATATGGTGCCTAACACCTAATCAATAATCAAAATACTGGTTGATACATTTGTTAAGGCATTCATGCATGAATCAAATGATTCTTTTTGCCCAGTATTTTAAAGATTATGACAGCACATGCTTATGTAATGCTTATGTTGTGCCAGATGCTGTTCTAAGTGCTTTACAAATATTAGCTTACCAAATCCTCACCGCACCTTGGGAGCCAGTTTTTGTCCCAGTAAACTGAGTAATATTTTACAGATGAATAAACTGAAGCACATATAGGTACAGCAATTTGGCTAAGGTCATATAGCTAGTTACCCATTGTGGATAAGGCTCTTAAAGTTGAACTGAGATAAAACCTAGAGTATGAAATCAGCCATGCAAAATCTACTAAAATGGCAATTTAGAGACTGTCAATAGTTTTAAGTGGTTTAATAATCATTTTTCATCTTCCTTATCTGGTGAACCCTTAGCTTATTTTGATCAATTTTCTTAATTTTCTCTCATCGCTAACCTGTGCTGTAAGCTTAGCTCTCCTTTGTTGATACAAAGAACATGCTCTCTACATATTGCACGTGATTTATCTTTGAAATTTCTCCTTAAAAAATAGAATATTTTTTACAATAACCCAGAATTTAGGGTCTGTCTGCCAATTGCCATTCTAATTTCTTTTCCTAATTAGTATTGAATAAGTTTGTGAGTATTGGAAATGGCCAGAAGTAAGATCTTAAGGGGAAAAATCTTTCATGCACATTTACCACATTGTTCAAAATTTATTTCTCCAACAATTGCTTTTTCTTAATTTATTCCACAAGTGTTTGTTTTTGAAATATATTTATTTAATATAGATAAAATTCTATGTATTTAACATGTAAAAAAAGATGTCTTATGGGACATATACATTGTAGAATGATTAATTCTAGCGAATTAACATATATATCACCTCACATAATTATTATTTTTCTTGTGAGAACAGTTAACATTTGCATTCTTCAGTGTATCTTCATATACTATAGTCAATATGCTGTATAACAGATCTCTTGAATTTCTTTCTCCTATCTAACTGCAATTTTATACGCTTTGACCAACTTCTCCTCCGGACCCTGTCCAGTACAACTTCCGCAGCCTCTGGTAAACACCATTCTACTATCTGTTTGTATGAGATCAACATTTTTAGATTTTACATATAAGTGAGATCATGTGAGATTTGTGTTTCTGTGCCTGGCTTATTTCACTTGTCTTTCAGGTTCATCCATATTGTTACAAATGACTGAATTGCCTTCTTTTTATGGCTGAATTGTATTCCATGTGTTACCACATTTTCTTTATCCACTCATCTGTTGACAGACACATAAATTGATTCCAAATCTTGGCTATTTTAAATAGTGCTGAAATAAACACTGGAGTGTAGATGTCTCTTTACATACTGATTTTAGATCCTTTGGATTTATATCCTATAGTGGTATCGCTAGATCATATGGTAGTTCTAGTTTTAATTTTTTGAGGAACTTCTATACTGCTTTCCATTGTGGCTGTACTAATTTACATTTCCACCAACATGTGCAAGTGTCTTTTTTTTCCATATTCTTTCCTAATAATCATTTTTTAAGTTTTTAATAATAACCATTCTAACAATAATGAGATGATACTTCATCATGGTTTTGATTTGCATTTCCTTGATGTTTAGGCATGTTGAGCATTTCTCATATATCTGCTGGCCATTTGTGTAGCTTTGTTTTAGAAATGTTCATTCAGGTCTTTTGCCCATTTTTAATTATTTGTTTTCCAGGTATTGGGTCGTCGAGTTTATAATATATTTAGGATATTCCCCTTATATGATATATAGTTTGCAGATATTTTCTCCCATTCTGTAGATATTATATCTACTCTATTGATTGTTTTCCTTCCTGTGCTAAACATTTTTGTTTGATATAATTTCATTTTTCTATTTTTGCTTTTGTTTTCTCACTTTTAAGGTCAGATCCAAAAAAATATTACCCGTACCAATGTCATGGAGCATTGCACCTATGATTTCTTCTAGTAGTTTCATAGATTCAGGTCTTATATTTAAATTTTAAATTCATTTTGAGTTGATTTTGTATATGGTATCAGATAAGGGTCTAACTTCCTTCTTCTGCCTATGGAGATCCAATTTTCCCAGAGCCATTTATTGAAGAGACTATTCTTTCCTCATTGTGTGTTCTTGGCACCTTTTTGAGAAAATAATCGGCTATGTAAACATGAATTTATGGGATTTCTATTCTGTTTCATTGGTCTATGTGTCTTTTTATGTCACTACCATGCTGTTTTGAGCCATCATTGCGGCCCTGGGATGAATCTTACTAGATCATGGTGAATAATATTTTTCATGTTCTGTTGAATTTAATGTACTGTTGAATGTGCTATAACTTTATAGGATGTTTTAAGGTCAAGTAATGTAATGCTGCTCAAGATTGCTTTGGCAATTCAGAGTCTTTTGTGGTTCCATATAAGTTTTAGGATTTTTTTTACTATTTTTGTGAAAAATGTGTCTGCTATTTTGATGGAAATTGCACTGAATCTGCAGATTGATTTGGGCAATATAGACATTTTAACAATATTATTTCTACTCCATTAACATGGATGACTATTTCATTTATTTGTGTCCTTTTCAATTTCTTTCATAAATGCTGTATAGTTTTCAGTGTAAAGATTTTTCACCTGCTTGTTTAACTTTATTACTAAGTTTTTTTTGGTTTGCTTTTTTGTAGCTACTGATAGTTTGCTGTTAATACACAGAAACACTGCAGATTTTTGCATTTTAATGTTGTATTTTACATCTTTATTGAATTTGTTTATTAGTTTGAACAATTTTTTTTTCAGTGGAGTTTTATATTTAGGGTTGTATAAATGTAACACCATGTCATTTGCCAACAGGAATAATTTAACTTCTCCCTTTCCTGTTTGGATGTCTTTTATTTCTTTCTCTTGCCTGAATGCTCTGGCTAAGACTTCCAAAACTATGTTGAATAGAAATGGCAAGAGTGAGCATCCTTGTCTTATTCCAGATTTTATATGAGAGCTTTCCATTTTTTTTCCAGTTGACTGTGAATGTTAGTTGTGGTTTTGCCGTACATGGTCTTTATTATGTTGAGATACATTACTTCTAAACATAATTTGTTTAGTTTTTATCATGAAAGGATGTTGAATTTTGTCAAATGCTTCTCTGTATCTGTTGAATTGATCATATGGTTTTGTCCTTCATTCTCTTAATATGATGTGTCATGATTTTTGATTTGGGTATGTTGAGCCTTCCTTGGATCCCTGGGATGAATCTCACTTGAACTGGGTGAATAATCTTTTTAATGTGCTGTTGAATTCAGTTTTCTAGCATTTCGTTGAGGATTTTTGCATTTATATTCAACAAGGATAGTGAATTGTCATTTTATTTTTGCTATATCTTTGTCTGGTTTTGATATTATGGTAATTATGGCCTTTTGTTTTCAAGTTTGCTTCCTCTTCAGTTTTTTGGAAGAGTTAAGTCATCAGGTTCTGCGATTTTCTTAGATGGGAGACATTTTATTACTGATCCCATCTCCTTACTAATTATTGGACTGTTCAGATATTCTCTTTCTTCATGATTCAATTTTGGTAGTTTGTATATGTCAAGGAATTTATCCATTTCTTCTAAGTTACACAATTTTCGATTCTTTGTATTTCTGTGGTATCAGGTATAATGACTCCTTTATATCGGAAATCTTATTTGAGTCTTCTCTCTGCATTTCTTAGTCTAGGTAAATGTTTGTTCATTTCATCTCATTAATAAAACAACTCTATTTTCTTGATCTAGTCTATTGTTTTTCTAGTCATTGTTTCATTTATTTTCTCTCTGATCTTTTTTATTTCCTTCTTTCTACTAATTTTAGGCTTAGTTTGTTTCTGTTTAATTACATTGGTGCAACATTATATTATTCATTTGAGATTTTTCTTCTTTTTTGATGTAGCATTTATTACTACAAACTTTCCTTTTAAAACACTTTTTGCTGTATTCCACAGGTTTTGGTATATTTTGTTTCCATTATTACTTATCTCAATAAATGTTTAAATTTCTCTTTTAATTTCTATATTGGTCCATTTGTTCAGAAGTACATTGCTTAATTTTCATTTGTTTGTAGATGTTCCAATGTTCTTCCTGTTTATTTTTAGTTTTGTAACATTGTGGTGAGAAAAGATATTTAATATGCCTTCACAATTTTAAAATTTGTTAAGACTTGTTTTATGGCCTAAAATATTATCTATCCCAGAGAATGTTCCATGTATTATTTACAATAATGTGTATTCTGGAGCTGTTGAACGCAATGTTCTATAAATGTCTGTTACATGTATTTGTTCTAATGTGCACTTCAAATCCCATATTTCTTTGTTAATTTTCCATCTAGCTGATTTGTCTAAAGCTGGAGAGCAGGGCATCGAAATCCCCAACTACTGTTGTATTGGAGCCTATTTCTCCCTTTAAAGCTAATAATATTTGCTTCAGATATTTCGGGTATACTGTGTTGGGTGTGTATATGTTTAGAATTGCTGAATAGGCCCATTTGTTGTTATATAATGACTTTCTGTGTCTCTTTTCAGAGTTTTTTTCTTAAATACTATTTTATCTAATGTATGTATAACTGTTTTTGTTTTCTTTTGCTTTTTATTTCCCTGGAGTAGTTCTTTTTAAAAAATATCTCTTTACTTTCAGTCTTTGTATATTCATGCAGGTGAAGTGAGTCTCTTGTAGGCAGCAGATAGTTGGTTTTGATTGTCTATCCATTTAGCCATTATACATCTTTTGATAGAGAATTTACATCATTTAAATTCATGGTTATGACTGATAGGTTAGGACTTATGACTGTAATTTTGTTAATTGTTTTCTATTTGCTGTGTAAATCCATTGTTCTTTTCTTTTTTTCTTTCTGTTTGTCTCTATTTGTGGTTAAGTGATTTTTCTTTCGTGGTATGTTTTAATTTCTTGTGTTTTATTTATTTTTTAAATCTACCATAGATTTTGCTTTGTGGTTACTATGATGCTTACAATAAACATCTTATAGTTAAAATAGATTATTTTAAGCTGAAAATAGCATAACTTTGATTGCCAACAAACACCCACAATGAGAATCTCTATGCATTTGCTCAACTGTTCACCTAACATTTAAAATTTTTAATGTTATCACTGTAATCTTTCTATATTGTATATATCTTAACAAATTACTGTAGTTATTATTTTTAGTTTTATCTTTTAATATCATTTATGTTAAAGTTATAAGTGATTTACACACTACCATTTACAGTATTAGAGTATTCTAAATGGTTCTATGTACTTACTTTTTCCAATTAGTTTTATACTTTCAGACATTTTTGTCTTACTCATTAGTGAGTAAGCTATTTCTTCAGCTTGAAGATCTTTGTTTGGCATTTATTATAGGACAAGTCTGGTGGTGATAAAATCCCTCAACTTTTATTTATCTTCTTTATCTCTTCTTCATTTCTTTTTTTTCCATTCTTTTTTTTTTTTTTTTTTTTTTGACAGAGTGAGTCTGGCTCTGTTACTCAGACTGGAGTGCTGGGATGAGATCATGGCTCATTGGAGCCTCTGCCTTCTGGGCTTAAGCAATCCTCCCATCTCAGTCTCCCAAATAGCTGGGACTACAGATGTGTACCACCATGCCGGGCTAATCTTTTATTTTACTTTATTTTTTAGAGAGATGAGGTTTCTCCATGTCATCCAGGCTGGTCTCAAACTCCTGAACTCAAGCAATCTATCTATCTCAGCCTCTCAAATTGCTGGGATTAAAGGCATGAGCCACCATACCCTGCCTCTTCATTTCTCAAGCACAGATTTGCTAGGTACAGTATGCTTGTTTGGTAGTTCTCTTCTTTTTTTTTTTAACTTTTAAGTTCAGGGGTACAAGTGCAGGTTTGTTACACAGATAAACTCATGCCATGGGGATTTGTTGTACAGATTATTTCATCACCCAGGTATTAAGCCTAGTGCCCATTAGTTATTTTTCCTGATCTTCTACCTCCTCCCATCCTCCACCCTCCAAAAGGCCCCAATGTGTGTTGTTCCCCTCTATGTGTCCATGTATTCTCATCACTTAGCTTCCACTTATTAGTGAGAATATGCGGTATTTGGTTTTCTGTTCCTGTGTTCATTTGCTAAGGATAACTGCTTCAGCTTCATCCATGTCCCTGCAAAGGACATGTTCTCATTCTTTGAGCACTTTTAATATTTTATCCCACTGTTTTCTGGCCTGTAATGTTTCTTCTGAGAGTCTGATGCTAGGTGTATTAAAACTCTCTTATATGTTATTTGCTTCTTTTCTTGGGCTCCCTTCAGAATTTCTTTTTTTGTCTTTTATTTTTGATAATTTGATTATAATACAGCTTAGGCTAGTATTATTTGAATTTAACCTGATTGAAGACCTTTGACATTCCTTGATCTGGACATTTATATTTTCTGCAGATTTGAAAGGTTGACAGATATTATTTCAATTCCAGAATTTGTTTAATTTTTTTTTTAAATATTACTATTACTATTTCAGTCTCTCTGTTAAATTTCTAATTCTGGCCATTTACTTTTATTGTTCCACATTGCTTTGAATGGTTTATCTGTATTTACTTGAAATACATTGAATGTCCTTTAAACAGTTATTTTGGCTTCTTTGTCAGACCATTCATACATCTCCATCTCTTTGGAGTCAGCCCCTAGCACTTTATTTTATCTCCCTGGTTATATCATGTCTCCCCAATTGTTTTTGATCCTTACAAACATTCTTTGATGTCTACTGATTTGAAGAAGTAGGTATTTATTAAAGTCTTGCATCTGTCTTTGTCTGAGAATGCCCTTCATCAGTAAACCTATTCAGAGATTCTGAGCAGATCATCTGGTGTGATCCCTATACCAAGGACCACTGTGGCCTTTTCAATGCTAGGAATGCCTTAAGCTGAGGACCACCATGGCTTGCATGGGCCAGGGCTGGAATCTTATGACCACTGAGACTGACTTAATACTAAGGTGTTCTTGAAGCCTACCGCTGCTGAGTCCTGCATACTGCTGTGGTTTTACAGGTACCCAAGTCTCTCATAGTTGGCTGTGGTGATGAAAACTGCAGATGGAGCCCATTTTGCAGGAACTGTGGGTTCCTTTATGGCACTGGGGCACATCTGGCTCAGTCCACTGGTATCAACCTGGAGTCAGAGGCCATGGGGATCCACCTGATGTTGGGTTTTACTGTGGCAGGCCCAATGTTAGATTCCAAAGGAAAATCCTATGCTAACTTTTCTCTTTCCCTTAAGCAGATGGTATTTCTTTCCACACTGTGCTGCTTGAAAGTGGTGTAAAGGGTAATGTAAAACTGTTCTTTCTACTCTCTTCAATGCATTTTTAAAAATTATTATGCTACATTCAGGTACTTTCATCTCTCAGCTGGTCTCATCTCTCAGCTGGTCTCCTTAGCCCTTGTGAAGATAGATTTGTGCATGAATAATTGTTCAAATTGATGTTCCTGTCAGGGGATGATTGCTGGGGATCTTGCTCCAACTTCTTCTAAAGTACTCTAATTTCAATGAAACTATCTTCCCTTTGTATTCAGCCCATTTGGTTGAACAGTGCTTTTTTTCTGTTTATATTACATATTCATTAGCATTGCATGTATGTTAACACTCTTTTACTCTATAAACTCTATTTTATGGTGACATATTTTCTATGCACATGGTCCCGCTTATTAAATAGTAGTAATAATTGGCTTATTACTAACAAAGTGAATTATGAATGGTTATGGGTAATTTAGAGAGTTGTTCCTTGGTGAGTTGTACATTATCCAGTTTTTTTATACCTTCAAACATATAATCTGATCATTTAATAGGTCTTAAAAGTTTGTTATTATAGAATAATGTGATACTTCAAATAATTTTAAAAAAACTAACCACAAATATTAAAATATATAAGACATAAAAATATTAGCTGCTTTTATAACTTTGGAATTAATTTTAAATCTATAGAAGCCTGAATAAAGGACTCCTTTATAATCCATATGCTTGTTTTCTATTGCTGAATTCCATGTCCCACAAATGTATCAGCTGAAAACAATGCTCATGTATTAATGGCTTTTTATGCCAAAAGTACACCAAGATGTGTCTAGGTTTATGCTGCTCAGGATATTATGAGACTGAACTCAAGTTGTCAATCAGGCCTGAGTTCTCCTCTGAAGGAGCTGGGAAAGAATCTGCTTCTAAGCTCATTCGGGTAGTTAGCAGAATCCCATTCCTTGCAGTTATAATCGGATACCTAGAGTTTTGCTTCTAGAGTGTTCCTAAAGGCCACGCTCAGGTTTTTTTCACATGGCTTTCTTCAACTTCAAACCAGACATGGCATATCAAATTTGTTTCCTTTTTCAAATCTCTTTTACATTTCTGCAACCAGTGCCATATAACTTAATCATGGGAGTGAAATCCACCATGTTCACTGTCTTAAGGATTATGCAAAGCTTTCACACAGAAGTGTTGGGGGGTTGGGGAAAATTTGGGATTCTAATTACCACAGTCCCCAACTGGAAAAGGTTACCTCTAAATTTCAAAGCATACTTTTTTTTTTTCTCCCATGAGTAACTAAAAATATTCTTGCATATCTTTTCGTATGATATCATGTAGCCATATTCTGCCAACTTTTGCAGACTTAACATTTTCAGACTGGCTAAAGGTGAATGACGTTTCTACCATTTCAGTGTACGTTTGTGACTTTTTAAGATATGTGCACATAAGCATTTGAAACACTTTTAACAAATCTTAATAATTAAAATTTGAGCCGGGCGCAGTGGCTCAAGCCTGTAATCCCAGAACTTTGGGAGGCTGAGACGGGTGGATCACGAGGTCAGGAAATCGAGACCATCCTGGCTAACACTGTGAAACACCGTCTCTACTAAAAAATACAAAAAACTAGCCGGGCGAGGTGGCGGGCGCCTGTAGTCCCAGCTACTCGGGAGGCTGAGGCAGGAGAATGGCGTAAGCCTGTGAGGTGGAGCTTGCAGTGAGCTGAGATCCGGCCACTGCACTCCAGCCTGGGCGACAGAATGAGACTCTGTCTCAAACAAACAAACAAACAAACAAACAAACAAACAATAATAATAATTAAAATTTGCTGATATCTTGGCTACATAAACTGTGAATATTTAGAGAATCAAGAAAACGACTACATATATATTGATGAAATCTATCACTGCTGGGTTTTCACATAAAATATTTTAAGATCAAGTATTAGTCTGCTCAGGCTGCCATAACAAAGAACTACAGACTAGGTAGCTTAAACAATGAAAATTTATTTCCTCACAATTCTAGAGACTGAAAGTCTAGGATCAAGGTGCCAACAGGGTTGATTTACCTCGAAACCTCTCTCCCTGACATGAAGATAGCCACTCTCCTGCTGCCTCTGTCCCTTTGCTTATAAGAAAAGGAGTCATATTGGATTAGGGTGCATCCTCATGGCCTAATTTTAATTTAATCATCTCTCTTCTTAATTACCTTTTAGACCCTATCTCCAAATACAGTCACATTCTGAGGTACTGGATATTAGAGCTTTAACATATGAATTTTGGGGGATGCAATTCAGTCCATAATAGATTCTGAATAAAACATATCATAAGAACCTCTGTTTGTTATAAACATAGTGCAGTGAGGCTCACAATTATCAAACTAGTGAGAAGACCCGTCATGTGTGATTAATTTTCTTTCTGTGTATACCTATAGCTGACTACCAAGATAATAAAGTGATATCTGGGATATATGTTTTCCCCAAAATATTTTATTTAGGTTTAGTCATTCTTCTCTTATGTTCTTACTAAAACATCACTCACATGCAAATTGTTCCGGTTTTCAGAAAAGATAAAATATATATTTTCTAAAATATGAACTAAAGTCATCACTATAAGAAAATGATTTTTATAGATAGAAAAGTCCTGTGTTAATCTGTGACTCCATGTAAAATAGGAAAGAAAAGTAAACATTAAAGAATGAGGAGTGGGCTGGGTGCGGTGACTCACGCCTGTAATCCCAGCACTTTGGGAGGCTGAGGCAGGAGGATTGCGAGGTCAGGAGATGGAGATCATCCTGGCTAACACGGTGAAACCCTGTCTGTATTAAAAAATACAAAAAATTAGCCAGGCATGGTGGCGGGCACCTGTAGTCCCAGCTACTCAGGAGGCTGAGGCAGGAGAATGGCGTGAACCCAGGAGGCAGAGCTTGCAGTGAGCAGATATTGTGCCACCGCACTCCAGCCTACGAGACAGAGCGAGACTCCGTCTCAAAAAAAAAAAAAAAAAAAAAAAAGAGGAATGGACTGCAAGAATAGTAAAATGTAGACTATTATCCTCCTTTTTCTATACATAATATTAAGCACTGACTTTTAGTAATAAGCACATCATAAACAGGCTATTGACAAAATAAATATAATCAATTAGGACAACAATTGGGAAATAATTTACAAAAAATATCCTTTTTAATACAAAGTATATTATTATACCTTTTAACTAAGTAGGCCATATTCCTTTTATTTCAAATTAAATAGGTAGATGGTGAATAATTTATCATTATTTCCAGAGTCGTGGAAGAATAGTTACCAAAAGTCCCTCTTATGGATAAAAGTCCAAAGACTGAATTAGTAACCATTAAATGGCTATGATACACCCAGTTGCATTTGTTTACTGTTGCCACCATAACAAATTACCATAAATTGTAAGACTTACAATAGCACAAATTTATTCTCTTTCAGTTCTGGAGCCTAGAAATTTAAAATAAAATGTATGGGACTTAGAACAAGGCTGTGTTTTCTGAGACTCCAAGGGAGAATCTGCTCCTTGACGCTTCAGCTTTTAGGGGATTCTATCCTTCCTTGACTCCTGGCTACATCACTCCATTCTCCGTTTCTGAGGACACGTTGGTTTCTCTACTGTTGTGAAATCTACCTACCTCTTACAATATTTGCTCTTTGTGATTATACTTATGACTCATGCAAATAATCCAGAATAATCTCATCTCAAAATCTTTAACTTAATCACATCTGCAATATTATTATTGTCACATAGGGTAACAGTCACAGATTCTGGAGTTTAAAGTGTGGACATCTTAGGGAGCCATTATTCAGCCTATCATACCACTACTGTTCTGTAGTACTGCTCGAGATGTAAAAAAGAAAGAGATAGGTCCTCCATGGGTTTATAATATAACTGGAAAGACAAAAGAAGCCTTCCTTATCAAATAAGGAACACTTTATGCAGGATGAGGCCAGCAATAAGAAAAAAATACTTCATAGTTTAAAGAATGAAGAAATCAATTGGAAGAGGCTTGGAAAAATACATGAGCAAAGACAGGAGATGTATAGTAGGCATGTCTTAGAAGACAGTTTCATAGAACTGGATTTCCAAGATAGAGCAAACACTTGGAGGATGGAAACATGTAGTGCCTTCTTCATTGTCAAGTACATAAGTAGGCAATATGCAAATATCTATATGAAAAATAATAGATGATTGGTTAAAATTGGAATGAATGAATAAATATATGAATAAATGGATAATTAAATTTATTAGATACAGATATTGAAAAATTACATCAATTAATCTTCATAAAGCTCTGTTATCATTGTGTAATTTGTTAGAATGAGTTGTATCCATAACTTAAGGGGCAACAGTGAAACCAACAGGAAAATCCTAGAAGACGCATCCTAATATCTTGATACAATGACACAGCCTTGGGTGCCTAAAAAGTATTTGCTACATGTAAAGTTTAGCACTGAAAATTTCTTAAATGTGCTTTACTTTTAAATATCTTGATCACCAACTCAGTGTCTATACATCTTATAAAAAAGGGTCAGTTTAAGAAATATGAAGGTCAGAAAAACACGGAAATGAGAAACAGAAAGCTATAAAGTTTCATTAAAAAATATATCACTGCCTCTGAAAAGTAAGAACAGGAGATAAAAGTTTCAAATTGATTAGGAGCAGTTCAAGAAAGTTATTGTTGTCAACTCTTTTTAGAAGGCAATGTTGGGCAAGAGATGAGATGGCACTGAAGTTTATATATGTGTGTCTGTGTATGTACATGTATATACATATATGTATATTATATATAATTTATGTTAAGTTTTAGACTACTGCCAAATGATAATTAAAACTATATACAGAACTGTCTAAAATCTGGTTTGTGTTTCCCTCAGTGAGCTGTGTTTTCAGTGTTTGTTCATGGAAATAGCATGTTTTGTGGAAACAATACAGGAATATAGTGGCCATGATTTAAAGTTAAATTTCTTTTTGCAATTTTCTTTGACATATAACTCAAATTAAAATCATTTTATATGTTTTATAGATAATTAAAAACTAATCTATTTCCCTTGAGAATACAATACCCTTGCAATGAAATGGTCACTGTGTTGGAAATCAGACCTGGATTGTGAGTTGCTGACATCTTCATTGGATTTATTGAGTGACATTTCATCCTTCATTTATAAATGTAAATTGGTTAAAATGTTTGGGGGTAAATTAGTATCATGTTGCTTTATACAATAATATCATTATATTTACTAGAAGCAAAAGCCACTGTTTGTAATCATTACAGTTTTTCAATGAATATTTATTTTGAAGTTTTCTTCTGAAGAAAACTTAAACCACAAGCAAACTTTACAGTTGGTTTTAAAAACACAGATTATGGTTTATTAACTTATATTACATTATTTCTAACCCCATATTGGCTTGTAATAATGTTTTTCCCCAAAGAAGTGGAATTGAAGCTTGACTCAGCTTGGAGGTGTTCACTAATGATCTCTTGAATCATTTCCCTCTCCACAGTTTTTATTCCTCTATATTAGAAAGCATACAGCATATTGCCAATTTTTCACTAACGATGCATGAAAAGTAATGAGTTGTATGGGCTGCCAGAATATTACATGAATGACCTTCAGTATGTTGTTTCACTGTACTCTCCAAACTCATATTCCATAATTGCAAGGAGATAATTTTTAACTTTGCAATCACTCAACCGAATAGCATACTAAAATTGTACTACCTGCTATTCCAATTTGGCTATCAAATTTTCATCAACATGTAAGCACAACTATATTATTGAGGTTTGTATTATACATGTATTAGGTTAAATATAATTAACATATACTAATTATTCCGAAAAAACATTAATTAAAATAGACTACAACAAAGCAAACATATATTTTTGCCCTTTCAGTTCATTTTATGATATGTATTTTTCTAATTTCTACTTTATATCACTTACTATATCTGAAATTATCTTGTTTGTTTATTAACTTAAATTGTCTGTATTCTTCAGTAGAATGTAATCTCCATGAGCAAAGGGTGCTTCTCTGTTTTGTTTAGTGTTATATCTTCAATGTTTTGATTTTTCTGGTTTTGTAGTTAAGTTTTAAACTCAGAAAGTGTAAGTCCAAATTATAGGCTTTTAATAGTCATTTGGTATCTTCTACCATAGAATGTTAGATTTTTAAACCTGTGTTCAATCACAACATTTAATAGTTCTAAAAATTATGGGACTATTTTACTAATAGTAGTAAACAATAAGTATACTTACTAAGATATGAATATAGTAAGTCACATTTTTATCAACCTATGGGTATCCTGTGTTCATATTCTAATCATTTTCTGAGTCAAATGAAGTCTTAGTCATTTAATTTTAAAAATGTCTTAAAATTATACAAGGCAGTATGTTCTGCATGGGCTTAGGATAAGACACCGACCTTGCTTTAAGAATGTACTCTAGAGACGAAGGTAAGATAAAAGCAAAACTAGTTATAAATCTAAGAAAACTGCAAGTAGTTAGAAAAAAGTGAAACACATATTCAAATTATGAAACTATCACTTGCCTTTGGGAGAAAGGCATCTTGAAGGAAGTCACAGTGATTTTAAGGTATCTTGGGATGTGCAAGTGATCTATAAGTAAACATGGGGAAGTGAAACATGGAGAAAGGAAAGAGGTATTGGAAGATATTGAATGTATTACAGAATAAGCTATCTTGGGGCCACGTGTCAGATAAGGTTAGAAGAAAGGTTTGGATATTATTGTAACAAATTCTACAATACCACAAAAAAATAACAAATTTTATTTAATTTGTTATGAAATAGAGAATCATTGAAAGTTTATGATTATGAAAGAAATTGTAAGAATTCTGCTTTTGAATGATAAGTATTGCCATGATTAGCGGTTTTGACAGAACTGAAATATAACTTGAGGTAGAAGAATAGGTAGTTGGTGGTTGAAATTGTTTGAGTGAAGTATGACGCATCGTTGAAATAAAAACAATAGCTCTGGAAACAGAAAGAAAGGTGTATTTAGTAGACATAAAATTAGGAATCCCTCAAGCTGAGGTATGGATAAGGTCTTTTTATTATTATTGTTGTTGTGGTGGTGGTGGTAAGATCACTTAACATGAGATCTACCAGCTCAACAAATTTTTATATGTACAATACCATATTGTATATGGGGACAATGTTGTACAGCAGATTTCTAGGACTAATTATTGTGTATAAATGAAATTTTATCCCTATTGAACAAGGATAAAGTCTTGAACTAGTTCTCAACTAGGAACCCATTTCTGACATTGGCCAATGGAAAAAAATTTCTATAGAGGAATTCTTTAGTGAAACTGTCTCATTTAGTGTATCATTTTGTGAAGTTTCTAAATAAAGGTAGTGGTATATAGATATTCATTTTTGTGCCCATTATTGCTGTTGAAAAGGATAAAAATTAATATTTTTATAAAAATTCTCATTTTGGCTGGGCGAGGTGGCTCAAACCTGTAATCCCACCACTTTGGGAGGTGGTGGATCACCTAAGGTTAGGGGTTCGAGACAAGCCTGACCAACATAGTGAAACCCTGTCTCTACTAAAAATACAAAAATTAGCAGGGTATGGTGGCACATGTGTGTAATCCCAGCTACTTGGGAGGCTGAGGCAGAAGAATTCCTTGAACCCAGGAGGCGGAGGTTGCAGTGAACCGGGATCACGCCATTGCACTCCAGACTGGGAGACAAAGCGAGATTCTGTCTCAAAAAAAAAAAAAAAAAAAAAAAATTCTCATTTTATTTCGTATGTTTATTAAATCTAGGGACATAAACAGTCACTAATCTGTTTCCATATTACACCATATTTTGTAAGTACATTTATTGTTGACCTAGTAGGAATTTTAATGATCATGAAAAATGTGTTTGTTAGCATTAATTGAGTGTTACGGTATAGCATTGGCAGACAGCTCTCTTTTCCTGAAATCTCGAATTTCTAATTTGTCAAGTTAGTAGTAGTATTCTAAATGTTATTATTTATGGTGGTTAAACTAAAGCAAGTCTTTCCAGGAACCCTACCTCCCAGGACAACATGCCTCCTCCTTCTGATACAGAAGCCCATGAGGTGATAAAGTTCTATCTCCTCCCCTTCCATACTTTTCACATTGCTTAGTCTTCTTCATCATAAGTTTTGACCATAATATCTCACTCATTCTAAATTTCCAGATAGAGAAGAAACACTAGAAAATTTTGCTTAAGAGCTAAGAATATACTTTTCTTTTTCTTGAAATGTCCATTTGCCCAGTCTTTTCAAATCTTTTCATTCCATCATTTTTTTTTTTAATGAGAGTAGTTTTCTGATTTCTTTATAAAACCATAATTTTGGAACAATTTTGGAACATAATAAACATATGAAATAAAATGAGAATAGCTTCATGGAGTGCCCACCACCAGGGCACTCCATGAAGCTATTGAAATGCACTGGGCTTGTTAGTTCATATCAATTTACACTGGCTCCTGGGTTGTTGGGAACTAAGCATCTTTGTCTTTGACATGAGAACACTTTATTTCCCTGACGCTCAGTCTTACCAATTTCAATCCACAGTCAGATAATCTTGGTCTTTTGTAATTAGCCCATGCCACAGTTGGTTACCTTAAGTTCTAAAACTGAATAAAGTTATCCAGATGAATTTATTAAATCATAGCATATGAATAAAGCTTTTCCTCATATTGTATGGTGAGATAGTTTAGCAAAAAGATGCAATACTCTTAAATAAAAGACTCATTTAAATAAAATGACTATCTTTAATGAATAACAAAAGGAGGAGCAACAGTACCATCTAGCATGTGATGAATAAAAAGTATTTTTATTACCCAATTAACTAGAAAACCTAAGAAACAAAATTTGTGTCTGTTTTCCTATGGACAATAAACAAAATCAATATGGGCAATAATTCTAGCCAAAATAAACAGAACATTATGAAACAACTGACTTAGAGAGTTATCTACTGATATGTCTTCAAAACAAAACTAACAAATAAAAACACTGTACTATTTCTCATATACAGATATACAGGCAAAGTTTTCATGACAAGTCACAACAAAAGCACAAATTGGCAAATGTGTTCTAACTAATTTTAAGAGCTTCTGCACAGCAAAAGAAACTAGCAACGAGTAAACAGGCATCCTACAGAATGGGAGAGAAGTTTTGCAAACTATGCATCTGGCAAAGGTCTAATTTCTAGCATCCATAAGAAACTTAAATTTACAAGAAAAAAACAATGCATTAAAAAGTGGGCAAAATACATGAGGCCGGGCGCGGTGCCTCACACCTGTAATCACAGCACTTTGGGAGGCCAAGGCGAGTGGATCACGAGGTCAGAAGACGGAGACCATCCTGGCTAACACGGTGAAACCCCGTCTCTACTAAAAATACAAAAAATTAGCCGGGCATGGTGGCGGGAACCTGTAGTCCCAGCGAGTAAGGAGACTGAGGCAGGAGAATGGCGTGAACCTGGGAGGCAGAGCTTGCAGTGAGCCGAGATCGCGCCACTGCAACTGCACTCCAGCCTGGGCGACGGAGCCAGACTCCATCTCAAAAAAAAAAAAAAAAAAAAAAGTTGGCAAAATACTTCAACAAACACTTCTCAAAAGAAGACATACATATTGCCAACAAGCATATGAAAAAAAGCTCAATATCAATATCGTTCTGGGACAACAAAAAACTTTATTGATCATGTATCTAATATTGGAAATTTAGTTTCCATATTTATGCTATTTGAATGACTCTGCAATCAGTATCTTCCATATACAAACTTTTGCTATTTTAAAAATTTTCCTTAATATGAAGTCTGAAATAACTGAATCAAGACATAAGAACTATGTATCTTTTAAAGTATTTGGTTATACACCTGTGCATAATTTATAATACCCATAGCAGCCTGAGAATTTATAGTTTTAGTGCAATTTCACAAGAATTTTAAGGTTGTTAACATACTAGGTTTAAATGGTACTTCAAATTTGGATTAATTTGTTGCCGGGCACAGTGGCTTACACCTGTAATCCCAGCAATTTGGGAGCCTGAGGCAGGTGGATCACTTGAGGTCAGGAGTTCGAGACCTGTCTGGCCAAAACAGTGAAACTAAAAATACAGAAATTAGCAGTGTATGGTGGCGCATCCCTGTAATCCCAGCTACTCCGGAGGCTGAGCCAGAAGAATCACTTGAACCCGGGAGATGAAGGTTGCAGTGAGCTGAGATCATGCCATTGCACTCCTGCACTTTAGCCTGGGCGACAGAGCAAGACTCTTTCTCAAAGAAAGAAAAAAAAAATCAAAATTTTGATTAACTTGTGATTATTTTATTTCTAAGACAATTAAACAAGTTTCCTTATGTTTACCATTTTTATACTTTGAATGTGGAGATGGGGTGAAGATGTCGGGAAAAGACAATACAACAGTTTGAAATTAAAAACAGATACATGATTCCTTTAACACAACCTTATCATAAGACTAATTCCAATTTGAATGTTATCCATTCAATCCAATGATTAAATAGAGAAAATAGCAAGTTTAGTTAATATTATTTTGTAGGTTTATTGGCAAAAATAGTTGATCCCTGTGTCAAGTTCTGTAAAATTAATTAATAGTCAATGATGAAGGTATTCAAACAGAATAGTCATTTAATCACTAGTAAATCAAAGTAAGATTTACTAATTCTCCAAATTCTGATTTCTTTATTAATGCTTTATTAATATTGAAACTGGAAACAAAATCACTCAGGTATAGGTATATATTAGGTGATACAATTATATTACATTTTGCTTTATTTGAGACATTTTGTTTTCATTAATTACTAGTCATATAGGGCCTAATATCTTAAAATTTTTCATTATTCAAGTTATTATTCTATCAGATGATTTGTTTTTCTTTTGTCTATATTTTCCAGAGTTGTTATATTTGTATGTTTGTAAGCAAGATAAATAAAATTAATCATATATGTTTCTTTGAATTTTTAGGTATAGATTAAGAACAAGGGAAAATGTATGCGTGACTGTGATTAACAGGAAGCTCTGTACCTCAGCCAGAGACAAAACAACATGCATTAAATTATATGCAAAAAAAAAAAAAAAAAGCACTCTAAGTATAAATATATTGCCTCTGGAAATATCATTTAAAAAATTTGGGTCAGGCGCGGTGGCTCACGCCTGTTATCCCAGCACTTTGGGAGGCCGAGGCAGTGGATCATGAGGTCAGGAGATCAAGACCATCCTGGCTAACATGGTAAAACCCTGTCTCTATTAAAAAAAAAATACAAAAAATAAGCCGGGTGTGATGGTGGGCACCTGTAGTCCCAGCTACTTGGGAGGCTAAGGGAGAAGAATGGCGTGAACCCAGGAGGCAGAGTTTGCAGTGAGCCAAGATCACACCACTGCACTCCAGCCTGGGCGTCAGAGCAAGACTCAGTGGAAAAAAAAAAAAAAAAATATATATATATATATATATATATGTGTGTGTGTATATATATATGTGTATATATATATATAAAATGATGTGATTCAGTCACATAATTTCCTGTTCCTATTACATTTACGCAACCATTTTGTCAAAAACTTTTAATATTGCCCAAATCTTTTAAACTCATATAAGTAGTCATTTGGATAATGATTATACCTGAGAGAGTAATAAATTTTTATTTTTTTCTTGTGGCTCAGCAGTGGACCACGAACAAATTGTGATAATTGCTCAATCAGTTATGACTAAAAACTTTTTCAGGGAATAAAAACCTTTTCACTTTTTTCTTACCGTTGTTCATTTGGCATGGAACAAGCAAGAGATCTGGCAGACAACATATTTTCTGAGTAATAAATCTTAGTATTACTGATGATAATATTTCCAGGCATTATATACTTCTTATTATGGTACAAAATAAGTATACAACACCACCTAGTTAGAGTATTCTTGCCAAAAATGCTTAATTTGAGTCCAGTCAAGACTTTGGGTCTTATTTTTAGTTTATAAGAAAATTACAGAACAAATTAGAAAATTCCTCTGTTAGGTATTGAGTATTATTTTGGATAGCAATATGTAGATCATTGCATTCGTTTTGCAGTTGTTGTTGTTTTGCCCTCTTCTCATTCATTGTCAAGCATAACACCTTATTAAAAAATCATTGTTCAATAAATTAAGATTTGGATTATTGTGGAATTTAAGGCTTATATATATATAATCTAATTTGAAAACACCACTTTTGGAAGCAGTTATAGTTGTTCCCCTTCCAACATGAACCTAAAAGTCTGGGAGAAAAACAGTGCTCTGTCTTCCAAAACATACTGAACTTATTAAATGTGACATTTCTGATAAACTACTCAGGTGGTTGAGATGGAGGTAAGGTTGAAGTGTTAATGAGCTCAGTGTGCTAGGGGATACATCTGTAAAACTAGTTGTTTGGCATCAGCTATATGAAATGGCACAGAAATGTTTGAATCATTTAGTCAGTTTTAACATCATCTTTAAGGAAATAGGAATTTCAACTATGTACAGGACAATTTTTGAGGTGTAGAACAACCAAGAGTGAATAAAATAGCCCTACCCTCATGCAGCTTACATTCTCATGTGGAGAAAACAAATCTTAAACTATATTTAAAGTACACATAGAATTTGTCATATGGTGATACATTTTATAGAAAAAAAGGTAACTGGACAACTAAATGAAGGGATAAGTGATGGGGAAGGCATTACAGAACTATATGACTCAGGTGATTAGAGAAAGCTTTTTTAAGAGATCTGAAGTGTGACTGAAATGCATCAGGAATTAAACCATGAGAATAACTTAAAACAAAACAAAAACAAAAACGAAACACTCTTCCCAGGCAGAGGAAACAGTAATTGCAGAGACTCATGGTGACATGGGCTTACCATGCTAGAGAAAGAACAAGAAAAACACGTGGTTGAAGTGGAGTGAACCAAGGAAAAAACAGTAAGACAGAATCAGAGAGGCAACTGTGGGCCAGATCCTCAAGAACTTTGGAAGGCATTTTAAATACTTCAAATCTGAGTGAAATGGGAAACCATTGGAAGGTTTTGTGATAAGTTATGAAATCTGTTTTTTGTTTAGTACTTTAAAAAAGCATTTATTCCTAATTACCTGGTGGTGGTGGTGGTGGTGGAAGGACCTGAAGCAGTAAGATCTTCCATGAAAGAGGCTCTCATGAATTGGACCAGGTGGTTAGTGGTGGAGGTACTGAAAAACAGATTCTGGATATATTTTGAATGTAAGCTCTTAGGGAACTTACCAAATGATCAAATATGTGGGAGGTCGTATGAGTGAAATTAAGCCAAACTTTTAATATTTGGAATTTAGGTTCCTAGAAGGATGAACCTGGCTTTCATTGGATGAGGAAGACTGTGAATAATCGGGTTTTGGCAGGGAAGAATCAGGATTTCAGCTATGAATGTGGTACACTTGATTTGCTTTTTAAGCATACCAGAGAAGACATCAAGTAGGTAATTAGATATTGTGAGCCTGGATTTCAAAAGAGCAGACTAAATATAAACTTTGGAGTTATTAACATGTAGTTGGTACTTAAAGCCATGAGACTTGATAAGATGAGCCAGGCGTGGGAGCAGAAAGACAAGACTGAGGCATTCGATCTGAGAGACAGAAAAGACGAGGGGAAAACCAGCAAAGGAGATTAAAAGGAGCATCAGAAAATTCACGGAGACAAAGGTCCGTGGGATCGTGAGCAACTCAGCATTCCACTGGAGGCCAAATGATCAAACAGCAAACTGTTGATCATGAATGCAGCATGTGAGCAAATCACACTGTGCTTGCCACCACAAGATTTCCTGAGGGCCTCACTCCCCGGCACCTGGCTCCTTGAAGTTATTTACTGAGAAATCCAGCGCCTATTGCAGTCTTGCAAGCCTGCTGTGAACCAGTGACTGACAATTACCTGACAGTCATCCCGCTCCACCTTTCTCGCTATCTCTTTTGTGTAATAAATACAGAGGTCTGTGTAAAGCTCAGGGCCCTTGTCCACTGGAGGCAAGATGCTCCCTGGCCCCTTCTTCCAAATATACTCTCTTTTCTTTGTCTCTTATTCCTGCTTTCGCCACCCTTTGTTCAGTCCACCAGGGATTCTGGCAGGTTAAAAGAAAAGTAGGAGAAAAGGCTAGTGGAAGGAAGTAGTGTCTCAGAAACCAAGTTAAGAGAGTGTGGCGGAGCAAGAAAAAGGCCAGTTGAGATAAGAGGAATCTGAAAGAATGGCGTACCACAGAGGCTTACTGGAGAAGAAGGAAGTGGTCAACATGGTGAGATACTGCTGATGGTCTGGATAAATAGGATCAAATATTGTCCATCAAATTTATCAATATGGAGATCACTGATGACCTGCTTTGTTGGAATAGTGGTGCTAAATACTATTTGGAATGGGTCAGTGGAGAATGGCAAGTGTATTAATTTTCTAGTTCTGTGAAATAAACTACCATAAACTTAGTGGTTAAAAAACAACACCTATTTATTAGGTCAGAGTCTAGGTCGAAAGTCTGGCACAGCAGGTCTGTCAGCCACTCTGTGTTCCCGTGTGGAGCTTGTGGTCTTCTTTTAAGCTCACATGGTTGTGGCAAGATTCACTTCCTTGTGGTTATGGGCGGTCCCTGTTTCCTTGCTGGCTGTCAGCTGGGAAATACTCTCACCTTCTGCAGGCAACCCACATTGCCTAGCATGTGGTTTTGTCCATTTTTCAAAGCCAGCAATGGAAAATCTCCCTCATGTAAAATCTCTCATACTTGAATTTATGACCTCCTCTTCTAGGAAGAGCTGGAAAAAACTGCATTTACCCGGATGATCTATTTAAAGATTAATGGTCCCACATAACAAAACCTAATCACAGAAATAAATTCATCCTATTTGTGGTCCCAGGGATTATAGAGGTTTTGTACATCAAAAGGACAGGGAACTTCTGGGGGTTTTCTTAGAATTATGCCTACCACAGTACAACTAAAGATGGGTAGTATAGACTGCTTTTTGAGTGAGTTGTTTTGCCGATAAGACAGCAGAGCAATAGGGCAATAACTCAAAGGAAAATAGGATCAAAAAAGGATAGTTTAATATGTAAGACATTTTTAAAATATCTGTATGCTGATCAGAATAATTCTCCCCAAAAGACAGAGCTCTGATATTTCTTGAGAGGAGTGAGCTGCTTGAATAGTATCTACTTTTGTGTAGGCCGGGATGAATGGGATCTCTGCCTTATGTGTAGATGTTGATCTTAATCAGGAGAGTCGAATAAACAGATTCTTTGCAGTAAAGGAAGAATTCTTTAGTTACTTTGCTCAAAGCTACCAGAAAATTTCTTCTGTTGCTTCTTTTGTTCCCTGCATTAGTGAAATAAAAAGATTTATGAGTGAACTGTGAGGATGGGGGAAATGGTGACAGAGATTTGAGGATAGTGTATAAGGACTTGCAATGGAATATATACAAGCCGACGTATAATATAATCACAAAGATAATTTTTAAAAGAATATTTTTTTCACAAAGAGATCAAATTATTTATGCTATAGAAATAAGTTGTATAGTTTAAAGAAAAGAATAATAGAAGGAAGAGGAAGAAAGAGAGGAGGGAATGCAGGGATGCTTATGCATTTACTTGGGTGAGTGTTATTTTTCAATCACATCGTTAGTGCTATGAGAATAAATAAAATACAGTCCTAGCATTATAGGTTAAGAAAGGTCTTGTAAATTTTTATAAAAATACATATTTGTGTAGATAAGATAACAGGAAGAGATATGAAGGATGGCAAAAGGGCTTAACCTGCCTAGAAGATGTCATAGAAAATGACATTTGAGATACACAGTCCTTAAGAGAAAAATAGAGAATTTTTTTTTAACAAAATAGATCGTATTACTTAGAGTTCTCCTTAATTCTAATGAAAAAATAATCTTTGGGGGTAGATAATACAGTAAACAAACAGTGTAGAGTAAAATTAGTATAAATCAGGATAAAATCTAAAACCTGTAGGTTCGATGATGGCTTCAGTTGTAGGCCAACCAGTGAATGATATTCATCATTTAAAATGTCCATTCTGGTCTCAAATAGATATTCCTAAAGTGTGCCCTTCAAAAGAACTTACCTAATTGTTTTTATATTAACCTGATTATCATCATGATCATCAGGGTATTAATAATTTAATTAACTAAATAAAATTATTAATATTTCATGATTGTTTTAGTAAGACTCAGACTTTTAGTCTTTAATAAGATTCAGGCATTTCAGATTCTGTAAAATAAGGAAAAAATATACTAAAGCAAACTATTTATAGCTAAAATGCCAATGAACACATTTGCTCTTGCTCCTAAATCTTGTAACCTATCTGCTTGATGCTTTACATTTTAAAATATTAAAACTTTATGTAGGTTGTTTTTCTTGTGAACTAAGGTAACTGAAATGCCAACAGAAAATGGTTAATTTCTTTCATATCACTTGTACCTGTAAGCTTATTGACTATTTGATAGTATTTATTTTAAAAATCTTGGTTGATATTTACAATTAGACAATAGATTTTTGTTAAACACTTTATAGAGACTATATAACCTATTTATATTCTTGAATTTTATTTAAAAAGGTAATACTAAAAATAACCACAATTTATACAAACCACCAATAACTTTATTACTTCTCCTATTCATTGAGTGCTTCAATAAAAACAACATTCAGTGCAATTTTAGCACCCTCGAATTTTCTATCTTTGAACCAGAAAAAGATATCCAGGTTTGATTTTTCACTTTTAGTTCTAGATAATAGTATAATATTGAAAAAAAAAGTCAAATAAGTGTCACTGCAAGATTAGGCTTGTAATTCTCCTAATAGTTCAGAAAATAAGACCATCATGATTACTTTTCTCTATTGTAATAGCTGACTTACAAGACAAACTGGGTATAAAAAAAGCTGTAAATCCCATTCTCATGTATTCTTGTTTCCCACAAAATTTCATTTTCAAATAAGAATATATAAGTGTATAACATATACATACCATTTTTATTTAAAGAAAAAAAATTGTAGCCTATTTTTTTTTTTTTCTAGAATGAAATCATGCAGAGGGCATCGTAAAATTTGTGAATAACTAATTAGAGATTTAAGTCATTTCTTTCAAAAGAAAATGATTAATTAACAGCTATAACTAAGACCACCATTTACTAGAAATAATAAAACTTTTAAACATTTTAACATTTTATTTAAAATAATTATAACATAAAATTTAGTCTAAGTAAAATATAGTACATGTGATTTGTATAATAGTTCAAGAAATAAGACATGAAAATAGCTCATGCCAAATTAAAAAATATATACATGTATATATGCATGTGATAAATGTCTATGTGTATGCATGTGCATACATGTATAATCAAAACTATAAATTAAAAATAACATAACATGATATAAAAGTCAATCAACTGAAAAATTGTGTGCCAGATACTTGACAGTAGTTTCACAAAATTAATATGTAATGATCTCTTATTAATTCACATACACACACAAAATATGAGCATCTAAAAACAATGGGACACAGAACACAAACAAGCAAATCACATATGTCAGATAAACATATAAGAATATGATAAATGTCATTAATAAATAAATATAAAGTAAAATAACAATGTATTTTTTAAGATTTCAAATTATCAAAGATTATTTAAAGTTATAAAACTCAATATTTGAGGAAGATCTCCTCAAAAGAAACTATTACTCAAAAATGAGAAAAACTCAGAAAATTAATTTGGAGTCTTAATAATGTTCATACACTTAAAAAAGATTTGTAGGTACATAGCAAGTGTATATATTTACGGGGTACATAAGATATTTTGATACAAGCATACAATGCATAATAATCATATCAGGGTAAATGGGGTATTGTTCATCTCAAGCATGGCCTGTGTGTTACAAACAATTCAATTATATTATTTTACCCAGTATTCTTAATTAAAAGAATTTATGTTAAGAACATAATCAATGATGTGAGATATACATAAATATTTTTGTGTAACAATACTTGTATATTTCATAATTGCAAAAAGTAGGAAGTAACTTCATTATCAAAAGTAAAGGGATGATTAATTAAAATATATGTCCACATAATGTAGCATATGTATAATCCTTTCTAGTCCTTCATAAATAGTTGAAACAGCCAGTTGTAAATACACTAAAATTTAAAAAAATATTTAAATAACAATGGATGACCAAAACGTAAAAATAATACATGAATCAATAGATGACAACATTTTTTACTAGCCCTTCCAGATTCTAGAGACAAGGCTCTAACCCTAGTTCCTCTGCCGCCGACTGTCTAAGCATCTAGTGAAGCTCCCCTAAGCTTTCAAAGATCTATCCACCAATCACATACCTAACAATGGACTCCCAGGATCAACTATTTTGAAAGCTTGCAGCCAGGTAACTCTAGAATACCTGTTTTTCTTAGTTATTGACCCAGATGTAGATATATCTTGTCATGCCCTCTTTCCTATGTAGTAATCCCCATGCTGCTTTGTATTTTTTTCAACCCAAACTCATTCTCCGACAGCTCCTTTCTTTCCAAATCTTCCTACTTTGTTCTCTGGAATCCCTGTTTCAGAGTAAGCAAGCTTGCTTTTATCATAATCCATTTCCTGAATGCTGTTTCCACTTTTGGGAAACTTGAGTTTCCACTAAAGACATTACTTTACAGTGGATCTATTTCAAAGTAACAAGGGAGGATTTATCCTTCCTTTCTCCCATGGCTGCTCCTCAACTATTACTTCTTTATCCTCATGTAAAACTCCTTGTTCTCTGGAGGCTTATGAAATTGGGCTGAGCTCTCTGCTCACAAGAGTTGCTTTTATCTTCTCAAACTCCCAGCCACTCTCATTTACAAGGAACTTCTTTTTTTTTTTTTTATTTACTTTTTTAAAATTTATTTATTATTATTATACTTTAAGTTCTAGGGTACATGTGCATAACGTGCAGGTTTGTTACATATGTATACTTGTGCCATGTTGGTGTGCTGCACCCATCAACTTGTCAGCACCCATCAACTCGTCATTTACATCAGGTATAACTCCCAATGCAATCCCTCCCCCCTCCCCCCTCCCCATGATAGGCCCCGGTGTGTGATGTTCCCCTTCCCGAGTCCAAGTGATCTCATTGTTCAGTTCCCACCTATGAGTGAGAACATGCGGTGTTTGGTTTTCTGTTCTTGTGATAGTTTGCTAAGAATGATGGTTTCCAGCTGCATCCATGTCCCTACAAAGGACACAAACTCATCCTTTTTGATGGCTGCATAGTATTCCATGGTGTATATGTGCCACATTTTCTTAATCCAATCTGTCACTGATGGACATTTGGGTTGATTCCAAGTCTTTGCTATTGTGAATAGTGCCGCAATAAACATACGTGTGCATGTGTCTTTATAGCAGCATAATTTATAATCCTTTGGGTATATACCCAGTAATGGGATGGCTGGGTCATATGGTACATCTAGTTCTAGATCCTTGAGGAATCGCCATACTGTTTTCCATAATGGTTGAACTAGTTTACAATCCCACCAACAGTGTAAAAGTGTTCCTATTTCTCCACATCCTCTCCAGCACCTGTTGTTTCCTGACTTTTTAATGATCGCCATTCTAACTGGTGTGAGATGGTATCTCATTGTGGTTTTGATTTGCATTTCTCTGATGGCCAAATAAAAGAGGACACAAACAAATGGAAGAACATACCATGCTCATGGATAGGAAGAATCAATATCGTGAAAATGGCCATACTGCCCAAGGTAATTTATAGATTCAATGCCATCCCCATCAAGCTACCAATGAGTTTCTTCACAGAATTGGAAAAAACTGCTTTAAAGTTCATATGGAACCAAAAAAGAGCCCGCATCTCCAAGACAATCCTAAGTCAAAAGAACAAAGCTGGAGGCATCACGCTACCTGACTTCAAACTATACTACAAGGCTACAGTAACCAAAACAGCATGGTACTGGTACCAAAACAGAGATCTAGACCAATGGAACAGAACAGAGTCCTCAGAAATAATACCACACATCTACAGCCATCTGATCTTTGACAAACCTGAGAGAAACAAGAAATGGGGAAAGGATTCCCTATTGAATAAATGGTGCTGGGAAAATTGGCTAGCCATAAGTAGAAAGCTGAAACTGGATCCTTTCCTTACTCCTTATACGAAAATTAATTCAAGATGGATTAGAGACTTAAATGTTAGACCTAATACCATAAAAATCCTAGAGGAAAACCTAGGTAGTACCATTCAGGACATAGGCATGGGCAAAGACTTCATGTCTAAAACACCAAAAGCAACGGCAGCAAAAGCCAAAATTGACAAATGGGATCTCATTAAACTAAAGAGCTTCTGCACAGCAAAAGAAACTACCATCAGAGTGAACAGGCAACCTACAGAATGGGAGAAAATTTTTGCAATGTACTCATCTGACAAAGGGCTAATATCCAGAACCTACAAAGAACTCAAACAAATTTACAAGAAAAAAACAAACAACCCCATCAAAAAGTGGGCAAAGGATATGAACAGACATTTCTCAAAAGAAGACATTCATACAGCCAACAGACACAAGGAACTTCTAGATTGCACTGGATGACTGTAATCTAGTGTCAGTACTCTGTTGAACAATCTAGCTCATCAGATATCTGAACTTGCTAACTCCAGGAACCTTTATACCCACGTATTTTAGTTTTCCACTTCTGCCAAAGCTATACTTTAAAACTTGTCATCACAAAAGTCTGTTTCCATAATAGTAAGTTTAGAGATTCTTTTTGGCTGCAACCTCCTATTTTCCTGGTTGCCTCCCTGTTACTTCTATCATACATTTCCTTTGATCTCTTGGAGACCATGAGTCTCTTTACCACTCTAGTTTTCCCAGGAGTTACACCCTATCTTCATTTTCTTTACTAATCAGCTTAATTGCATGTGCCACTACATGGCAGTATTATCATGCCTTTTGTCTGTATGTGCTGTCATTGTCTTCAGACAGCAAAATGCTTAACCAGAGCTACTCCAGCTAGCAATAATGCCCATAGAACTCTGAGAGAAGGTAAGCACTGCTGGAGATATTTGCATTTACCTGGGCTGCTACAACTTCATGATATCGTATCTCATTTGGGTAGCTCAATCTTCCAGGGAAACTCCTATAATTTCCCAGCCAACTGGATTCTACTTCATACAGCCCCGATTTATCTTTTGAATCTTATTCTTGTTTGTTTACTGTCCGCTAGATGCCTACTCTTAAGCTTCACTAAACTAATTGTACTTCCCCATCTAAGTTTGGATGAGCTGCTAGTAGTATATATTCTATGGAGAGTCACACTTCCTTTATTATAGTACATTTTTCCTATAATGATGCTGCCTGTTTGCTTGGTTATATTTGTTATTAGCATGACAATATGCCAACAGAAACAGACAAAGCCATGTGAAGTAAAAATAATTTAGTCTGATGTCATTTTAATAACTACGTAATTTTGGCCCTATCAAATAGGGAAAATGTGGTAAAAAAGAAAACCAGTAAAAACAATAAAAGAAACACAAATATTGCAGAATTGTGTACATTCAAAAGAGGGGGATGAAGATCAGATTATATAATAATGATATGAAGGACTCTGTCAAACAGCACTAATGAATCTATACAGACATGAGAAGACACAAATGTATTAAGAGAACTAAAGAAATGCAAATATAGCAGTAAAGGGAGGTAGCAAAAATTCTAGTGGGAGCTCAGACGTTTTTTAGTAAAGACTGGAAGAATTAGGTAATAATATGGCTTATCCTAGTACACAAACATTTTGTTTAAGTTTTAGAGACTTAGTTTGTATTACAGAAATTGATTGGGCATGCACCCATAGAGTTACAGACAAAAAAAAAAAAAAACAATTCCTGTGATGTGATCAGAATTTTTAATGAAAATCCCAATGCATTGGCATAGAAAATTCTCATTTCCATAGATTGGGATGAGAATTATTTGCATTGTAGTATACATATTCTAAATCAATATTTATAATATAGAAATTATACATTAAATAATAACCTTAAGACCTGCATTTAAAGCTGTGGCAAACTTAATTTAGTGGCATATTAGAGCTTCTTTATACTGGTTCAAAAGAGCTGATTGCTAAATATTCAGAAATTTAACAAGCTGGTTGTTAAACCCAGGCATTATCAAATATTTGAACATATAAACTTACATATAAATATATAGGGACAATGTATACTGAAAACATATTTTCCAATTATTTTACTATTATTCCTCCTTTTAGGTTCTTTATGTATATTGTATCTAAATGGTAGGAATTCTGTATTTATTGGTGTGCTTCTGGTGTGTAGTGTAATGTAACTGTATATTTCTGGGCATCTTGTCCCACTTCATGTTCAAGTTGGTAGTTTAAAAACAGCCACGGTGGGAATATTTACACCACAGAAATATAAAAATGCTACAAATCAGGGTTGTTAGCATACTATTGCCTTGGTTCCTGCTTTTCAATTCCCAGAGCCAGGTTTCATCCATAATTCCTGACCTTATTTCATATATATAGCATTTTCCATCAATTATTAAAATAGCATCTCTTTTATTTGTTAACTCTTTGAATTCTTCTTCCTTGAAACTAAAAATGCTTGAATAAAACAAATGAAATTGTTAAAAAAAAATACACATTCTTCAAGCGTTTGCACTTTCCCTGGATTTCTTTTATAATGAATATTTTTCATGTTTACATTTGTGTGACTTCAGAAATGTGAATATCCTACGAAATTAGTAAGGAAAGATTATATTTGCTTTGTCCACTCACTCTAAGCTCCCCTGCCCCACACATTGGCTTCTTCAACAGCCCAGAGGCTTTCATTCATGCAGGTGAGGACAACAAAGCAGCCTTTTCAAATTCAGGGCTGAAAAAGTAGCAGATATTCTTTTAGTAGAATGGGTACCAGAGAAAACAGCGGTAAAAAGCTTATTATTGTTTCATGTTCAGATAACCTATCCTAAACCTCAATTGCCGTGAATGTCTCTTCTCTCTCTTTTTATTTTCCTCTTCTCTCTCTCTCTCTTTTTTTTTCTACACTTAGGGTTGATTATCCACTTCTGACTGCTTCTCATTAGTAGAAGAACTGGATGTGACTTAAAGATGTCTAACAACACATGCTACAGGGAGTGTGTAAGAGAAGAGATCACCTGCGTGACATAGACAAAGCAATTTAAAGGATCAAGGGTTTATGGATTAGGAGGGAGATGGAAAGAGGAGTTGCTTGGTTAGGGAAAGAAAGGAAGAACAGTTATTGGGAGGTAGTCAGAAACAGTGCTTCTCAAAGTGACTGGTTCAGTTCGCAATGAGCTAAGTACAAGAATTGAGATTACAACATCACCAGTTTTCAGAGAAATGCAAATAAAAACCACAATGAGCTATCATCTCACTCCACTTGAAATGGCTTTTATCGAAAAGACAAAAAGTAGCAAATGCTGGCAAAGAAGAGGAGAAAGGGAAATGTTCGTACATGGTTTAGTTCATGCAAATGTAAGTTAATAGAACCAGTATGGAAAGCAGTGTGGAGTTTCAGCAAAAAACTTAGAAAGAGAACTACCATATGATCCAGCAATCTCACTATTGGGCATATATCTAAAAGAAAGAAAATCAGTATATCAAAGATGTGTCTGCACTCCTGTGTTCATCACAATAGCCAAGGTATGAAATCAAGTTAAGTGAACATCAATGGCTAAATGGAAAAAGAGAATGTGGTGCACATACAGAATGTAATTCTATTTAGCCATAAAATAATGAAATACTGTCATTTGCAACAACATGGATGAAACTGGAGGAGTGAAATAAGCCAGGCACAGAAAAACAAACATTGTATGTTTTTACTTATATGTGGGAGCTACAAATTGATCTCATGAAGGTATAGATTAAAATGAAGGTTAAGAGAGGGTGGGAAGGATAGTGAGGGAGTAGAGGGTTAAAAAGATATTGGCTAGTGGGTTCAAAAATACGGTTAGATAGAAGGAATAAGATCCAGTATTCAGTAGCACAATAGGGTGACAATAGTTAAAGATAAAATTTTGTATATTTCAAAATAGCTAGAAAAGAAAATGCGGAATTTTTTTATTTTTATTTTTATTTTTTTTGAGACGGGTCTGGCTGTGTTGTCAGGCTGGAGTGCAGTGGTGCGAGCTTGGCTTACTGCAGCCTCCGCCTCCAGGGTTCAAGAGATTCTCCCACCAGCCTCCTGAGTAGCTGGGACTACAGGCATATTCCACCACACCGAGCTAATATTTGTATTTTGGGTAGAAACGGGATTTCACCATGTTGACCAGGGTGGTCTGTAATTCCTGACCTCGTGATCTGCCCATCTCTGCCTCCCAAAGTGCCGGCATTGCAGGCGTGAGCCACAGCGCCCGGCCTGGGAATGTTCTTAACACAAATAAGTGATAAATGCTTGAGGTAATTGATATCCCAGGTACTCTGATTTGATCATTACACATTGTATGCTCATAGCAAAATATAACATGTATATAATAAACATATACAACATAAATGGCGGGCACCGAGTAGTCCCAGCTACTCGGGAGGCTGAGGCAGGAGAATGGCGTGAACCCGGGAGGCGGCGGAGCTTGCAGTGAGCGGAGATTGCGCCGCTGCACTCCGGCCTGGGCAACAGAGGGAGACTCCGTCTCAAAAAAAAATAAATAAAGAAAAATTAAAAATAAATAAATAAATAAAAATAAAAAATTAGATAAAAAAATAAAAAGCAAGTGGAGCTTAGTCCTTTAAACACTTCTAGAATGTTTACATAGCAATTTTATATCTGTTGACTCTAATAGCAAAATAATGGGGTTGAATTTTTAGGATTTAGAGAATTTCGTTCTCTAAAATTGTATATTGTCAATAATTAGGATTAAAAATTTTTTTTATAAAAGTATTGGTCCACAATGGACTTGAAATTAAGGAAAAACTATCTTTTACCAGAGATCGTTTAAAGCAGTGCTAAACATAAGTGATTTTTAAAATAATAAAATTTATATTTATTACCTCACAGATTGTATAAACAAATGCACACCTACACATATAAATAGAAGCCAGTTTGCAAACCACAACTACAAAATTTTTTTAACTGTCAAGGAAAAGCTACATATATTCAATATTTTGATATTTTCCAAGAGTAAACTGTATCTCTCTCTCTCTCTCTCTCTCTCTATATATATATATATATATATATATTTTTTTTTTTTCTTTCTTTCTTTCTTTCTTTCTTTCTTTCGAGACAGAGTCTCCCTCTGTTGCCTAGGCTGTAGTACAGTGGCGTAATAACAGCTCACTGCAGCCTCAACATCCTGGACTCAAGTGATTCTTCCACTTCAGCATCCTGAATAGTTGGGGCTACAGGTGCACACCACAATGCCTGGCTAATACTTGTATGTTTTGTAGGGCCAGGGTTTCGCCATATTGCCCAGACTGGTCTCGAATTCCTGACCTCAAGGGATCCTCCTGCCTCGGCTTTGTAAACTGCTAGATCTACAGGTGTAAACCACCATGCCTGGCCCCAAAATATTATACATTATTTTTCAATAATTTGATTTTTTATTGATTATTAAATGTAACCTTTCAAATAGGAACATTTGATCCTTACCTCCAGCCCACCTGTTTCTCCCTCAGCCTCCCCAGCTCAACTTACCATCCAACCACCTGCTGAATCCAGATCCTCCTTTTCCCCAGCCTCCCATATTTAATTCTCTGGGTTTTCTATCCAAAAAGTGTTTCCTCAATTCTCAACCTGCCTTCATTCCCACCGCCACTATCCTATTACAGGGCATCATCATTTTTCTTTTTTTTTTTTTCTTTTTTTTTTCTTTTTTTGAGATGGAGTCTTGCTCTGTCACCCAGGCTGGAGTGCAGTGGCCGGATCTCAGCTCATTGCAAGCTCTGCCTCCCGGGTTTAGGCCATTCTCCTGCCTCAGCCTCCCGAGTAGCTGGGACTACAGGCGCCTGCCACCTCGCCCAGCTAATTTTTTGTACTTTTTTGGTAGAGACGGGGTTTCACCGTGTTAGCCAGGATGGTCTCGATCTCCTGATCTCGTGATCCGCCCATCTCGGCCTCCCAAAGTGCTGGGATTACAGGCTTGAGCCACCGCACCCGGCCGCATCATCATTTTTCAACTGCAGAAGTTGCGATAATCTTGTAAGTGGTCTTCCTCCTTCTATTCCTGATTCTAGAGTTGTCTTTGCTGATATGTGACCTGTGCAGTCATGGAGGGCCTCATACAGAAGGGTCTTACAGTTGATTTAATGTAATTCTGAATAGTTTTTGAACAAGAATTTCACCTCTCAAATTCCATAGCTGGTTCTAACTCTTCCCTTAATATTTCTCTCTACCAAGCAGCCAGAGTAATTTTTAAACTACAGATCACATTTTGCATTTCCCTACAACCTCTATTAACAACCTCTATTCTATGCCCCCTGCCCATAACTTGTAGAATAAAATCCATGTTCTTAACTTTTGCCTTAGAAACCCTACATTATGTGGATCCTGCCTAACTGGCCTACTGTCTTGCCGTTTGTTTGCTCACTCCTGCCACGTTGGCCTTTTTCTTATACTCTTCCCACAGCTGAACTCCTTCCTAGGTGCTGTGGACTGAATTGTGTCCTTCCGGTTTCATATGCTGAAGCCCTAGCCCCAACGTGATAGGGCTTTTAGAAGGTAATTAGGATTAGATGATAGGTCATAAGGATTGGACTGTCATAGGATTGGATGATAGGTTATGATAGGTCACAAGGATGAGGTCATGATCCAATAAGATTGGTGACCTTATAAGAAGAGGAAGAGAGAGAGGGAAGGCCATGTGATACCCAGCAGGAAGGCAGCCATCTGCAAACCAGAATGAGAGCCATCACTAGACCCTGAGCTCGCTAGCACCCTGATCTTACACTTCCACCCTTCAAAACTGTGAGGAAATAAATTCTGTTGTTTATAAAACCCTAGTTTATAATATTTTGTTATGGCAGCCCAAGCTAAGACAAAAGGTCATTGTGCTTTATAATCTTCAGCTTGGAAAGCCTTTGCTTCAGCTCTCTTCTTAACTGACTTTTTTTTTTTTTTTTTTTTTTGAGATGGAGTCTTGCACTGTTGCCCAGGCTAGAGTGCAGTGGCCGCGATCTTGGCTCACTGAAAGCTCCACCTCCTGGATTCATGCCATTCTCCTGCCTCAGCCTCCTGAGTAGGTGGGACTACAGGTGCCTGCCACCACGCCCGGCTTATTTTTTGTACTTTTAGTAGAGACAGGGTTTCACCACGTTTGCCAGGATGGTCTCGATCTCCTGACTTCATGATCCACCCGCCTTGGCCTCCCAAAGTGCTGTGATTACAGGTGTGAGCCACCACGCCCGGCTCTTAACTGACTTCTTAAAATACTTCAGGTCTTACCTTCAATACCATCTTTTCAGTGAGGTATCCTGTAGACAGCACCACTTAGTCACTTCCTACTGTATTTCTTTAATTAAGTACATTTATTATTTTATTAGTTTGTTTGTTTTTTATTTGTCTTCTCAGCCAACCCATCCCACCTCTACACCACTCAGTGTAATCTCCTTGAGGACAACGATGTAGTTTGCAGTTTAGCATCTGTACCTAGACATGGAATATGGTAATGACCCAGTGGTTATTTGAACAAGTGAATGAAAGTATTCAGGCATGTTACATTAGAAGTCCCAGAGACAGAGAATTTGACTCAGTTCAGTGCCCGATGTGTTTGTGAATATTTGCGCAATAAAAGTGTCATGAAATTATTCATTCGGCATATTCATTATTCTAAAATATTAAAAAAAGAAACTATAAAACAGTATAGATACTAACTATTCTCTCTGATCCAGAGATAATGCTTATCAGTATAGAATGTATTTAAGAAATTGTAATTCTGATGTCATTCATTTATCCAAGATTATCAGAGAAGTTTTATTTAGTTTATTACAAAGTTATTGTTTCCTGCCTTCACCTTTTACTATGTGTGAACATCTGGGAGCAATATAAATCAGAGATAATACACAAGTGTTTATAGTTCGCATATTTCTCATAATGAGTAATCTATTGTTACTTTTATGTACACACTTATGCAAGGACAAAATGTGACTACAAATACGGTGATGTTCCAAGAATATGTCATTAATAACATATTCTCTCATGTCATCAGCACATTTTTACTGAGCCAGCCACACCTCAAAAAGGGTGTATGCTAAAATGTGTCCTAATACTCTATATTAAGAGTATTTTCTGTGGAAACACATTAAACAGGTGTTTTCCAACTGGTGTGTCAAAAACTCAAGCAGACTGTCTAGACAGGCATATCTGCTTTGACTGAATGCCAACTCATGCTTCTGTTCTCTAGGAGGCTGTAATTAATATTCAGGTCTAGGACAGGTTGATGAAAAGCTAATATTAAATAATTGCTAACATATAGGAGTGTTTACTATGTATTTTATATGCATCCAATCTCATAACAACCCTATGGGATAAGTCATCTATCTTCATTATATGGAATGCAATGTGCTCACAGTTCAAAATACATTATATTATGTAAATCATCACAATTCTATGAAAGAGTTAATGTCATTCTTATTTTATAGATAAGGAAAATGATGTTCAAGCATGGTAAAGAACTTTTCCAAATATGTATATCTTATTTGTGGAAAAATAAGGATTGTTATTCAAATCTGTCTGGCTCCAAATCCTGACTTATGCTACTCCCTGATGCCTCTCAGGAAGGAGTTTAGGAAAAAGTTTTTAAATTTCCACTCCAGTGAGTTGCTTCTGTTAGTTTTTCCAATACGATCCATATTTCATGCTTCTTTATTTATTTATTTATTTATTTATTTATTTATTTATTTATTTATTTTGGAGACAGAGACTCACTCTATCACCCAGCCTGGAGTGCAGTGGCACAATCTCGGCTCATTGCAACCTCTGCCTCCCAGGCTCAAACAATCATCATTCCTCAGCCTCCTAAGTAGCTGGAATTACAGGCACCCACTTCCATGCCCAGCGACTTTTTGTATTTTTAGTAGAGATGGGGTTTTGCCATGTTGGCCAGTCTGGTCTCAAACTCCTGACCTCAGGTGGTCTGCCCTCCTTGGCCTCCCAAAGTGCTGAGATTACAGTTATGAGCCAACACTTCTGGCTGCATGCCCTTTATGATTCTCAGCTCCTCATTTATCTTTGTGAACAATTGCTCATCTAAGTCAAAACATCTTTCTTACTGTTACCTCCCTCTTTATCATTATTACTCAGACAAATTAGTTCCTGCCTTTCTCAGGCCAAGTAGCCTATCACTGTCCATGTCTCTGTTAACTATGATGCCTATCTTTAAGGGTTTCCATTACTTCATCTTGCTGGCTGAAAATTTAGTTTTTTTTCTTTTTTTCTTTTTTCTTTTTTTTCACTCATTAGGGCTGCTGCAACAAATTATTACACAGTGTTTTAAATGAACAGAATTTAATTCTTTCACAGATTAGGAGGCCAAAATTCTGAAATCATGATTCCAGCAGGATTGGTCCCTTCTGGATCCTCTGCAAGAGACTTTTCCTATTCCCAGCTTCTGGTGGTTGCCAACAATTCTGGCCATTCCTTAGCTGGTAGATACATCACTTAAATCTCTGCCTCCATCTTCATTCACATGATGTTCTCTTCTCTGTATCTCTGTGCATTATTTAACCTACTACATTGCCTGACTAGCCCAACAGCCCTCATGGATCCTCCAACTGGATGGATGGAGAGAAAACTTCTCATTCTTTCTGTCAATGGGGCAAAAATGAGAGAGGAAAATATCTCTTTGATTCAAACTATTGTTTATAGATCATCAGCATTTTAAGACAATGACTTTTCTTTTGATTCCTCTGTCTTGTACTTCTGGTACTATCTTTCACACTGGCGCCATCTACTAACATGTAAGACACTCTCTCATCTTTGTCAAGGGCTTGTACACGTTATTTTAAATATTTCTTTCACCCTCATTTTCTGTCAGTGACAACAGAATATCCACAGTAGTATTTTCAGCCTCTGACACTGTGAGTCCCAAGTCATTCCTTGTTCCTGAATCCATGAATTTCCATTTCTTCTATATCTCGATGACTTTATCTGCAGGCTTTGCTTTATCCATTAAGTGGAGAATCAGCCAGGATGTTAAACTCAAAAGTCTCATTTGAATCTTCAATCTGGTTACCTTTCATGTCTCTTTACTCCTATACTGTGGTTTTTATTCTTAGTCTGGCCTCTAGTTTCTCATTTTTCCTCCAGTGTATCCAGCCCTTTTATTCATTTAGTTTTTGACATATTTACCTCCTTCCTATTCTGGAATCTTTCTGGAAACTTTTGTTTTTCCTATATACAAGAGCTTGTTTAAGCACTTGACATAGTAAAGATACCATGGATGTATAAGAATGAAATCATGCAATAAACAAAAGTTCAAATTTAATTAAATGTCAACTTCTATCTATTTTGTCCCTCTGTAATCCTTCTAATCTTCTGGTTAATCTTTCTAATTCGTCTGAAAAAAAAAAAAAGAAATTAAATAGTTTTACACAGTTTTTGTATTTCCAAAAGAAATTTGTTTCTGAAATTATTTCTTCTTCTAAGAAGTAGGAAACTGCTTTGTAGAAAATGAAAATAGAACCTTAAAAAAACTACTAGGCAGGGCGCTGTGGCTCATGCCTATAATTCCAGCACTTTGGGAGGCCAAGGTGGGTGGATCACGAGGTCAGGAGATCGAGGCCATCCTGGCTACCATGGTGAAACTCCATCTCTACTAAAAATACAAAAACAAAATTAGCCGGGTATGGTGGAGGGCACCTGTGGTCCCAGCTATTCAGGAGGCTGAGGCAGAATAATGGTGTGAACCTGGGAGACAGAGCTTGCAGTGAGCAGAGATCGCACCACTGCACTCCAGTCTGGGCCACAGAGTGAGAATCCATTTCAAAAACCAAAAACAAACAAACAAACAAAAACTACTAATGCCAACAAAGCTTTCAAAGTGTGTGTTTTTGTGTGTGTGTATAATCAGAGATTTAAAAGATAGTGATTAATAATATGCACCAGTTCTATGAGTTTCTCATGAGTTCAGCCAACGTGCTTAATTCTCTCAAGTTCTAATTATGCCTAAACTATGTACCTGAGTGATATAGTTTTTATATTTGTCCCACTCAAATCTGATGTTGAATTGTAATCTTCAATGTTGGATGTGGGGCCTGGTGGAAGGTGACTGGATCATGGGGGTGGATTTCTCATGAATGGTTTATCACCATCTCCTTGGTGCTGTTCTGGTGATAGTGAGTGAGTTCTAATAAGATCTGGTTGTTTTTTTTTTTTTTTTTTTTTGAGACGGAGTCTCGCTCTGTCGCCCAGGCTGGAGTGCAGTGGCGCGATCTCGGCTCACTGCAAGCTCCGCCTCCCGGGTTCACGCCATTCTCCTGCCTCAGCCTCCTGAGTAGCTGGGACTACAGGCGCCCGCCACCGCGCCCGGCTAATTGTTTGTATTTTTAGTAGAGACGGGGTTTCACCGTGGTCTCGATCTCCTGACCTTGTGATCCGCCCGCCTCGGCCTCCCAAAGTGCTGGGATTACAGGCATGAGCCACCGCGCCCGGCAAGATCTGGTTGTTTAAAAGTATGTGGTATTTCCCCTCCAAACTATTTCTCTCTTGGTCCTGTTTCTGTCGTGTGAGATGTCTTCTTGCTCTTCACCTTCTACTATGATCGTAAGCTTCCTGAGGCCTCCTCAGAAGCAGATGCCTATGTTATGCTTCTTGGACAGTCTGCAGAACAATAAGCTCATTAATCCTTTTTTCTTTATAAATTTTTCAGTCTCAAATATTTCTTTATAGGAATGCAAGAATGGCCTAATACAGAAAATTGGTCCCAAGCAGTGGGACATTGCTATAAACATACCAGGTATAAACATACCATGGAAGTGACTTTGGAACTGGGTAATATGCAAAGTTTGGAAGAGTTTGGAGGGCTCAAAAAAGACAGGAAGATGAAGGAAAGTTTGAAACTTCTTAAAGACTGGTTAAATGGTTTTGACCAAAACGTTGACAGTGATATGGGCAGTAAAGTCTAGGCTGACAAAGTCTCAGATGGAAATGAGAAACTTATTGAGAACTAGAGCAAAGATTACATTTGTTATACCTTAGTAAAAAAAAAACTTGGCTGCATTATGTTTATGCCCTAGGAATCTGTGGAAAATTGAACTTGAGAGTGATAATTTAGAGTAGCTGGTGGAAGAAATTACTAAGCATCAAAGCCTTCAAGCTGTCACCTGGCTGCTTCTAAAAACCTATGCTCAGATACGGGAGCAAAGAAATGACAAAATTGCAATTTATATCTTTTACAGGAAGCAGAGCATAAAAGTTTGAATAATGTGCAGCCTGTTTATGTGACAGAGAAAGTAAAAGCATTTTTTAGAGATAAATTAAAGCAGGCTGTGGAATAACCACTTCCTAGAGAGATTTGCATAACTGAAAAAGAGCTATCTGCTAATAACAAAGACAATGAGAAAAGGACCTCTAAGGCATTTCTGAAATCTTCCAGGCTGCCTCTCTCATCACAGGCCTTGAGACCTAGGAGGGAAGAATGGTTTGGTGGGCCAGGCCCAGGGTCCCATTGCCCTGCCTACCTCTGGACACTGCTTCCCACATCCCAGCTGCTCCAGCTCCACTCAGAGCTCAAAGGGGTCCAGTTACAGCTCGAGTTGCCACTTTACAGAATGCAAACCGTAAGTCTTGGTGGCTTCCATATGGTTTTAAGCCTGAGTGAGTTGAGGCTTAGGACCCTCCACTTAAATTTCAGTGAATGTATGGAAGAACTTGAGGGTCCAGGCAGAAGCCTACTGCAGGGGCAGAGTCCTCACAGAGAACCTTTAGTAGGGCAATGCCAAGGGGAAATGTGGGGTTAGAGTCCCCACACAGAGTCCTCACTGAAGCATTGTCTAGTGAAGCTGTGAGAAGGGGGCCACGACCCTCCAGATCCACTGCAAGCTTGACCTCTGTACTTGGAAAAGCCACAGACACTCAACAACCAGTGAAAGCAGCCACAGGGCTGCACTTTGCAAAGTCACAGGTGCAGATCTTGCAGGTATGAACTAGGTTTTTTTAATATATCATTAAGTCTGCACAAAAATTCCCACTGTGGAATGGCTAGTAATTCCCCAAATATACAAATGGGGAAAGATATACAAGGAAGTTAACTGCTCAAGATCACTAATAGGTTAAAAGCTGAGATTTGAACCCTGGTTTTCCTGATTGCAAAGCCTGTGAGATCTCTTAATCATGATACTTCACTACAAACTATATCTGTATTAATTTTAATTTATAAGCACAATGTTAAGCTTCATGTCATTTCTCTATTAGTAAGTCATAAATCAATGTGGAGATGTGATCTTCCAATAGACTCTGAGAGAACCAAACCCATTCTTTCTTTCTTTCTTTCTTTTTTTTTTTTTGAGACGGAGTCTCGCTCTGTTGCCCAGATTGGAGTGCAGTGGCCGGATCTCAGCTCACTGCAAGCTCCGCCTCCCGGGTTTACGCCATTCTCCTGCCTCAGCCTCCCAAGTAGCTGGGACTACAGGCGCCTGCCACCATGCCCAGCTAGTTTTTTGTACTTTTTTAGTAGAGGCGGGGTTTCACCGTGTTAGCCAGGATGGTCTTGATCTCCTGACCTCGTGATCCGCCCGTCTCGGCCTTCCAAAGTGCTGGGATTACAGGCTTGAGCCACCCTGCCCGGCCCCATTCTTTCTTAAAGCAGTCTGCATTGAAAGCATTCTTACACATGTTCCTGTGAAGATCTTTTCGCCACACATATGTACAAAACATCAAACTCATTCCTTTAGCATTTATCAGACTATTGAAACAATAAAGCTCTGTGGTTATCTTATTCACATGTTTCTTCTTTTTTTAAGTTAAATTTAAGCCAGGTGTAGTATTTTGAATTGCTGCCAATCACAAAGCCTGACCCTTGCAAGTATCTATACCTAGTCCCTTAAGGGCACAGGCATAGGTTCTGCCTCTGACTCCACGTTTACAGGAATTTGATCATATACTGCTTCAAATGAAGACAAGCACAGCAGAGCTACATGATTAGGGTGAGATCTACCCTGGTTCAAGTCAGATTTTTTCCATGAAAAATCACTGTGATTTTAAGCAAATTACTTCATCTCTCTAAGATCATCATCTTTATCATTTACATAAACAAAATTTAATATATACCTTGCAGAGTTTTTGTGCAATTAACAATAACAGAAATAATGCACCTAGTAGCAAACTCCTTTGAATGTATTATAGAATCACGTTTCTCTTCTCTATCCCTATTTTAGTGATAACAGAGAAGAGGGCTTTTTTTCCTTCAAAACGTTTTCCCCGATATACACTGCAAACCACTGTTTGAAAGGCATTCTGTCTTTCTGTCTCTTAAACCTCAAGTTGGAGCACAAAATAAATATCACTGTTAGGTAGAAATTAATTTGTGGGAAAGAGGCAAAATGATATAAAAATCTGATTGCTAAAAGTGGACTATATAAAATCCACAATTATTTATTGTTTGATTAATGCCAGTCATTTATTGCCCCATTAAACTCTAGACCTCCAAGCAAAATCTAGAGAAAAAACATCAGTTAATTGAATAGATATTTACTTATTTATTTATTTAAAAAGGCTTAGGAGGAAACACAATTAAAGAAGAAAATAATGAGTTGCAAATTCTGTAACAATAGGATTTCCATCATACTCCTTATGAACAAGACTTGGCTTGAAAAATATGTCCGTTTTTTTCTCCAATCCTGTCAGTCTCAAGATGATTTGCCTTAAAATGTTGTATTTCCCTTTAGCTACAAAAAGTTTCTTTTTATTTTTTTTGAGACAGGGTTTTGCTTGTCAGCCTTTCACCCATACCAGAGTACAGTGGCACAGTCACATCATCTGACTACAGCCTCGACCTCCTGGCCTCAGTGCAATCCTCCCATCTCAACACTTCACCTCCCCAACCAACCCCAAGACCGCACCATAGGCACACGCCACCACATTCAGCTAAATTTTTAAGTTTTTAATTTTTAGATACAAGGTCTCACTATGTTACTCAGACTGGTCTCAAATTCACGGGTTCAAGCAACGCTCCCGCCTCGGCCTCCCAAGGTGTTGGGATTAAGGTGTGAGTCACTGTGACTGGTCTAAGTTATTCTTTGTAAGATTTTTCTTTCATGAAATTTAAATATGAGAATATATGACAATTTTAAAAGATTTTTAATAAAATATTTCTTTTGTAAGAAGTAATTTCATGTATAATTTAACACCCACTTACCTCTCAAAAAAGAATCAAAGGCATTTAGGATCATCATGAACCAGCTCATCTTAAAATATGACTAATTAGTTTAACATGATGTTTCAGGTTTTTCTTTAAATGACTCTGGAAAAGACCTTAACTGTGCATGTTCCATCCAAGTGAACTTTGAAAACAATGTAAATTGCAGTAGGTATAATAAAAGCACTTTGTTGATAATTTGACCTCACTACTGATAAGAATGAGGAAGTTACTTTTCTTTTTATTCCCTGTCACCAGGACTACAATTATATTTTTAAAAATCATTTCTTTAAAAAGGTACAAAGCTTTTATTGCTTAATATTTTGAAAGATAATTTAATTGTGGACTTGGATCTTGAGAAATTGTCAGATGCCAACTACTAAGTTTTTCAGTGAAGAGTGAAATCACAGGTGATATAACCACCTTTCTCCATTTCCAGAAGAAGGGGTGGGTATTAGGAGCTTTATTCTAGAAGGACCCTGACTGACAGTAGGTCTAGGTTCCCAGAATACCTGATCTCTTGTCAAATTGTAGCCTGGTGATTATATATTTTTCCCTTCTCAGATACTCCTGAAAGAGTCTGTCTGTTGAGAGCAAGCTTTCAGATTGAGGGATGTTCCATTCTTTCATAAATTGTAACCCTTGACTAGATGGTTATTCTACTTTCAGAGTAACTAGTAGAATTATACCTTCACACTCACAGCTCTTTTTTCCCTGGCCACAGGGTCACCTCCCCTTAAAATATAAAATAGTTGAAAGAGACCTATAAGGGTAGGGGCAAGTTCAGAGTCCTTCTCAGCCTACCCACAGTGCCTGCTAACTCCCTTGTTGCAGTCTGGGGCCCCAGGGGCTCCGAGTGGCATAGTGTAGAACTCACCGAGCATGTTCTTCAGCCTTTTTCTATTTATTTTCTTGTATCCTTTTCGAAATTTATTTCAGACCCATCCATGAAAGTCACTCTCCTTCTTCAGAGAATGTCCTTTCAAAAGGCAAAGTTGACTTCTACATAAAAAATAACAAATTCTAATATTAAAGACATTTAATTGGAAATATTAGATTATGTTTCCCTTTTCTTAAAGTTTCTTTATTATGATTGAAATGATTAATTCATGGTTTCTAATAATTTTGATTAGATATGTAACACTGGACTTAATTCTTTATTCTTGCTATATGTTTTTTTTTTTTAATTTATTTATTATTATTGTACTTTAAGTTGTAGGGTACATGTGCATAACGTGCAGGTTTGTTACATATGTATACTTGTGCCATGTTGGTGTGCTGCACCCATCAACTCATCATTTACATCAGGTATAACTCCCAATGCAATCCCTCCCCCCTCCCCCCTCCCCATGATAGGCCCCTGTGTGTGATGTTCCCCTTCCTGAGTCCAAGTGATCTCATTGTTCAGTTCCCACCTATGAGTGAGAACATGCGGTGTTTGGTTTTCTGTTCTTGTGATAGTTTGCTAAGAATGATGGTTTCCAGCTGCATCCATGTCCCTACAAAGGACGCAAACTCATCCTTTTTGATGGCTGCATAGTATTCCATGGTGTATATGTGCCACATTTTCTTAATCCAATCTGTCACTGATGGACATTTGGGTTGATTCCAAGTCTTTGCTATTGTGAATAGTGCTGCAATAAACATACGTGTGCATGTGTCTTTATAGCAGCATAATTTAGAATCCTTTGGGTATATACCCAGTAATGGGATGGCTGGGTCATATGGTACATCTAGTTCTAGATCCTTGAGGAATCGCCATACTGTTTTCCATAATGGTTGAACTAGTTTACAATCCCACCAACAGTGTAAAAGTGTTCCTATTTCTCCACATCCTCTCCAGCACCTGTTGTTTCCTGACTTTTTAATGATCGCCATTCTAACTGGTGTGAGATGGTATCTCATTGTGGTTTTGATTTGCATTTCTCTGATGGCCAGTGATGATGAGCATTTTTTCATGTGTCTGTTGGCTGTATGAATGTCTTCTTTTGAGAAATGTCTGTTCATATCCTTTGCCCACTTTTTGATGGGGCTGTTTGTTTTTTTCTTGTAAATTTGTTTGAGTTCTTTGTAGGTTCTGGATATTAGCCCTTTGTCAGACGAGTAGATTGCAAAAATTTTCTCCCATTCTGTAGGTTGCCTGTTCACTCTGATGGTAGTTTCTTTTGCTGTGCAGAAGCTCTTTAGTTTAATGAGATCCCATTTGTCCATTTTGGCTTTTGCTGCCGTTGCTTTTGGTGTTTTAGACATGAAGTCTTTTCCCATGCCTATGTCCTGAATGGTACTACCTAGGTTTTCCTCTAGGGTTTTTATGGTATTAGGTCTAACATTTAAGTCTCTAATCCATCTTGAATTAATTTTCGTATAAGGAGTAAGGAAAGGATCCAGTTTCAGCTTTCTACTCTTGGCTAGCCAATTTTCCCAGCACCATTTATTAAATAGGGAATCCTTTCCCCATTTCTTGTTTCTCTCAGGTTTGTCAAAGATCAGATGGCTGTAGATGTGTGGTATTATTTCTGAGGACTCTGTTCTGTTCCATTGGTCTAGATCTCTGTTTTGGTACCAGTACCATGCTGTTTTGGTTACTGTAGCCTTGTAGTATAGTTTGAAGTCAGGTAGCGTGATGCCTCCAGCTTTGTTCTTTTGACTTAGGATTGTCTTGGAGATGTGGTCTCTTTTTTGGTTCCATATGAACTTTAAAGCAGTTTTTTCCAATTCTGTGAAGAAACTCATTGGTAGCTTGATGGGGATGGCATTGAATCTATAAATTACCTTGGGCAGTATGGCCATTTTCACGATATTGATTCTTCCTATCCATGAGCATGGTATGTTCTTCCATTTGTTTGTGTCCTCTTTTATTTCACTGAGCAGTGGTTTGTAGTTCTCCTTGAAGAGGTCCTTTACATCCCTTGTAAGTTGGATTCCTAGGTATTTTATTCTCTTTGAAGCAATTGTGAATGGAAGTTCATTCCTGATTTGGCTCTCTGTTTGTCTGTGACTGGTGTATAAGAATGCTTGTGATTTTTGCACATTAATTTTGTATCCTGAGACTTTGCTGAAGTTGCTTATCAGCTTAAGGAGATTTTGGGCTGAGACAATGGGGTTTTCTAAATATACAATCATGTCATCTGCAAACAGGGACAGTTTGACTTCTTCTTTTCCTAACTGAATACCCTTGATTTCTTTCTCTTGCCTAATTGCCCTAGCCAGAACTTCCAACACTATGTTGAATAGGAGTGGTGAGAGAGGGCATCCCTGTCTTGTGCCAGTTTTCAAAGGGAATTTTTCCAGTTGTTGCCCATTCAGTATGATATTGGCTGTGGGTTTGTCATAAATAGCTGTTATTATTTTGAGGTACGTTCCATCAATACCGAATTTATTGAGCGTTTTTAGCATGAAGGGCTGTTGAATTTTGTCAAAAGCCTTTTCTGCATCAATTGAGATAATCATGTGGTTCTTGTCTTTGGTTCTGTTTATATGCTGGATTATGTTTATTAATTTGTGAATGTTGAACCAGCCTTGCATCCCAGGGATGAAGCCCACTTGATCATGGTGGATAAGCTTTTTGATGTGTTGCTGAATCCAGTTTGCCAGTATTTTATTGAGGATTTTTGCATCGATGTTCATCAGGGATATTGGTCTAAAATTCTCTTTTTTTGTTGTGTCTCTGCCAGGCTTTGGTATCAGGATGATGTTGGCCTCATAAAATGAGTTAGGGAGGATTCCCTCTTTTTCTATTGATTGGAATAGTTTCAGAAGGAATGGTACCAACTCCTCCTTGTACCTCTGGTAGAATTCAGCTGTGAATCCATCTGGTCCTGGACTTTTTTTGGTTGGTAGGCTATTAATTATTGCCTCAATTTCAGAGCCTGCTATTGGTCTATTCAGGGATTCAACTTCTTCCTGGTTTAGTCTTGGAAGAGTGTAAGTGTCCAGGAAATTATCCATTTCTTCTAGATTTTCCAGTTTATTTGCGTAGAGGTGTTTATAGTATTCTCTGATGGTACTTTGTATTTCTGTGGGGTCGGTGGTGATATCCCCTTTATCATTTTTAATTGTGTCGATTTGATTCTTCTCTCTTTTCTTCTTTATTAGTCTTGCTAGTGGTCTATCAATTTTGTTGATCTTTTCAAAAAACCAACTCCTGGATTCATTGATTTTTTGGAGGGTTTTTTGTGTCTCTCTCTCCTTCAGTTCTGCTCTGATCTTAGTTATTTCTTGCCTTCTGCTAGCTTTCGAATGTGTTTGCTCTTGCTTCTCTAGTTCTTTTAATTGTGATGTTAGAGTGTCAATTTTAGATCTTTCCTGCTTTCTCTTGTGGGCATTTAGTGCTATAAATTTCCCTCTACACACTGCTTTAAATGTGTCCCAGAGATTCTGGTATGTTGTATCTTTGTTCTCATTGGTTTCAAAGAACATCTTTATTTCTGCCTTCATTTCGTTATGTACCCAGTAGTCATTCAGGAGCAGGTTGTTCAGTTTCCATGTAGTTGAGCGGTTTTGATTGAGTTTCTTAGTCCTGAGTTCTAGTTTGATTGCACTGTGGTCTGAGAGACAGTTTGTTATAATTTCTGTTCTTGTACATTTGCTGAGGAGTGCTTTACTTCCAATTACGTGGTCGATTTTGGAGTAAGTACGATGTGGTGCTGAGAAGAATGTATATTCTGTTGATTTGGGGTGGAGAGTTCTATAGATGTCTATTAGGTCTGCTTGCTGCAGAGATGAGTTCAATTCCTGGATATCCTTGTTAACTTTCTGTCTCGTTGATCTGTCTAATGTTGACAGTGGAGTGTTGAAGTCTCCCATTATTATTGTTTGGGAGTCTAAGTCTCTTTGTAAGTCTCTAAGGACTTGCTTTATGAATCTGGGTGCTCCTGTATTGGGTGCATACATATTTAGGATAGTTAGCTCTTCCTGTTGAATTGATCCCTTTACCATTATGTAATGGCCTTCTTTGTCTCTTTTGATCTTTGATGGTTTAAAGTCTGTTTTATCAGAGACTAGTATTGCAACCCCTGCTTTTTTTTGTTCTCCATTTGCTTGGTAAATCTTCCTCCATCCCTTTATTTTGAGCCTATGTATGTCTCTGCGTGTGAGATGGGTCTCCTGAATACAGCAGACTGGTGGGTCTTGACTCTTTATCCAGTTTGCCAGTCTGTGTCTTTTAATTGGAGCATTTAGTCCATTTACATTTAAGGTTAAGATTGTTATGTGTGAACTTGATCCTGCCATTATGATATTCACTGGTTATTTTGCTCGTTAGTTGATGCAGTTTCTTCCTAGCCTCGATGGTCTTTACATTTTGGCATGTTTTTGCAATGGCTGGTACCGGTTGTTCCTTTCCATGTTTAGTGCTTCCTTCAGGGTCTCTTGTAAGGCAGGCCTAGTGGTGACAAAATCTCTAAGCATTTGCTTATCTGTAAAGGATTTTATTTCCCCTTCACTTATGAAACTTAGTTTGGCTGGATATGAAATTCTGGGTTGATAATTCTTTTCTTTAAGAATGTTGAATATTGGCCCCCACTCTCTTCTGGCTTGGAGAGTTTCTGCCGAGAGATCTGCTGCTAGTCTGATGGGCTTCCCTTTGTGGGTAACCCGACCTTTCTCTCTGGCTGCCCTTAAGATTTTTTCCTTCATTTCAACTTTGGTGAATCTGGCAATTATGTGTCTTGGAGTTGCTCTTCTCGAGGAGTATCTTTGTGGCGTTCTCTGTATTTCCCGGATTTGAATGTTGGCCTGCCCTTCTAGGTTGGGGAAGTTCTCCTGGATGATATCCTGTAGAGTGTTTTCCAACTTGGTTCCATTTTCCCCCTCACTTTCAGGCACCCCAATCAGACGTAGATTTGGTCTTTTTACATAATCCCATACTTCTTGCAGGCTTTGTTCATTTCTTTTTCTTCTTTTTTCTTTTGGTTTCTCTTCTCGCTTCATTTCATTCATTTGATCCTCAATCGCAGATACTCTTTTTTCCAGTTGATCGAGTCGGTTACTGAAGCTTGTGCATTTGTCACGTATTTCTCGTGTCATGGTTTTCATCTCTTTCATTTCGTTTATGACCTTCTCTGCGTTAATTACTCTAGCCATCAATTCTTCCACTTTTTTTTCAAGATTTTTAGTTTCTTTGCGCTGGGTATATAATTCCTCCTTTAGCTCTGAGAAATTTGATGGACTGAAGCCTTCTTCTCTCATCTCGTCAAAGTCATTCTCCGTCCAGCTTTGATCCGTTGCTGGCGATGAGCTGCGCTCCTTTGCCGGGGGAGATGCGCTCTTATTTTTTGAATTTCCAGCTTTTCTGCCCTGCTTTTTCCCCATCTTTGTGGTTTTATCTGCCTCTGGTCTTTGATGATGGTGATGTACTGATGGGATTTTGGTGTAGGTGTCCTTCCTGTTTGATAGTTTTCCTTCTAACAGTCAGGACCCTCAGCTGTAGGTCTGTTGGAGATTGCTTGAGGTCCACTCCAGACCCTGTTTGCCTGGGTATCAGCAGCAGAGGCAGCAGAAGATAGAATATTTCTGAACAGCAAGTGTACCTGTCTGATTCTTGCTTTGGAAGCTTCCTCTCAGGGGTGTACTCCACCCTGTGAGGTGTGGGGTGTCAGACTGCCCCTAGTGGGGGATGTCTCCCAGTTAGGCTACTCAGGGGTCAGGGACCCACTTGAGCAGGGAGTCTGTCCCTTCTCAGATCTCAACCTCCATGTTGGGAGATCCACTGCTCTCTTCAAAGCTGTCAGACAGAGTCGTTTGCGTCTGCAGAGGTTTCGGCTGTGTTTGTTATTGCCCTGTCCCCAGAGGTGGAGTCTACAGAGACAGGCAGGTTTCCTTGAGCTGCTGTGAGCTCCACCCAGTTCGAGCTTCCCAGCAGCTTTGTTTACCTACTTAAGCCTCAGCAATGGCGGGCGCCCCTCCCCCAGCCTCGCTGCTGCCTTGCCGGTAGATCACAGACTGCTGCGCTAGCAATGAGGGAGGCTCCGTGGGTGTGGGACCCTCCCGGCCAGGTGTGGGATATGATCTCCTGGTGTGCCTGTTTGCTTAAAGCGCAGTATTGGGGTGGGAGTTACCCGATTTTCCAGGTGTTGTGTGTCTCAGTTCCCCTGGCTAGGAAAAGGGACTCCCTTCCCCCTTGCGCTTCCCAGGTGAGGCAATGCCTCGCCCTGCTTCAGCTCTCGCTGGTCGGGCTGCAGCAGCTGACCAGCACCGATCGTCCGGCACTCCCCAGTGAGATGAACCCAGTACCTCAGTTGAAAATGCAGAAATCACTGGTCTTCTGTGTCGCTCACGCTGGGAGTTGGAGACTGGAGCTGTTCCTATTCGGCCATCTTGCTCCGCCCTCCGCTATATGTTTTGAATGAACAAAAATTCTTAGTGGCATAAGTTGTCACACTTCACGCACATATGATCATATAATGTAGAAGCACATATATGTATAAGCACAGTTAACTGTAAGCTCAATAGGGCAATAAGTATTTAAGAAAACATTCTTTCTTAAATACTGTAGAGAGATTTTCTGTGTTGAAATGTTGGAGAAAATTTTTTCACCTCTCTGTGCTTACTTTCCTCATCTACAAAATAGAGACAATAATACATACTTAAGAGAATTAACAGGCATCTACAAATGAAATATTACATGTAACTCAGCATTTCACTGGAACAGAGTAAGGGCTCTTTATAAATGCTTATTAATAGTGTTACAAACATAGAAGATATTGTGTGTAATGAAGGCTACGGGATGAGAGGTCTTATTTAAGAAAAGTTTCTGAAGAGGCAAACAGCTGAAATTGAAAACTGATGAACGGTTATCAAATATGCAATAAGCTCTGAACTGCCTTTGACTGTCTGGCTGTTTTCACTTTCTATCCATGCTTAGACACACAGAGGTAATATTCTTCCTGGGTTGCACACAACAGAGAAGGGAAAGCAATCTAATACTGTTAAACTCTGAAGGCTGAGATTTAAACAGAATCATATTTTACTTCCCAGGAATAAGAAAAAGAAATTGTATTTTCTTTCACCTTTCATATGGGAAATTGATTTCTTAAATTTGACATTTCCTTTAAACAAAACTCTTTGTTGGGTTACTTCTTTTTTCTAAGGCTTCATTAAAGGTGGTGTAAGTAGTATGAAATCACTCACTCTCTAGTATATCAGCGTTTGATATTTCATTACAACTGTGTTGCCCTCGTATTATCATCTTCTTCTTTCTCATGTCATTACCTTTGAAGACAGATCAATTGACAATATATTGCTTTAAAATTATGTTATAGGCATATTGAGTCTAATGCTTAACACCCATGTCTAATATTTTGCTCAATTGTTAAAAAGTTGATCCCTTTATTTAATTGTGCATGAAGAAGATGGAAACAGTTTGCTGTTCTCTGTGAAACAACAAATACCCTGTACCCATTCCGAGTACCCCATACCCACTTTATTTATAGTAACCAATGTTGTTGTTATTCAAGACTTATTCCAATGTCTTTGGGGACCTATATGCCTCTTTACACCTAACTCTACCAAAGTTACCTGCAGTAACACTGGTAGTACAAAACTCAGGAGTCTCCAAAAACACAACTGCATTTTGCAGGATACCAGAGTAGGAACTTCCTAGGCCTGTCCACCCATCTCATAGCCTGCTAGAGAGTGGTCTGGTGCTGTTACCTCTGGGACATTCACTCAACTCCCCTATCCCTTCTCCTTCCTAGCCTGCCAGCCCAGCTACCACCTTAGAAGGTCTCATGTTCACGAAATCCTCTTATTTCCATAAAAATTGACTATTTCTGCAGATAGAAATGGGATCTGGGTTAGTAGATTAAGGATATTTAGTGGAATAACTTGATCTTTTTAATGTTCAAAATCCAGTTCTTACTGTTCTGTAACAACAAGTGGGTTCAGGACTTTGGCTTTATATTTTCACTCAAGGCTTGGTTATAAAATATATGTTATAAAATGCATATATAAAACAACACTGATAATACTTATTTTTTAGTAGATAAATTACTGATTTTTTTAAATAGATACATTTTTCATAGATAAATTATGTCTCAAAATATATTAAGCCAGATCATGTATCTTTGTTTAAAACATTTCAGTGCTTTACCTTCTCAATCATAGTTAAAGCTAAAGCTGTCATGCCGACTGCCCAATGTTGCTGTTTAACAAATATTCCCAAAGGTTAGTGGTCTAAAACAAAACAACTTCATATTCTTTGATATAGAAATCCAATCAGGGCACAGTGGGGATAATTTATCTCTGTTTCTCAATGTTTGCAGACTTAACTGGGAATACTTACATAGTTGGTGTCACCACAAATGTGTGGAATTATTTAGAAGAATTTTAATCCACATTTCTAGTATCTGGGTTTGGTTGACTTAACAGTTGGGCTCAGCTTGCATTGTTTACCAGAGCCCCTGCATATGGCCTGACCATGTAGCTTGTGCTCCCTGAAGCATGGTAACGAGTCTGTAAGTGGAAGTGTACCTAAAGGAATCATCTAGAAGTGAGCACACCAAAAAACTCCAGGGACAAGTTACATTTCTTTTATGACTTAGCTTTGGAAGAAATAGTGCATCATTTTCTTCATACTCTATTGGTCAAAGCAGACACATGCCAGCATCTATTCAAGAGGAAGGGACAGAAACAGCACTTCTCAACAAGAAGAATGTCAACTTTTTTTTTTTTTTTTTTTTTTTTGAGACCGAGTCTCACTCTGTTGACCAGCCTGGAGTGCAATGGTGTGATCTCGGCTCACTGCAACCTCCGCCTCCTGGGATCAAGTGAGTCTCCTGCCTCAGCTTCCTGAGTAGCTGGGACTACAGGCACATGCCATCACTCCGGGTTAATTCTCATTGCATAATCTGCACTCTGGCTACAAAGTATTTATATTTTTCTCACATGAGAAATAAATTTAAAATGTTCAAAGGCCTACCAAAAGCTTTATTCCACTTTGGCATCAGGCTCAGGCTTCAGGTCTAGAATCTCATAATTTAAATCAGATCAGGAAGTACAGGAATTACCTCAGGGTCAATTCCTTGGGTAAATTTTTGCCAATCTGAAATCCTTTTAGCCCACCCTACAGTTACCCAGTAAATGTGGATGAACAGGCATAGTATAGTGCAACAGAAACTTCTATTCAAAAAGAAAAGAGAAGGGAGGCACTTAGCAAACATGGACCCACAGCATTTTTGAAACTCAGTTAGGTACATGCCATTTCCTTTATTATGGGCCCAGTAAGATTCTCTAGGACTGATTCTCCCCAGATCTTGACTGGATCCCCTGAGATCCTCTCTGTTCTAAGTCATTCTTGCTTAGTCCTTTTTAGTTATGTAATTTTCTTAATTTTCTTCTACTCATAGAAATTTGAGAGTCCAAGTTCCTCTTTGGATTTTGTACTGCCTGTCGTTTTCAGCCCAAGGTGGCATATTGTGTTTTTTTCTGTGGGTTCAGTACTTACTGAGTTGTAATCCACTGTATTAGACATGAATCACTCCCACAAATCCTTTTGAAATGAGTTATTCTCAACTTTAGGTTTCTTATGGAGTTGCAGTAGGACAACACTCTTTATAATTTTTAGAAGCTTCATTGTTTCATGTTAAGGATACGTGAGGCATATCCTTAATATCTTTAAAAGGCCTTTGACTGCCTGAGCTGAGTGAATCTGTGAGGCTCCACGTGAAACCATCCTGGCATTTTAACAAAGACCTTAGAGTGTATTCTTAGCTTTATCTTTACTCTGAGACCAAGATGACGCTTTCTTAACATTATGAGAAATAGTTTTATTTTAAATTCAGAAACACTTGGCCTTTTTACATTCCTTTTAAATTTTGCTTGAAAATTGAATAAGTCATTCTTTAATGCTTTCTATTCACAGTTAAGGACTGAATGTTTGCATTCCTACAAAATTCATATGTTGAATTTCTATCTCCCAATGTGGTGGTATTAGGAGGTGAAGGCTGTGGAGGTGATTTTGTCTGTATGCTGTGAGGGTAAAGCCCTCATGATTAGTATTCTCATAAGAGGCATGTGAGCTTGCTTGCTCTATCTGCTCGCTACCATGGAAGGATACAATGAAAAGATGACGTTCTGCAAACCAGGAAGCAGGTTCTCTCCAGACAGTGGATCTGCTGGCTTCTTGGTCTTGGACTTCCCAGCCTCCAGAATTGTAAGAAATACATTTCTGTTTTTTAAGTCACTCTCTCTATGGTGATTTTGTTATACCAGCCCAAACTGACTATGACACACATCTTACAAAACAAAGTTCAAAGAAGCCACTTGGCACTGTCTATAATCTGCCAAAAATCTCTTTAGCCAGATCTGTTGCATTAAGATCCATTTTGTTAGGTACATTTTCTATTTTCCGTGACACCAAAGATGGCAGTTTTCCTAAACTTTTACTACTATATAACGTCAACTTTTCTTTAGCATCGAATAACACTTTCTTTACTTTAACTTATTGAAACGTCTTCCTTAAGGCCTGTCAGGCTTCTACATACTGTCCCCTTAAGACTATTTCAACTCCAAAATTTGCCATTTTATCTCTAAGCCAAAGCCACATATTTTAGGTTTTTATTATGGCAGAATTCCAGTGTGAGTACTGAATTCAGTTTCCTCACGGAGACCACTCCAAAACCTAGCAATGTAAAAAAGTGGTCATTTTGTTATGCTTAAGGTTTCTGTAATTCAGGAATTTGGAGAGGGCACAGAGGGAATGGCTATTTCTGTTATATGATGTCTGAAACCTCATCTGGGAAGACCCAAATGACTCAGGGTGACATAAATGGTTGAAACCTCAATTTATTTGAACATTTCTTCACTTACATATCTGGCACCTAGGCTGAGAAAACTAAAAGCCTAGGGTTTGCTAGGATTGTCAGAGCCTCTTCATGTGGCCTCTCCATGTGATTTGGGTTTCTTATAGCAAGTGGTTGGGATACACAAAGGATAAACCCCCAGAGAATGAACATTTCAAGAGAAGCAGGAGTCTTTATAACTTTTTATGGCTTACTCTAAGGAGTAATTTACTGTGATTTTCACTGCACTTTATTAGCCCAAAGAGTTACAAGCCGACTTATATTCATAAAAGAAAACACAGATGCCAACTCTAAATAGAGGAATGCCAAATGATTTGAAAACTTTTTAAAAAGTAGCTATAACCCACATGATCTGTCCTCCTTTCTCCAACTAGTTACCTCTGACATAATTTCCTAGTGTTCTCCTTGTTCTCCTTTTGCTCATTCTATTACTAAAATGACTTCACTCTTTATCAGAAGCAGCAAGCAGATTTCTGTCTTAAGGGCTCTGTATTTCCCATTTGTTTTGAATGGAATGCTCTTCATTAAGATATCAGCATGTCTCATCTACTCCTTTGCTTCAGGTCTTTAGTCATATGTTTTTAAATTTTAGGTTTTAATTTTAATTTGAAGTTCTGGGGTACACGTGCAGGATGTGCAAGTTTGTTATCTAGGTAAACTTGAGCCATCGTGGTTTGCTGCACTTATCAACCCATCACCTAGGTATTAAGCCCAGTATGAATTAACTATTTTACCTAATGCTCTCGCTCTCTCCACTCTACTCCACAACAGGCCCCAGTGTGTATTGTTCCCTTCCCTGTGTCCATTTTTTCTCATTGTTCAGCTCCCACTTATAAGTGAGAACATGGGATGTTCAGTTTTCTGTTCCTGCATTAGTTTGCTGAGGCTAATTCAGGGATGGAGCTGGAAGCCATATGTTATTTTTATTGGAATGTAAGCTCCAGAGTAATTTTAGATGTTGTTGTTCATGTTTGATTGGTTGTGTTTAGAACACTAACACATAGTAGGTGTGTAAATATATGTATAATGTATTGAATAAACTAATCTTTAATTCCCACATTGGTTATTTCTTTTTCCTATTTTTTCTACTTTTATTAAGAGATTGACCACGGTAGATAGGGAAATTAAGAATAGGGAATAAAGAATACAACCTAAAACAAACAAAGTGGGGGTTGAGATGGGACATTTTTACTGCTGATATTGAACCTTAGCCTCTCACCAAATGTAGAGGAATTTTATTAAATTAAAATTTCCTTCTCCAAATCTATTTCTACCTCTGGTTTATACACCGAGCTCATAAATATGAGGTGAACTATTATGTGAACTTTTTTCACATCATAGTCTTAAAACTATGAGGCTGATTTATATTAATATTGATTAAATATTTTTAAAAGATGGTTTTATAATTTTAAAAAGTAATTTTAAAAGATTGATATTCAAGTGTAAAATCTAATAAAATTAAAACATCTGCCTTTTGGAGTTTTGAGCTATAATGATACATCCTCCATAATATTTTATGTTAATTAGGTTGAATCAAATTTACAAATCAAGCTAAACAAATCGTCACTTTGGTTGATAAAAAATAAGAAAGAATACAGTTTACATTTTCTTAATTCTCCTTTCACTCTGCAGTCCCAACATTACTGCCATATACAAAATATACATATACAACTTCTACAAAAGTTCAATTCTCAGTTTTACTTGTAGACACTCTAGTTTTGGGGGTGATGAAATTCTACCCTCTGCTATACTTGATATTGAAGTATTTTAGGTCCTATGATTCAGTTTCAGATTAAATAAGTTGATGATATACAGAGTGTGGAGGCCATTACTAGGGATAAAGGAGGTTTATCACTCTAGTAATTTTGCATTCAACTTTATTTTTATTGGAATTCCATAAATGCTATCTTGAAGGCAATACACAATAGCATGTTCTAACTGACCATGTAGTTTTAAAACTCCCATGTCTAGTTTCAGATTTTTTTCTTGTTGTATCTTGAAGGTAACACATTCCATGTAACTTGAAAAGAAATATAAATCCTATTTTGACTAATCATATAAATTGCTGCAAAAATTGCTAAAATTATCTAGTAGAATGATTGAGTATAATAGCTTATAACTGAGTCCAAATTATACTGTTTATAGATTAAGGCTGGTAGGATTTTGTGGTTTCTCATATGGAAATTATCCTCAATTATCTTTCATTATTTATTCAAAATTTGTAAAAGTGCCTAATGGCCAAATGTTGCTATATTAGTGATTAATGTCTTGAATCACAGTCATCAGTCACCATCATCCCAAAGGTCTCAGGTTAAGCTTTTGTTTGTGAGTTTACCTGAAGGAATTTCTGGTTTCTGGAGACTAGATGTACTTTTTAATTGGTCATATTCTCCTCGGTAGGTGGATGAAGTCATGTTGTTGGTCACATATTTCATTTATAATTTTTGTACTCAAATGTACACTTTTATCTTTTCTAACATTTATTTCCAGATTTTTATATTTTAAATGATTTTATAATAAATGACACACTTAGTAAGAAACATAATGTTTCCTATTTTCCATTAAAAGGAACACTTGAAATGCTTTGCTCTGAGAGTCTGAGTGCGGATTCAGCTACTCATCCTAAATGATACGAGTTGCTAGGTCCCAAGGCAGAAAAGCGACTGTTGTAAAGGAAGTTCCCTCATTCTCTGAACTCTTCTTTCTGATTTTTGAAATTCTTACTATACATTTTATCAATGCAGTATTATCTAGCTCATTCATGTGAGTAATTATTTCTCCCTCCTTACGACATTTTAGCTTCCTGAAGACAAAGGTCATTTCTTATTCATCTTACAGCCATATTTATGTGTATATAGTCTGTCTTTCTCTTTCTGTCTCTGAATTTACAATAAAATGGCAAAGCATTTTAAGAATAATGTTTATGTAACATGTCCATATTATCACTATTATTTATTCTGATTACCTGGATATTGGACTCATGTATTTATTTACTCAACTTATAGCAATGGGTTGTCTTCTGACAAAATGATAAACAGTACCATCAGATGGAGAAACAGGTCCATAAATCATCAGAGCAGATAAAATTCCATAATTATTTGAACATGATTTCTGTTATATATAAAAAGTGGTACATATTGAACATTTTTCAGTTCATCAAATAGCATGTACCTGTTTTATTACTATTTTAAATGCCAAGTAGCTGAAAAATAAACTTCATAAAATCATAATGCTAAAAGATGCCTCAAAAACTTTACATTTTCCTTCACACTGAAATGGGTTTTATCAAAACCACCCCAAATATGTGAATATACATTGAGATATTATATGTAAAAATATTTCTATGCATTTATTTGTATAAGTATATACACCATATTTTAAAAACAATATCATATTTTTTAATTATTTAGAACTCTACTAAAATTAATTAAAATTTAAGCTTATTCCACTGGAAATTCTAACACATTGCTCAAAGGAGCATCATACCCAGTCCCATAATTCTATTTTTCTATATTCTCTTACTTAAAAATATTTTATTGCTATTTATATAATATAGAAATATATATTCATATGTATCCTTTATATATATATATATATAAATAAACTAACACACACACAAAGTGTATATATATATATATACACACACATATATATACACACATACACTTTGTGTATGTGTTAGTTAAAAACCTTCAAATCTTACTCACTTAAAAAAAAAAGGCTTTATTTCTCCCACTCTCTACATGTTCACTGCTGTTTGGTCGGAGGCTATTTTCACATTGTCTTGCAACTTAAATCCAAGCTATCAGAGCAAACACTATCTAGAACACCTGCTACCATCATGGCAGATGAAAAGAGAGTGTGGTTTTCACACACAGACTCTTCACACTTTCAAACAGAAGTGTCACACAGCACTTACACTTATCTCTTATTGACCAAAGGAAAACACAATCACAATTAGCTTTAAGGGGACTTGGAAGTACAATCCTACCAAGAGCCATGGAAGAGGATTGTAATTATTTGTTGGCCACCATTACTAAAACATTTTGCAAGTTGGATCATTGTTGTTCTTGTTTTATAGATTGAAAGCTAATGCATGAGAAATTTGATAGCTTATTCAGAGTCACACAATAGTCATAAAGTAATGAACTATGCTACAACAAGAGTCTTAAAAAACAACTGCCTAATAGTAAAATGACATGGATAAAATTCAACTTTTAAGCAAAGATATTTTGAAACCATTATTATTGTTCTGTTGCCTGTATTTTAGAAGGATTTTTTGCAATAAATAACTATTTGTTAACCCTGGAGCAACATAATTCATCATTCTACCATCATATCCACAGATCTTAACCATTAAACTTAATCCCAGCACTTTGGGAGGTCGAGGTGGGAGAATCCCTTGAGGTCAACCAAGAGTTCAAGACCAGCCTGGGCAACGTAGTAAGACCTGGTCTCTACAAAAAATTTTTAAAAATTAAAAAATAAAATAGAATTATAGAAAAGGTAATATGTGCATTTCTTTATTTTCAACAGTCCATTAAAACCTAAAACCATAACTCTAGCATCTAGAATAGTCTCTGGTTCATAAAAATTTGTTGAATGAATGAATGAATTTGACTCTTCACACTAAGATGTTATTATTTTAGCATTATTTTCAAATTAACATGCCTATTTTTTATTGGGGGAATTCTGTTTTGTTTTGTTTTACTCTGTAACAGGGCTATACCTTTCATCAATATTGAAAATATATTTTTTGACTTCTAACAATTATCTAAAAATAATTAAAAAATGAAAAGGCAATGTATTTTGCTTGATTGTGCATACTCTTCATGTACGTCTCTAACTATAATATCATATCCCAAACTTCTTATTAATGAAAACTGCAAATGCATTTGTAGCTTGTTTATTCAGATGATATACTTCTATTTTTACCTAAAATGGCTGTTTTCAAATAAATGCTGCAGCAGGCAATAAGAAGAATCTTTGGGGAAAAACTAAGCACATAAAATATAATTAGTTATAATAAATAAAGCTCAGCATCTAATTTGGGTAGAGGTATAAATGCAAATAACTAAAATAAATGGCACAATTTATCATATTTAATCAACAACATGCCTCTAGTAAGAGTTAGGAAGGTAAAAACTATAAATAGTAACATTGGGATGAGAATTACTCTTTTATCAGTTGTAAGTAAATGTTAACTGAAGCTGATAAATCAAGTGAGGGAAATCTGAGCTCAATTTCAAAGTTATGGGTTAAGCACTAGAATTAATGAAATAAAAACACAAAAACCAGAAATGTTTAGAAGAGATTACCTGGGAGAGGCAAATAAGAGAATTGGAAACAATTGCTTATGCCCTTCTATATGATTTGATTCAGTAACATGTGCAAATATTGTTTTGATTAAAGTACCTTTTTGACATCTCCATTTGGATGCTCAAATGCACCTTAAATTAAAAAAAAAAAATTAATAAAATTCACAGACAGTTTTTCCCCACTGTCTCCTATATCAATTAATGGCACAGATCCATATTTCCAGTCATTCTGGACACTTCCCTCTGCCTCATGCCTAGTGGCCTATTTCTCACTAAGCCCTCAGTTTCTCTCTTTTAAGTATCCCTTGAATATATATGCTTCTCTTATTCTCAGTAGTTGCCTTTATGAGATGCTTTATAGGACTGAATTTCATTTTTAATAGTATTTCCTAAATCCATTCTGAGCTCTCTCATTAGAGTTTGAGCTGTATTTTCAAATTGTCAATGTGATCATGTATACTATTCCTACTTTAAACACAGGAATGGCTTCCAGTTGCTCTTAGAATACAGAGTAGCTCTTTCTCAACTGGGACTAGAGATCCACTTCAGGGTGATGCCACAGCACCACCTTATATCATTGTCTGCTTCACTCTCTGTGCCAGGGATCACTTTAACTAGAAGTCACATAGTCCATCTACTCATGGGAACCTTTGCATGACCTTCCTCTGCCTCTTGTAAATACCTTTACCCGTAACCCACCATCACACGGTTCAATCTTAATAATTCCTTAAATCTCAGCTAAATGGAAGCTGCCACACCATTTTTAATCATATTCCTAAGAATATGTTCATAAACAGACACATGAATTTGAATTAAAATATTTCTTGCACACTATCTGTCTCTCGTTTTTTGCTATTTCCCCAATTCAATATTTAGTTTCTCTGCATACCAAGCTGAATGAGAAAGTGATAGCGTAGTTTTTGCTCACCATTACAAGCCCAGCAATTAAGATAGTGCCTGACAAATTATACAAACTCAGAAGTACTTTTTATGAATTAATTCATGACCTATTGGTCGCTTATTCAAGCAATAATGCAAACATTCTCATTCTTCCTATTGACATCCCTCCAAGTTAAATTTCTCTGGTATAAACTTTTGGATACTCTATATCTTGCTCTACTCCTGTTTTTAGCCCTAATTGTTTCTTACAGTTCCATACAATGCTAAGAAAGTATATTCTTTTCAGTGTAAATGTGCTGTACCCTGGAATACCTTTGGCTGCTTCAGATTTGCTGACTGCTATGTATTTCAAAAGTAGAAATAATTTCTTCCACATTTAGTGCTGGCTTATTATAATTACTCCTTTTTTCTCAAATGTTCCTATTTTTGGTCATTCTCTGTGTTATATATTCACTGGAAAATAAATAATTACTTATCTCTTGTAGATACTTTTGGCAAATTGAACACTTTTAGTATTTACATTTTTCAAGTAATTATATGTAGATTCCTATGTTTCCATGGGGAGAAACTTTCACATTCATCTATAAACTGTATGGTGTGTCAGTATCAAAAAACAGAGTATTATATTCTATGAACTAAGAATCTACTGATGTTTAAATTCTGAAATAAATAAACATAAGGCTATAGATACAGTAGATGACTGAGGATTACTTGCTAAAGAAAGAAAACTATATCTTATTTGAAGAGGAGAATCAGATATATACCAAAGTTAGTGACGCTTGTGGACTTGTGGTTTTAGTTGTTTTTGGAAGTGCTATTAGGATGCAGACACTCTTAACATCCTAAATGAGAGGTGAAGGGAGGATTTTTGAGTTTATGCAATTTGCCTCATTATGGTCAGATGGAAAAAAGTACTGCATTATAAAGAGATTTTTAATTTCTCAAGATAGCAGTATAAGTTTTAAGTAGTTTTATTTGAAAATATATTCTTCCTGATTGCTTCATATCACTGCCCTATATCCAGATTAATTCAGAAAAAAAGCAGTCTCAATATTTTCTTATCTATTTATTTATTGAGACGTGATCTAGCTGTTGCCTGGGTTGGAGTGCAGTAGTGCAACCTCTGCTCACTGCAGTCTCCGTCTCCCGGGTTCAAGAGATTGTGCTGTGGCCATGACACCCAGCTAGTTTTAGTATTTTTCGTAGAGACTGGGTTTTGCCATGTTGGCCAGACTGGTCTCGAATTCCTGACTTCAAGTGATTTGCCCACCTCACCCTCTCAAAATTCTGAGATTATAGACATGAACCACCTCACACGGGTGGTAATATTTTCTGTGTATATTCAAGTAGCAATCAATGTAATTCTGGGACCAATTCATTTATAGATTTATTTTGATTAGGTAAAACTGTTCTCAGGAGAACTACAGAAATAAAAATAAATTATGTTATGTAAAGATTTTCTCTTAAATTTCAAAATAAATGGATTACAAAAGGAATGACAACAGTTTCTTAGTTAGATAGAGTATTTTGACATGAATAGATTAAAAAGATCAAAGAGATGGAGATAAATTTCCATTTTCTCTTGACTTCTTCATCAAAGTGCAATAGTGTTTGACAAAGGTCTTTTCTTTCACTAACTCCCACATTTCATAAATTTGAGCTGAGAATTCTCAATAAATGTCAAAGAAGATGCAACTTGCTTCTTACATTTTCTTATGTGAATGACCCAATGACATATTTTCCAAACTAAAGGAAAATGCTATGATAGAGTTATAAGTTAAGAGACATATGGAGATAAGTTCCGATATGAATGCTAAAACCTGTTATATGTGTTTCTGTAATTCTCAAGAGAGCTCAATACTTACAGATTGATTTTATTCTTTGAAATACCATTCAAAGTTACATTTTTTAAATGACAAATGCCCAATAGTGTTCATCTATATCATGCTTATTTGTTGCTTCTTTTTATAGAAGATGCTAGAAAAAAAAAAACCTAAAGATGAAATACAGAAATATTTAAATAGTGTATTGTTTTTAGCTATAGGACCAACATTACAAGTGAGACAAAGATAGATGAGCAGTGAGATGCCTATTTTTATTATTTTCTTTTTGGAAGTTGGATTACAGAAGAACACTTTCATTCCTCTTGAAGCACCGCAATGCATGTAACCAAAAACAGATGAGGTCTTCCTCCTTAGAAAATTTGGCAGATACAAATAATTGTAGTTAATTATTGTAAACATTTATTAAGCATCTACTATATCATAGATATTGTGCTAGGCATTGATATTCAAAAGGAAATTAAGCATTGTCTCTGACGTTGAAGTGTTTATTTCAAAAGGAAGATATATACAGATGGGCCCCATTAAGTATGGTTCAACTTACAATTTTTCAGCTTTATGAGAGGTTTAACAGGTTACAACCCCATCATAGCTTGAGGAGTATTTCTAATATATATTTACCTTATTGTATGGTTTTGCTGTGTCCCCATCCAAATCTCATCTTGAATTGTAGCTCCCATAATCCCCCATGTGTCATGGGAGGGACTTGGTAGGACGTAATTTAATCATAGGGGTGGTTACCCTCATGCTGTTCTCATTATAGTGAGTGAGTTCTCATGAAATATGATGGTTTTATATGAGGCTTTTCCCTTTTGCTTGGCATTTCTTCTTGATGCCGCTATATGAAGAATGATGTGTTTGCTTACCCTTCCATCATGATTGAAAGTTTCTTGAAGCTTCCCCAGCCATGCTGAACTGTGAACCAATAAAATCTTTTCATTTACAAATTACTCAGTCTCAGGTATGTCTTCGTTAGCAGCGTGAGAGCAGACTAATATGCCATACAACATAATAAGTGCTTAAACAGTGGCATATGTGAAAATAATTCTGTTGGACTATAAAGAAGAATAATGTTCTGCCTGGTGGTCATGTGAGAGACATCATATGGAAACAGAGATCAAATAATGTCATTGCTGGAAAGGTGCTCTGAGCCAAGGAATGTGGACAACTTCTAAAGCCTGGAAAGGGCAGGGAATTAATACTCTCTTAGAGCTTCCAGAAGGAACCAGATCTGCCAACAGCCTGACTTTAATCCAGTAATAGAGATCATAAATTTGTGTTGTTTGAAACCACTAAGTTTGTGTGATTTGTTGCAGCAATCAGAAATGAATACAATGACAACAGGTGGTGGAATAGCCTTATGGGGCTGTGTTTATGCATCTTCTGGGATGTGAACCACATGTAGTTTAAAAATGTATTCAAGTCATTGTCATATTCTCTCTTAAAAATGCCTCCTGCTACCTTCTCTTCCTCCTTCAATTCTTATGGGAATTATTGAGGTAAATCACTCTGAGTAAAAACAAGATTACCTTGAAACAGAAATATAGAGTATGAGCCCCAAGCATAATGACTTACTTATTCTTTGGTTGCCTTAGGTTTTGAGTAAGATAAGCTTAGGAACATTCTTCTGGGAACTACTAGGGTCTGAAACTACCTTTGTCCCCACCCTAGCAAATACCATTCTATAACAGAATTTCCTTTGAGCATTAGAGAAAATACTCTAAATTAGTTGAAACTTACAGACTTTGAACCTAAAGCTGGATGATGTAGTAGGGTTTAATTTTTTAGTATCAGTGGTATATTTGAAATGTAGAAGTATGATTTGTGGATTATTTTGTGCATGAGAACCCCAGCACCTGAATTCGGGATCACTCTGAGGAGAGCTAAAATTGTAAATAAATAGACCCTCATGGTCATTTCTCCAGGACATAGGCAATAGAAATGTATTCTATCTCTTTATTGGGCAAAGACAATCTTCTTTAAAATCCAAAATTCTTTTCCAGCTTCACCTCTCAAACAACAACAAAATAATTCCCTTAATCACATAAATTTAGAATCCAGAATGATTTGTTTTTGAAGCCATAACTAGCTAAATCTTGGCAAACCATATGGTTGCAGTATAGTTACCTGCCTTGATGAGTTTATTTGAAACTTTGAGCTCCAGAAAAACTTATATGTGTACTCTGAAGACAAATTATTTAACCAAATATTTGATCTGTTTTTACTGTTAAAAGAGGCACAAGGCCAGGGTCATGAAATTCCGTCAATCTATGAAGGAAATACAACCTTCCAAAAAGTTCAATTCCATAAGTAGAAGAACTATTCTTGCTATTAATAAATTCTCAGAGTGATAAAAAAATTATTCAAATTTTAAAACTAGAAAAAATAAAGACCTAGACATTTTTCATCTAAAACAAATAGCTATAAAACCTTTATAAACAGAAAGAAATCAAAGATGCAAATAATAATGATTTCAAAAAAGTCAATGGTAACAGCAGGAGAGAGAAAGTAACTTTATTTTTATAGGATTTTTCACCAACCAAACTCAGCATGAAGAAGGATTGTCAGCATGGCAAAACCCATTAATGTATAAAAATAATAAAAAAGAATGATAAAACGAAATAGTTTGAGAAGATACTAAAGAATTTAAAGAAGAATGGAATCAAAAGACAGACTGGGATTCAATAAGCTTAGACTGTAACCCTGGGGATTGGACTGAATGTTAAAGAATCAGAAGTTGTGCTTGAATGAACAAGTTTTAGCACCACATGGAAGCAACTGTAAGTTTGCTCAATTCAAAATAATAACTAGAGACTTTCTATTGTTCAAAGAAAATTGATAATAAGCTCTGCTTCCATGAATTCTATCAGATCAGACTGGAAAACATGTCTCTTAATATCAATTTTGAAAACATATATCTGAGGGTAATCTTCTGCTCCTACCAACTGAAAGATAAGGGAATATTTCTTCTTCAGTGACTGTAAACTCAGGAATCCTGGGGATATTCTTTAATAATCTTTGTTCAGGAAGATATTGATACTGAAACACTGTTTGATCCTTTTTTGGAACGAGAGATATCCACTGTACCACAATACATCCTAGCAGGCATTTAAAACACACACACACACACACACACACACACACACATTTTAAAATTAATATTGGGATACAAATTATGTTGTGTACTAAATAGAATGTGTATGAGGAATAGCACTCAAATTGTACCCCGTTAGCATAAATATGCTCACTCTTTTCCAGGTTACTCTTAACCTTTCAGGAAAAATAAAGATCTTCTCATAATATAGTTTAAGCCACTAGCATTTGTAATTGTTCTTACTTTCCAAAACATGTTTAATGCTGATTTTTTTCTTTTACTTCTCTTTGTTACTCCAGAAATAGGGTTATTTTATCTTTAAGCCTTGAAATTTATTCCTGGATTTTGCTTACTATAGATCATCTTAAAGTGACACAAATCCAGTTTAACTTAATGTCCCTGGCCTCTAATCACGGACATGTTTTGAGTAGGGTACATTTTTATCCTGGGGTTATAATGCTCTATTTAATTTTCCTGAATGACTTCCTATTTGGTGTCTTCTTCATCTCCTTCCCTCTTATGTAATTTGTGTTGTGGCTTAATTATCTCTGTAAAACTTGAGTTCCCATCTTCATGCTTTCTTCAACATATCAGGGGTTATCAATCAACCTTGCTGGATGTACCTCTTCAACTTTCACCATCTCATCATCAAAGTGGCAGAGATGGATGTTTAAAAGGGGATATCAGAAACAGTCTTTTTTTTTTTTTTCCTAGGGGAAGATTGTTTTTATGTGTATTTTCAGGAAACTTATTTTTCAAACAGAAACATGGCATGAAAAGAGACCAAAGGATTTCTGATAGAATGTAATTTAAGAAACGAAAAAGCTATGATAGGACCTGTGAAAGATGAAACTGTCATTGTAATGTGCGTTCTGAGCATTAGACTTTATGTGTCAATGGGTGAGTAAAGTGTATACCTAGCATCATGCTCATTACGTGTACTATTCTTTTAAAGTTCTGTGTTATTAAAATAACACTCCAAATAAATTGGGAGCTACCCGAAACAGAGAGTCTAACTGATATTGTGATCATTATAACTAGCACTCTCCTGGTGTTCATTCTTAAGTACTAGTGTTAATTCAGATGTTAATATCGGATATTATATATTCAGTGCTGTGTTAGAGAATTTTTTGCTGGTACTGAAAAAACACTATTTTTTTCTACTTGTATTATTTATTTGTTTTATTAACATAACATTTAATATATATAAAATAGTATTTAGTACACTGGTAGGGTATATGCGTAACAGTATGATAGAATCATGAAAAACACCTGCCTATTGAAGGTACTGAACTATTTCCAGTGATAAGAATCTATCAATGTGCCCCTCTTTTATTCTATTTCCCTATATTCCTGCTTGGTAAAAATAATATTATACGGGACATAGTCTTTGCGTACTTTTTAAAAAATATGAGTCTAAAATTCATCTATACTTTTTATTGCTCTACTTAATTCAGTAAGTTGTTTTTTGATATGCTGTGGTTTCTCTGTGCTTTACTTAATAGCATTATTGTCAGTGGACATTCCTAAACTCTAGTTTCCTTGGGCACAGTGTTGTAAAAATGGGGATAGTCATAGGGAAACGAGAATTAAGATAAAACTTACTGTTTAATACATCTTGCTGCAGTGTGTGTGATCACGATTAATAATCCCAGGAAATGTGAATTATTCTAATGGTTCTTGGGCCTATATGACATGTATTTTGAGACTATACTCTCTCATATTATAGTAAACCTATAAATATAATGGATATAATGCATTACACACTATGGCACGTTCTATCCACAGTAGATAACAAATCTAGCCCTAGAGATTAGCTACATTTACCAAATAAGATAAAATAGCATTTATTTAACACTAAGTGTACAGGATGTTAAAGTTATTCTTGCTATAGATATGATGGAGAACTCTTTATGGATACAGAATACATGTTAATATTTAAACAACTGAGGAAGCTGTTTTCAGGTTGTACTCAAAGAAGGAAAAGTAGTTTTTTTCCCACAAAAACAGCTGGAAAATACCACTAGTCATTGAGAAGGTGCCTACAAAAACAATGGAAAGGAAAATATAGATATTTTACAAGGAAGCCCAAGCTTAGTTTAAAAAGAGAGACAATGAGCCATCAGCAAATTTAGCCATTTTTGTTAACCAGCAGGACTGAGGCCTGATATTTTGCAGAGCCTGCTGGAGGAAGGCCACAACTCCCACAGAAATCAACTGATAAAAATTCAAAAACAAAGACTGCATGAGATGAGCATGAAAACTTCCCATGTTTAGCAAAAAGAGTTCTGAAATAACAAATAGCACTCCAACTAGGTAGTTTAGGGCAAGGTGATGTGGTACTTTCTAAAGACAATCCATTTAATAAGAAAAATGCAAAGTGTACGAAAAGAATTACAACAGTTTTCATCTGACAGAAATGAGGTTGGCATTATAATCCCTCCATATATTATTAAAACTTTATAGTCTGTCATATATATATGCTTTAATTTCAAAGTCAATTTTATTCACTTTCAAGAAACACTTTAGTCACCTTCATAAACCCCCAAGTTAAAAAAATAAAATTTTTTTTTAAAAGGCTCTAGATGTCAAAAATATACAGGCACGTGGATGGACTGAATGACCACATGCAAATTTTAAGAATTGAAGTTCCATTACTCAGAGTGGGTGTAGTTAGGCAATCACCCCCTTCTTAGACAGTACCATGTCTGTGCCACTTAATTCTCTCCCACACGCTTCCAAAATATTGTTACATAGTCAGGAGGAGAAGCTATAGAGCTTGGAATCATTAGTTTAGTTCTCTTTCTTCCACCATTGCTGCCTAAGTACCTGTTCCAATTGTTAATATATGTGAAAAATAAAATGTTGAGATCCTTTACCCCTAAAGCTATATGTCTATTTAACTAAGGTAGCTTGAATAGCCAACATGCTAATCCACATAAAGTAAGCTCCAAAGAGAAAGACTTTGTACTTTAACCCCAACTAGCTATCTTTAAACATTACATCATTAGTTACAACATAGGTTGAGTGAGAAATCATGAATGGCTTACATCCATTAAAAGAAAATCAACTCCAATACAGGCTGATCTGTACCATGTTTGCACCCAGAGTTGTGCATTACAATATATGATACCCTCTGCCAAGGACAATTGAAAGTCCTAAACATATAAAGGGTTATTGTACAAAGGATGTTGTGAAGCAGCCAGCCGTCTGTATATGAGCTTAAATTTTAGCTGCTGGGATTTAGGATGCTCGCGATCATTGCTGTTATTGACAGAACATTCCTGGAGTATGGATCAGCAGACAGGAGATGTTTGAGAACATATTAATGTGAGATTAGAAGCACTGGCACTGAAACAGGTTTCCAAGGGAAACTTGTAGATCTCCTTTCCTGGAACCTTTTGATCGACGCCTTACCGTCTGGCATAGCTAAAATCTGTCCTGCCTCGAGCAGAACTGATGATCTAATGTCTAGAGGTCGCTTCCAAGCCTATGACAGAGAACTAAATTCAAGACAATACAAAGAACAAAACATGATGTCAAATAAATTGCTCATATTCTTCTTAAGTCCTCAATTCCCTGCAGCAACAGATGAATCTGAACAATAGTTATAGAAATAAAATAAAATAATCCCACAATTAACTAGGGTGTATATTGCATTGTGACTATTATGTTTATCATTTAATCATAAGTTAAGCCGGATGTCACAAGAGGAGAAACAGACCTGGTTGTGAAAACCTTATTATACTGATTAGAATGTCTTTCTATGAGGTATTGTGGAATGATGGTGATGATTTTACAAGCTAAATTACTAGGTTTGAGAAGTTCCTGGCACGTGTAAGAGTAAGTGCACTAGACTTCCCTAATAAAGCTTTCCTTCTCTTGTACTTTAACACAAGGGTCTGGTTCTGCACTATCTTGGCCTCACCTTTCACATACTATAGAAACTTTTCACAGCAGCCCTATTAAAGAAGTGCTTAAACCCCAAGCTTTGTTTTCCCACTGTTTTTACCTGAAATTAGCTCTTTCATTGTTTTCTTTACTTTTGAATACATTCATCCAATGATTATTTTATCACCTTGGAAGCACATTGTACTGTCTGAAAAATATGCACCATGCTGACTTCACTTATGCCGTATTGCACTCACTCTGCAAGCTCTTCAACAAGACATGCTATGAAATCACCTACCCTGTCTCCCTGTTTCAAACAGACCTTTGCCACTGCAGATCAAGACTTTTAAAGTTCACTTGCTGACTTGCAGCAGCTCGTTGAATGTTTTCCAAGCTTGCAAGCATGCTGTTGTAAAGTAAAAGTGAAGCTTTTAAAGATTGCACAGCAGCAGGGATTCACTTCTTTAATGGAGAAAATTCAAATTTGCAATCCCAAACTGGCAACGTGGGGTGTCACATTTCCCACAATCTGTTGTGAGGCCTGCAGGTGTGACAACTCTGCCACATGTTTAAATGAGCACTACTGCTCCTCCTATATGCTGCAGAATTGACAATTTATCTCCTTCTGTTCAATTTGCTTTCTGCAAATCATTTTCAGAAACCAGTTTAGAGGGATGCACTCTAATCCAAGGACACTTCTGCTTTATTTTCCTTTCATTGTGAATCTCCTGATATCCCTGACCATTTACAGGTAAACCAAGTATTATTCCCATGCATTTAATAAAACTGCATCACATCAAACACAGTTGGGAAATCAAATCTCAGATTTCAAATAACAATACAGTTTCCTCTGATTCACTATTATCTTACTTCTATCTCTCATCTAAGCTTAATATAGGAGACAGTAAGGAAGCAGTAGTACAAATAGTATATTTAGAATCACAGGACCAAAAACGTGGTCAGCTGCTGTGTGATTTTGTCTAAGCTGCCTAACTTCTCAAAGCCCTGTGCTCCTATCTTCAAAATAAGAGATTACATAATCTATTTGGCCAATGAACCATTCAGCAAACATTTTTCGAGGACCAATTTGCTCTATGGATCAGATTAAGGGGGAATACAATAAAAAAGACAAAATGTTGATCCAAAGTGAAAACACCATGTTAATCTTTAAACACTATACTTTTATCAGATGTTGCCGTTACCATCTAAATTGGAAGCCCCAAACTAGCTAAGTAGTCAATAAACTGTATTGATAATCTTAACATTTTAAATCACAGTAAATGTACAGTGATGCAGGTAGTAAAGATATGAAATTTGGGAGGTAATTTTATGTTTTGTATTAGAAATTCTGGAAAAAATCTGATGAGAAAAAAATATATTTTTCTTGTTCCAATCCTGGAAACATAAAGCAATTTTGTATCAAATTATTGTTTATAATGGCAGATAAGAGCTCCAAAGTTGTATTGTGGTTTATTTCCAATGCTGTTGAGTAAATGTATAACTGCCTGCATTTAGCAAATAAATGAAAAGCAATATGCCCTCAATGTTCAATTGTATCCAAAGAAAATGTAATGCAATTCCTTTTATTTTTTTCTCTCTCTCTCTCTTCACAATGAAGAGAAAATCAAGACAACATTATTAGACACAGTTTGGCCCAACCCTATGCTAGGCTAACATAAAAACACAAAGCTTATGTTTAGATACTTTACAATTGATTCTAGAGAAATAGGCTTGATATATACGAAACAACTAACATACAGTGTCACATGTTAGGATAGTGCACAAACTTCACGAAGATTGCAAACTCAAAAATATTTTACTAATAGAAGATGATTACTGTAAGAATTTTCAATGAAGATTTCACTAGAGGATAAATTCTACCCTTCTGGATTAATTGGGTTTCTCTCTGCCAACTCCCCTGTAAGATCTGAAGTGCGATTCCATAATTCGCATTTCTAAGAAGTTACGAGGCAATGCTGATGCTGATCTGGGAACCATTCATCCTAGGATGAATCCTATAAGCAATTCACAAATAGGACCAATGTTTTAGTCTCTTAGTGTCTCCCTAGTACTTACAAAAGAATCAGATCCACATTATATACTCAATAAATGTTGAACGAAATGCAGTCATTCTCTAAACATGTGTGATATGAATCCCTTGCTATGAAGTAGGTTACGAAGTACCAAAACAAAGAAGTTACAACCCAGATGGGAAGAAAGACATCGAAATATATAATTGTGGTCATGCTGTCACATGTAAACATATATTTTTAGCAAACCTGTTTAAATGCCATCAGAGTCACGGTATGTACAGGAAATAGCCATGGTATATAGAAGAGAATGAACATTTCTGTTCTGCATAAACTCTCCAAGAAGGAGAAGTGAGAAACTGGAATTTCTCGTGGATTGCATAGGGCAGAATATTTCAAAAAATAAAAGGCCCAGCAATGTGAAATAGCAATATTACAGTTAGGGAACATAATTATTTTAATATGGCTAGGATATTGAGCACATTAACTGTATTTCTAGAGGATCCCAAAGGTTTCAGAGCTCAGCAAAGGTTTCAAATTGATGGGCCATGGATAAGAAAACATATCATGCCAGGAGACAGCAGGGGTAAAGCATTCAAGTAGTTATGATGAGGGGTGGGAACAGGGCAGGAAATGGAGGTATCAGGAAGACCAGCACTAATGTGGTGAAGATCATTGGTTCTCAAACTTTAGTGTTCATCAAAATCATCTTATTTAAACAGATATTGTGGGGTTTCTCTCTGCCAGCTCCGCTGCAAGTTTTTGATTCAGTAGATCTGAAATGCGATTCTGTAATTTGCATTTCGAAGAAGTAACCAGGCAATGCTGCTGCAGATCTGGGAACCACACATTAAGGATGACAAGTATCAAAAATAAATCATGCCTGTAATCCCAGCACTTTGAGAGGCCGAGGGGAGTGGATCACCTGAGGCCGGGAGTTCGAGACCAGCCTGACCAACATGGAGAAACCCCAACTCTACTAAAAAATAAAAAAAATTAGCCAGGCGTGGTGGTGCGTGTTTATAATCCCAGCTACTCGGGAGGCTGAGGCAGGAGAATTGCTTTAACCTGGGAGGCAGAGATTGTGGTGAGCCGAGATTGCGCCATTGCACTCCAGCCTGGGCAACAAGAGCAAAACTGCGTCTCAAAAATAAATAAATAAAATTTTATACCCAACGTAGGACCAGTTGATGAAATATTTTAAATCCTTGGATCCAGAGTGTGGACAGCATCTTATAAATGTTAATGAGTCATAATGCCTTCTTAAATTCCATAATCGTCAGACTAACAATGAGTTTTAAAACATGAAAATACAAAGAAATAATGAGTTTACATTTTAGAAACAACAATTTTCAAAAATATAAAAGCCCGCACCTCCAAATTTTAGAGAAGTTATAGAAAAACAGAAACTTTTGTGCAGTGCTGGTAGAAGTGTAGGTAGAAACAACCCTTTGGAAAATGATTTGTCAATACCTAGAAAACCTAAATATGCCCATAACTTAAAAGGGGCAATTCCAGTCCTCAGCATGTTTGCCAGAGGAACTCTCATGATTGTGCACATAGAGAGTTATACCAAAAAATTGATTGCGTTGCTGTAAGAACATTTACCTATCTACCTACCTATTTATCTACCTATCTATATAGATATAGCTATCATACATACAAATATAAATATACATACATATATGCATATGTACATATCAACAAGAATAACATGAATAAACAAATTATTATGTACAAGATTCCATTGGATGATCTTTTAGTTAAAAGTAATTAAGGATTATAGACCTGCAAGGATAAAACTCAAAAACAAAACTGTAAACAAAGAATAATACAATACTATGCTCTCTTTTAATATCTAAATATGCAAAAAATATATTAATTGTGAATGTACACACATACAGTCAGCATTAAAACTACATGTAATGACATATGACAAATTCAGAAGTGGTTACCTCTGCACTCACTGGAATGAAATTGGGGGCAAGAATATATAGTGGCTTACATTTTGTCAACCATTTTTTCTTAAGATAGGTGGTAGATAAATGAGTGTTTCATATACTGTCATCTATATTTGTGTGCAAAAGTTAGTTTATAATTTCAAAAACAGGAATGCCATAAAGAAAATTATGCTTTAATAATAATACAATGTTATATAGAAATATAATAAGTTGTATTGTGCAGAATGGATTTAGTGGGAGTGACGGGTGAGGTAATAAAGATGCCTGTTGAGAGGTTATCATTCATATTTGCTTCATAGCTACTGGATTTCTTGTTATTTCTATGACCTTTCTAAACAATGTTAGCACAGCTCTCGACTTGGAGTTAATCGTCAGGAGAGTATTTTTCAGCGGCTTATATAACGTTAAAATTCACTGACTTTATTAGTATAAATAGCTAATCAATTGAAGTTGAGTTTGCTTACCTGGTAAAATTGGCAGTGCTTAATACCTTAATATCTTCAGGTGAGGGATGGGGTAGGAAAGGAAGAAACTCAATAACACTTGATTTTATAGCATTACATGCAAATAATAAATTAAATATTAAATTTAAAAATTCAATAATTTTCCTCTGTATAGATATACCTGGCTAATAGTGTCAAAAATAGGTTTACTTGAAAAATTAATTATAGTTTAATTTGTGGGTTATATTATTAATATTCTGATACTGTCATGGATGCAATAAGCTAAATATGTAAGAATCTTTAAAAAGAAATAAGAAAAATTTACTAAATGAGTTAATTATGTGTAATTTCTTAAGTATTTTTGCTATTATGACTTCCTGTTAGTATCATTATTCACATTTCTCAATTGCTTTTGTGTACTACTAGTTATAGGGAGATAGGTTCTTGGCTGTGAGTCTACATATATATATATTTAATATTGGTAAACTTCAGATGATCAGTTGTCAAAATTCAGGAATTTAAGCTTTGCTAGCATCTAGTGAATAATGAAGTCAAACAAAGGGATAATTCTTTAGTAACTGGTTTATACTCTGGATTAATCTAATTGAGGATTTCTTATCAATATGAACTTTCATTGTTAAGCTAACTTGCACATTAGGGAAAAATAATTTTCTCTTTCTATTAGCTATTACTGAGGTGAGTAGTGCTGTGATTTTTATTTTCAGCCTAGCAAATAGAGCACTCGAGAAAGCAAATTTTGTGTTACATAATCACATAATGCATTTCAACATCTAACATAAGTTTCCTTTGAACTCTCAGTTCTTCTAGAGTAATTACTTAGCTGCTTTCTGATTTTAATTAGCTCTATGATTTTAGAAAGATTCCAAAGTGGTGATAATAAAGGTCAAAGTAAATTCTATGGCACTTGATAGGTAGTGAATGTTTGCAAGCTCTTATTTAAATGCAACCAACTGAAACACATTTACTAAGATATTAGGAAAAATATGATGATGGTGATGATGATGATTTGAATGCCGAAGCTAGAACTGATACTTAGGTATTCAGGCCAAATTGAAGAGACGTTGTATTAGAGACTTTAACCTAACCAGGCTTTTAACTATCTGTATGAAAAAAAAAAAAAAAAGGTTAAATAATTATAGATAAATAATGAAAAGGAAATCTTCACATATGGTAGTACATTGTGGAGATAAAGAGCATGAAAACGGGGACCAAACTCTTGGAGTTTAAACCCTTGCTTTGCCTCTTACTGGCTGCCTGACGCTAGGTATGTTAAGCATCCTTCTCATGCCTCAGTTTTCTAATATGTAAAAGAAGGATAATGATAGCATATGTCACATAGAGTTTATTTGAGAATTAAATGGATCAGTTTCTAAAGCACTTAAAGTAGTGCCTGGAAGACAGTAAGAACCAGTTGAATGTTTTTGTTAAGCAAAACAATTTGCATAATAAAAACAACCTAGTATGGATAAACCTGATGTAGAGATTGTGAGTCTTGGTGTTAAATAGGTTATCAAATTCTTCCAACTGAGTTCTATTTAATAATTTGCTCTCATGACTCCCCTTTATTTCCTACTTGTTCTCCAAATTTGTATGTAAACTCTATAGATTTTTAATAGAGGTATTTACATGGTAAATAATTACTTTATAGTTAAAATATTTCTTGCCTTATAATTATTCCAACATTGGTTTATAAAAATGTAATTAATAAACTATTCTCTCTATTGTAAAATATGTAATCAACAATTGGCATATATGTGTCTCTTATCAAGTAGAAATACTAAACTGGCCCACCTATTTAATTTGTTTTAAATAAGTGAATTATTAACATTGTATTGTCTTAAATTTCAGTTACCCAGGAGAAATAAGTTTACTCTTAAACTATATTGTACAGTATATATTGTACAACATAGTGACTACACAAACAATATATTGTATTCTCAAAAAACGCTACAAATGGATGTAAAGTGTTTTCATCACAAAAATAAGTGATGAGGCAATTTATATGTTAATTAGGTAGATTTCATCATTCCACACTGTATATATGCTTCAAGACACTGTGTCGTACATGACAAATATCCACAAATTTTTTCTGTCAATTTAAAAAATTAAAAAAAAAAACCACTCAGTTTGCAATCTATCTGCTGGAATTAAATACAAGGCCAGGAATTAGAATCCTACTATGTTCCCAGAAGAAGATCATGATTAGATATTTGTGTATAACCTTAGTGATAACTACACTCCATAAAATATAAAATAAAATTGTAAGATGATAAAAAATTATATTGCCCTTAATATTTTTATTTCTATACACAAGAGTTTATCAAGTTGTAAAGAGTTACATACTCCTTTTTATCTTTGGAATAAAAAAAAGAATTGTAAAATTTGTCAGGTGGAAGAGCCTCTATGTTACGTAGTTTGTGTTCAGAAACTGGCCTTTTATATGGCCTCGTGGACACTTAATTGCAAACCAGGTCTTGACTTGTAGGATTTGCAGAAATGGCATCTGATAGTTGTTCCTTTGTCTTCTTCAACTTCCACATGCACACATAGTATAAGAATTAATACTTCTTCAATCATAATTATGTGCAGAATACTGTTTAACATGTTTTCCACATTATTAGGTTGGTGCAAAAGTAATTGCAGGTTCCGCAATTGAAACCATTGCAAAAACCGCACATATGTTTGCACCAACCTAATAACTCACGTTATCTTCACAAACACCTTATGCAATTGTCATTGTTACTATCCTAATTTTACTCATGAGAAAACTATAAAAAAGCAAAAACTAAGTAACTTGATCAAAAATACAGAGAAAGTGGCAGATTTGGTAGTTTGACTTAGGCAGTCCAACTTCAGAAGCCAAGCTTTTAATCACTAACATACACTATCTCTTCCACATGTCATCCATTGGATTTAAGATGAAATCCACAACAACCAGTTTAAGATGCAACCAAGAGTAGTCAGTTTCTGAAGTGGTTGCACCCATTCTCCTCTTTGGGAGCTTAGGTGGAAGAACTTGGTTGAATTATCACCATTCTTAACTTTGACAGAGAAGTTCAACCTTGTAGTTAATGTATCTTAATTTCTAATACAAAACAGTAGATTAGTCTTGAAAAGAATGTAAGATGCTTACATGATATTATTTTCAATATCTTTTTAGTCTCATGTTATTGATTCCTATGATATTAGGCCCTATTTTAGCAAAATAATTTTATTACTTTAAAGATTTGATATACTTTGTTATCAATCAGTATTAAAAGCTATAAAAGTGTGAGTTTTTAAAGAATAAGTAAGGCAGTCAAGTACTTATAATGTTAAATATTTGTTTGAGAGGATGTCGTTCATAAGCTTCTAATAGCAGTTGGTTATACTTCTATGTCTCTCCTGTCTTTTGTTTGTTTTTAATTTTTAGGCTTTACCATTTCTTTTGTCTTGGTCTATATTCAGATGTAACATGGCAGAATAATTCAAATTTTTATAATAGCTTATCCTTATTCTTACAAAGAAACTTGGTATATGAAATGGTGAGTTTTCATTTTTAATGAATTTCAATTATGAATCATTTTAATTATGAATAATATGAATTTTACATTCATATTAGTTTTACAAAATATGAATGTAAAAACTTTGTAATTTTAGAACTGTAAGTAACTGCAGTTAACTAGTCCTAAGCCCTGATTTTTTCAAATGGGAAAACTAAGTTCCAAATAGATTAGATTACATTCCCAAATAAATCATCCTGGTTTGTGATACATATAAGATACTTGACTGAAAGATGTCTTGCATACCTGGTTGAATTTCTACTCTAATATCTGAGAAGAAAACATGAATATATTTTTTCAAGATGCAGAGTATATGAATATATAATCTTAACTTAATCTTAATTTTAATTGTATAATCTAAGAGTTAAAATAAAAGCATGGTTCAGAATAAGATGAAAACCACTTAGATTAGTGGAAATTTTCCCAATAGCCTTTGGAACAGCTCAGAGAAGTTAATCTTAAAATATCTCAAGGCAGGTAGCTGTGTTTCAGCAGACACTGTCCTTATATCCCACAAAACAGTAACTGTTTTACCATGTTTTTCATATGAAATACACAGCCAGAAAAAAAAATTCATATGTTACTAAGCACAAACAAACATATTCTATATGTTGGAGACATTGTGGCTTCTTTTAATTTTTAAAAACTTATTTTTGTTTTTGAAAATAAGATACTAATTAAAAAACTTTTGTAAGAATACATTTTTAATGTGTGTTCTAGCATTTAAGAAATTTACACCACTATTTTTAAAATACATTTTAAAAGTTTCATAATAATATAACTTCTTCCTGTACTCAAGCATTCTGGAAAGCATTTAAACAAAGATCATAATGCCAGTGTCCTTCACTTTTAAATTTGTGGGGTATATAACTTATACGGGAGTCACATCAAAATATCAAGAAAGATTCATGACAAATCAGAAGTAACTGTGAAAATGTCACCTGATGCAGAAAGTCAGGATGTTGTAAAGAGAGTACCTTATTATAATATTCAGGAAAAACTCCTCACCAAAATGAGAAGTTGCTGTATCATAAAATTTAAATCAACCAAAATTCTTAAGTAAAACTATATTTATACTTAAGTCAAAGGCAAAAAAAAAAAAAAAAAAAAAAACAGTCTCCTAGAGTGATGCTTGTAATCGAGCTGAAAATGTTTCTCTAAATAAAAGTCTAAAAGTAGAACTAAATTGTATTATAACTGTTTTACGACAGATGCTAATAAAAATATATGGCCAGAAAAGTCAACATAGGCATTAAAAACATTAGGAAACACAGCAGAAATTTTATAGTGTGGTCTAAATATAATCTACATAGAAGTTTTATGATAAAATTTTTGGCTAGTAAGTATGTCATTTTGTTTTCTGTTCAATAATTGTTCACTGATTTGTCCAATCTAAATTACAAATTAATTGAAATAAAGTTTATCTGTAAGCTGAAGAAGTAGACAATAAATTTATTATGTAGAAAATAGACACAGTAAAAATGAAATAACATGGTTTTATCTTTTATCAGCTAAGTAGTAATCGTATCCACAGTATACACGTAGTATTATGTATCATAAAATCAATTTAGTTTGTTTTACTAAGGAAGTTAAGTGGATATGTAAAGTTAAGCTGGATTTCTTTCATTCTCAGGGGCTGAGCATCATTAGATATGACTTTTTTTAAGCAGATGTGGTTTAGTGACTAAAAAGACTACAAAATGCTGTTTTTCTAATGTAAGTATTTTAAGTGGCTGGCTCTTTCTCTTAATGAGAGACAGTTTTTCACAAGAGACATTCATTTGAAGTCATTTTGAGAAAGGAGTAAAAAAATTAGGGCTACTTATTTGGGAAATAACACAAAAAGAACTCCAGTTGGAGCTGCATATGAATCCTTCAGACATTTTTCTAAGTGGACACTTCAAGAATTTGACACACATGAATTAAAAATATAAAAGCTGATTCAACCGGCTGGAAGGAGGGTGGTATAATTGTGATGATAGCTTAAATGATCTCCGAAAGCTGTCAGTACAGCCTCATTCAGGGAGGAATAAGTGTTTTTCAGAGAGTTCAAGCGTAAGTTGAGGGAACAGTTATAATATGAGATGTGTCATGCTGAGCTGGGAGAACAGTCCGTACTCAGTAAAAGAATGAAAAGAAAAATACTAGAAGATAAATAACATTGGAATTATTAGTGCCCATCACTTTGTAAATGTTTTTCTGTGTTTCTCAGACTATTCGAGACATTTCCTTTATGATGACATTACTAATATACCATAGTCGCCTCTTTATCACAAAAATGTTTGGGATTTGGAGAATTTCATATTTACATTCTAACCAGTGTATTCATCATTGTACACTAAGTTGTAATCCAGTCCTTCTCTCTTTTTTAGAGTTATATAAAATTGCTAATGAACAAAATAATGGTTTTTATCTTCTCGAATTAAATTGGCAGGTAGGCATATTTTTAATATCAGAAGGAGAGTACATCAGTGTACCCTATGAATAATTTCATTTATAGTTTCACTTTTAACAATAATGTTAAAACCAAGCTAGTTTATTCATGAGAATGAGTAAGACAATTACGAATATATTGTTATTCAATTTGATAGAAGGAAGATGTCCCAGAACAGGCAGCTATAGTCTAATTTCCAGGTATTTCCATTTAAAATAATTTTGACTCCCATTTTTTCTATTGCAGGGTACATCTTGTCATTTTGTTGTCTAGCTAGCATCAATACCACTCCTTATTCTGCTACTAGAACCCTTATTTTCTTCTGTAAGTAGTATTGTTGGGATTGTCTACTTCAAGCTTATATAATATCTAAATTGAACTGCCAATCAAAGTGATTTCTTTCCCTAGTCAAGGGGTAGTCAGATTATTTCTCCTGGAAATATGAACGTTGAGCCAAATGTAGATTCAAAGTTAATCACTGTACTTGAATGAGATTATCCAGTGGTTCCTGTTACTAAGATCTCATGAGCCTTGCTAGTTCTTATCCTCGCCAAGGCCTCATTCTTCAATATTTTCTTTCATTTTGTGACCTAACCTACTTCCTTTCAGGTGTCTCTTTTTTCCTAGGTTGAGCCAGCCTGATTTACTTTACTTTCAGCTGAATAAATTGAACTGATTCATCTTCATTACATTCATTCACTCCTATTAATTCACTTATTCATCTGGCAAGTATACAGTGAACAGAAGATGACTAAGATGTAATTGTGAAAAAATAATTTCTCCCTTAAGAAATTTGACATCTGTTAAAATAGACCAGAAGTGGGCAAACATTTTTGTAAAGAGCTAGATAGTCAATATTTTAGGTTTTGTGGACCATGTGATCTCCATTGCAACTACTCCGCAAATGTAGTGCAAAAGTACGCATAAACATTGTATACATGAGAGTGGATGATTTACATTATTACTCTATTTAAATATATTAAAATATGCATTTCATAAAACATTTATATGTCCTGAAATATTATTCTTCTTTTGATTTTTGTCAACAATTTTAAAAAGTAAAAAACTGAAAACTAACCAAACAAAAACATTCTTAGTTTATGAGCCATACAGAAACAAGCAGTAGACTGGATCATGCTGATCTCTGAGATGGACCTAAAAGAAAACAGTTATTTGTGAGCCATATTATGAAGTAGTAAAATTTGGATAAGGAGGATGTCTTAGCAGTAAGTGGAAAGTAGCATGGGGTTTTAGAGGTAAGAATCTAACTCAATGTAAGAGGAAAGAATGGGTTGGGGGAGTCCTTTCTGAAGGAATTACATTTAGATGTACTTGAGAATAGAGTAGGAATAAGCTAACTAAAAAGAAAAGCAATAAAGTATTCAAAGTAAATGGAACAGTGACTATGAATGCTTACAAGAAAGGCAGAGAATCACAACTTAAAATGGCTGAATGCTTGGACGATGTGAAAGAAATAGTTACAAGAGGGGCTGGAAAGTAAAGCCAGAGGCTTAAGAATGGCCTTGGTGCTCAGTTATCTTGAGGCCTATTCAACATGTGCTTAGGGGAACCAGCAAAGTGAGTCAATTCCAGAGTGGGAGGTGGTGATGGGAGTAAGGGAGAATGCCTCTGAAGGAGAGCCATTAAAAATGAGTTGCTCATGCCTGTAATCCCAGCACTTTGGGAGACTAAGGCAGGCAGATCACTTGAGATCAGGAGTTCAAGATCAGCCTGATCAACATAGTGAAACCCCGTCTCTACTAATAATACAAAAATTAGCCGGGGCTAGTGACACATGCCTGTAGTTCAGCTACTCAGGAGGCTGAGGCAGGAGAATCACTTGAACCCAGGAAGCAGAGGTTTCAGTGAGCTGAGATTATACCACTGAACTCCAGCCTAGGTGACACAGCAAGACTCCATCTCAAAAAAAAAAAAAAAAAAAAAAAAAAATTGTCATTATCATTATGAGCAAAAATGAAATTTGTTGTATTCCCTAATAGGTTATATTGTCATTTTGTATGGTATTTAATTTAAATTGCCTATGGAAAAGAATGCAAAAAATTCAGGGCTTCTACAATTTTAATTCAGATAAACTTAAAACTTAGGTTAAATGTTTTAGAATTCAATTTAAGAGCAATGGGGTAAGGGAGTCACTGCCTTTAAATGGAGAAACTACATGATTTGATCTTTTTTGAAAAACCACTCTGGTTTCCATGCAGAAAAACAGATCACTGGGAAAAAGAGAAGAGAGTCAAGGATATAACTGAAGGAACTTTTGCTATCACTTTCTGTTGGAGACATGATGATGGCTTAAAATAGAAGGCAAGGAGGTAGGAATACAGACAAGTGGCCCCATCTCTAGTACTATTAAACAGATAGATTAGAAGACCCTTACTGATTCACCAACATGAAGAATTATTGTGAAGGTGGAGGCAAGGATAATTATTAGGTCTCTGATTGGAACAGTTCTATGGATGTCTCCACTACCTGGAAACAAGAGAAAGAAAAACAGGTTTTGGAGGGAAAAGAGTTCAGATTTGACATATTTAATCTGGTGTGCTTGTATTTTTAAACTTCAAGATAAAGATAGCAAGTAGGTCACTGGATATATCAGAAAAGTGATCTAGGTTACAGCAAAAACATTGCTGTTTGACACGGTATTTTGAAAATTCATTTCAATTTGCCAAACACCTTGTGTGTCCTGCATTTTACTAAACAAATTACATGCATTGAATTAATCTTCACAATAATACAGGGTATAATTGTTATTAATACTATTATGACTGCTACATTATGAGTTATAAAGGTTATGTTACTTGCCAAAATTATTAAAGCTAGTAGTAAATGGAAAAGATGTGATTCAAGCATCAGATTTGTTAGGTTCTGGAAGCAACACTTTTAATCACCATGCTGAATCAAACAAGCATGATATGAGAAGCAGTTTCCTTCCAGGTGGAGGGAAACAATTAAAGGGAGAACAGTAAGGCAAGATCTTCTAACTTTTGGAAGACATTTTTCTAACTATTTTTTCCACAATAATGCAGTTTGTCAGGTCTTGTAAAACAATTCTAATAAGTGAAGCAAACAGTAGACTGCTTATAGATGGAATCTCTATAAATCCACCTAAAGGTGATCAGTTTATGAAATGTTAGTGTAACCTTGGGTACTTTCATACATTGTCCATAAATTCACCTGAGTTACCTACTATACGTAATAGATTTTCCCAACCCAAATCATGACTGGTAATAATTATTTTGACCATTTTTAAACACACCTAATTCAAGGTCTATAATTAACAAAATAAGCATAGTAAGTACAATTGATATAACAATGATGAAGTATCTATAAGGGTTATATTTTGGGGGATTGGCAGGGTAAATCAGCTTAGATCAAGATTTTTCTACAGACACACAAAAATTGTGTAAACATAGTTCAAAGAAAAATGACTATCCCTTTTTTCATTAAAATTCAAACAATGTATTGGATGCTAAATACTACATTAATGTATAAATTATGCAGCATACACTCATCTCCCCTGTCTTTCCACTAACATAGCTTATAATGCAGTAATAGTCATCATTTATCAGAAACATGATGCATGTAAATGCTTCCCATCCTCTTCTCTCTGCAGATAATTTAGATAGATTCCTGTCACTAGGTAACAGGAAGCTTTCCTGTTACGTACATTTCATAAAGTGAATGACATGACTAAGCACAGAACTGTACATCTCAATTTGGACTAATGTATAAGGGAGTTATTGGAACTAAAAATCGAATGTGTGATTCCTTTTCCGTCAAGAAATAAATAGCAAGTTGAAAGATTATAGGAATCACAAATTCCCTCTATATCAGGGTTTCTCAATTTTGACATTATTAATATTTTGAACTGGATAAGTATTTGTTATGGTCTCCCACAGCACATCCGATGCATATCCTATGCACTGTAGAATCTTTAACAACATCCCTGGACTCCATTCACTAGAAGCTAGTGACACATTCTCAGCTGTGATGATCAAAAATGTCTACAGACATTGTTAAATATCTCTTGGGAAGCAAAATTATCCCTGCTGAGAACCTCTTTTTAATATAAACTTTCCTAAATCATACTAGTGCCCATAATGTATTTATTTACATATTTTTGCCTCACTTATTAGTTGATATCATTATCTAATCAGAAAAGAAGGATGTGTCGAATATGTGTCATCTTTTGTAGCTAAATAGGATGAAATTATTTAGTAAATATAATATATAGCAAACATATCAGAATAATTTAAGATCCAGGAAATTCAGCCATAAGAAATTTTGACATTATATTTGATTAATCATAATTACTGTCTATATTTTTTTCTGTATAAAAGTTAACTTTCAAGTGGGTAACATTACAGGATATATGTACAATAAGGAACAATAAAAATATAAAGGGAACAAGTGTTTAATATGCTTATTTGCTGTGCAAAGGAAAAGGGGAAATGGAAGTTAACGAAAACAATTCTCAAATGCTCTTCTTCCAAGAAACAATTTTATCAGAGCTCACTCCTGAGAAAATGTAAGTAATATATTGTGGAGTAGACTATTTACAACACAGATAGATTATTACACTCTGGATCAGACAGGAAAATTATGCAATCTTTTTGAGCAGTTAGAATCCTTGGAGTAAATGGTGGTAAAGTTTTACTAAAGTAAGATAAATTAGCTAACATGAGGCAATTTTAATTCATTAATGCCAAAAACTCTCTGCAAAACTTATTTATCGCTAAAATAAACTTTCAGATTCTGCTTGAATTGTTTTTTGAGATGAAAGAGAAAGAGTAGTAGGAATAAGGTAATCGTTTGTTTTAGCAGACTGGAAGTAAAGCTGATCTCACAGATTTAAATTCTCAAATGAGTCTATCCATTTCAATAAACTAAAATGCAGTAGATATAGGAGATAATTGTTTTTAATTACTTATTAAAGTCACATTAATTTCAAACATGCTTTTATCCATGCCCAAAAGTTTCTCATGATGGTTTTGGAGCACTAAATCGAATATTTACCTGAAGCTGATTTAATCTTCATTATTAAAGGCCAATTGCAGAAGTAGTTTTGTAGCCTGTAGTGTATTGCAGTTTTAGAACTGGAGACTGAAATTCTTGATCAAGTAATGAGAAGCCTGAAACACTGATTACTTCACTTGTGGTTTCATAAAATATTCTATTATTTTTATTTTGACATTATTTTATTTCTTTATTTAAAATATTGAGCATGAATACATGAAGAATCAAGTTAGAATTATTAAGTAGTAGCTTACCTTATTATTATTATTATTTTTTTTATTTTTTTTATTTTATTTTTTATTTTTTGAGACGGAGTCTGGCTCTGTCACCCAGGCTGGAGTGCAGTGGCGCGATCTCGGCTCACTGCAAGCTCCGCCTCCCGGGTTTACGCCATTCTCCTGCCTCAGCCTCCCGAGTATCTGGGACTACAGGCGCCCGCCACCTCGCCCGGCTAGTTTTTTTTTTTTTTTTTGTATTTTTTAGTAGAGACGGGGTTTCACCGTGTTAGCCAGGATGGTCTCGATCTCCTGATCTCGTGATCCGCCCGTCTCGGCCTCCCAAAGTGCTGGGATTACAGGCTTGAGCCACCGTGCCCGGCCCCTTATTATTATATACTGAAATTATAATTACAACATTTAGAATATTTTTATATGCAAACTGATTTAATTCTCACAAGCTACCTTGAAAAACCAGCAGGAAACAAGTAGTTGCAATTTAGCAGATTCAAAATGTTAGGCTCAACTATATTTAGTGATCACTTAGTAATTAGAGGAGTTTGGGACTACCATTTAAGGAAATAAGCAACATCTTCAAAGTATACTGAAAAAAAGTATAGGAAAAGTTATACAAATGTTAGTGTAACTTTACTTTGACCTCAATAAGCTTTATAAAGCCTATTTCAGAAAAAAATCACCTATTCTATAAACCTGTCATGTTTAATCCTCTCTCTATGCTTTCCATCATGCTTTTGCTTTCATATAAAATATCTTTCCCTTCCGCTATGACTGCACGCTCTGTATTTGTGTATTACACTCCCAGACACATGTAGATTGCAAGATATCCGTGAATATTTTTTGAGTAATAGCTTTTTGTTCACTTCCTGCAGCTTTTAGAGTCATCACATTTGTTTTGCATCTAATTACATTACTGTTATTTGCTGTCACTTTAAGTGTGTTTTCCTCACCTCTTGAATTACATTGTAGTTTGTTTGAGAAAGGAATATGTTCATAGTTCTTCTATTTCCCAAAGAGTGAGTTAATGATAATGTATATATTTTTAAATTATTAATATTATACTGGTTTTAAGTTATCCCTTACTGATATTTTGATAAGATACCTTTTTCACCATATATTTATTGACATAAACTATCTTAAACCCGTTGGATTTGCCAACCTTTTAATCAACTCCTGTTAACTTTTCATTTTGTTGGCAGCTTTTATGGGCATATACACACAGACATAGGCACACTCACACGTTCACTTGCACATATACAGAAGTATCATGCCCCAAGCCTATGTTCTCAATAATATGTTTTCTGCTGGTTGGCTGCCATACCTTACTCTTAACTAATAGGTTGCTTTTCAACAGAAATATTATGCCTTGGGCATGTTCATAAACAATGTGTCTTCTTATGAAGATTTAAAGGTTATGGTAATGAAAAGAATCTTGAATGTTAGAGAAGGCAGGGGCAGAAATTAATTTTTGTCAGGCAAATTCTTTGCTTACCACTAAGTTATACTACACTACTCTTTTAATTTTATGCTTAGAATAAGCTTTCTAGGTTAAACTAGAAAACGAGTATATCTGTTTAAAGTCCAACTAAAATGAAAGTTTGGCACAATAATAATCATATGCTTGCTCTATCAATCTACTTGTTTTTGAAGAAAATATACAATTATTTTTCCTAATTTTGAAACACAAGATTATACATGCTTATGAAGAATGCCCAAGCTCATTTCTAACTAGCTAGATGATGATATATTATATGAGACTTGGGGTTTAATTCAGAGGATTATCTGTCATTTTCCAGAAATGATTATCATTATTATCACTAATAAGTTATATATTCTCATTTATTGATTTATCTCAGGGAATACAATATTTATAAGAAGAGACAAATGAAAAGTAAACTTAGTTCTACTTCATATTATAAAGAGCTTTCATAATAAAATAATACACACAAAATATTTAAAGGACTATAAGTACATAAAGGATTCATTTTTTAAAAAATTCTATTTTCTCTTGACTTCTAACATATATATTGTTTATTAAACATGGGTTGTTCTATTAATGGAAACTATGCATTTCAAAGTTTGTATAAATTACTTTTTTGGATTACTACTGTAATATAAGTTCATGGTGGGGCAAAAAAGTGAAACATAAATTTGAACATGAAGAGTGAATGCTATTTAATAGAGTCAGTGTCAAAGAAAAGTGTTGCAAACAGAGGGAACACCATGGGGGAGACAAGAGATGAGAGAGCATGAGACTCCTGGGAGACTTTAAATAATTCAGTGCTGCTGGATAGTTGGAGAGGAAGCAGGAAGTGATGCCAGGTGGCAATGGTGACACAGGTAGAAATAATTATTCTTCATTTCCTCATTAACTTTATACCAGAGTTCACCATAATTTTGCCTCATTATGGAAAATACACAGGAATAAGGCAATTTTTGAGGCTGAATGACAAAATAAGCATCCACGGCAGCAAAATATAATAAAGAAAACGTGTTGGTTTTTTGTTTGTTTGTTTGTTTTATATGTGGCCTAAGAGAGCATGAAGAATCAATCATGAAGCCCAGGCTTAGTTTCGTTTTATTTTGTTTTGTGGGGGCAGTAGTGTAGACTGCCAGGACATTTATTACGATAGAATATAGAGGGAAAAAAAAATCTTCTATTAACAGTGTTTCAGGGACAAAGAACTGGTTTGGGAAATTTTTGGTATAAATTACCTCTAATAAAACAAATTAGCAATGTACAAAAGGAAATAACTACCATTTTCCAATTAAACGAACCAGGGCTCCTTGGAGAAATGGCAGATTCTGGTACTAAGGCAATAAAATAAAATAAAAGAACATCATACGTATAGTGCTAGAAAGTAAGAAAAAACTCAAAACAAACAAACAAAAGAGAATGAGGTTATGTCAAAGTGACACAGGAACCAATTTTAAAGAGCTTTCAATGGCCAAAACTGGAATAACTTTAAAAATAAAATAAGCAAGATAATATTGAATTCTAACTCAAAATATAAAATAAATATACAGGAGTACATATTTATATGGCCAAATTATTAATTAAATGAATAAATGAAGGATAAGGTGGTCAAGTCTTCCTCACAGAAGAGTCCCAAATGATATTTATAAATACTCCCTTAAATAGAACCCAGAAATAGGTCCATATAAATACAGTAAGTTGATCACTGACAATGGAACAAAAACAATACAACGATAAAAGATAAATCTTTTTAACAAATGGTTCTGGAACAACTGGACTTCCACATGTGAAAAAAAAAAAAAAAAAAAAAAAGAATCTAGGTACGGACCTTACACTCTTCCCAAAATTAACTGAAAATAGATCATAGACCTAAATGCAAAATGCAAAATTATAAAACTCCTAGAAGAGTTTTAAGGTAGAAGTGGCATCTTATCCCTGCCTGGCAATGGGGAGAACATTCATTAAACTCCAAGATGACTAGATCACCTTTGGAATACTGAAATTTTTATTAAGGGTGAAACAAATCACATTTAGGTCCTATTTGACTTTAATTTAAAGTTAAATATATACACATAAGATTGCTGGTGGCAAGATGTTAATTTCAAAACACAGTACAGTATTTTAATTACTTGATGGAGCAGTTTCTTCCAGCATTGAAAGATCAAATGAGGGGTTGTGCACCCGAGTTGGTGGGTGCCATGCTGTCACCTGATGCAGAGCAAATTCTGTGGTACCAGTTCAAGGTGGAGGAGCTTGTGGAGGAGGTGCTGGTGGACAAGCAGCAGGTTGTGGATGTGGACACCAAAAGGAATAAAAACCCAGAGGGCCTGAGAGCCCTGCAGAATGGTCTCAGCCTCTCTGAAGATGTGGCTTGCTTCAGGAACATGTTTGTCAAGATGCCTCATCCTCAGGTGAAGGAAATGATTAAGAAAAATCAGGATCATCTGGATAAAGATATAGAAATAATCCAAAAACAATGAGGCCCAAGGCAAACCAGAGCCGAAGAGTTTTAACTTGAACCCCTTCAATCAAGGTGAACTTAAAACTCTCAAGTTCTTCTTGAAAGGATGAGACACAAGAATCAAGATAGGGCACCAGTGACCAACTCCTCTTCCTGGGGTCATGGAGGACCCAAGACCCTCCAACTTTGATGCCTGTAAGGACAGGCTCTCCTGTAAGGGGTCAGGTGTAAAGAATCTGGCCATAACTCCCGTATGAAGCCTCTTTGTCTGAAGTACTTGGGTGCTCTTTGATGGCAGGAGGGAACACTCAACCTGTCGGTGGCTGCTGGACCTCACCACCAGGGCTCAGTGGACATAAGATCTATTGACAGACCCTGGCAGTCACCAGTGGATGGGTGTGGCAGTGGCTGTGGGGTGTGAGAATGACTGCAACAGGTACTACTCAACAATGACCTGCTGTTCACATGGCCCCTGAGCAGGGAGGAAGGGAGAGGGACAATGGAAGCTTTGTTCCAGCGTTCCTCTTAGAAAGGGGAGAGACAATTTCAGGCAGGTGTAATGGAATTGGAATAAAGCAGGAGGCTCACAGGTGGTTTCTGAGTAAAGGATAGAATCGTGGTGCTTTGTGGTTCACCACAACCTTCCATGGGCGGACACACACATTTCTCCCCATTGCCTCCATTTTTGCCCCTTTTTTTCCTGCTTTATTCCAAGAGTAGATGCTGCTTATTAGCCCTCTGTGGCCGCTCTTTGGTCAGGAGGGTGTTGCAGAGTCCTGCACCAGGGATGAGTGAGTGGGTGTGCTGCCCCTGGGCATACAACACGTGTCAAGAATGCCACCCCACCACCTCTAAAAGCAGGGCCTGGCCAGCTCTGACTGCTCAGAGTACCTTCTGCCTTTAGTGGTCTGAGGTCCCAGTGTGAATGTGCTGTCAGGACAGAAAAAAAAAAAAAAAGAAAAGAAAAGAAAAAGAAAAGTCAAATACACATGGAAATACTTCTTCAACTTTGATTATAAAAGTAATATAAATACATACCTAAAACTTCATGTCATATTTTATCTTTCTATTTAAAACCTACTATTAAACTAAGTTTGTTTCGTGATTTTTGCATCTCTGTAAATGATAATAGTCTTTCTACTCTGATAAATTATTCTCTATTAATATAAATAACATGAAATTTTTCTTGGTTTTTATGGTTTTAATCTATCTAAACTTCAAAAATCTTCTATCAGCAGTTAGCCTACTATTTATATAGAATTACAGAGTTATGTTTTATCTTGAAGTCATGCCATGTGACCTAAAGTAGAACAGGAAGCATACTGATAGTCATGTTTTTAAAATGGGCAAGTGCCTACAAGTTGTGATACTTACAAATGCTGGGATAAACCTTACCCGAAGCCAGGCTATGCTGGATTTAGTAATTTAACAACTGTTACGTAAATGCGATTAATTTTTCACTTTAGTGTTTCTCAGGTATACATATGTATGTGTACCTGTATGTGTGTGTCTGTGTGTGTGTGTGATTATATTTGTGTAAGCAACTGAAAATAAATATTGAAACATTTAGACTGTAAGATCCATATAAAGGCTATGACCAATAACATTTTTCTGATGACCTCTGTGCAGTTATGTTTTAGCACATTTCATGACTGTTACATATGTTAGTTCTCTATTGCTGTATAAAAATTACTTCAAATAGTGGCTTAAAACAATATATATTATTACTTTAAAGTTTGCATGGGTCGGGAGTCTGGGCACAGCTTAAGTGTGTCCTCATGTTGATCTCAAAAGGCTGCAATAAAGGTGACCAGGATTGCATTCTCATCTGGAGCTTGAGGTCCTCTTCCAAAACCATGCAAGTTGTTTGAAGAATTCAATTCCTTGTATTTGTGAGATTGATGCTCACAGTTCCTAGCCTTCTGCATAGGTAGTTCAGAAAATGACTGTTTCTTCTTTAAGACCAGCAGGCAAGACTGTTTCTTCTTCAAGACCAGCAGGCAAGAAGCCCTACTGCTTCATCTCTTCTTTCAGGGAATGTCTGGTTCTTCTTTTAAGAGGCTTATTTGGTACAAAAAACTAGCCGGGCGAGGTGGCGGGCGCCTGTAGTCCCAGCTACTTGGGAGGCTGAGGCCGGAGAATGGCGTGAACCCGGGAGGCGGAGCTTGCAGTGAGCTGAGATCCGGCCACTGCACTCCAGCCTGGGCTACAGAGTGAGACTCCGTCTCAAAAAAAAAAAAAAAAAAAAAAGAGGCTTATTTGGTTATGTCAGGTCCTCCCAGGATGATCTTCCTTTTGATTAGAAACCTTATGTCTGCAAAATTCCTTTACTTTGCCATATTCTTGGTTAAAAGCAAGGTAACGTTTCTGTCTGCAAACAAAGAGAGAAGCTTATGCACAGAATTGGATACTAAGGGTAGGGATCATGAAGACCATCTTAGAATTCTGCCTACCACAACTGTCATGCAAAACCAGTGTGCTCACTCTGCTGGTCTACTGTGTATGGTAGGGTAGAAATAACTGAACACTAGTTTCTCCTAAAATAAAATATAATCTGTAAATTCACAATATTTTTTTCCTTTTTTAAACTTTCTATTCCCATTATAGGATTAATTGTAACTTAGAAAAGCACTTGCTGAATTAAACTGCATAATTTATTGGTTTGTAGTTGTAGTTGTACTACTGTATACTGATTATTGAATAAATGCTCCAGGTTCCCTTTTCATAATCTAAATGTTACTTGCCATTTTCTTCATACAATAAACTGAGAAATATAAGAGGAAAAAATGCCTTATTTGAAAGTCTAAGAATTTTTACTAATATTTAGGTTAGTAAATATTAATCTAAGTTTCTTAACATCAATGTTGTTCCTAATTAGATATGGCACTGGGAAACAAAATAAGTAACCTTTTAAACTTAAGAGTATAAGGATACTGTGAAAGTTACTCTCTTTTTAAAAGTATAGGCACTTTAAACTTCTATTTCAAATATACAGAGCAGAAACAAAAGCTGCACCCAAGTAATTGTCCTCTGAAGCATTAGGAACATTTCCTACTTCAACACAAAACCTTAGCTTTAGGAGATTTTCTTCTATAGATTTACAACACTTCTCCCTCGAATGCATAGTTGAGAACACGGACTAACTGCATTTTTTGTTTTGTTTTGGTTTCATGTGCAGATAAATAATTCATTGCAGCTACTACAATTCCTCTGAAAGTCCCTAGAAATTATATAACAGTGCAAGTACGATATAAAATATAAAAGACAGTAAGTCATGAATATTGTTACTTTTACAGCCTACTGGATCTCCTTACCTGTGCCTTACTTTACACAGCTGAACACTATGACCTATCTCCATGGTTCATTTATAGCTCTAGAAAGTGGCTGCTTTCTGAAGATATTCTGAAACAAAAAAAAATGCTGTTTTTCTTACTTTAAGAAAACTTTATTTTTATATTTTTCCTTTTCTGATTTTTAAAATAATAAAATATGGCTGTTCTTGAGTATTTATTTTTCCTCAATCTATCTTAGTTGCTGCCAATTTGTTTTCAGTGACACCATTTCTCTCACTATTCCATAATTTTCCAGAGAGAGAGAGAGAGAGACATATATATGTACATACAAAATATATATATTCAGAAAAAATATGTATATTTTCCCCCCAATTTTTAGTGTTGCTTTTTTTCACCTAAGGCAATCTTCTGCAATAGAATTTAATTTTTAAATTATTTTTCTAGTGGAGGACATGCTATTGTTACAAAATACTGAATTTGATTAATAGTAGTGATATACTGAAAAATAGATTTAAATTGAACAGAATCAATGCCCTAAAGACTGAAATATGTCTTAGTATCTAGGGACATTAAGAAACATATTCACTGTCATTGCATATAATTGAAGACATCGGTGTCTTTTTATTCAATGTAGAAATTATTATATTTTCCTTTGTATTTATTCATTTCATTTAGTCCTACTTTAGGCAAAAATAAAAGCACACTGTGAAAACACTTTAAAATATATAGCATTGTTATGGGTTGAACTGTGTCCCCCCAAATTCATATACTGGAGTCCTAACTCCTTAGTACCTCACAATGGTACTTAGAGTCTTTATAGAGGATATTAAGTTAAAATAAAGTCATTAAGGTGTCCTCTAATCCAATATGATTGATATCTATTTAAAAAGGGAAAATTTGGACACTGAGATATATACAGAAAAAAACCGTGAAGACGCTGAGAGAAGACATCCATGTATAAGTCAAGAAAACAGTCGTTTAACAGATCCTTCCCTCACAGCCCTCAGAAGAAACTGACCCTGCCTTTACCTTTTCTCTGACTCCTAATCTTCAGAACTATGAAAACTACGTTTCTCTTGGTTAAGTCACCGAAGTTGTGGAACTTTGCTAAAGCAGCTCTAACAAACTAATACAAGTTCTTTAAAATTGTATTATCTTGTGCTTATTAATATCATCTAGTTATTCATGGTAACAGTAACTCCAGCTCCAGGAGACCATACTGGGATTGTCCAATGAGTAATAGTCCTCCCTTCTATCTGGATTATTACTAATTGATCATGTCCTACACTCCATTTGCCCTCCTGGGCTTTGATTCCTTAATGTAGAAATTGTATACATAGCCTAGTGATTCAGAGATTTGGGGCCAGACTTTCTGAGTTGAAATACTGACTGCTTTATTTGCTAGTTATGAGTTTTTATGCTGTTTACTTTTCTATATGCTTGACTAGCTGCAAAATTTGTGAGGCCTACTGTGAAAGGATAATGTGGGCTACCTCATAAGAAATGCAAGAAAAAAGTGCTATTAAATGTAACTAAAAATTAAAGTTTTTAAAAAGTTATTAATTACAAAATGTAATGGATAATCATGATACATGAATAAAAACATAAATTTACAAATGAAAAACATTTTGGTGTCATAAATTTATGTAATACAACAAATAGTGAAAGATAAACAAAATATTGAAAAACAGATTTAAATTGAACAGAGTCAAAGTTTTAAAGATTGAGACATTGGTATCTAGGGACATCAGGGAACATATTCACTCACCAGGATTCTGTATCATCAAAAATGTCAATATCTTTTAATACTTTATTAATGTGGTATCTTGATTAATCATAAGATTTTTCTGGATCACTACTGCAAATTTGTTCATTAAGTCATCAAAACTTATACTTCAATTTTCTAAAAATATATGTGAAAGTGACATCAATTGCTCTTGAGAAATGCAAGACCACAGATAATTTTCTATTTTGAGAAGAGTATTTTTGGTAAACTACTAAAGCTGTGTATTTATGACCTAATACAAATAAATTTTATGTATTCTGAGTTTAATTTCAAATTTAAACTTACACAATATTATTTTAACACTTCTTCAGACATTCCCTGTAACTTGTAGAATCAATTTAAGAAACTAAAAATTGATTCATTTTATATATATATATATATATATATATATATAAAATTCAAAATACCTGGTAATGCATTTTTATCTTTGTATCTTCAATTAGGAGAGAAAATTTAATTTTAGAGTTGCTTTTCTTATTAATTTTAAAGTTATCTGGCCGGGCGCGGTGGCTCAAGCCTGTAATCCCAGCACTTTGGAAGGCCGAGACGGGCGGATCACGAGGTCAGGAGATCGAGACCATCCTGGCTGACACAGTGAAACCCCGTCTCTACTAAAAAATACAAAAAAACTAGCCGGGCGAGGTGGCGGGCGCCTGTAGTCCCAGCTACTCGGGAGGCTGAGGCAGGAGAATGGCGTGAACCCGGGAGGCGGAGCTTGCAGTGAGCCAAGATCACGCCACTGCACTCCAGCCTGGGCGGCAGAGCGAGACTCTGTCTCAAAAAAAAAAAAAATAAAAAAAAAAAATAAAGTTATCTTTATTCCAAAAAGACAGTGGACATGCAAACTATTTTTCCTTTAGCAGAGTATGAGAGGAAAAAGCAGCTGACAAACATACTGAGAAGAAAACATCTGAAATTTTAATGAATTTTTAAAGATTAAATGTAGGTTATCCTGAGAATTTAGTTTATCTGAAGATTCATATGGATACATGTTCTTTTCTGTTCAATATGGTGATCTTTAAATTTAATTTTTATTTTTAAGACTGTTGATATCTGCTTTCCAATATTGCAGCAGTTTTCAAAACTGGATATTCTGAACACTTTGAAGAATTCTAGACACTTCCCGGTATGTTTTATGGCAACGTTTATGTGTAAGTTTTAGTTTTTAATTATTTGCTGACACAATATACTGCCTGTGCATTAACAGTTCTTGTCCAGCCCTCAGTTTAGAGAGTTATTATTTGTGCACAAGCCACAAGGATGGGCTCTGGGGATGGAAGGTCCAGCCATAGTCTCTCCATGGGGCCTAGTGCTGCTGATACATGGAGCCTCGCTTCTCTCTTGTGGCCAGAACCACTACTGCCACCTCTACTGCGTCTCACCATGGCTCCTAATCTGGACCCACGTGCCACCTGGTTTTCTTGGGACCCCAGAATACCCGCTGAACTGCCCTGAAGCCTATACCTGTGTGTTGGGGCACCAGGCCAATTGTGTAAAGCCTAAGGCTCAAAATTCTGAGCCTGCACTTGCAGGGACACCCTGAGGCCAATCTCCACTGCTTACTGGCATGCTCTGTATCTCATAGACATTGCTTGTAATTCAAAAATAAAAGTATTAGGAATTTCTAGGTGGCAATAGCAGATCCTTTTTAAAAAATGTATTGTTGATACTTCTTCTTTTAAAACTCATACTTTAAGTTCGGGGTACAAGTGCAGCTTTGCTACATAGGTAAATTTGTGTTGTGGGAGTGTAAGTGTGGGGCCCTTCTCAGAGTAACACCCTATACTTTTTACTATAGAGTTCACATGTCTATATACCCTGCCCTGCCCTGTCTGTGTTTGCTTACTGAACTTAAGGTTAGAATGATAATGCCTACTTTATAAAGTTGGTGATGATACTAAATGAGATTGTTAAAGGGGTGGCCTGCCCCTCCACACCTGCGGGCGTTTCTCGTTAGGTGGAACGAGAGACTTGAGAAAAGAAATGAGACACAGAGACAAAGTATAGAGAAAGAAAAAGTGGCCCAGGGGACCGGCGCTCAGCATACAGAGGACCCGCACCGGTACCGGTCTCTCAGTTCCCTCAGTATTTATTGATCATTATCTTTACCATCTTAGAAAAAAAGAAGTGGCAGGATAATAGGATCATCGTAGGGAGAAGGTCAGCAGTAACACATATGAATAAAGATCTCTGTGACTTAAGTTTAAGGAAAAGTGCTGTGCCTTGATATGCATATGCAAACATCTCCATAAACCTTTTTAGTGCATAAAGAGCAGCATTGTGCTAGCAAGTCCCACCTTTCACCCTAAGGCGGTTTTCTCCTTTCTCAGTAAACAGAACATACAATCGGGTTTTACACCCAGATGTTCAATTGCCCAGGGACAGGCAGGAGACAGATGCTTTTCTCTATCTCAACTGCCAAGAGGCCTTCTTTCCTCTTACACTAGTTCTCCTCAGCACAGACCTTCACGGGTATCAGGCTGGGGGACGATCAGGTCTTTCCTTTCCCATAAGGCCATATTTCAGACTATCACATGGGGAGAAACCTTGGACAATACCTAGCTTTCCTAGGCAGAGGTCCCTGCGACCTTTGGCAGTGTATGTGTCCCTGGGTACTTGAGATTAAGAGAATGGTGATGACTTTTAACCAGCATACTGCCTTCAGGCACTTGTTTAACAAAGCACACCCTACACAGCCCAAAATCCATTAAACCTTGAGTCACCACAGCACATGTCTCTTGCAAGGACAAGGTTGGGGGTAGGGTTACAGATTAACAGCATCTCAAATACAGAACAAAATAGAGTCTCTTATGTCTACTTCTTTCTATATAGACACAGTAACAGTCTGATTGTTCTTTTTTCCCCACATTTCCCCCTTTTCTTTTCAACAAAACCACCATTGTCATCATGGCTCGTTCTCGATGGTCACTGTCTCTTTGGAACTGTTGGGTATACCTGCAGACTAACAGCAGATAGAACAGGCACCCAAGAATTAATATGAAATTTACAATAGTAGTACTTTAGATGGTCTTAACTGAAGTGACAGTGTTAAGATTTGTGAGGCCATCAGCAACTCCTGCCATTGCCTCAGTCTCTGGTACCAACACAGAGATCACATACTTCACAAAGTAATAAAATATCACAAAGCAAATGGAAGCAGGATGAGATCACAGGATGGCGTTAAAATTAAAATTAAAAATAAAATTGCTAATGAAATTTCATGCACGCATTGTCATTGATAACATCTTATCAGGAAATGGGGTTTGAGAGCAGACAGCCTGTCTGACCAAAATTTATTAGGCGGGAATTTCCTCATCCTAATAAGCCTGTGAGCGCTACAGGCGACTGGGGCTTATTTCATCCCTTCTGGCTTCGAACATAAAAGGCGGCACGCTTCCAAGGGGGTCGTTTATAGGCCTACCTTCAGAGCGCATTCTCTTTCTCAGGGATGTTCCTTGCTGAGAAAAAGAATTCAGTGATATTTCTCCCGTTTGCATTTAAAAAGAGGAGAAACATGGCTCTGTTCCATCCGGCTCACCGGCGGCCAGTTCAAGGTTACCTCCCTTGTTCCTTGAACATCGCTGTTATCCTGTTCTTTTTTCAAGATGCTCAGATTTCATATTGTTCAAACACACATGCTCTACAAACAATTTGTGCAGTTAACGCAATCATCACAGGGTCCTGAGGTGACATATATCCTCCTCAGCTTACAAAGAAGATGATGGGATTAAGATATTAAAGACAGACATAGGAAATTATAAAAGTATTAATTTGGGAGAACTAATAAATGTCCATGCAATCTTCACATTTTATGTTTTTCTGCCGTGGCTTCAGCCAGTCCCTCTGTTCAAGGTTCCTGACTTCCCGCAACATCCTCTCTCCCTTTCCTTTTATATAAATGTGCCATGGCGATGAAGGCTTGTTCCTTCTCTGGATTTTGACGCAGGATTCTTTGACTGGTCTGGCACACTAAAAACAAGCCGATTAAACAGAGACACATAATTCCAAAATTTACTGCAGTAGAGTTCCCAACAGACTTAATCCAAGTCATGGGGTTTAATCCATAAAGATTTTTTGCCATTTATTTAAGTGACTTTGAGAGGCTTCAAAAATTTCTTCTTTTAATTTAGAAATGTCTAAAGTGAGATTAGCTTCTCTTCCCTGTAGATGGCATCTAAGCATGTACCAGTGATGTTCAGACTCATTATAAACTCGGGGTGTAATACAAAAATCTGACGTATTCCAGTCACACTGTAACTGGAAATGATGTTCCAAGCTCATGAGTCTTTCTCCCATCCAAATGGCAGTTTGTCTAAGATCATTAATTTGATTTGCCAATTTTTGATTGACACCAGATTGTGAATTCCACAATCTTGTGGAATTCTTTTGCCAATTGTCAACAAAGCTTACTGTCTGAACAGAGTGCAATGCAACTCCTGCCACAGTGGCTGTAGCTGTGACTGCAATTAATCCCATAATCACTGCAATTAAAGTAAAAATGAATCTTTTGGATCTATTTAAAATGCCTTTTAACACTTCAGTCAAAATATGGATGGGTGGCGAGGCCTCCCATGGTCGGTCCATGGACACAGGAATCCACATGCCTTCTCTTGCTCTCACTAGCAGAATACACTGCTGCCAATCAAAAGTCGAATCAATGCAAGTAAACAATCTGCAATTTTCACAAGTTATAGTTTGGGAGTCTGGTTTAATAACTATATTTCCTACGACTAACATATAAGGGGGCTTTACACAACTTTGTAAAGGAACTGTTAGACTGGAATTTAGGTTGATAGAATAAAATGGCTTATAATCTCTTGTTTCTATAGTTTGATTTCCAGACCAAATTCTAAGGCGGTATGAAGCTTAGAAAACAGGACTTATTATTTTTGGTCTTGGAGTAGAGATTCCCTTTTCTCCCCATTTCCAAGGGTAGAAAGACTGTAATTTTTTGTGCTTATGTTCGTCTAAACTTTCTGTTAAGTCACTATCAACAGTTGGACTCACTTGTGCACTGGGACAGAATTGTGTTTGTCCTGTGCAATTGTGGTAGAATTGACCTCGAGGTGCCCAATCTATAACAGTTCCGAATGTATTGTTTTGTAATATCACTGCACTATAGGCCACACATTCTTCCCAAACTAAATCTTTTGATTCTTTGGGAATCTCCTTGGGGCAAAGTTTCCCTTTTGGCCTAAATTTTAATGATCTTTGATAAGAAAAGTCTTGTAAATAGTTTACCTGTGGTTTGAGTGACATTCTGCTTACCATGTGATAAGTAAATCTACTGGTGGGACTGAGAGTAGGTACTTCTACCAACCAACTTTGGATTGCAGGCATTAAACATCCTGGTGCTCTCCCTAGGCAAATAGGAGGATAACAATACCCAATGGAAATATTTATCATCATTCCTTCTTCCTCCGGTTTGGCAGGGCAACGATCATCTGTGGGACCAGGTACCCACACACTATTATTAACATATACTTCAATAGGATTATCCATCCATGTGACTGCCCAAATGAAGAGCTAGAAAGGCACATAGGCCCAGTAGGTATAATTAGCTGCAGCTGCTCCTGCAGGCATGGGGAGACTTACCACCGTTGATACAATCATTAAAGGTGCAAGCAGCATATTTTCTGGGATTTGTGTCACCTTTGTGCTAGCTAGGCTTTTTCCAGCTAATGGTGTCAGCTTCTTTAACTGTGCCCAGATTGGCAGCTCCGCCTTCTTGGTGCGTGGCGACTTCATCTGTTCTTCTGGTATCACCACTCGGTTCATCTTGCGAGTCAATGTTGCTCGACTGTGGTGTTTCCATCTCCGTGGAGGTGCTTTTCTTTGCATCTCCAATGGGTTCATTGTAGAACTTCAAATGTTTAGTGGATATCCAAACAGGAAGCTGATTTTCTCCTGGTGAAACACAAGCAAAACCTCTTCCCCAGGTTATCACCTTCCCTATTTCCCATGTCTTATTTTTGTTGTCTTCCCACCAAACCAGTTTTCCTTCATGTGGGCTGTTCTTTTTACCAGTAAGATGTTGTTCTGCAGAAGTAGTAGTCTGATTTCTATAAATGTTTAAAAAATTTAAAGTATAGAGTACTAGATTAAGTTGCAGCTGAGGAGTGGTACACTCCTTACTGTCTCCCCCTTCTTTTTGTTTAATTAACTGAGTTTTGAGTGTTCTATTAGTTCTTTCAACTATGGCCTGTCCTTGGGAATTATAAGAAATTCCTGTTGTATGTGTAATTTTCCACTGATTTAAGAATTTTTGGAAAACTTTACTACAGTATCCTGGTCCATTGTCAGTTTTAATTTTTTCTGGAACTCCCACTATTGTTTACTGAAAACCTATTTGCCATGAAAATAGTTTTCTTGTCTGAGCAGTGGGCCTCCTCTGGGTGCATGTGAGAAAGACTGCGGTCAGAGAAAGGAACCTGACAAGCCCCACCCCCACCGTCAGTGGTGTAGGTATGCAAATGGGACTGCAGTATGCAAATGCTGCTGCTGGAGAACAGACCTGAAACCAAGACTCTTGGCAGAGGCAAGAATGCTCAGGGTTTTATATTTTTTCAGTAATGCAAAGCAAAGCTACTGGGAGCAGACAGGAAATGCACTCTTGGCCTAGAACCTCCTCATCCTTACAAGGCAGAGTTCTGGTTGGCAGGGGACTGGGAAGGGTGAGTTGCTGGGAGATATAAGGAATGCTCAGAAAGCCCCATCCTGGAAGGGTAAATGCACAGGGCTTACCTAAGACTGAGACTGGAATAAGAGAACTGAGAAATTTCCCTGCTCCTACGATAAGCCCTGCATGAAATAATAAACAACAGTAGTAAACTGCTGAGATAACACTAGAAACATGGACAAAGACCCTTTCTCCGTCATCCCTCTACAGGGCTGCTCAAAGCAACCATGCTGAGAAAAGCCCTCCAACACTCTGGATGTTATACAAAGCACAAGATAGCAGTAATCCTCAACACAAGGACCCAGGACCATCTCCATTGATAGTTAGGCCATAGCAGAAAGCTGCCACAAGATGGCACCAAACCTCAAACACATCCTGAACAGGTCTGGATTACATAGCTGGACTCCTGGACCACCCATTTTTCTAGATGCATAGTCTAGCCCTAGTCATTGAATTTTCTTGTCTGTCATTACAACCCTGCATTTAATATTAATGTTTTGCCTTTATGATTACTGGCCATTGTGATATTGAACTTTTTTTTTTTTTTAATTTGAGTTTTCTAAAACTATGTATTACAAAAGTGGTATGACTTGAGGGATGTTTTATATATACAACTGGGTTGGAAGAAGTGATTGAACATGCCCACAAACACAGATATATATGGCATATATATGTATGTATGTGTGTGTATGTGTGTGTGTGTGGGGGCAAATACAGTGGCACACAGGAAATGAGATCATATATCATGTTTTAGTGTAGTTTCTCATGATCCTCAGGAATCCTCATGGGACATTAAGCTATCACTAACATATTTGCAGGACCTGGAAAACTGAATTCTTGCTATATAATGGACATCAAGTGAGGATGGCTATTAACTCTCTAATGTAGAACTACATTTTTAAATTTGCATTTACTTTTTACATTTTTATGCATTAATGATCTTGCCTAAATCAATTATTACTTTGGAGATCATAAAATGGTGATTTGTTACTTCTAGGTTTATGTTGTTTCATTTTATCTAATTTTATTTTGATTCCAAGAAAGAAAAAAATACAAATGTGCATCATTAACCCACTGGTTAATGATGTATCAGTTTAAAAGTCATTAAAAGGGGCCAGGCGCAGAGGCTCACACGTTTAATCCCGGCACTTTGGGAGGCCAGTGTGGGCAGATCACTTGAGGTCAGGAGTTCGAGACCAGTCTGGCCAACATGATATACCTCTGTCTCTAATAAAAATACAAAAATATGAGCTGGATGGGCTGGCAGGTGCCTATAAACCCAGCTACTCAGGAGGCTGAGGTGGGAGGTTCGCTTGAACCTGGGACTTGGAGGTTGCAGTGAGTCGAGATCACACCACTGAACTCCACCCTGGGTGACAAACTGAGACTCCATCTCAATAAAACAAAAGCAAAACAAACAAACAAAAAACTCAAAAGTCGTTACAAGAAGAAATGATGAGATATTTTAGAAGAAAGATACAAAAAGGCCTTTCCTAATATATATTTGATGATTTTCCAACAGGCAAGAGTTAAGCTTATTTGTTCTCTTCATTATGTGGTTGGAGGTTGGGTGTATTAGATACACCAAGGCAGGCATATTTTTAATTTATCACATTTCTTATCTTGGTCTCCAGGGCTCTATATGACTTTATCCTCACTTGATCTCACAAAGTCTTCTATAATTCTCTCCTGTGATCCATACAGTACAGGTGCATTTGCCCCTTCTTATTCCTCAGACATATCCAACTTTCCCAGATGGTCATATGGCTTCATTCTTCTTGTCTTTCATTTCTTGGGTTCAGTGTCCTGCCCGTAGACTGTCCTTTTCAGACCATTCAATATAAAGTATCTGTTGCCTGCTCTATGTTACAGGAGCCTCCTTAAAATCCATGCTAGCATTTGTGATATCTGATTTTTGCTTTTTTATTTTTTGGTCCTTTCCCGTCTTCCCCCAGTAGAATGTCAGTTCCAGAATAGCAGGTGTCTTGGCAATCTATCCATTTCTTGCTATATCCCACCACCTAGAGTAGGATTGTAAACAGTGTTTTTTTTGTTTTTGCTTTTTTTTAATATAAAAGCCTATTTGTTTATTCACTTCTTAAACTTTTACCTTTTCACTTTCTTATTATTAGGTATAAAATATGGATTTACATGTAAAAAAATATATATAATGGCCCAGGAATCCTGCTTCTGGTAGTGGCAATTGTAATTCTGTTCAACCCTCTCAATAAGGCAGATTAAGAAAATGTATGTTTGCATATGTGTCTGTGCATGTGCACACGCGTGCATTTGGAGTGTTAGGAAGACAATTCTAGGAGCAAATTCCAAAATAAAAGAAATGAAACTTAGAGAAACATGAACCTGGTATTTAGCTCAACCTTTCCTTTAGGAGTATATGCCAATTCAGGAAGAAGTGGTTGATGAGATCAAGAAGTTGATGACAGTTTTTGAAAAATTTATAGAAATAAAAATAAAACTTGAATTCAAATTTTGCTAAGAGACATTGATAATTCACCAACACTTTTGATTAGGATTCTGATGATCTACCCCCCCAAATAAGGGGAAAATATATTTGCAACTTCTAATTTAAATTCTTGATAATGTAAAGGTCATTCTGGTCTACTGATGGCCCTAGACACTTGCATAAAGAAAAATAAACCTACCCTAGAGGATAAGAAAATTATACTGGACCTTAAATCCTTTTTACATATTTTTATATGGAACCTTGCAAACAGCGAAGAACAGCTGGGCAAATGAATACACAGAGGATGTGGCAGAAAAGAAGAGAACTAGAGAAATAATAAGTAAGAGTAAATAAGAACAAAGACAGACCAGGCACGGTGGCTCATGCCTGTAATCCCAGCACATTGGGAGGCCGAGGAAGGCAGATCAGCTGAGGTCAGGAGTTCGAGATCAGCCTGGCCAAAATAGCAAAGCCTTGTCTCTACTGAAAATACAAAAAAAAATTAGCCAGGCATAGTGGCGTGTGCCTGTAATCCCAGCTACCTAGGAGGTGGAGGTTACAGTGAGCCGAGATTGCGCCATTGCACTCCAGCCTGGGCAACAAGAGTGAAATTCCATCCCTCCAAAATAAGTAAGTAAATAAATAAATAAATAAGACAAAGACCTACTGCAATGGCTTCTAGTAAGCAATGCAATGCATACATTGAAAACTGAATAATCGCTTTCAGTGCATGCACTGATTTCAAAAAAGAGTAAGTTATAATTTCTTACTCTCCTCCCTCCCCCAGCCCATTTCACCTTTTCTCTGTGAATGGCAACCTCCTGGTTCCGGGGCTCATCCTAAGGTATCACTGTGCTCTTTGTCTCCTTTCTTTCTGTCATACACTACACACGATTGGCTAGGAAATGTTTACTTTTATTTCAAAATACAGGTAAATACAGTTGCTAATAATTTCTCATCACATCCACAGCTACGACCCTGCTACCCTATCTTACTGAATGCTTGTAGCCTCTGCTTACAGTCTCAACACAGCAGTCAGTACAGTCCTATTAAAGCATAAATAAAATAAAGATTGCTATTTGCTCAAAATTTTGCAATAGCTACCCTTATACTCAGACTAAAAGTAAAATCCATAAAATGGCTTACAATGCTCTAAGCCTTTCCAAATCCATGTTATGGCCTTAGAGACTGCTTTATATCTGTATCATGTATTTATCTTACCCCAAATCTTCTATAATAGTGTGTATCACAGGATGTCAATTAACTATAACTCTGCATTTTCCTGCAATCTACATGTTTACAGTGAGCAGTGTTTTGTTGACACTGAAAAAACTGCAATGAAAACTATATACTGGAAGATTATATCAATCCTTTTTTAAAACCTTATAATTTTGGTAGCAGAATGATGTTTCAGTTATCATCAGTCAAGAAATTTTTCAGGGAGTAGGGAATAGTGGGAAGTGGGGATGGTTACTAGGGGTAGTATGAGGAAGATCTTTGTAGTACAAGAATATTTTTGTTGTTGTTGTTGTTGTTTGAGATGGAGTTTCCCTCGGTCACCCAGGCTGGAGTACAGTGGTGAGATCTTGGCTCACTGCAAACTCCGCCTCCTGGGTTCACGCTGTTCTCCTGCCTCCGCCTCCCGAGTAGCTGGGACTGCAGGCACCTGCCACCACGCCCGGCTAATTTTTTTTTCTTTTTTTGTATTTTTAGTAGAGACGGGGTTTCAGGGTTTCACTGTGTTAGCCAGGATGGTCTCGATCTCGTGACCTTGTGATCTGCCTGCCTTGGCCTTCCAAAGTGCTGGGATTACAGGGATGAGCCACTGCGCCTAGCCAAACAGTTTTAAATTTTGATTATGTTATACAAACCTTCACATGTAATAGAATTGCAAGAACTAAATACACAATATACACACACATGAATAAGTGCATGTAAAACTAGTGAAGTCTGAAGAAACTGTGTATTATTTAAAAATAGTGTCTTACCTTGATTGATGGGCATCAATTTCTGTTTTAAACAACTAATAGTTTGCTTTCATCATTTTTGGTTTCATACAGTGTTTTCTGATTATAGAAACCTCCCATTGAGCACCAGAGAGCTATTTTATTAACCAATTTTAATCTCCTGATACTCAGAGTAAAAAAAAATTGTATTTACATAGCTCTTAACTTTTTTGTTTTTCAGTAATGTTTCATGATTAAAGCAATGCTTCATTGGACTCCAGTGAATTCTTTTATTGATCTATTTCAAACTAATGGTGGTTTAAAGATAAATAAGCTTGACTGTAAAGAACTATTTTGGGGCAGAGAAGCTAGAAACTAGAGCACAGCCCTGATTGTCAAATAGTTCTAAAGACTTCTGTTTATCACACTATGTTTAGGGGTACATTTCAATTAAAGATTGTCAAATTTTGGAAGTTGAGCTTTTCTTAAAACATAGTTTCCCCAGAACTTTCAGGAATCTATTTTTGTTGTTTTTCTTTTCTTTTTCTATGCAAATGCAAGGTATAACTACTTTTTAACTATAATTTTCTTCAAATTAGATTATGTAATTAAACTAAAATTAAAATAATGAAATAGAAAGTAAGACAATGCTATATGACCATTTATTTTAAACCTTGTTTTAGCAAGATGAGTAATACATTAATAAATCCAACAACCTTGGTTGCCGTCACTGTGACCTGGACACTCCTAGTCCACATCCTGAATCAGGATCTTGGACGTCACCCATAGTGGAAGCTGTGCCATGTGAGTGGAAAAAATGGAAACCACATTTTGATATTCAGTTCTGAGGAGGAAACTCTTTTGTCAAAAACAATTTGTTTCACAATTTTAGTTTCAGTTATCTACAGCCTGATAGCTAAAATGTGCTTTCCTTTTGTTTTGATTTGCTAAGGAAGCACAGATCAATTTACATGGCCACATGCACACAGTTGCCAACACTGTTCCTTATAAAAAGGATAATTCCTACACAATGGGGAGAGCAAGTACATTTCCTGCCCCTGTCAAAATTCTATCTTTCTACTTTGGCATAGGAAAATAATTCCCACCTTACTTTCCAAAATTAACATTAAATTTTTAATAAGTGAGCAAATTATATATTTAAATATCATGTATTATAAGACAAGTAATTGAAATTTACCTTGATAGCAGTTTGTTTTTGCACAATTTTTTAGAGATAAATACATTTTATATATATATCTTTTATATATATTATATTGTTTATAATAAACAATATAATAATAATAGTAAAATATTGGTTAACTTCTTAAAACATTTAAGAAAACAGAAAATCTGAGACATTACAAAATAATAAGCCAAACTTTTAGGCCGGGCACAGTAGCTCATGACTGTAATCCCAGTACTCTGGGAGGCCAAGGCAAGTGGATCACAAGGTCAGGAGATCGAGACCAACCTGGCTAACATGGTGAAACCCTATCTCTACTAAAAATACAAAAAATTAGTTGGGGGTGGTGTTGGGTGCCTGTAGTCCCAGCTACTCGGGAGGCTGAGGCAGGAGAATGGCGTGAACCCCGGGAGGTGGAGATCTTGCAGTGAGCCGAGATCGTGCCACTGCACTCCAACCTGGGCGACAGAGTGAGACTCCATCTCAAATAATAATGATAATAATAATAAGCCAATTTGTATAAGGGTTTTTATAGGTTTTTTGTTCGCAAAATAATGTGATAATGTTTTATATGGAAGACTTATACTCTCGCAGTAACATTTACTAAAATTCTAAGTTCCATGTACTTACAAAGCTTTTGACACTCAATTTAGGGAGATGTTATAAATAACATTAGACTGGCTTCAAAATTCTAAAGTTTAGAAAACCATTGTCAATGGTATATTTAGCTTGTAAATCTGTTTCTTAAGAAACAAGTTTTAAAAAGCAACCTGCAACTCTTTATATTCTTATCTTCTTTAGTTCACTCAGTACATATTGATTAAGTGCTGAATTTTTTGTATAGACAAGTCTGTTCAGTGCTACTGACACAGCAATAAACAAGAAAGAAACTTCCTGCCCTCAGGTAACTTAGGACAAGTGAATGTAATAAAATGGAAAATATTACTTGCTATAGAAATACATTGATGTTCCTTTGTGCATTAAACTTTTTATCAAAACAATTACATGTCATGATTATTCTTCTCTTTCTCCCTTTCACTTACACATTAAATCTATCTGTTAAAATTGACAGCAAACATAGGATTTTTTTTTTTTTTTTTTGGAGATGATCCCTCTTTATAACTCTGATAAAAGAAATAATATACAGAAGACAGTTCATAGAGTTCCTATTCTCTTCCCCATTCCTTTGTGGCACAGTCTGTTTTGAATAAGTCCGCTTAGAATATATATATATATATATACACCATCCCCAAACCTGTGGGCAAGTCTAGAAGTCAGATATGTATAAAATATTTTTTATTTCTATATTGATCTGTAATATTGATACAACTCTTCAAAGATAGTGCCACATGAAACCTCTCACATCACCAAACTAACTTTGGTTTATAGCCTGTGCAGTTTACATGCTTGCAGTGATTTGAATGGCTTGCTTGACAAGAATGGCAAAATCACATCCTTACCCTGTAACTCATTTTTACATTTCCGTTGATTAGGATTTTCCTGAGGGCAGAGACATGCCCTATTCATCACTTTAATATAAGAGAATCCAAAAGAAGAAATTAGAGTAGTAGTTAAGCAAGTCGTATGTGTTGAATTATTTGTTGTTGACTACGTAACTACATTTTGCGGACATGGAAACAGGATTGTGCCTTCAGGTGAACTCAGGGGAATTTAATTAATGCATCAGAGTGAAGTGTTGCCAGGTTCACATATATGAAAGCAAGCTCACCCTTGAGATTCAACTTAGGTCTTAATTCCTCCAGAAATTATTACCTGACCTTCCTTTCTTACTGGCCATACTGCTAACACCCTCTCTTGCCCTCTGAATTTAGTCCTTTTCTATTCTGCCATAGTACTCTGTCATTACATTTAACACCTAGTTTGTAATTGTGAGTTGTAGTTTCACGACAGAGGATAAGCTCTTTGAGGGCAAGAAGTGTCTTTAATTCTTCTTTGTGGACTCATTACCAAAAATTCTGTAGTTAATTAATGTATCTCTATGCTTTGGAATATTGCTTGAATGAAGTGAATGAATGGATAAGTGCATGAGACGGTCATCGATTTTGCCTGTATGGTCCTTTTTATCAGATAACACAACCAGCTCTACAGGATGGTTGTCATTCTCTTGTCTCCAGGATGATTTGCTTTCTGGAATGATTGTTTAACAGATAAAATGTTAAATGTAAAACACAAAAGAATGTAAAACACAAAAGTTAAGGTTATTAATATAGAAGATTAATCACCAGAGCTAAAGCTAAAATTTAAGATGGATTTAAAGAATGGGACAGGCAGCATAAAAACATAGTCAAAAAGACCTAAGTTGAATATGGGTCCTTTCATTGGTAAGACATCCTCAGGTAATGCACATAATTTTTAAAGTCTCAGTTTTTTTTTGGAAAGCCTATTTCATAATATTGCTATGAAATTATACAGGTAGATAAAGAGTTCCTAGTCCAATGTTTAACATATATTAAATATAACAATCTTTGATGTACTATAAATATGGGCATTATGATTTCTAAGCAACAGTAACAAAGCAGACTCAAAGGAATGTTGTAAGATAAAAGAAACACAAAGACCAATGAAAGTTCATATGATAGAGTGTATCAAAAAATAAATGTAATTCATGGAGGAGGTAGCCATAGATGAAAGAGCCTTAAAGGTAATTTTATGTGATGTAAATATATTTTCAAAACAGCTGTGGCTATGATGACCAAATATCCACATATGCCTGGGACAGATTCATGCTATGATTCTTGCCTTACTTTATTAACAGCTCTGTTTCACTCTCATAATTGTCAGGTTTTGGACAATAACTTAGATGGTTACTATATTATGGCTCATGTGCTAATCAGAAAAAGTTTTAAGAGGAACTTTTCCAAATACTTAATAAATACCACACAATGAAAATTTACACAAGCATGTATAGGATGAGTTTTATGTTCAGTGTACAAAGACCCAAGTTAATTAACATTTCCATTTTTATTCTATCCAAGTAATTGAGCTGATCTGAAAGTAAATGTCTTTTTAGCAATTCACAAAGAATGTAACTTGATGGCAATGGAATTGGCAAGTGACTTCTCAGGATTGACTTTTTTACTTACTTTTATTTTATATTTTGCCAGCTTCTGATAATTGGCTTCCATATACGGTAATTTAGAAAAGATTATTTTATGCTTTATCCTTATGATCCTGGAAGCAGAAAGATGAAAAGATAATGAGAGGTGTTCATTGCCTTTCTTTACCCCCTTTTTATAAAGGGTAATATCCTTTCCAACAAGTATCTGATAAAGGAAAAAATACTGATAGGAAATTCTTCTTTGTTGTCATTTACCAATTTTTTTTGTTACCAAAACAAAAACAGTAGTATTACTTCAAGTAATTTCTTTTTTTAGCTAGCGTCTAAAAAACAAACCAAAACAAACACAAAAAACTACATTTTTATTTATAGATACAAAAACTTTGCTATTATGCCTGGTGTGATGGCACATGTCTGTCATCCCAGCTACTCAAGAGGCTGAGACAGGGGGATTGCTTAATCTCAGAAGGGGGAGACCACACTGGGCAACATAGCCAGACTCCATCCCCCTCAACCCTCCAAAACAAAATAAGCTGCAGAAAAAAGGAAAATAATAAAGAAAAAAAAAAAAAAAAAGGAGAGCAAATCATCTCCCTGTTTTGTTGTATAAACTTTTCTCACTATAAGTGGTTAATTTAAAAAGTATAAATAGTGATGAAAATAAATATAAATAGTGATGAAAAAAGCAATGTCAGATTATGTTAATGACAGAGGAATAGCTTTCTAAAACTATGATTTCTAGAAATAGAGAGATATGGATCACATTATCAGAAATTTGATGATTTTCAGATAGTCTTCACTATTCTGATAATCACAAATTATCAGAAATTTGTGATTAAAAGAGTTGAGAAGAATTTCTTGGTAAGTTTTAAGTCCAAATTTCTAATTATTATTCCAAGAAAATGTAAAAAAGTGAATAGTATTTCAAAAGACACTTTAATCAGTGATGATGGCATCTTGCAGAGGGAAACTAATTGTGACATATTAATGTGGTAACTCATATCTGTAAGTACAATTAAAATAATACTAAAAGTTCAACATTGCCTTGTAGCAAACATCCAGTCAGTTTAAGTATAAAACTCAGTAAGATTACTGGTCCTAATAACAGTTTCATTATATTTTGTCTAGTCTTAATATTTTAGATATTCAGACTATGTGAGATTACAACATTTTCATAGAAAAATACATTAATTTTGTCCTGATGTTTAATAATGAATTTGTTGGAAAATATTTTACTTTAAGACTTTTTAATCAGTTATACTAAAAGAAAAGGGAAATTAAAAAACAATTAAAGGTATCAGGCATAGTGTGGTGGCTCATGCCTCTAATCCCAGTACTTTGAGAAGCTGAGATTAGAAGGATCACTTGAGGCCAGAAGTTCAAGACTAGCAAGACACCTGTTCCTAACATTTTTTTTTTTTTTTTTTTTTTTTTTTTTTTTTAAATTAGCTGGGCACGGTCGCATGTGTCTGTTGTCCAGCTACTTGGGAGGCTGAAGTGGTGGGATTGCTTGAGCCCAGGAGTTCCAGTTTGAAGTGAGCTATGATTGTGCCACTGCACTCTAGCCTGGGGACCAGAATGAAACCTTGTCTCTACCAAATACACAAAATAAGGTAAAAATAAATAAGTAAAAATAATCAGTCTTCTGGCTATCCAGCTTGGTTTTAAGTTTTAGGTGTTTAATTTCTCTCATATGGCAGTTTAGGTTTATGTTTATTGACCATTTTTTACTGAAACTGCAACTCTGCTCATGGATAGGAAGAATCAGTATCACGAAAATGGCCATATTGCCCAAAGCAATTTGCAAAGTGAGTGCTATTCCTATCAAACTACCATTGACATTCTTTACAGAACTAGAAAAAAGCTGTCTTATAATTCATATGGAATTAAAAAATGAATAGCCAAGGCAATCCAAAACAAAAATAACAAAGCTGGAGGCATCATATTATCAAACTTCAAACTACACAGGGCTACAGAAAGAAAAACAGCATGACATGCGTGCAAAAACAAGCACATAGACCAATGGAACAGATTAATCCAGAAATAAGGCCACATACCTGCAACTATCTAATCTTCGATAAAGCTGACAAAAACAAGCAATGGAGAAAAGACTCCCTATTCAGTAAATGATGCTGGGATAACTGGCTAGCCATATGCAGAAGATTGAAGCTGCACTCCTTTCTTACACCATATACAAAAATCAACCCAAGATGGATTAAAGACTTAAATGTAAAACCCAAAACTATAAAAAAAACCCCTAGAAAACAACCTAAGCAATACCATCCTGGACATAGGAACGAGCAAAGATTTCATGACAAATCACAACAAATGCAATCACAACAAAATCCAAATTTGACAAATGAGATATAATTAAACTTAAGAACTTCTGCACAACAAAATAAACTATCAACAGAATAAACAGACAACCTACAGAATAAGATAAAATATTTGCAAACTATGCATCTAACAAAGGCCTGATATGTAACATCTGCAAGAAAATAAGGAAATTTACAAGAAAAAACAACCTCATTAAAAAGTGGGCAAAGGACATGAACAGACACTTTTCAAAAGAAGACATCCATATGGCCAAAAAGCATAAGAACAAAAGCTCAATATCGCTGATCATTAGAGAAATGCAAATCAAAACCACAATAAGATACCATCTCACATCAGTCAGAATGGCTATTACTATGAAAGAATTAAAAAAAAAAAAAAAAAAAAAGATGCTGGAGAGATTATGGAGAAATGGGAACACTCATGAATTAGTTCAACCACTGTGGAAAGCAGTGTGTTGATTCCTCAAAGAGATAAAAAGAGAACTACCATTTGACCCAACAATCCCAGTACTGGGTGTACAGTCAGAAACATATAAATCATTTTACCATAGAGACACATGCATGCACATGCTCACTGCAACACTATTCACAATAGCAAAGACATGGCACAATAGCAAAACCAACCTAGAGGCCCATCAATGACAGATTGGATAAAGAAAATGTGGCACATATACATCATGGAATACTATGCAGTCACAAAAAAGAATGAGATCATGTCTTTTTCAACAACATGGATGAAGCTGGAGATCATTATCTTTAGCAGATTAACACAGAAACATAAAATCAAATGCTGCATGTTCTCACTTACAAGTACGAGCTAAATGGTGAGAACTCGTGAAAACAAAGAAGGGAGCAACAGACACTGGGGTCTACTTGAGAGTAGAGGGTGCGAAGAGGGAGAGGAGCAGAAAAGAAATAACTATTGGGTACCAGGCTTAATACACTGCTGATGAAATAATTTAAACAACAAACCCCTGGGACATGAATTTAGCCATATAACAAACCTATGTATGTATTCCTGAACCTAAAATAAAAGTTAATAAAAAGATTCCATAACACTGTGTACCTCTCTTTTGCAACATTTATCACAGTTGGAATTTGCCGTTTGTTTGTGTAATTATTTGATTAATGTGTGTTTCCCTTAGTAGAGAGGACTACAAAAAAGCATGGATAGTATCAGGTTTTGCAGTTAGTACAGCCTGACATATAGTGGGGACTCTAAATATTTGTTGAACGAATAAATGAATACACTCATGTCTACATGTTTTGCACAGGGAGTGTGGAATACAATATCTGCCTGGTGAAACTAGGATATTTTAATTACCTTTGAGTCCAGAGGTAAAGTGCAGAAGGAATAATGTACTGCTTCATATAAAATTCCAAAGTTGCCTGTATAGGTAAGAATAGAAAAGTAACAAACACATAGAACAACAACAACAACAACAAAACCTGACTTGAAGAGAATAATAGCCATTCAGAATAATTTCTGTTATGTTCTGGGATAGAATAAAATTTTTTCTTTACAATCTGCTTATTATAACAGGTTCATCATATCTTCCATGTATCCTTTACAAGCTGACTGAGTTATGATATTATCCACCCAAAATAAATTGGTATTTATATAGTCAACAATCTTTGAGTACAGCACTTCTCTACAATAGTGGCTGTGTCTCTTTGTGCATTGTGGTTACCATGGTTAGGAAATACTCCCTGAGAATGGTCTTTAAAAATATTAGCTATCAAATTCAGGTAGACAGCTGTTTTAGAGTTGATAAGGTTGAGAAAGCAGATAACAGGCAGACACGTTGCCAATGACTACAACAGCCTCAGGAGATCTTGAATTTAATGTTTTCAGAAAAGTAATTAAAATGCCAGGAAGATCAACCTATATGATGCATGCTTGCAGTCCTAACTGGTACAAGAAGCAAAAGCAGACCCCTTCCCCAAAAAGAAAATAAATTCAAAATTATATTCAAGTATTATAAAAATTGCTGGATATATCGAAAGGAAGTTAAAAAGGAAGTTTAATGAATAAAGCAGAGTGATAATAAAGGAAAATAAGAGACAGTGGAAAGGAGACAGAAATTAGCAGGAGATAAAGGAAAGGAAATATTCATGTCATTAAAAGATTTCATATTACATTTTAAAAATACGTGATCATTTCCCATCAGTGATAGAATACAATTATGTTGTCAAGTACTCTAATTATGCGTTGATTAAATCAGTTCTACTCTTGGCTCAAGTGCAAAATTAATGACAAAATTCCAGTTGCTATAAAATGAATGGTAAAAATTAGTAAGAATTTCACAAAATATATAACTCAATATGTTTTGAATGTGTGACCTTAAACAATTATAACAGATACATTCTTTTTTATTTTATTTTTACTTTGAAATGTATAATCTTAATTGAGATATATATTTATAAATCAAATACTTTATATAATATAACCTAATCCCGTGTTTTCCTCTAAGTACAGTCATAAGATATTATTTACATACACATGTATATATATATAAAATAATATACTGTACATTGAATGTGTTTACAATTCCATTTTTTTTTACCCTTAGATAGCTAGTATTTTTTTTACCCTTAGATAGCTAATATTTAGGCATCACTTGAGTCTTTATAATAAAGTTATATATATTGTAATGAACTGAATTATGTTCACCCCAAATTCATATGTTGAAGTCCTAACCCCAGATGTGCCTCTATTAAGATATAGAGTCTTTAAGGAAGTAATTAAGGTTAAAGGAGATCATATGGGTGGGCTTCTTACAAGAAGCAGAAGGAACAACAGAGATCTCTTCTATACACACACAGAGGAAAGGTAATGTGAGGGCACAGCAAGAAAGCTGCCACCAAAAAGCCAGGAAGAGGGGGTCTTCCCAGAAACCAAATTTGTTGGCACCTTGATCTTGGACTTTTAGCCTTTAGAACTGTGAGAAAATAAATGTCTGTTTAAGACACCTAGTGTAGAGCATTTTGTTATAGCAGCCCTAGCAGACTAATACACATACCATTACATTTTATTTCACAAACACCCTGGAAATACAGCCCTTATTTTAGATCTACAAAATTTAGCATATATATATATACTTAACTAAAACAAATAAGTACATAAAATAAGTTCATTATTTGCAAATTTTTAACATATTTTTAAGTTAAACAATTAGTTTGATGAATCTCTGGTTCTTGCTGCTATGGACATATTTTCTATTATATTATTTTAAGGTTTTTTAAATATATATATATATAAAAAATACAAATATTTTCCCTCCTTTTGCCAATATCTTTGCAAAATTAATGAGGCAGAGCATCCAGGAGCAAGATAATTAAGGTTTATTAAGTATCTGCTATAATTGATGAATATTTTGCTTTAAAAATAAAATAGTTTATTACATATTAGAGAAATTATTACCTTTTACTCATTAGCAAAAAATTTTACATATCTTTCTCATCTACCAATCAATCTAAAACTGACTCAGTATATGTCTGTGGATGATGTATAATACAATTACCCATAGTAAATTGGCCCTGATTCTACATATCCCCTATAGTGTTTACAATGGGCATCTGAGTACATTGAATATAGAATACATGATTTTTGAACAAAATTTAAAATCCTAATTAAGATAAATACTAATAGGAGTAATTTCAGCATCACATTATTTATAAGAATTGAATAAGAGGAGAATCTTTGGGAAATAATAATGATCCTCTCTCCAAAATAGGATTTTTAGTTACCAGGGAAACAGCTTTACAGATTGAAACAAATATTGCTATATCTGTTAATGTTCTTTTTATAAAATCAATCAAAAGGTAGCTCTTTGAAAGTTGTATGTCTGTTCATGTGTTTACACGTCTTATCTGAACTGTTATTTCCTTAGAGAAGCTTTTCCTAATCTATCAAACTACATATATTTTCCTCTTTTATAGAATATAGAATTCTAGCAAATGCAAACTAATATATATTCACAAAAAGCAAATTAATGAGTGTCTGGGAATGGGGTTGGGGACCAAAGCTGAAAATGAAAATGAGGCAAGGGGGAATTTTTTTTCTTGGGTATAGTTTTTTTATTTATAAAACATCTAGGTCAGTGCCTGGTATATAAAAAACTCACAATGTATTTTTACTTTCCTTTATTAGCTTTATGACTTTAGGTCACTTAATCTGTCTTAGTTTTTTATCTATAAAACAGGATAAAACTTACCCGTTTCATAGATTTCTTGTGAAAATCCATTGAAATATGGATACAAAGTACTTTGATATGTTTTAAACCTTATAACTATTACTCATAATTCTGCCACCACTGATATGCATGTAAATAGTAGAATTCACAGAGCATTTTCTTTTCCACAACTTGCAGTGACTGGGTTGTATACTATTGAGTATTTCCTAAATGAGTCCATGATATCATTTGATCCTTTTATCAACATTTTAAGTTTAACATGGCAGTTATCACCTTTTAAATGACTTACCTAATTTTATATGTCTAGTTGATCTTATATCATTTATCTACTTCTATTGCTTATAATGTCATAACATTTAAGTTTTATTCTCATTAAAAATAAAACACTATTGCAAGGCAGATAATTAAACAATTTATAATAATAATTAATCATGGAAGGCACCTTTTTTCATTGGCATTGACCTACCGATTATGTTTTTCATGTATTTGTGGAATAAACATTCATTGAGCATCTATCAGCATCTGGATATGGGAGACACGGCAATAAGCAAGAGAGAAATAAATCCCTCCCCTTATAGAGTTTACAGTAAAAGTATAAATAATTTAATTGCAGCAATCTCAAAAAAAAGAAATAAATTCTCCTTTGGGAGGCTGAGGTGAGTGGATCAGCTGAGGTCAGGAGTTCAAGACCAGCCTTACCAATAAAGTGAAACCCCATTTCTACTAAAAATACAAAAATTAGCCGGATGTGGTAGCAGGCACCTGTAGTATCAGCTACTCGGGAGGCTGAGACAGGAGAATTGCTTGAACCCAAGAGGCGGAGGTTGCAGGAGTTGAGATTGCACCACTGCACCCCAGCCTGGGCAAGGGAGGAAGATTCCATCTCAATAATAATAATAATAATAATAATAATAATAGTAATAATCTCAAAAATAAAGAGTAATTAATATAATGAGAAGAAAAAAACTGATAACAAGTGATATGGTTGAAAACAGAAATTTAATTTTTTATTGTTAATAAAATAAAATATGTTTCCTATTTTAGTTGTGGCCTTTAAAAATCACACTTTTGAATTGTGTAGTGGCTATCTAACTTATGAATGTTTGCTTATCTATATACAATACAGGGGGCATCACTACTTCTACTCTGTGCCTGAAAACATTAATGAGTATTTAAGGAAATTGGTAGTGATTTGGTAGCTTTAATTCATATTTATTCTTAGAATATTCTTTCTTCTGACCTTAAAAAATTGAATATACATTTTAATAGTCACTTTATACAGACAAACTGCCCAATATCAGCTGTTGTAGATTCTATTTTCCTTATTTATCCAGACAGTCAATAGGAGGTGTGAACTTGATATTCCTTAGAAACAGTCGTTCATTTAACTTATTCACCTCTTCAGGGAAAGACATTGGTTTTTACTGTCATTTACAAATGCCATTCAGACATCAGTACACATCTTCACTTTCAGAAACAGTAAACTATAAATAGAATAAGTGGTTTTGATAATTCCTGTATTGATGTTTTAAAATGCACAAGAGTAATCTTTCTAAAAGGTAAGTTCTGTCAGGTAAATCCCTGAAATCTGAATATCCAGGAAGCTCATTCACTCATTTAAAAAAATCCGTTTTTGATACAAGTCACTAACATAAAAGTCACTACCTTTGCTTGAGCTAAGACGAATACAAAGACAACAGACAGATAAGTGATATTCTTATCTTCAACAAACTCATAATCTACTAGGGTTTTTGAGATATCTCCATTAAAAGTATACTAAAAGGTCAGTAGGAAGGTAATAGCAATAAAGAAGGTATGATCAAATGTTTTAATAATTTAGAAAAGCTAATGTGCACCAGTGGATTTAAAGATGATATTGTACTATATATAGGTGGCATTTGCACTGAACTATGATAGGTCAACCATGAACAGACAGAGATCATGAAGAACATTAAAGTTAAGGAGAAAGCAATCATATTTAGAGACGAACATTTGAGGAAGGGTAATTAGTTTCTCTATGTCTGGAAAACAAAATGGTTTTAGACTTATCTACAATATCTTGATTTATGACAAACCAGGAAACATTATCTTCAAAGTACCTGAGATGAAGTTACAAATAATCCTTTACCAAAAAAATAGCTAACAATAAGTCATAAATCAGTTGGAAACCCCCTTAGATCATTTTACTGCTCTCAGATATGATTTCCTCAGTCTAACCACATATAGTGATGGACTTTAAGACAGCAAGTACCAGCATTGAAATATGAAAGAAACTGGAAGCTGGTCATTAAAATAAAGAAATAAACTGTTTTCTCCAAGATTTATTATTCCCTGAATAAATGACTTGAAAAATTTTCACTTAGATAAGATTTCTGTCACTAAAAGTGCATTTCACAAGAAAACATTTTTTCTAATTTCATATTTCTTAAAAGAAAGAACCATATGATCTCCTGCCAAGTCTGTAATTCAAGTCCATACCAATGGTCAGTTACAAATGGGGTAATAAAACTTAAAAAGTTGAACATAGGAGCATATCTTTTCACAATTGTCACATACCTTTCCTCTTAAATTTTATACCATTCTTCTTTCAGCTGATAATCTTTTATTGTAAATATGAAACCACCTTTAACTGTAAAACATAAATCATCAAATAGGAGTTCCTTCATTTTTCATCAACAAATCTATAAACTTACCTGTATTTGAATCAGTCCTCTTGAAGTTTTTATCTAATTGTCACTGACAGTAGCAAAGGCTAATACTGATTTGTGTCCTGTGTCCCATTGCCTCTCAATTTTTAAAGAACTTTATTCCAATTGTTATACCCGTTTTCTCTTGAGTCTGTAAGCTATCCCTTTTTAATCAGTTATTCCTGTCAACATTCACCCAATCTTCAATACTTCCAGAAAAAAAAAAAAAAGTCTTCTCTTGATCTTACATCTCTCTCCAGTTGTACTATTTTTCTGCTCCCTTGAATTTCCAAGCTTTTTTGGGGAAAAAGGTAGGGGTGTCTACATGTAGCTAATTTATTTCTTTATTTCTCATTTACTCTTCAACATTCCCATTCAACCTCTGATATAATCTCCATTTGTCAAAGGCAATGAAAACTTTCCTGTCATCAGCAGTCATCCCAGTTGATCATTCTTTCCTTCAAACACATTCATTCCACTGTATTCCCAATACACACCCTTCTTCCTCCTCTCCCACCCCAAACCAATATTCTTTTCTCCCCACTGCCGGTTGTATTATCTTAGATTCCTTTGCTGTCTTGTTTTGTCATTATCTTTCTGCTCAGGGTCCAGGGACAGGTTGAAAATGCATAGTTTTCATAATTGCTCTTTTAATAAGATACTAAAATTCCTAAAATATTTATGAGGGTACATGATTGACTATACTCCACAATCTGGACAAGTCTATAGCTTGGGTTCATAATACTTCCTAAAAGCCAGATAAATTATTTAGTTATAGAATATATTTTCTCACATTCAGGTAATATTCATTCAGTTTTTTATTCAATCAATATTATTCATCACCTACCATGTGTCAAGCATTGTTACAGATCCTAAAGATAAAACAGTAACCAAGATAGACAAGATACCTGCCTTCATGGAGCATGAGAGTAAAGGCAGGAAGGGAGGATTGTGGATGTTATAGAGTTAAGAGCATTATCATAATGGATTAAATGTTAGATTTTCATCAACTCATGTTATAGAGATTCTAAACTCTCCAGAGTAACCTACTGTTTTTTTCCTAGAAATATATGCAAAGACAAGATCTACTTGACTTTGCTATGTCTCTGTACCTCTTATAGTAAAAAAACTGAGGGGAATTTCTGCATGTTTTAAGATCTAGCCCTTTAGACAGACTTGTGAAAAATAGGACCTCATGTTTAAAAATAAGCATTGTAAATGGATAATTGATTACATTAAAATTAGCTGGTAGTTAAAGATGCAGTCCAACCCCCACAATCAGTCCCCCTCCCCATTTTCTGCCAAAAATAAAGGTAAGTCATTCTGATAATGAGAATTTTAGAAATGACTCATACAAAAATATCTGTACCTCATTGCACAGTGTCTACAGAACCAGGTGATATAAGAGTTTATTAGGTGATGTGACAGTGCCTGTTTCTTCAGCACTTACAGAGGAGAGTCGCACCCCTATGTTCAGAAATTGGGGTTTGTGGTGCATATGTGAATGGCATGATAAATTCCAAATCACAGAACATCACCTATTTTAATAAGCTAAAATATCATTTAGTACAAAATTTAAGGAGCTCATCTTCATGTGAACCTGGCTGGACCTCTTCATCTTTCTTTGCCTCTCTTTCCTCATTGATAAAATATGATTAGTAATGTCCATTCTATCTAACTGATCAGATTGCTTTGAGAGAATTATGGGATAAGGGTTATACTTGTGAGTTCATATACAATTGCAAAATGCATTAAAATATCATTTGCAACTATGAATTTTGCTATAATCATAACAGTGTTAAAATAATAGTACATGCTTTCCAGATTAAATGATTTTTATTTCTTCAAAAATGTCTTCCATTTATGCTGTCTTATTTTTTATGCATGTGAAAACTGCCTCAAATTCTTTATTATAAGACATTTTAAATGTTGAAAATTCAAGTCTGAGCGGCTAATCTGAACACAAATATATGGTAGAAAGCGAAAGTTTATTCGATACACCTATTTGATTGAGTTTTTTACTAAAAACAGTCAAGATAGTGGAGTTAGATAGCACTAGTCTAAATGATGTTAGATCTCTTTAAAAGATGTTTTTCGGTGAATTTGACAAATAGCAATTACTAAACACAACACCAACAGTGATAAATACTCAATTTCAACCTGTCAGAAATAAACTGAAGACTAAAAGGAAGCGCATGATAGGAAACATCTGTTCCTTTCTCAGACCTGCTGAGAGATGATGAGGATACACCTTTTGACAATAAATAAATAATAAAATAATGTAAAACTTCAAAAGTCAGTTTGTTTTTTCACATTACCTCTTTGAACTGAAGAGAGAATCTGTACTGTAAAAAATGGAGAGATACGTGTCTCAGTGCTTAATACACACTAAAATAAACTTTGGATAATTTCATCTCCGTATTTTAATGAGGAGCAGATTAATGAGAGTTTTAGAACTTTAAAGACAAGGAAGTGCCAAGGTATATCGATTATGAATAAGATTCTAACCCCCTTTCTGATGACTTCTTTATGTTTATTATCAGGAAACAGTTCATTTATAAAGTAAACTTAGGAATTAAAAACTTTGTATTCAAAATTCAGTTACTTTTGGACTGTATTCAGATTAAGAAAGGTTAGAATTATGAACTAGATGTTTTTCTGCCTCAACAGAGTAAAGGTGCTGAAGATTTTTATTTCCACACTACCTCCTCTTTTTTTCTGCCATCATTGCTCTTCCGGGGATCCACGTTCTTCTCTCTGTTTTGTGGGAGGTGGTGGGGGTAAGTGAGGATTCAATATCACCCTGGGACACTGATAAAGGAGTTGATTACATCAGTGTTTCCACAGGGCAGGGTTAGACAGCACTCCTGCTTAGCTGTTCAGTAAAAGACACATGACAATTACTGGAAATATAAGAATTTTTAGTCCTTACTAGGGGTGATGTGCTATGCTCATTGAAATGTTGATAGGATAGTCTTCTGATGCAGATTCAGATTATACAGGACACAGATTGAGGAACATACTAAGGCTGGGAGACATTTATGGGAATGCTTGAGGATGTGCAAAGTGACAGTATGCTGAGTCTAGAAAAGATAAATCAATTACACATAGAACACTAGTGGTATTTCATTCTGCAGTATATGGAGAGTTGGTGAAGAGCCTTGAATAAGCTAGACTAGCACTGTCCCATTGAAATATAACCCAAGACAACTAAAAACATTTAATTATTTTAGTAGTTATTAATTTAAATATTTATTACTATATATTTAGTAGTTGGTAGCTTTAATACTTGTTAAAAATAGTTAAAAGAAGCAAGGAAACTCAATGTTAATCATAATTAACTCAGCATATACAAAAATATTATTTGTACATGTAATCAACATTAAATTAATGAGATGTTTTATATTTTTTGTACTAAGTTTTTAAACTCTGTTGTGTATCTTATCTACAGCCATCTCAATTCCTACACCATTTTTTTATCCAAAATATGCTTCATATTTAGATGCCATAACATTTAAAGTTACAAAAGTAGATTTATATACCTAAGTTGTTCCAGTTTCCCAACAATTGAACTGATGTCAGTTTTTAAACTTACATTTAAATTGACTGAAATTGAAATTTCCGTTTCCAGTCATACCAGCTTCATTTCAAGGGATGAACAGCAACATGTGACTAGTGGTTCTCATATTGGATAGTGCAGCTATAAACTGAGAAATTTCAGCTGGCCAACACAGCCTTGGAAAAGAAAGCATTATGAAATGGCAGGCAGATGAGAAAAGGTCATGATATACAAAGTTTATAAGCTAGATAATCAGATTCTGAGTAATTCAGTGGTGACTCTCATAAAATTCACTTGCTCAATATTCAGTCCTTTCCAGTTGTAGTGATACACAAATCCAGAGGGGAGTATAATTGAGGAAAATTTTCAAAGCTTTTAAAAAATTATATTGTAAGAGTATGGAGATATCTTGGATAACTCTTAGATATCATCTAGTCCAATTCACTTTATATTTATGAAACATGTCTAGAAAATACTATTCACTTATCCAAAGTCAAAGTCAATTAACACAAAGGCTGCTCTTAGATCTAGATCCAGAAAATTGTGTTTTTTTTCTATAGTATCAAATAATATTCAAATATAATATTAATCTTAAATGAATAACCCACAAATAAAATTTTCACTCCTTTACATGAGACATTTCCCAGTTTTTCAAACCACTGTATTACATTATTACTCACTAATAGCTTTGTTATGAAATATCACCTCTATTGGGTAAAAAACTTAAAAACAAAATTTAAATTAAATAGAAAAAATAAATATAAATTCCTTTAATAACAAGAAGAAGAACACAACTGAAGTTAAAACTTTAGGCTTGAACTTAAACTGAGCCTGATATCAAGTATGTGTAAGAAAACTGTTAATTGAAACAATTTTGTCTGATAAACATGTGATTCACTGTCTGAACCAATCTGAGTGAGAAATACAAATTCATGTTTTCCTATTTGACTTTGCAGGTGAACTTTAGTACCAATAAGTTGAATGCATATGTGACACACCTGTAATTATTCACCAGTTACTTCCATACCTTGTTTGTTCTAGAAGAAAATACTGCAGCAATTTTTTTTGTCTTTAAAAAAGAATTATAGATGTCTTCAACCTGTGCCAAAGTGAACATGTTCACACATCTCAGTTATTGCTCATCGTGGAATATATATTATGCTACCTATATTATCTCCACAGACAAATGAGTAAGTTTGGAAGTATATAAGTTTAGCATTCTATTTCCCTTGTATTTCATTGTAAATAAGTTATTTAACAGTTACATATATTGAGCACTTAAGGTTGTATAAAGTCAGCTATTGGAAGTCAATCCTAGAAACAGCCACTAGTTTTGAGTTGATACTTCATTTGGCTCTTTTACCTGAAAGATTTATATGAGGGCAAGCAAAGCCTGTTTACTCAGAGCTTGCTCTAGCAAAGGAGGCAGCCACCATCATTTGTGTTTTGGCAGAAACTCAAAGGCAAACAGGAGAGTGGAAAAGCTTTATGGAGAAAAATAAATAAATAAATAAATAAATGGGAAGCCTTTGAGTATTCTCTGATTGGAGGCTCTTTGGAATGGGGAAGCTGTAGGTGGGCCAATTAGAAGCAAAGCATCCTTTATGAGTGGTTATGGGTATGTATTTGGCTTTTCCTGTTGGTCTTAAGTTGGAAGTGGGGACAAAGATTAAGGAAACTGTCAGTTATTAATCATGTCCTGGCCATTTTAGGAATGATTTTACAGGGACTATTGTTTCTCTTCCTAGATGATTACTAGAGATAGTGGTCTGACTTCCTAAAAGTCTGAATTATAGATAGCAGACTGACTTCCTGGACTGGTTGTTGTAGATAATAAGTTGGTTTGCTGGGCTTGTTGCTGCATATTTTTGGTTAGAATTCTATTTTTATATAGAGTTTGGCTGTTATCCATTTGTATGTTCAGTCTTTTGGTATCCATAAACAATAATGACTCACTGGGATATTTTAAACAATTAATCAACAGACTATTTTTTTGATTAATGGTATTATTTCACTTCTTAAAGTGATTAGATTTGCATTTATCCTGTTTAATTTTGGAAACTTTACTCTCAGGATATACAAACTGCTCATTTTTCAGTCAGTATTCTTAGAGAGAAATAAGAAAAGAGGAACAAAATATTTACTTAAATGTAATTTTCTAAAAACATTAATCATAATTAAATGCATCTTTGAGTTGTACAATGTTGTTTAAGACTGTGAAAATAATTCAAAATAAAGATAAATCACTTCAATAGAAGTGATGCAATAAAAATTCTTTATTAGAAAAATCACTGAAAATATTTCCAAAATTCAGTTTCTTATTATCCTTTTGTCACAAATTAGGAAATACTGTGATCAAGGCAGACTTGTTTTCTTTTTAAAATTTCAGTGGTCTAATTTTTGAGGGTGGGAAAACTTGTATGAAGTGTTGGAAATTTAAGTAAAACATAATTCTCCATTTTTGTTATCTGAACACGATTAGGCAAAGAGAGGAAATGACCTGGTGAATGAAGTATATTCAATAATTATATCAGTTGGATAAACATTTTGTATATTACTGAACTATTTCAAATGAGGATCACAGAGTTGTAAGACCAGATATTTTATTTACTTATTTATGTTAATTGAATAGAGATTGTATTTACTTATTTCTGTTAATTGAATATTTGAAGTTAATGAATACTATTTAAGAGTACGACTGTATAAAAGGGAATGTGGATAGAACACTGATAAACCAACATCTTGTAATGCTCAAGAATAAGTTGATTGGGATGCCTCATCTCTCTTATATATAAAGCAAGACCAAGCCAACACTTTTCCTTAGTTAGGTATCTTTTTCATTTATACAATAACTACTTTTATTATTTTTCTAGGGCTGGCTGCCATGTCAAAGAGCTATCAACCAGGTACATTAAAACAATATGAATTTATTCTTTCACAGTTCTGGCGGTTAGAGGTCTCAAATCACAGTGTCATCAGGGCCATGTTCCCTCTGAAGACTCTAAAAAAGAAGACTTCCTTGTCTCTTTTAGATTCTTGTGGCTGCTAGTAATCTTTGGAATTCCTTAGTTTGTGTGGCAGCATCATTTCAATCTTTGCCTCTGTCTTTTTTTTTTTCCATCTTAAAATTACTTTTTTTTTTTTTTTTATTATACTTTGAGTTCTAGGGTACATGTGCATAACGTGCAGGTTTGTTACATATGTATACCTGTGCCATGTTGGTGTGCTGCACCCATCAACTCGTCAGCACCCATCAACTCGTCATTTACATCAGGTATAACTCCCAGTGCAATCCCTCCCCCCTCCCCCCTCCCCCCTCCCCATGATAGGCCCCGGTGTGTGATATTCCCCTTCCCCAGTCCAAGTGATCTCATTGTTCAGTTTCCACCTATGAGTGAGAACATGCGGTGTTTGGTTTTCTGTTCTTGTGATAGTTTGCTAAGAATGATGGTTTCCAGCTGCATCCATGTCCCTACAAAGGACACAAACTCATCCTTTTTTATGGCTGCATAGTATTCCATGGTGTATATGTGCCACATTTTCTTAATCCAGTCTGTCACTGATGGACATTTGGGTTGATTCCAAGTCTTTGCTATTGTGAATAGTGCTGCAATAAACATACATGTGCATGTGTCTTTATAGCAGCATAATTTATAATCCTTTGGGTATATACCCAGTAATGGGATGGCTGGGTCATATGGTACATCTAGTTCTAGATCCTTGAGGAATCACCATACTGTTTTCCATAATGGTTGAACTAGTTTACAATCCCACCAACAGTGTAAAAGTGTTCCTATTTCTCCACATCCTCTCCAGCACCTGTTGTTTCCTGACTTTTTAATGATTGCCATTCTAACTGGTGTGAGATGGTATCTCATTGTGGTTTTGATTTGCATTTCTCTGATGGCCAGTGATGATGAGCATTTTTCCATGTGCCTGGTGGCTGTATGAATGTCTTCTTTTGAGAAATGTCTGTTCATATCCTTTGCCCACTTTTTGATGGGGTTGTTTGTTTTTTTCTTGTAAATTTGTTTGAGTTCTTTGTAGGTTCTGGATATTAGCCCTTTGTCAGATGAGTAGACTGCAAAAATTTTCTCCCATTCTGTAGGTTGCTTGTTCAATCTGATGGTAGTTTCTTTTGCTGTGCAGAAGCTCTTTAGTTTAATGAGTTCCCATTTGTCAATTTTGGCTTTTGCTGCCGTTGCTTTTGGTGTTTTAGACATGAAGTCTTTGCCCATGCCTATGATTCAAATTGGCCCTCTTTGCAGATGACATGATTGTATATTTAGAAAACCCCACTGTCTCAGCCCAAAATCTCCTTAAGCTGATAAGCAACTTCAGCAAAGTCTCAGGATACAAAATTAATGTGCAAAAATCACAAGCATTCTTATACACCAGTAACAGACACAGAGCCAAATCATGAATGAACTTCCATTCACAATTGCTTCAAAGAGAATAAAATACCTAGGAATCCAACTTACAAGGGATGTAAAGGACCTCTTCAAGGAGAACTACAAACCACTGCTCAGTGAAATAAAAGAGGACACAAACAAATGGAAGAACATACCATGCTCATGGATAGGAAGAATCAATATCGTGAAAATGGCCATACTGCCCAAGGTAATTTATAGATTCAATGCCATCCCCATCAAGCTACCAATGAGTTTCTTCACAGAATTGGAAAAAACTGCTTTAAAGTTCATATGGAACCAAAAAAGAGCCCGCATCTCCAAGACAATCCTAAGTCAAAAGAACAAAGCTGGAGGCATCACGCTACCTGACTTCAAACTATACTACAAGGCTACAGTAACCAAAACAGCATGGTACTGGTACCAAAACAGAGATATAGACCAATGGAATAGAACAGAGTCCTCAGAAATAATACCACACATCTACAGCCATCTGATCTTTGACAAACCTGAGAGAAACAAGAAATGGTGAAAAGATTCCCTATTTAATAAATGGTGTTGGGAAAATTGGCTAGCCATAAGTAGAAAGCTGAAACTGGATCCTTTCCTTACTCCTTATATGAAATTAATTCAAGATGGATTAGAGACTTAAATGTTAGACCTAATACCATAAAAATCCTAGAGGAAAACCTAGGTAGTACCATTCAGGACATAGGCATGGGCCTCTCTCTTTATATGGCTTTCTTTCCTGTGTCTCTATGTCTAAATTTCTCACTTATAAAAGCAACAGTCATCAAATTAGGACCCAACCTAGTTCAATATGAGTTCATTTTACCTTGCTTACATTTATGAAGACCTTATTTCCAGGTAAAGTCAAATTTATAGGTACAATAGTCAGGATTTCAACACATCTTTTTGGAGGACGCAATTAAAACCCACAACACTGCCCAATATCTTTGCATTGGCTAAACTTCTATTTCTTAGGTAGAGCTTTATTTTTTAGCTTAAAGCTCTCATCCTGATCATTTTCCTGGCAGAGATAAATTTTTCAGCTTGGAAGAGCCCTAAGAGTTATATAGATACCCAAATAATTCATGATTACACTTAACAAATTCCAGGCATTATTTTAAGTACATTATATATAATATTGTATTTAATCTTTACAAAGACTGTTTAGTACTGTTATTATTTCCATGTTACACAGGAAATAACTGAGTGCTTTGAACAAAAATAAATTAACTTTGTTCTCCACAAGTATAGGATTGTTTAGATAACTCTAGTTAGGTATCACTGAGAATCTGCCTTGCTATAGGTGGCATGTATTATGATGAATCCTAGTCTCCATGTGAATTTTGCCTCCTAGTTAACAAATGGATACACAGATAGTCATACAACCTATTCTGTATATATGAACACCTCTCTATACTTCTAAATGCTCTGACAGCATATATCAAGAAATGTTCATTTGGGCCCAGTGCAGTGGCTCACTCCTGTAATCCCATCACTTTGGGAGGCTAAGGCAGGCCGATCACCTGAGGTCAGGAGTTCAAGATCAGCCTGGTCAACACAGTGAAACCCCGTCTCTACTAAAAATACAAAAATTAGCCGGGTGTGGTGGTACACACCTGTAGTCCCAGCTACTCAGGAGACTAAGGCAGGAGAATCGCTTGAACCCAGGAGTCAGAGGTTGCGGTGAGCCAAGGTCGTGCCACTGCACTCCATCCTGGGCAACAGAGTGAGACTCTGTCTCACAATTCTGAGGCCAGAAGTCCAAGATCAAGGAGTCCTCCTTGCTTTGCAGACGGCTGCCTTCTTGCTATGTGCTCACATGGTCATCCCTCTGTCTGTGTTGTCTGTATCTTAATCTTTTCTTAAAAAGATATTAGTCCTATTGGATTGGTCCACCCTGAGAATCCCATTTTAATTTAATTACCTCTTTAAAGGCCTTACTTCCAAACATAGTCATATTCTGAGGTATTGTATGTTAGGACTTCAATATATGAACTTGAAGGGGACAAAATTCAGCCCAAAGCAGAGGTAATAATCATTTTTTGTGCTCCTTTCTTATTCTCATGTCACAAAGTGAAAGCTCGGAGAGAATGATGCCCAAACATCATCATATACACCATAAAATAAATATTTTGAGCTTTTTTATAATGTCAGGCATATTTGCTCTGGAATTAGATTACCAAGTTATCCTCAATAATCATATATCCAGTTGAAATGCCTGAATGAATATATCCTATAAATCACACTCCATTACACATATCAAAGTCATTTGATTGCACCAAGTTATAAATGTTTACCCTCACATTTTTGCCAGCATAATAAATTATCAACCTGATCAAATAAAATTGCCCTGCAGGGAATTGCATCTTCAAATATGCCTCCTCACTCAAATGTTTAAGCTCATATCTGTATGTTCCCCACTACCTTATGGTTTTCCCTTGTTCTACTTGATATGCAACCAGGATACTATTTCATCTGATATTTCATTTAGCGTTTTATGACTTTTCCTTTACAATATGCAACATGAAACTCTTTTGTTTTAGAGTTCTCCTTGCTCACAGTCTTCCTACTGCTCTCTGATATTCACTCCTCAAGGAAAAAAAAAAAAAAATGTCCTTGGCTCTTGCTTCTACTTGTAGAAGTGGGTAATCAATAGAAAATCCCTTATTACACTACTGTCATTTCTGCCAGTGAGAAAATTTAGTAACTACTGGGGTGCAATCACACAAAATCATGTGGATTCTCAGTCTCTCTCTGAAACTGTGCACTAAGATAAACTCTGTGATTCATTTCATTTTCAACAACCTGTCATTTGCCTGACTGACCTGTGTCAGGCTGTACCGAGGCCATAATTCTCAGAGGCATTTACAGGACAATTTCAGCATGTATTAAAGGACTAAGAATCTTTTTTTAAAAAAAAATCCTGATATCTTAGAAAAAGAACACGGATAACAGGTAAAGGATTAGTAGAGATAAAATAACTCCTGTAGTTTTCCCTGAGATCAGGAGTGCAAATCTCAGCTGTTATTAAATTTTTACTCTACCATTCACAGTCTGAACAAGTTTTATGCCTCAGTTTCCATTAAATAAAAATTAACATTCCTTAAAGTTTATATCATACTTAACCAACAATAGCAAGTACCTTGAACATATGAAAGTCTGTTATTACACTCCAATATTCTGTAGTGCATTCTACACACTAATCAAAATAAGAATTACATTCTCTATCAAGGCTCCCACCCTACAGAGTCTCCAAAAGAATTGTAGTTATTATAGCCAAAAATCACCAGAGCTAATTTCAGCCCAAGGAAGGGTTAGTCATTTGAGCCATGAGACAGGGGCTGAGCTGAAACGTGTTCTTTTGAATTGTCATGTTCTTCATCTCTAGCATTTGATAACCACATCTATCTTTTTAGAGTTCCCCAGATTTTCTTGAAATAGTATTGAGCAGAAAAAATTATTTTTTTTTTAGGTTCAGGGGTACACGTGCTGGTTTGTTATGTAGGTAAATTGTGTGTCACGGGGGTTTGGTGTACAGATTATTTTCTCATTCAGGTAATAAGCATAGTACCTTATAGGTAGTTTTCCTATCCTCCCCCTCCTCCCATCATCCACCCTTAAGTAAGTCCCAGTGTTTGTTGTTTCCTTCTTTGTGTTCATGTGTACTCAATGTTTAGTTTCCACTTAAAAGTGAAAACACGTGGCATTTGGTTTTCTGTTCCTGTGTTAGTTCACTCAGGATAATGGCCTCCAGCTCCATCTATGTTGCTGCAAAGGACAAGATCTCATTCCATTTGATGGCTGCATAGTATTCAATGGTGCATACATACCATATTTTCTTTATCCAGTCTACTGTTGGTGGATATTTAAGTTGATTCAATATCTTTCCTATTGTGAATAGTACTGCAATTAATATACACATGCACCTGTCTTTATTATAGAATCATTTACATTCTTCTGGATATAACCCAATAATGGGATTGCTTGGTTGAATGGTAATTCTGTTTTGAGTTCTTTGAGAAATTGCCACACTGATTTCAGAGTTGCTGAACTAAGTTGCATCAGTATATAAGGATTCTCTTTTTTCCCTGCAACCTCACCAACATCTGTTGTTTTTGACTTTGTAATAATAGTCATTCTGACAGATGTGAGATGGTATCTCATTGTGGTATTGATTTGCATTTCTCTAATGATTGAAAATCATTAGAGATTTTCATCTAATGGAAAAATGTTGAGCATTTTTTCATATGCTTACTGGTTGAATGTATGTCTTCTTTTTAAAAGTGTCTGTTCATGTCCTTGGCCCATTTTTATTTTACTATTACTGTCATTATTATTTTGCTTGTTAATTAAAGTTCCTTACAAATTCTGAATGTTAGACCTTTTTTGGATGCATAGTTTGCCAATATTTTCTCCCATTTTGTAGTTTGTCTGCTAACTCTGTTGATATTTTCTCTTGCAGTGCAGAAGCTCTTTAGTTTAATTCGGTCCCATTTGTCAATTTTTGTTTTTGCTGTAATTGCTTTTGGTGTCTTCTTCATGAAATATTTGCCAGGGCTTGAGTCTAAAATTTCTCTGGTTGTCTTCCAGGGTTTTTATAGTTTTAGACTCTTCATTTAAGTCTTTAATCTATCTTGACTTGATTTTTGTATATGGTGTAAGGAAGGGATCCAGTTTCAATCCCCTGCATAACTAGTTAGCCCAGCACCATTTATTGACTAGGGAGTCCTTTCCCGATTGCTTGTTTTTATGAGCTTTGTCAAAGATATAGCTTATAGCTGCATGCATCTATAAGTGTGCAGCATTATTTCTGGATTTTCTATTCTGTACCATTGGTCTAGGTGTCTGTTTTGTACCAGTACCAGTACTAGGTGTCTGTTTTGGTTACTATAGCCTTGTAGTATAGTTTCAAGTCAGGTTACCTGATTCCTCCAGCTTCGTTCATTTTACTTAGAATTTTCTTTGCTATTTGGGCTCTTTTTAAAATTCTAAATACATTTTAGAATTTTTTTTCTAAATCTGTGAAGAATGTCATTTGTAGTTTGATAGGAATAGCATTGAATCTGTAGACTGCTTTGGGAAGTATGGCCATTTTAACAATATTGATTCTTCCTATTCCTGAGCATGAAATGTTTTTCCAGTTGTTTGTGTCATCTCTAATTTCTTTGAACAGTATTTTGTAATTCTCATTTTAGAGATTTTTCACCTCCCTGGTTAGCTGTATTCCTATGTGTTTTATTCTTTAATAAATACTGCAGCTATTGTATATGAGACTGTGTTCTTGACTGTTAATATTTTATGTATCAATATATAAGATAATTACCTAGGAAGAAATGTTCCTATTTAAATGACCTTTTAGCATATTCTTCACTTTTTTTCCTCTCAGGATTCTCAGCTGGTGAGGGAAGCAGATCAATCAGACCTTGAAGAAAATACCTTCAGAAAATTTAGTATATTCACTCCTAGAAGTTCTAAACACATAAACATCTAATGTTTCCAGATTTTGTCTTTCTTGTTATGGTTGTTTGAACCTTATCTTTTAAATCCCCCCCATAATACTAAAAAGAAAACATAGTCTCCTAAGGGTTGTAGGGGAGAAGAAATATATTTACTTTCTATTTTAGCTTCATGACTGTGACCCTGTAAGAAAAGACAGATTCACAAAAGGAAAGTACATAAATATATTTAATATAAATTTTGCATAATATGGGAGACTTCAGAAAGGATCACAGAAACAGGGTAACTTGCAGATTTTTATGTACAGTCATGTAGGAGTATGATTGGAGGACAAAAGATATGATCTAATAGTCATAAACTGGGGGGAAATTAGCAGGGTCTCTTTGTTCAGATTCCTCTTGGCATCAGTGTGTTTTTGCAGATAAGGATGTTCTTTTCATCTGGGAATAAGGTGAGCACATCTGGAATGAAAGTCCTATGACCCACTTCAGAGAGAGGTCAGAAAATTCTTGTATAGCCTGCCTCAGTGGAGAAGGGCAAGGGGTAGGTAAGAATGACCCTCCTGCTTCTGCCATTTCCTCAAATGACAATGTGCGACATTTCAGGGTAGTCTGTCCTGAACCCCAACAGTGTCCAAGATTGCAAATCAATGACAAATTGGACTACCTTATTATATAAGAGGTGATGTAACTGAATTTAAGTGTGCATACGTTTTCATTGATTTCTATAACCTAAGTCAGGGTAAAGTCCTGATTCTGAAAATGGCCACTCATATTCTAGGAAGAAACAGTAAATTTAAGTTTACATACCAGCTCTGTTATATTTACAAAATATTAAATATGATTGATAAAGGCCATAGTGACACTGTTCCTCCATGAATAATAACTTATAAACATAAGAAGTTATAAAAATAATATGACTTTTACTTACAGAGTAAAATATTTTGCACTGTAATCCTAGTTTGAAGTACTAAATAAAACTAAGGGGTGGAGAAGATCAGAAAATAAATTTTAAAGAAGGTTTCAAGAATTTCATTAATGCTAATTGGCAATTTTAGCAGCTTTCCATGTCAATTTCCCACTTCTCTTGACTATTTCTTACCTTTTTGTCCCTTCTTTAAAACGGAAATATTTCTTCTTGTTTCTTTTCTTGTGTTGATGATCTTGACTCCTTTTCCATTTAGAAAATGAAAAGAATTAAAAGAGAGCTTTTAACACGTCATTGCCAGCCAGCATCCATTTGTCTTCATCTACTCTTTATTTCCCTGTAACCAGCAGAAGGAGGGGACAGTGCTCTTACCTAAGCCTAGCCTCTCCTCTTGTTCATGTCCAGCACTTCTCATTCAATAGAAGATATTATTCCAAAGATTTCTCTCTCTTTCCTCTGTCTTCCCTCTTTATCCTCCATTGGATTATTTCTGTCAAAATGCAAACATAAACATTCTACACTATATCCAGTCCTAAAAAAAAGACTATTTTAATAAAATTCCATTTCACCCTCCATTCCTCTTGTGCTCCTATCCCCTTTCTCTTATCCCTCTTACATCAAAAGTCCTCAACAGTCTTTCCCTCCTTTTTCTTTCTTGGCTGTCTTCTTTTTGTTCTTTTTTTAAACCACTGAATTGGGTTTTCATCCCCATTATGCTGCTGTAACAGCCCTTTATACCACTCAATATATGTATTCATGGAATCATTCATTCAAGAAAATGTTTTGAGCACCTACTATGTGTCATATCCCCACAAAGATAGTGAGTGGGAACCTCAGTACCCAAACACTTCTTTTTCCTTTTGTTCAGGAGTAAAATTTTAAACTCTTGAAGGGATCATAGCTGAGCAAATCTTGATATATTTTCAGGAAAACTGTACAGATGGACAAATTTTGCGCCCTTCTACTTCTTATTTCTCAGAGGAGAGGGGACATACAAAATAGACCCAGGATATCTTGAACAGTGACTACACTCAATTTTATGGTACTGCCCTTGGCCCAGGAAGTCATTTCTCCTCTCCTGGGACCCATACTTAAGACAGTCGTACACCTGAATCCCTTTAAATTACAGACTTCAAAGATACAAAGAATCTAAATGTGTAAATTTATTTTCATCAAATTTTATCTTCATTACTGCCTCAGCCTCCGACGTAGCATATTTACATGCTAAATGGCTTCTGGACGTTTAGGCTTTTACTCTATACATATATGAAATGTATATATATTCTTTCCATGTCCCCTTTTAAGCACCTTAACCATATAAACTTCAGAAGATTTCCTGATATTTTGGTTCTTCTTCTTTTAATGGTCTTCTATGACTTTTCTTGAAAATACTTTTCTAAAACGTTTCAGCATCTAGTCCAGAAAAGTAAATTCAGTAACTGACTTTGGGCACTGTGGTGCTGCTTCAAAAAGATACTAGTTTTCTTTGTCAATGACTGACTTTGCTAGAGAATTTTTAAGGCGGAAGATAGAGGATTCCTTTTTTTCTCTTCTGCTCCTCAGAGGAATATCTTTCTTCTACATGTGTTAAAATTTTTTAGAGGAAAACACTGATCTAGTAATTGATAGATTTGAATTTTAAGTCTCAAAACAACCTCTGAACTACATTGATCACTTTTGTGCTATATATCTGATTAATAACGGCTTTGAAGCTCTTGTGATAGAGGTGTTATTAGGTATGTTCAAGGTTCCTACAATAAACATTCTCTTCCAGTGTAGTTCAGTAGTCCAATAAACATGGCAAGAGTAGCTTTTCCATTCAGATACCTCAAAGTTTTACCAGAAGAACATCGCTTTAATTTTTTTTAAAAGATTTCAAATTAAAACCACTTAATTAGGTCGACTGGTTGTCTCTGGTTATTTAGAAATAAAATGGAAGATGCTATGGAGAAACCGTAATGAACTTAACAAATAAAATACAGTAAGATGTAGCATGAACCAATCTACTTTGCCTAGAAATGTGAACATAACAAATTAACAAACTTAAAACTGCATAGCTCTTTCTATGTGGAAACCTTATGCCAACAACAACAAATCTTCCAGTGAGGTGTTTTATCTCTAGGTAGAACGGCTTCAAGTACAATTAAAGGATCAGTGTTTTTCAATCCTAGTCCCTTTTTTCTTACTTTCTCAAGTGGGAAGAAGTCAAGCATTTGACATAAAGCAAACTGAAGGAATATGGTATTTAAAATAGGTTGTCTCTTCCATAGGGAAATAACAGATTTGAATCTTCTTAGCTTACCTCCAACAGTTTATACTGGCAACAATACAATTTAAAACAGCAGATGGTTACTTGCATATCATAGATAAGCAGGAAAAAAGATAGTGAGACACCAACTGGGATTGCAGCTGGGAAAACTTACAAATTTCAGTAAGGGCTACAGAGATTGAATGTTTATGAGCAATAAAGAAAGGAAACGTGAACAGGAGGCAAAAACCTTAATACAAAAAGGAAAGGTTAATGTGGCAGGTGGTATAGGCCTGTTACTCTTTCCCCTAGGAGAGAGTAAATGCATTTGATAATTTTGCTGTTGCAGAACATGTACACCATCAGAAGAGTGCAGCATGGACACAAAGGGCTATAATGCAGCAAGTAGACTCATCATGTTCACCACTGAGCATACCTTCACACTGCATTCAGTAAATGGCTCCCTTCTGCATACACAATAAGCCTGTACTCAGCTGAGCTTTCCTTTCTTCTCTGCTGATATTAGTGTATTTCTTTTCCTGTCTCATCATGAACCTATATCGATTACGCAAACGTATTAATAAATAGATCACCTCTGTAGCATGTGGCTAATGCTCTAATTTGCTCACAGCAAACTGAGATTCCTAATGCATGAATTCCATTTGAAATAAATTATACAGGCTGTAGAGTTTATTACATTTTAGTTCGGTCTGGAACAATTTTCTAGATCTCATTTGATTTCTGTTGCTTATTTTGTTATTTAATCTCTATGTTCCTTCATCTGCGAAAGGGGATACTAATAGTACCTACTTCATAGGTTTATTGTGAGGATTTAATGAGTAAACATAAAGCATTGAAGCAGCAAAGCACTGTGCTGGCTACTAAATGTTATTTTTAGTAGTGTCAGTGTGTGCAGACAACACTGCAGAGCAGTTTACTGCACACCCTCTTCTTGCTTTAAAAGTTCCAGCTTCCCTCCTTCTACCCTACTAGTGCAGCAGTAACTTTTTAAAATTACAAGTGAAAAATAGCTGACATTTAGTGTTCACGATGTCTCAGGCACTATTCTAAGTATTTTATATGTATCAACACATTTGATTTTTACAAGATCCTATGATGAAGATGTTAATATTTCCATTTTACATGTGAGGAAATGAAGGCACAGAGGAGTGAAAACTCTTTTCCTATGGCAACATAGTTAATAACTGATGGAACCCAGCTTCAGAACCAGGCTGTTTGGCTCCAGGGTCCACAACCATTTCCACTTCTGTACATAGCTGTCTCCGTTTGTTCTCACATTATCCTATCTTTATGCCTCAGTTCTTTCATTCTAGTCCCAACTCAACTGAGTTTCTCACCTATTCTTTGACTTGATTACTTCCCACTTGCCCTGTAATACTTTCTTTCCAAGTATCTTTAATTTTTCCCACTTCAGCTGCTTTCCGAACAACCAGCTTTCCTTTTGAAATTAATAAGTGTAACCCTTTAATTGGTGTGATCGTGTCCTAGGAATATTCCATTTCCTCTCCTTTTCTTTACTCCATATTTAACTTCATGAGACAAAGTCTATGCCAGCTGTTGGCAACTGTTATCAAGTTCTTTCCTCACCTATTCCCACTACACCTATTCACACTACTGCTCTCTGGAAGTTACTGTGACCCAGGCAAACCTAAAGACCTTTTCTGGCTCTCCTCTCATAGGAGGGCCTTTGGAGACAGAGCCCACAAAGCAGTTATTCCAGGAAATGAGTGAATTAGGATAAATGTTATGAGAGACAGTATAAAAGACTTCCTTTACAAATTAGTGTTCCTTGTGTTGCTTCTATTTATTATCACTTCAGGAGCTACTCTTGATTACTTAGGACTTAAATAATTCACTGTGATATATATTTTACCAATATATTTGAAATAACTATATAATTTTCTATATTTGAAGATTTGTTTTTTCATTATTTTGACATTTTCTTAACATTGTTCTTTTCCCTCAAACTCTAACAATGTTACAAATAAAAATTCTTACAAATAAAGAAGATGATTAGCATAATAATGTCCATGACCCTCAATTTCTTAAAGCAACTGACATTTAAAAACTGGTTGGACAGGTTGTCATTGAACTGTAAGAATTACCTATGGACTTTCAGATAATTGCTAATTTAAAAATATGCATGGTTTGTAACTGTGTATTGTTTAAAGTGAATCTCTCTCTCTCTCTCTCTCTCTCACACACACACACACACACACACACACACACAGATATATATATATATACAAGTCTCTACTGACATAGGCCCTGAGCTAAATTCAGGGTCTAGGCTAGGAAAGGCTACTTCTTGTTTCAACTGGCATTCATAAAACGTCATTTCCTGACTGGGTATTAGGCTCAGCTTTTAAAGGGTATCTTTGTATCTCTCACAACACATAGCACAGTGTATGAGGTAGAATAATTATTCAATTATTCCATTCTATTATTCAATAATTACTCATGGAATGAATGCATGACTCTATGACAGGTTGAAGAGAATGAAGAGAGTATTTTTATAGTTTCCTCTTGCTGCTCACATCATGTTTTACTTGAGAACTATGTGGTGTTTTAGAAGCAGAATCTTGGAAGTTTAACTAAAAACAGGGAGAAGAGAAAGTTTATATACAGAATGATAATATTTCCTCCTTCCATCCAGTTCTATCCTGGCATTTTGGCTTTTACCAGGTAACAGCAGTTACCTGGCTGAATATTATGCTAGTCATAATAACGCAAAGACTGAATATTGATTTAAACAAAATTGTGCTAGAACTATGTTGGATTCTGTATTACTCAGGGTCCTTCAGAGAAATATAACCAACAGAAGATATATATTAATATACACAAACATACATATATTTTTATATATACACACATTTATATACATATATATGAACTTTGTGTATTTGCATGTGTATATATATGTGTGTGAAAGAGAGAGATTTATTATAATAAATTGGCTCTCTGAAGCCGAGGTGACCACATAACAATCAAAAATGGGAAAAAAAAAAAAAAAGGCTCATATAATTTTGAAAGCTGACCAGTTGCAAGATCTGCAAGGTAAATTGGTGAGCTGCAGATTGAGGAGAGGTGATGGTGTGGTCCCAATCCGAGGTCTAGCAGACTTAAGACCTCGGAAGAGCCAATGTTGTAGTTTGAGTCCAGAGATAAGGTAAAACCAATATCTCAGTTTGAAAACAGAGAGGCAGAAAGAATCCTCTCCTATTCAGGAGAAGCTCATCCCTTTTTGGATGAGGTGTACCTACTTTGGGGAGGGTACTCTGCTTTCCTCAACCTGCTGATTTAAATGTTAATCCTGGCCAGACCTGAAGGCTCACGCCTGTAATCCCAGCATTTTCGGAGGCTGAGGTGGACGGAACACTTGAGGTCAGCCTGGCTACCACGGTGAAATCCTGTCTCTACTAAAAATGCAAAAAATCATCCAGGCACAGTGGTGTGTGCCTATAGTCCCAGCTACTAGGGACGCTGAGGCACGAGAATCGCTTGAATCCAGAGGACTGAGGCTGCAGCGAGCAGAGATTACACCACTGCACTCCAGCCTGGGCAACAGAGGGAGACTCTGTCTCAAAAAAAAAAAAAAAAAAAAGTTAATTCCATTTACAAACACCTTCATAGAAACAGCCAGCATAATGTTTGACCATATGTGGGTACCTCATGGCCTGGTCAAGCTGACACAAAATGAACCATCACAGATTTTATAAGAGTGTAATATATGGTGGCCCGGGTGGCTGGGGGTGGTGGTGCTAAGCATGGGGTGGGTGCAAAATCGCGACGATTATTAAAACAACTTTTTGGCAATTTAAAACAAGCTAGTAATATAGGCATATTTAGAGGACTCCAAAAAAGGACATTTTAAAAAATTACAATTTTAAATAATATTTAACATTTATTGAGTATCATCAGTACTCTGTTAGTTGTTTGTTTTTGTTTTCAATATTTTTTTCACGTAATTCTTATAGAAACTCTGTGGTAACTGTGATTGTTGTCACCATGTTACAGATTAGCAAAGTTTACCTGTGACACAGTGGTTAAGATCACACATGGACGCTGGAGTCAGACTACTAGGGTTCAAAGCCTGGTTCTGCTACTTACCAGATGGCTGACCATGAGCAATTTACTTAGCCACTTTGTGCCTCAGTTTTCTTATCTAGAAAGTGTAATAATAGTACAATCTGTTCTGATGGCTGTGATTTAACTGACTTAAAATTTGTAATGTGTATAAAATCCTTAAAGCAGTCCTGACACTGATGGAAAATATTTAAGTGTGTTAATAATAACAAAAAGTATTATTTTGGTATTATTTGCCACCAGAAAAAAGTATTATTAGTCACAACTAAGACCAAGAGCACCTACTAAGTTTCCCAGTGTCTGGCACTGTAACACGATTTTTACAGATCAATCTTATGCAGTTTTAGAGACAATACTAAGTGTTTTGATATGCATTTTCATCTTCACAAAAAGTCTAGCAGATAGATTTGATAATTCTCATTTTTAAAGCAAGGAAATTGAGGTTTAGAGAATCAGCATGGCCATTTGATATTATGGTATATCTCTTTTTCCTTCTCCAACTCAACTAAAATTAGATGAATAAAACAAGAATAAATCCACAAAAAGAATCCAAACAAATGGGAGCTAACCCCACAGGAGGGTTGGCAACCTAATTTTGGAAGGTGGAAAGTGAGCAAAGGTATGGTTACTGTATAGATCATTCATCTATGCTCTTAGCTCAAATCCATCCTTCTTTATGATGTTGGACATGGCGATCTCTGAACTCCATTTCTCAGAAATCCTTGCTGGCTGGCTTCTTGTCAGAGTCTCTCAATAGTGGGGACTAAAGGGAGATCAGACAACAAGAGTTTCTTTGTGTTCTGATAAAGATAAAGATTCTCATCCTAACCAGACTTCAGTTAGGCTCCTCTGAAGCTTCTTGCCAACTAGGCCACAACTTTTGGACTCCTGTGTCTGTCTTGTATCACTCAATTTTAGCAAGAATCCTGCTAAGCTGGTTTAGTGAGAATCCCTCACCGTCAATATCTGATCATCCTCAATATAACATCTGACAAATTTCCACACCCCCTACCATCCCATAGGCAATGTCAGATCACCCTGGTTTGCCTTCATCAAGAGACATATCAGGTCCAAACAGCTAGAATCTCCTTTTACCCGTGCTGTTTCTTCTTAGTGATGTTCTATCCACTGCTCCTCACCCCATTTCTGTCTGTAAATTCCACTTTACCTTGCTTGTTATATTCAGATTTGAGCCCAGTTCTACCCTGAGATTATTTTTCCTGTTGCAATAGTCCCAAATAAAATCTGGTTTTATCTATTTAGCTACTGACCAGCTCTTGTTTTCTCGGACAGGTCCCCTGCCCCACCTGGCCTTTTGGTTTGAAACATCAGCTTCTTTCAGGACTCTCAGAGCTAGCTGCCTCATGTCCCTGCAGAGGTACCAGCAGCAACTACGCTTACATTGTGAACCCCAGCTCTGTGAGGACTCTCCTCTGTTCCTCTAGGTTCTGAAAACCCCATCACTTCTCTTTGTTCCTTAAGCCCTAGTGGGTGTGGTAATTATATCCAACTTTGTAATCAATTATTTGAGTCTAATTTTCTTCGCTTGATATAACTTGTATCGTTTATGTTTTTTCCAGTTGGTCCCTGAGTGACCCATTAACTGACTTAATAACTTAATAGAGAAGAGAAAACTGAAGCCTGTTTAGATAAGGAAATCAACATGAAGTGAGAAGACTGAAGCAACAAAACATCAGAAAGTGTCAGAAACTGTAAACATGAGGAATCTCTGAAGATGAGGATTCATCTTCAGATAAATAGAGATGAATATTCAGATGAATAGAAAAGGGGTGGGATGAATAGAGAAGGCCTGAGAGTGTGTCTTAGAAGCAGTTACATTCTGCAGATTCTTTTTCTTTTCCTTACAGAAAGATGAACATTTTTACGCGTCCGTGGCAGGAAACAGAAGGTTCACTTTCACAATAACTGAAGCAGCACAATCTGGAATTAATCCTAGAGCAGTCTCAGAATCAGGAATAACAAAAGTAGTGAAAGCAGGGCAGAGCAGATTTAAGGAAATAATAGTAAGAATGGGAAACGGGGATTAAGTGAAAATCATCTTATTGAAAACTGTCGTTGCCATCTCCTTTAAACTCTGAAACACTGACAGCTAGGTTCACATGGAAAGCAGAAATTGGATCATTATTCTCTTGATACGTTGAAAACCACAAGAGAAATAGCCATAGGTTCTGAAATTTGGTCTCCCAAACAGCTACGAAGACAGCTTGACCGATAGTCACTGGATAGTGAAACTCACTTGGTGAAATGCCCTGTTCCTACACAGTTTCTTGTTTGAGAGTTAAATATGAATGGCCAACCCATTGGCAGTTGAACAAAAGTGCTAATATAAGGGGCAAAATAACAACCAAAAAAAAAAAAAAAAGTGGAATAAAAGGGGCAAAGTAATAGGAGAGAAAACATCACAAAATCTATTACTATATTTAGAGAAATAAAAGAATATAATTCTTTTTTTAAAAAAATAAAGATTATTTAGAGGACAAGAATATGTTCTTAGAATATTAGGAATCTGGTAGCAAAATTGTATACATATATTTTTGGATATTTATATGCAACATATTATATATATATACATATATGTATGCAGTAGAAAAAAAAAGTTTGGGCAGTTTCCCAGAAAGTAACACTAAAAGGAAAATTCATGGGTAAAAAGAGATAAGAAATGTTTAAGGACAATCATGAAAGTTCAATATCTGAATGTCAGGAAATCCAGAATAAGAAAACAGAGAAATTGAAGAGTCAGGCATGAAGAAGGAAATATGCATTAATTATCAAGTAGGTAGTAAAAGAAAATTTCCCAGAACTGTGAAAGATTAATTTCTCAATTAAAAGACTCCATAGATAGCACAATGAATTAAAACAACAAGAGCAACAACAACACACACACACACACACACACAGACACACACCATGGCACTTCTTTGTGTCATATTAGAAGACCAGAGATAAAGAGATGGTCTGAAAAACTTAACAAAAAGGTAAGAAGAGGGGAAAAAAAGACAGATGCAAAGTATCAGGAAATGGAATCAAAGGGGATGATGGCTTTCCTAAAATAATGTTAGCATTGCTTGCATTTTAAACTGTAATCCTGGTTGGCTTCAAATTAAATTTAAAGATATGTATGGAATTTGCTAAATATCACAAAAGTAATTAATGACATGGAGAAATTCGGATCCAGATCTACTAACACCAATTTCCACATTTTTCAATAGAGTTCAATATAGTTGGAGTTGGTGTAGAATAAATACAAATAAAGGAATGATTAAAGAAAAACTTTTGGAAGTCAGTGTTGTGCTTTGGTTTTCAAAATGATGAATCTGAATTGCTTGATAAAAGTAGAGAAAAACATTTAGAGTTGATTAAATGGTCACATGCTATTAAGCCTAGGAAAACTAGCTTTATTAAGGTGGAAAGGATTTATTTGATAGGGTGTCTACAGTGTTTATAATACAGTTTACCAGGTACTTCATTCTCTTCTCTTTTCCTTTCATCTAGTAAAGACACAATTCTTCTTTCCACCCTGATGCCAAATGACCCAAGTTGGTCCAATTCTAATATATTACTCCCCTGGCTACAGTGATGGTAGGCTCATGATACAGGGAAGACAAATCAGACCTTTACTCTGATATTTATAAAACTGGACAGGTAATAGAGATGGTCCTTTTTTCTATAGTCGTGCAACTGTCAGAATAAGAGCCCAGAGCTGCTAAGAACCATATCTTTCACTATGCGGGGCAAAGTGGGAAAAAGAAAAAAACAATGAGAGTAGAGTTTCAATAGCATTTTGAAAGCCACAATTCAACCTTGTATAATGCCAGCTTACTGATGTCTTTCCAAATATTTGTTTGTATGCGACAATAAATTTAGCTTAAGTGAGTTGAGTTGACCATCTATCACCTAACTTTAGAATCTTGGCTAAATCACAAGATGTATTTGAAGGGTTATAGGGTACAAGGGAGAAAGTTAGTTGAGTACATTTTGATTAAAAACTAAAGAGTGATTATTAGTTATAATAACTAATGAGGGCAGTTCAGATTGTAGACTTGTTTAAAGTGATAAAATGGTTTTCAATAAAGTCTCCTTTTCTATATCAGTGAGACGATGATACTGGGTAAATAAAAGGTTAGCAATAAAAAACAAGCCAAAATATAACTGTAAGAGTTCACTCATGATAAATTTAGGATGAATCTACCCTATAAAAATGGATGAATGTAAATGCTTTCTTATAGTTGTGCTTTTGGTTCATTTTAATTACTGTGATTTCTTCAAGTTGATAGTATTTAAAGGTCAAATTTTTTGATATTTATTTCACAGAATAGGTGAGAAAATAAAAATAATTTTTGAAAAGTTATAGCCAAAAAAAAAAAAACACAACTATTTGTGTAGAGTTCAGAAAGTGTTCTAAAACATCTTTAGTGCTAATTATGTTCCAGGCATTATATATAGCATTGCATCATATATTTCACGCAACTCTAAAAGGTTCTTTTTATTGGGTCCATTTTTCAGATGAGAAAATCAAAATTCAGAGAGGTTAATGACCTGCCTGTGATTACACAGTCAGTAGGTAGAAACTGGAATTCAAACCAAAGCTACGTAACTCCCAAATTCATCCTTTTCATAATGCTCCACTGCCAAATGGAAATTCATATCAAGTTTCATAGGTATAATTACCATGCTCTCACAAAAGAATATGTAAATTTACAATAGTAGAGTAGAATTTTCATAGATAAGAACTTTACGTTCTGTTTCAATTTAGATACTGAATCTAAGGTTCTTTGAGAGCAGGACGTGACTTATACTTTTTATCATTATGTTGACTGCCCATAAAAAATTCACTCAATGCATTTTCTTTTTATTCTTAGAATCATGTTAACATGATTCTTTATATATGCATTTCAATTTGCAACACTCTTAAACCTAACTTGTTCTAACTCAATAAAAGTAATTTCTGATTAATAAATTTCATAGTTGATACATGTCATTGAGTTTTCCTTTCCAACTACATAGTTAAGTGTGACTTTCTGTTTTCTCAGTTTCAGCCAAGTCCCCAAGAGGCTAGACCAAACAATAGGTATCTTTACCAAACAAGTGGTAAAGAAGGTTGACAGGCCACCTAAAGAAGACTTAGAAGTCCTCTAGATCTGCGCTGTGTAATACTGTAATCACTGGTCACATGCATCCATTTAAGTTCAAATGTAAAAGCATTAAAATGAAGCAAAATTAAAAATTAAGTCCTCTAATTGTACGAGTCACATCTGAAGTGCACAGTAGTCATGTTTGACTAATGTTTCCCATATTAAACAGTGTAATATAGAATATTTCCTTCATTGTAGAAAGTTATTTTGGACAGCATTGATCTAAACAATGTGAAGAACACTTAGAATGGAGTAGTTAAAAAACTGCCTTTTCAGCATTAACCTATAACTTATCCTTATTCCTATAAGAAATGCCCAAGAAAATGTGATTAGACATTAGATATCTAACCCACTCCTCCAAAAAATATTTAAAGCCCTAATTTGTATCATTTTCTAATTTCCATGATATAAATATTTCCAACATGTGGTTTCAAGCTACCATGATAAAGCCACTGAACACAGCGTTGGGAATTGACTCTACCAGCTCTTTCGAGCCCTTCATATAAGCTTCATCTCCATAATAAACATTGCCTTTTACCAATTATAGTTCTAGCAAAGGGGCTTTCTGAGGAAACTGCAAAGCATGCTGCAAGAAAAAAAGCTGGCAGCCAACATGAAGACATGATACTAAGTTACAACTGAACCAACATTACATATGGCCTTTTTGCCCCTGTACCACTTCTCTGCTCTCCTGTACCTGACACTGCAGAGATCAGAAATATGAGGTAAAAAGTGTAAATATGGGGTAAAATGTGAGGTAAGAACTGCCAGAGAATGAGATAAAAAGTATATCAAGTTAAAAGATATTGTCAACTCTGCATTTTTTCCCCCGATGTAGCATGTGACAGATGTAAACTGAAGTAGGAGAGAAGTTTAAAATTAGATGATGGTCTGTATTTTTATAGAGAATGAACTGGATATTTTTGCTATTTGAAAATTGTCTAAAAGCTATGGAATCTATCCAACTTCATTAGGAAAAAGAAAAAAATCTTCAGATAAAATTCAGAAAGTAGAGGTGAAAAAACATACAGCTGCATTCTGCCTGTGCCTAACCTAGTCTAACTAGTTCAATAAATTGGTCCTATAAGTAATATAGAAAGTCAAACAAGAATGAATGCCTAGAAGAAATAGAATTCTAAATATAATTTTAATAAAGTAAAGTTATTACCATGACTAATCCCAAGCTTATCTGGGCTACCCTCTGCTATGCAATCACTTTGTCAGAATTAGTCACTTCCTCTCACCCCCAAGAAAAGTTATTTTTCCAATTAAGCTATTGGTAACAGTCTTCCTTGGGTTTCCTCTAGACTGCCTAATCTCCTCCACTGTGAATTGCTGGGGGTTGGAATCATGGGGTGTTTATTTTTGTACCCTTGCCATGCTTAAAATGAGATACAGTTTTTCACTTGTATATAGTTGTGTTCTGCAGTGTCTGTGGGAAATATTTGATCCCTTTAGTAGTTGAAAAAGATTATACTAGGTGTGAAATTGGCTTGCAGAAGTTATTCATTTACTTATTTTTTTGAGACAGTGTCTCACTCTGTTTCCCAGGCTGAAGGGCAATGGTGTGAACTTGGCTCACTGCAGCCTCGACCTCCCAGGCTCAAGCAATCCTCCCACCTCAGTCTTCTGAGTAGCTGAGACTACAGGCACATGATAGCATGCCTGGCTAATTTATGTATACGTATTTTAGAGACAGAGTTTTGCTATGTTACTAGGCCTGGTCTTGAAATCCTGGGCTGAAGCAATCCTCCCACCTTGGCCTTACAAAGTGCTGGGATTACAGATGTGAGCCATCACACCTGGCCTGCACAAGTCATTTTATATTGGCAACGTAAATGTCGGTTTAATTCCAACTTGGGTGAAGAAAATAATCAATTCTACTCAATAAAAATAAAAATAAATTACATTTTATTATCCAGTGGGGAAGATTCATAGACCACACAAATCTAATAAACCAGCAGAGGTTGGAGACAGCATAAATGTTGGACACACTGAATCTTCCAACAGCACAAAATTATTTGTCAATTCTTGAGGAATGTTTTTCTTCAGAATTTCATACAATAGAAAGGATAACTTCTAAACTGCATGTGTATTATTATTCAGTAAAATACGGAGAGATTAATTGTCAAATATCTTATAAGTTATGCAAATTAACATAATATATTAAATTATCATTTTGTGGTAACAAAGAAGAACACCACTAATTTTCAATTCCACTAGAACCAAGTCTGTTAGCTCTTATTCACATTCATTCTACGGTTTCAAATCTATGAATTATTTCACCTGGCTAAAGGGGCTTATGCTTGATCATATCTATTTTGAACTCCTAATTTTTGCTCTTGATTCATTTCCTTCTCAGACTTCCTACATGCACAGCTCTCCACATCTTAATTGTTAGTAACACTATCAATTTACATAGTTGTTCTGGGCAAAACCTTAACATCATCCATGACCCCACTCATTTTCTCATATTTCACATCCAGGAAGTCCTGCTGACTCAACCACCAAAAATATATATGGATTCTGACTTTTCTCCTTGGTCCAAATTAACATCTGAAATAGTTATAAAACTAGTATCCTTGTTTTTACCTTGCCCCTTTTTCTTTTATCTTATAGTGAATACTACTTTCTTACATAAAATATTAAATTATATTTATTTTTCAATGACTATCTCCTCTACTATAACATAAGCCCTCCTAGGGCAGAGATTTCTCATAATGTACGTGTGTATATATATATTTGCATATAAAATGCAAAAATGAATTTGTTGAACAAAAAAATGAACGTTTGTTAGGACAAGCATTTATTCACTGCTTAAATATTTGTTGAAGATATCCATGTATATATGTATATCTCTATATAAAATATATTTTAAATATATGTATGTATGTATATACATAAATATTTGTGAATATATGTGTATATAATTATATATACACATACACTCAGCTACACATATAATGATTTTGGGTATAGTATTTGCATAGAAAGTTACATTTGGTAGAATAATTGTAAATATATTTATTTTAGATTTTTAAATTTTTTTATTATACTTTAGGTTCTGGGATACATGTGCAGAATGTGCAGGTTTGTTATAAGGTATACATGTGCCATGGTGGTTTGCTGCACCTATCAACCTGCTACCTACATTAGGTATTTCTCCTAATGCTATCCCTCCCCTATTTCCCCACCCCCAGACAGGCCCCAATGTGTGATGTTCCTCTCCTTGTGTCTATGTGTTCTCATTGTTCAACTCCCACTTATGAGTGAGAGCATGCAGTGTTTGTTTTTCTTTTCTTGTGTTAGTGTGCTGAGAATGATGGTTTCTAACTTAATGCATGTCCCTGCAAAGGACATGAACTCATCCTTTTTTATGGCTGCATAGTATCCCATGGTATATATGTGCCACATTTTCTTTATCCAGTCTATTGTTGATGGGCATTTGGGTTGGTTCCAAGTCTTTACTATTGTGAACAGTGCCACAAGAAACATACGTGTGCATGTGTCTTTATAGTAGAATGATTTACAGTCCTTGGGGTATATACCCAGTAATGTATTGCTGGGTCAAATGGTATTTCTGGTTCTGGATCCTTGAGGAATTGCCACATTGTCTTCCACAATGGTTGAAAATATATTTAGTTTAGATTTTATTAAATATATAATATTTGATCCTTTAAAACGTCATCCTATAAAAAATTATGACTTAACTTGAATCTAGAAATTCTGCATCAATACTTTAAATGAAGACGGTAGAAAAATAACACCTCAAAGGGACTATGGGAATAATAGAGTTGGGCTTTTGTTATTTATGGATATATCCACCGAAAGCAGCATGTTGCTTCTGTTATTTAACAGGAAAATTACTAAGCTAATTCCTTCATTCAAAAGCATATATTTAATATGTACTTTGTGTATGAAATTGTACAGTTTTTTATGAACCTTTGAGCCTTTGGGTGCATAGGAAAATGAATGAGACACAGATTTTATTCTTAATCTTAATGTAATGAATAGTAGAATTTTATTTAATATAAAAATAGTCATAATGTGATTATTACCATACCAGGAGCACACACATAGTGTTATATACCCTCAAAGAAAGAAGAGATAAATATGGAATAAAATCTGTGTTTTTATTTATTTTTTAATTACATTGAAATAAAGGGAAGACATTTTTAAAATTAGAAAAGGCTCCCTTCCATCTTTGAGATGAAATATCTATAAAACGTTACTAAAAGTTCACATAACAATTAAAGACATTTTGGATTTATTATTTTTTTTTAAATTTCAGAACTTATTAGACATTGAAATGTGTGATGGTTAATTTATAACATGAAAAATTACAAGCGCTATGCTTTTATTGAATATGTAATATGGCGATTTCAGCAAAAGCATCCAAGCTGTGGACAAATTAAGTAGATATCAAAAGAGCCACCCATATGAAAAGAATCTTAAATACCTCCGAAATTAAGGGAACTTATGTGGATGATTAAATGGGGAAGTAATTATCCCATTCCTAAATTATAAAATAAAGAATAGAAATTCATGTCACAGAAAGCAACAATCTCACGTAGCATTTATAATTAACTGTGAATGACACATTGAAAATGTATTTACCTTTTTGAAAGGCAGTGTAATTTCTTAGGCTCAAAATTTGTAGTTGATACATTTAGCAATTTCTGGTTTTAAATTTCATTCCTTTGTTCTTTAGGATATCTATCCCTAATAGGAAAAAGAACAGACATTCTTAAGATATTATACTTGTCTTTCAACAATGAAAATATCTCACAAATGTCTTAATTAAAAATAATTTGGCCAGGCACAATGGCTCACGCCTGTAATCCTAGCACTTTGAGAGGCCGAGGTGGGCAGATCATTTGAGGTCAGGAGTTTGAGAACAGGCTGACCAACATGGTGAAACCCTGTCTCTGCTAAAAATACAAAAATATTAGCTGGGTGTGGTAACACACATATGTAATCCCAGCTACTGAGGAGGCTGAGGCACGAGAATTGCTTGAACCTGGGAGGAGAAGATTGCAGTCAGCGGAAATCATGCCATTGCACTCCAGCCTGGACAACAGAGTGAGACTCTGTCTCAAAAAAAAAAAAAAAAATTATCCTTAGGTTTTTTGTTTTGTTTTGTTTGTTTGTTTCTTTTCCCTATTCTCATAGAATATAATCCACTCCCTGGTATTTATTCTTTTTTTGTTCTTACCATTTTACCTCCAACCTCCTTCATAAACTTTCCTGGCTTTACTACATGTATTAAATCCCTCTTTTCAAAAATTCAGTTTGGGCCGGGCACGGTGGTTCATGCCTGTAATCCCAGCACTTTGGGAGGCCGAGGCGGGAGGATAATGAGGTCAGGAGATCGAGACCATCCTGGCTAACACGGTGAAACCCCATCCCTACTAAAAATAAAAATTCAGTTTGTATTCTGCTGCATATGTATACATTCACAGGCTTTCAGATTTGGGAGAATGAAATCTCTTGCCGTTGTACCTGTCATCTATAAATCCAGCGGTGTGCTAGCAAACTGGCTCTCTATATTAAAACAAAAAGAGAAATTCTGACTTGGAGTGTTTGCCAATTTCTCTAGTGTAAATTAACCCACACCTTGGTGATTTGAAGCAACCAAACCAACCGATAAAATTCTTGATTATTTAACAATCAGCTTTCATAACCACTATAAATTGACTCAAACACATGTTGAGTCAGATATACTCATGATGAGTGTCCAGATGTACTTATCTAGAATATCTTTTGTGACTTACAATTATTTCATGAAGTGTCCATCTATTGATGGAGATCTCAAGTTGTAAAAATGATATCCCTGGCCAGGCACGGTGGCTCATGACTGTAATCCCAGCACTTTGGGAGACTGAGGTGGGTGGATCACCTGAGGTCGGGAGTTCGAGAACAACATGACCAACATGGGGAAACCCCGTCTCTACTAAAAATACAAAATTAACCAGGCATGGTGGCGTATGTCTGTAATCCCAGCTACTTGGGAGGTTGAGGCAGGAGAATCACTTAAACCCGGGAGGCAGAGGTTGTGGTGAGCCGAGATCACGCCATTGCACTCCAGCCTGGGCAACAAGAGAGAAATTCCATCTCAAAAAAAAAAAAAAAAAAAAAAAAAAAAAAAAAAAAAAAAAAAAAGAGAGAGAGAGAGAGAGAAAGAAAAAGAAAAGAAAAACAAAAAAAAGAAAAAAAATTATTTGATATTAACCCAATATCTTCCCTGCATTTTTCCCCTGAATTGGCGTTAGTCAAAATTCAAAAGCTATACAGTGTAAATAGAAATTATTTGGCAATGTCACTGAAAGACTTTAAGGTGGCTAGTATGCATGTCTTCTTTCCCAGGTTAAGCACAATTTTTTTCAACTGCTCCTCATATCCCATGGTTTCCAAAGTCCTTAACAGCTTATTATATTCCTGGGGGTGTATGAAAATTAAGAGTCATCAGGGTTCAGAAATTAACCCCTAGCTCCAGATGTGGTCGGGGTAGAGCAAAGTGCCAGAGAATTAATGCTTTGCTTTCCTTGTCACTATAATTTTGCTAATGCATTGTATGGATTCGTTAGAAATTTTGGCTGCCACATCACTCAGTTTACAGAGAAATTGTAAAGCCAACTTATCCACCCAGACCTCTTAGTTTTTTTCAAACCCAAAATGCAGTTCAGCCACTTTTTCATCATCTTGTATCTGTCCAACTAATTTCTGAAGCTAGGTGTAGGAATTGTGTTTAATACCTCATGGATTTCATACCATTAGTTAGACATTAGTTAGACTCTTCATTTCAAACAATATGAATGAATCCATAATCAATCAACCTCTCCCATCACTGTGCTTATAATATTCCCAGATACAAAATATGTCTTCCTTTTTTATGCAAAGGAAAAATAATCTCAATTGATAAGATAACAAGAAGAAACAAAGAGCCTTTCTATCAGTAGCAGCATATGGGAAAAACCTGTGCTTTAGATCTTTAGATACTTTTTTTTTCTTTGTGAGATATTCTATTTTTCTCCTCAGCCATCCATCATTCTGAAATGATGGGCTGTATCCCAGAAAACACATTTTTTTACACCATCTGCATTGACTCAGTTCCAAATACTTCTTTGTCTCCAATGTGCATTTTTCAGTTAGATCAAGAGATGACAACTCCACCTGTACAATGCAATTTCCTTGCCCCAAATCCTTTTGACTTCAACCTTAGATTTCAAAGTAACTAATGATGTAATTCAAGTTCTTTTTTGAGCTATTGCTCATTTTCTCATGAATCAGCAAAAGAAGGAAGCAGTTTGAGCTTCTCGTAAGTTCTGGCAGATTCCTCTTTATCTCAGATAAGAATATCTTGGAAGATAGTACTCTTCTCTATTAACTATGGGAGTGTTTATATAACTAACTCTATATACCTCAGGAGAAAATCACTAGTGCTTACTGTATGTCTTTTTTTCAGGGTATAATACTGCTTTGTTTCCACCAATTTGCACTTTCTACTTATTTTGCACATGGTAATGTAAATCGATACCTGTATCAGCTGACATTGTCATATACTTTGGTGTATGGTAAGCTTATCTCCTTTACTCACTTCTTAAAATCAAGATCTGCTTTAAATATTTTATGCTTCTTACAGAACTGAATTTAACTAGTTTTTGTTAATATGCTTACACATATATCTTAAGTGAAAATTTTTTCAGTGGGCTAACTGGTAGAGTAACATGATAGAGTAACATCTCAAATCTGGGCTCCAAACAAACCTCTTCTAGGAAACCTCTCTTATTAACTGTACCTGACCACAGTCAGTCTTTTCCATGAGTTCTTGTAAGCACCAAGATGCTCGGTGTGAAGCACTCTGAATTAAACTTATTAATATGTTGCGGATATATTAGTGCTTAATATTTTCCAATCTTTGTTTCTTACCTCCTCCACTACATGATAACTTCTCATCAAGCAGAGATTTTGCCAGTCTTTTAACTCTCTTCTCAGAGCCCTTCAGGTCCCAAAACTCTTTAAAATAGGATGTGAAACATCTGGCTGCCCTCCATCTTCCCAGGTTCAACAACCGACATGCAGCTCTTCACACTAAGCTCCCGGGTTGCTCTGTAATTTCCAGAAGATATTCCACCCCTGGTATGCTTCTGTTCCTTCCTGGAATGACTGATATTTCTACCATTCATGAGAAAATTTATTCCTCTTCTAAGTGTCAGGTTCAGCTCAAGAATGTCTTTCTAATGAAATTCGTACTGTGCCCATAACCTCTGTGTCTCTCTTTTCTACTGAACTATCTTTCCTGTATGGGTTTCTGTAGAGGGTAATTGATAGAACACATGCTTTTGAATCACAGAGACCTTGGCATGAATCCAATTCTACCACTTTTAAGACGTGTGATTTCTGTCAAGTTATTTAACAATTCTAATCCCTTGTCTAGGATAGTTTTGAGGTTTAAATAAGTGATCCATGTAAAGCGCTTAGCAATTAGGTTGGCACATAGTAAGCCCTTAGTAAGTGGCAGCTCTTTTGAACTGTAAGATTCTGGAGACCAGGTCATCTTTGAAATCAAGAGTCTGTTTCTTCATAAGTGCTTGGTAGGTGTTTATAGAATTATTGCAATGAATACTTCTGCAACAGGGGAAGCACCGAACATTGAGACAGTGAGAGTCAGTCCTCAACATGCTGTAGGCCTGACTTCAGATAGGACCTTCAGATTTTTACTAGGCTTTCAACACATTGACTAGAATGTACATACTGAAGAGTGGAAAAGTTAATATTAAAAATAAAAATACTAATTAAGCCTACTTAAAAGTCCTCCATAATTTTCAGTGAGGCTTTTTTCATTAAACTAGTTTTCAGACACTCACTCTACCATTCATTTTTGGATCTGTGAAATAATAGGAGAGAAGCATTATTATGCTTGTATGACAAATCTCTTGATTAAAATACCTGCAAGTGCAATTTCAAAAGACCATAGTAAAAATCAGCCCAGTTGTTTAGAACCAAACATGGCAAGATCATTGTCATGTGTCAAATTGAACCAGACTCAAGTTAAAAATAACAATAAAAAATAGTACTTTACTTTGGGTAATGTCTACAAGTAAAAACTGACCAGTTGTATGTCATTTTGAAGGACAAACATACTGGCATCTAGAAGGTCAGAAACAAACCCATTTCATTTTTACAGAGACTATTTTAGGGCTGATCTTTAGATTTACTTGCACATTAAATAGGCTTCTAATATTTCTTCCTAGCTTCAGTCTTGACCCACCATAATGATCCCTTTACAACTGTAGTCTAAAATACAAAGAAAGAAATGTGGATTCCCATCTTTTACCATACACAACAGTCAAAATGGATTAAAGACTTGACATTTAAGATGTGAAACAACAAGATACCTGGAACAAAATACAGGGAAGAGGCTTCTAGATACTGGTCTCAGCAGTTACTTTTTTTTTTTTTTTTTTTTTTTTGCATTTAACACTATATGTGCTTATGGTATGAGCACCCATAAGATGTTATAACCCATTCAAGAGATAATATGGCAATTACTTTTTCAGAATGTAAATGCCTTGTACATTCCTTTTTAGCATTGACAGAACCTAACAAATTGCCTTATTCATCTGAGTAGTGCATGTTTGTTGAATCAAATTACATTTGATTAAATCTAATGCCAGGATAGTTATTTTGAGGATGGGTAAAATTTATTTACTCTTGTAATTATTTTGTGAATATACATTGTGACATTCATTAACATGTACAAGCAATTTAAATTTAGAAACGTATACTCCAATCAATAGTAATCTTCATTACAGAATTTCCTCTACTAAATACCACATGTGTGGTCAAAAATGACGAGTCTCATGGCTTTCAAGAAATATTCACATAGAAACCAAATGACAAGTAATATCCAACAGCTGCTGCCTTTAGGCAAACTGTAATTAAAATCTCCTATGTTTAGAAACATAGAAGTGTTCTACTATCTAGATAGTAGAAGTGCAAAATCATTTTACTTGGCAACATTTTTCTTTTTGATATATACATATCCGTGTGAAATAAATCACACAACCATTCATTGGCTATGTGACAAAACCCATTTACTTTCTTACTAGAGGGTTCATTGATTTTATTGATTTGTTTTCCTAGGGCTTACTTCTGACTGTAAAGCTGCTAAATTAAAATTTTCAAAAAGGTAAAATCATAACTATTATATAAAACAAATATGGGCTAAAGGTTTATTTAACTCAATTTGTATGAGCACCCATAAGACTTTATAACCCATTCAAGAGATAATATGGCAACCAGCCCTTCAAAAATACTGAAATTAATTTTCCTACAGATCCAAAAGTGCTTAATGTTTCATACAGCCATGATACGTAATATTTGGGTTTCTTTTTCTATAGAACAGAAACTAATTATGTCTTTTCTTACTTTGTACTGCTCTCAGCTTTTTTAAAATTTTTTTCTTTTACAAAGGTGTAAAAATGGTGAGTCAACATAAAACCAGTTACATCTACATATCCTTTTGAATTAGATAAAACTCTGAGGGTACAATAAAAGAGCATCCAGTATTCATTTTTTGTCAATTTCCAAATCTTGGACATTGTTTTATTTCATAAAAGGGCTTCTAATCTGGGAATGTAATTTTGACATTTAATTTTCTCCAGATTAACTAGAGCCTATCACAGTTTATTTTTTAAAAAAGGTTATTCAACAGTGTGATTAATTTTTGATAGGTGTCAACTTTTGATATGCAAGACGGTATAGTTCATATCACAGCTAGATACCAGAATCATTCAAATTCCGAAGTAACTCTTAGGAGTTTCTAATTCTGTGGCTTTTCTGAGCTCAGTTCTGTCAAATCAAAGTTATTTCTTCCTTTCTCTGCTTCTCTAGCCACTAAGGATTTATGATCTGGTTTAAACTACAGGTCCAACTTTTTAATTAAATGCAAAGCTATTTCCAGTTTCCAAGATCAGAAACTCATTAGATTTCCTGTTTAACTTCCACATCCAGAAGTCTTTTTAGTTATGTTTATTGTGAGCCAGGTAAACTTTTTGCTGTTAAGTGGAGCCAAGAGTGACAGTGGGAGGGGAATTCAAGCATATTTTCTCTGACAGTATATGCTAGTGGATCCCTTATTCTCTGATGAAAGTCAGGATTGGTTTCACTTGTTAGGGTGATAGCGGGAGCGGGGGTCATATTCCCTGAGAAGGACATGTTTGCCAAATAAAGAAAATGATAACACTTAAAACACACACACACACAGAGATTAGGAAGCACTCCTTCCCATTTCAAATCAGTGAGAACATTTGCACAGATCTAGATTTCCAAGGGATCAGTTTGTAAGAGTGTAGCTATGGGCTTGATAAACTTTCTATTTTATAGACTAATCCTTTGTTCTATATAGTGACCTGCAGAGTGACCTGTCGTACTATTTACCACATATGTAAATATAGTTATGATCAAAGAAAAACTTCAGCCAAATTAAATTTAAAGAAGTTTAATTAAACAATGTATGATCCATGAATTGGGCAGCCCCCAGAATCACAGCAGATTCACAGAGACTCCAGTGCAGCCACGTGGTGGAAAAAGATTTACAGACAAAAAAAAAAAAAAAAAAGGGAAACGATGTACAGAAATTGAAAGTGAGGTATAGAAAAAGTTGGCATTAACCTCATTTGAACACAATTTGAACACTCAGCAGTGTATGAATGGTTGAAGTACGACTGCTGAGATTGGCCAAGACTCAACTATTGTTACAGACGCATACGCCTAAGTCAGGTTTTCAATCTTGTCTACCTATTAAGCTAGGTTGCAGTTTCTCCACAAGGACTCAAATATAGAAATACGGAGTCCTTCTCAGGCCACATTTAGTTCATTTTAACAATTAGTAGTTCCTCAAAGCTGCTTTCAAAATGTAGCCAAATCACACTCTGTTTATATGAGTAAAACATGCTTTCACATTCTGTTATTTACCAGTGATATGAAAGCTAGATGAAAGGCAGGTGAGCCTAAAGTCAAGGAGCCGAATTAGGTGAGTATTTCAATAGTCTGAGAAAGGTATGGAACTAAGGAAGTTGTTGTGGAAAAAGAGAGATAGTTGAAAATCGTAATTTGTAGGATTTGATTAACTAGGTATGAAGTAGAAAGCAGGTCCTAAGCTGACTCAAAGATGTCAGGACTCAGTATCTCTGTGGACAGAGGGTTCATTAAGTGAGGTTTTTGTATGAGTAGCAGGTAGATTATGTGAAATTTGTCATTGATCATATTGAGTTCAAGATACTATTAACTATTCTGAAGGTAAGTTCAGTATCGAATCTGGAGATACACATTTTAGGCTATTGAGCCTATAGGGCATGGTTAAAATCAAGAGTGTTAATATTGCAAAAGAGGATATGTGCATGGAAAGAAAAGACTGAGCATCCAGGGTCAAAAACCTGATGACAGAGTCAAAAAAGTCACTAAAAAGAATGAATTAAGAGGTCAGCAAAAAACTCTGGAAAGATAGATTGGTATCAATTGGGTCATTGGAAAGTGCTTAAGATTGTGTGCCTTGAGTATGCATATAAAGTCAAAGACCCAATAGAGATTGCAAGTAATTAAATACATAGGAGAAAGTAGATAAGCTTGATGGAGAAATACACTGGAAAAGACAGGAGATCATGGGTAGAGATAAGTTACTTGATGTTTAAAGGAAGAATGAAGTCTCTTATTTTTGATCCTGAGAGAATAAAGAGCATGTGCAGTTATAAATAATGTTGTATGAAGGGGAAAGGGAGTTGGAATAGTTCATGCCTGATGACCTCAATTTTATTTAAAAAATGAAAATAAGTTTGATATAAGTGTGAGATTTAGCTTATTCAGAAAATCTAAATGGAAGGATGAGTACCTGAAAGGTTCTTAACAGAAAGAAAAAGGTAACTGACCAAGGAAAACAAAAATTGTTGAATGTTTCTGGAGTTCAGCTGAAATAAAATTCTATTAATGTAGAGTGACCCAAATCTACACAATTCTATGATTTTCTTCAGTAATAGCAGATGTGTGTGTGAAGAGGGTGAAAACATTTATTCAAATGAGCCCCACTGATTAGCAAAGTGGCAATTTAGGTCAGAGAGGAAAGTTCAAGATGAGATTCATATACTGGAAAAAATAATTCCAGAGATCTCTATAAGGTCAAAGAGAAGGCCATGAAAGTGAGGGTGTGAGGAACTACAATGTTAGGAGATAAACATTTTGAAGTTCTTGGTTTCTGCTGAGACATATTTTTGTGATAAGAAGGTCCAAAGCAAATCCCTTAATATAAAGAAAGAAGTATATTCTAACAGAAGTTGATTGAATTTAAAGCAATTAAGAATTTATGAGATTAGAGCTATAGTTAGGTCCTTCTTTGGTCTTCGAAATTACTATAACTGATTATAGTACATGGGATAGAGAAAAACACTGATTCCGATACCAAGACCTTTAATTGATATGAGAGAGTGATACAAAGATTTTTAGATTAAACTGTAAAGAGGAAAAACAAAGAGCAATATGCTCAGAGTCCGTGAATTTCAAATGAAGAGATAATTTTACGAGAGTAGAAAGTGAGAATTTTGAAATCAAGAATAATAATTGCACTTTTGGTCCTTATGGCCTATGTGTGAAGAAATATCTTCTTAATGGGATGATTTAATAGAAGAGTTTTCTTCCAGTAAGGGAAGTAGAAAGCAAATGACGCTGCCTTTGCAAAACTTGTGACAGTGAGAGAAATCTGATATCACTTACTCCATCCTGCTTCTAACCTCACAAACTAACTGCATTTGTTAAAGTTAAAACAAAGATGATAACAGTCCCTTCCCCAAACTAACCACATCCTTGCTCTGGGACTGAAACTTGCCTTTGTAAGATGAATGAAAGTCCACAAGGTTAGGATTATAAGAGGGTTCAGAATTCTGCTAAAATGTAGGTGTAGCTGAATGATAAGCAGACATTGTCTTCTAGCTTGCTTTTTTATGATTCCTTACTGCTCAGGGATTATGCAGCCAGAGGTCACAAGATTTGTAACTTTCTCAGTTGCTCCTATAGATTATATCACTATTGTAAATCCTGAGATTAACCTTTGAGATATTTTTTAGACTTCTGCATTCTGGTTACCACCTGACTCTGTTTGGACTCACCTAGACCTGTGATTCACACTAAGAAACTGACTCAACTGGTCTCGAGGCCCCTACCCAGAAACTGACTCACAATGCAAAGACCATTTTTCACCCTCTAGGATTTCATCCTCAGTCCAACCAATCAGCATTCCACATTGCTAGCCCCCTGACTGCCAAACTATCCTTGAAAGATCTTAGCCTCTGAATTTTCAGGAAGATAGATTTGAGAAATGTCTCCTGTTCCCCTACTTGGCTGTCCCTATGATAATTAAACTCTCTTCCTTTGCTGCAATACCTGCTGTTCTCAGTACTTTGGCTTTTCTGCATGACTGAAAAGATGAACCTATTGGGCTGCTCCACAAGTATTAGGGACATTGTTAAGAAGAGCCAGCTTTTTGTATGATGAATATTTTTAAATGTTAGACTAGTAATTCGAACAGTATATTTGAAAGGTGTGGGAAGTAGGATTAGAGGAAGCACAGTTCCACGAGAGAGTAAGGTTCAGTAGATAATATATAAACAGTGTCAACCTAAAAGAAAGAAGTTGAGGCAAAACTAATATAGGTAGAGAGTTTATTTGGGCCAAGCTTGAGGACTGCAACCCTGGAGCATAGATTCAAGTTGCCCTGAATATACATTCTGATTAGCAATAGTAATAAGTAGGTTTTTAAATTAAAATAAAAGGCAGTTCCTAAGGTCTTCTCCAATAATTTACATTAAAATATCAAAAGCCATTGATTGGCTATATATTGTTCTTTGTGTCACAAATCCCCAAAACATGAAGATAATGGGTAAGGTCGCTAATCAGAAACAAAATGACTTTAAACAATTGCTCCCAGGCAATGGAGAGGAGATAAGATTATGCTCACTTCTTTTCTGACCTGGGTACCCTACAGAGTCAGACTGCTCTGAGTTATTTTTCTTTTCTCAGTAGTGAGACATTCACAGTGAAATCCTCTGTGATGAGCATGATGCAAGGACCAGAGTTGCAAAACACATTGTAATACTCTAGCCATAAAGTTTGAAACTCTAATGTCAACACGGGCATAGAGCCTCCTGGTGTCTCAGAGAGGGAAGCTCATGTGATGGCGTCTAAGGCTTTTGGAATCAGAGGGAGATAATTTATTGTTTCTAGGCCTAGAAGATAGCATTTTCCTTTTTAAATAGATTTTAGATTTTCTCTTTTTTGCTACTGACCACGCTTAGAGGATACGTTTTGTTGTTGTTCTTAACCCCAGATCTTCTCTTTTAAGCAAGCTCTGTCGTTTGCAATATTTTTTTCTGGTGTGGCACTCAGACAGTAATAGCATACACAGTATATTCTATCTTAAACATGGAAGACTAGAATGTCCCCACTGAAAATATAATTCAAGGGAATAATGTGTTAGTTCAATTAACATTATGCTATGACTTAAACTCATTCACTCCCAAATAGAGCTCAATACTTATCTTTATATATGTATTTTAAAATAAAGCCCTTCTCTTTATAATGTTATATTTGATCAGACTGTCAATATTATGAATCCATCATGAACCCACTGTAATGATGTTCCTTCCCAATTTTGTGTTTTTTAAAATTTCGTTAAGCTGGAATTATCAACGTTATTTATAAATGTGAAAGAAGACACAAAGATAGAGTCTATGACATAAAATACATGACCTCTTTTAAAGCTGATGTCCATTATGTATAGTGGTTAATCCACTTACAAACCATTTAACTGTATTATCTTTTCCACGTTTATTTATTTATTTATTTTTATTTTTCCTTAGAGACAGGGTCTCACTATGTCATACAGGCTGGTCTTAGACTCCTGGACTCAAGTGCTCCTCCTGCCTCAGTCTCCCAAAATGCTGGGTTTGCAAGTGTGAGCCACCATGTCCAGCCTGTCTTTTCCTCATTTCCATATTATCTATCAGGACGCCATGAAGAATGTTGCAAGTAACTCAATTAGTGCATGCATGCATGCATTCTCTTTACTTGAGTTCAGTAATAATCTAACAAGTGAATCTGCACTTGTTAGAATTTTTATGGTGTGATGAAAATACTTCTGCTAAATCCATGATCTGAAGGTTGTTTCCGTATCTCCCCAATCCTTGTCCACATTTCTTACAACCCTTTTTGCTCAGGTAGTTTTATTGGCGTAAGTATTTTAACTAAAGAGTTTAATATAACATTTCTAGATTGTCTCTGACCAGAGAGACTGTGAGAATATTTTGGAAGAGAATATGCTGCCTAACTTATAAATGACCTAAGATAATAAATGTCTTTCTGCCACTCAAAACTCTAAGTCATTTATTTAGCAAACCATGAACTCACTACGTCCTGTTTGTATTGAGGTCAATTTTTTTTTTTTTTTTTTTTTAAATACTGTATGTACCAGGCATTGGGCAGATGTTGAAAATACAAAAATCAATAAAAGTTAGTTTTTATCCTTGAGGAGCTTACAGTCTAATGACAGAGAAAAGATATTTAAATACATAATACTTAAATATTTAAATATTTAAATACATAATGGTAAGAGACATATTAAATAAAATAATGTGAGAATGTGGAAGACCCGAAGCATGTGTCAGCTGGAATCTAAGTCCAAAGAAATTCGTAGTGTTCTCAAGTTAATATTATTTACATAGAGTTTTGTCTAAAACTTTTTTCACTATAAAAATCATTCTGTTTTGAGATAATCACTTTAGTGAAATATTTCATCAGACCAGTCTTGGCCCACTGACATGAAACTGCCACCCACACCTGTATTTAGAAACTAATTCTTTTGTATATTTTTTGTGTGTATTTGTGCTCAATATAGTACATTCAGAACATTCCCAGGCATAGCTCAGAATGCTGATTAATAATCCAATTCAATTTCTATTTCTCATGAACCTGGGATCTATTTCCACACACGTATTGTTCAGCATGAAGGAAAAGCAAATAAATTCATTTCTTTGTGTGTGAGAAAGCAGGCCTAAGCTTGTTTGCATCTCTTTATGGCTCCTTCCAAGGGTTGATTTTCAAAAGCCAGATCTCCATCTTTTGTTGAGCTGAAAAATAGGAAACTTCCTTTGTGAAGGAAGAAGCCATATGTGAAAAGTTTTCATCCACCATGCACTGCCAATATTACTAAGTCTAACTCACTACCAAGGGCATTGCCTCATGACTGAATTTGCTTACAAGTGATTAAGGCCATAAATTACACAAAGAAAATGAGCATACAGCTAAAATAATTGCTCTAACACTAATTCTACCCTGTTATATCTTGCTAAGAATCCTTTGCCATCCATGCAGTCCCATCATGTTTATTGCAATTTTCAAGTCTGGCCTATTAAGAGTATTTCTTTTACTGAAACTTACTCCATTATTACCTTTAAGGATCATGAGGATTAGATAATGAAAACCTTCAAATTACTCCCTTTTGCAACCCTATTGCTTACAAGGTAGTCAAGAAGCTACCCAATTTTATTAGTATATTTTAAAAGCCTTGTGAAATAATCATGTTTATAAATATTTTTATGCTAGTAGTTCTGTGTCAATATTCTTTTCAGTTTCTATGCAAAGGTCTTTCATCCACAGAACTACAAAATTAAGAGAACTTCTGCAGTGAAATAATTTCCTGTCATGTTTTAAGTACTAGATTGATTTACAACTCTCCACTAAGATGAAAGCGTTCAAATTATCCCCCCACCCATCTTTCAAGTTTAAAAAGAACTAAGTGATTTTGCCTTTGGTATTTTACAATGTCAGTGAGCTTTAAAGAGCTTTTAAACAAATAGGATTGCCTAGGCAGCCACCAAGAACCAGATCATTATCTTCTTTGGGTTTCTATGCAATTGAAACAGTTTCACTGATTCAGGCCATGTCTCTCCAGGTACCTACGGTACCTTCATACTTGGGGCATCACTGATACTCTTCCCAGGAAACTTACCCAACTGGACTTTCCTTGAAAATCATTTCTCTTCCACTCCTCCCAGAGAAGAAGTACTACCAGGAGCCAGGATTACTACCATCTGGTGATATGGCCCCTCCTTCAATTTGAAACTTCCACCTTCTCAAATAAATCTCTTACTAAGTCTCCTGTTAAGTAAATACCATTTTCACAAGAGCCTTTCCAAGTATCACTCTTTCGCACTAGGACTCTTGCCCGCCACCCACATTCTATTCAAATTAGAAACAGTCTACTTTTCCCTCTTTCCTCAGGCATCAACAGTAGGTTTAAAGACAACAACTGCTATCTAAGTTTCTTTGCAGCTACATTGCCTTTGATGACCAAAAGTTAAGCTAGCTCATGAATTAAGACTTTCAAAGCTTGGAACTTAATTCACCAAACAGGGACAGGGCATAACTAATGGTTCAGCTATTTGTAATCATGTTATGTTAAAAGTTTCTATTCATAATAAAGACTATAATAAGCATTTCTGAAAAGGTAGAAGCCTATCTAAACAATTACATTTAATACAGTTTAAAGTAAAGTAGAATTTACTTGTCTAACACAGACTCAAATGCTACCACTCCGATTTCCTGCAATGTATTTAAGTGCAACTTTACTTGCTCTCCTATCTTGTTTCTTTTTTGTATTCTTTTCAGCATTGATTACACTCTTTGCCATTATTTGTTTATATGTCTGTTTCTCCTATAGAATTCAACATTTAGATGTCAATAATCATTTGGTCAGATTTGTATCCTGGATCTTTTGAGTAAATAACTGAATTGCATTTTATTATTTTTTAAAAAATCTATATTTTAACAATTTGGTAAATTGTTTTATGTACCAACTAAATTATAGAAGCTTTAAAATGTTCTGATAATATGTTTTGAATGGAATATAAGTAAAGATAGAATGTTTTTCTTATCTGTTTTTAAGGTATGTCTTATGGGACATGTCATATTTTTACAAATAAAATATTTCTTCCTGAGTCTATATATGCGCTGAATAAACACATAGATTGAAACCAAAATTGTTCCAATTAAATTTCTAAATTATAATTTTTAAGAATTGAGCTTTAAAAATATATATATTTCAATTATGTAAAGCTCATAACATATTCCTAAATGCATGGGCTAATATACCATCCATAGGCTAGTGCAAAAGTAACTGCAGCTTTTGCCATTATGGTAATAGCAATTATTTTTGCACCAACCTAATAGATTTAAAAGGTATTTCCTACTATGATTGAGGCTTGCAGACATGATGAAAATGGCCCAGACAAGTGAAATTTTAGTTTACCCCAAGTAGCTCTCATAATTCTTATATTTACTTTTTCTTCTTATTTTCAACACACTGGATCTACTGATGGGTTTTTAATTCAGACTGACTGTATAAACATCCGGTGAGACTGTACTGGTGTTTTACAGGGATTTTTATTCCAGGGCAGCCAATGAGTAAACTGAACTGGGTTAGATATAGATAATTACCACTAGCATGATAGGAGATGTTTACTTCAAATTTGTTATCTTCCCTGTGATACAGAACATATTTGTGCTTGAAAAACACAATTAATCCATGAAAATATGTATTCAGCTGAATGATGGTTCTTCTCATGTTACAATATGTGATTTATGTGTTCCTAAACAGACATCAGGGATATTCCCAAAGTGAAAGTTAACATGGATACAATATATTTATGGAATGAAAAAAAAAAAAAAAAAGAAAAGAATTCAATTGAGTTAGAAACATACATAAATAGAATTAAGAGGAATGTCAAGAATTCTGAATAGGTACGATTTTACTCACTATAGTTCTCTGTATATAATGTGGCATTATTATTTCTGTACAAATGTGCCTGTCTTTATACAAAGCATAGTTGAGAAGAATAAATATGCATTTGTGAAATTTTATATAAAGGGTCAGTGGAGCTATAGCAATGATTTATTTAATCTGGCCCATGGAAAATTCAATAGGGAAAAATTCAGAAGAAAAAAATGTAGGTTTTATTAATTTTTAAATGTTTGTATTTAAATTGATAAAAATATGTGTATTTCTGAATATTTAATTTTATTTTGTGTAGAGGCAGAGTATAGTAAAATTAGTAAGTTCTGTCTATTTTATCATTTACTTAGTTTTCAGTCAATTATCATACATGTTAGGCCTAGATCTGGTCATCAGCTCACTTTGTATGTGCCTGATTTATTCTAAATAATAATATGAAATTCCCCAATATATTTTCTTATATGATTAAATGTGTATGTGTGTCTGTGTGTGTGTGTTAGGTCTTCATAGAAATGGATTAATGCTAACATTTTTACATCATTGCTAATTTTTATACTCTATAATTAGACATTCTAAGTTATAATCTTTTTAACTAAATTCAAATATATTCCTCCATTAATTTTTCCATTCCTTCTACAAATATTTATTGAGTACTTTTTCTAGTCTGTGTTAATACATAATTATTCTCATTTGAATTATCTCAATTCAAAACACATATGATTATTATCAAATGATTTATATGATTAATTGTCTCAATTCAAAAAACATGATTACTATTTAAAAATAAAAATAGGATATATTATTTTGCAGTTATAAGTGCAAAATAAAAGTAGTTAATTTCTCTAGCATCTTGTTGACATTTCCTGAAGATGAACTCTTGTGTACTCTTCTAAAACAATTTGATTCATATTTCTAAACAATATATGAATAGGTTTATAATGATTTACTTAATCATTATATGAGATCTATTCATATTAGTAATACAAATGGGTCTTTTATAGGCATAAAAGCTACATAATATTTTCTTGTGTTGATACATTATAAATTATTTAACTAGTTCTCTATTTATTGGTCATTAACTTCATTTCTAGTTTGTTTTAATTACAATGTTGCAATGAATAATTCAATGTATATTTTTGTATATTCTTCAGAGCTACCTGAGACCACACTAATAGACATAAATTGCTGGAAAATTTCACATACATTTTACATTTTGATAAATATGGCCAACTTCTACTCAAAACAACTACATTAACATACATCTGCACCAATAATATAAGATAGTCTTATTTTCCTATTCTTATACCAACTGTGGATATTACCCAAGATTTCATATCTGTCAATGTCATGGGCAAAATATAGAATCTCATCTTTTGTTTCCATGTCTTTATATATGAGTGAAATTGAGAACCTATTTATATATCTATAGAATTTTTTCTAAAAGCTATTCTTTTTAATCTTTTTCTGATTTTAATTACCTTTCTTATGCCATCTTATTATGTTTTATACATGTGAACTAACCTGAGAAAAATGAGCTATTTGTTACATGTGTTGCCAATTCAAATTCACATTTTGCGTTTCTTTACTTTATATACATTTTATATATAGAATTTTTCAATTTTTGTGTAAAATTATAAACTTTTAAAAATCATTTTTTGTTTGAAAAAGCTACTCTCAATTATAAAATCATGTTAATTCAAAAGTCTTCTTTCAGCATTTTAGTTTTTATTAACATCTAAATATTTTATAGAAAAATACTTAAAAATGTATATGAGTAATGAGGTAAGAAAGCACATTGACTGTATTTTAAGTAAATACTCGATAACCGTATGTGATGGCTTCCATATTACAGAACATTTCCATTATCACAAAAGCCTTATTGGACAGTGCAGGTATAGAGAATGCTCTACCCTTATTTTCAGATGTTTTTCTAGATAGTCCCTTAGATTTATTTTACAGATTAATAAAGAGTTCTCTGTGATAAGAGAAGAACCTGCACATGCATTTCTAATCTATTCTAAGGTCTAATAGAATGTTGGAGCCTAGAAGAACTAGAACAGTTTACCACCTGAACTACTAAATTTACATGCTGATATAAACATATATAGAACAGGGGTGAGGTACATAGAGCTTAAGAGACTCTTGAAGATTAGTTATTAAATAGTTCAAGCATCTTATTTTCTGCAGATGTTGAGACAATCTATAGAGATTAACTACATTTCCTACTCTGTTAGTTTGTAGGAGAAAGATGACAAGAATTCAGTTTTCTTGACTCTCTAGTTAATCCAGCACCACACATTTGTTATCAACTTATATCCACATGGAAAAATAAATAATTTAGTACATTGAAGAAATATTCAATCAAGTACAATCACAGAAACAAAAGAAAAGAAAAATTGACCTTAACCACCTAGGAGTATCTGTTCAAGTATATTTGTGTCTTAAATGTGGACTTCCCTAAGTGTGGTCATGGTTATTGCTTCTTTCTACATGTCAGGCAGAACTCAGTACCTTTTTACACTCCTCAGAAAATATTGACAAGCTCCAAAAACATGAGTGAGCAATGTATAATTTTATGAAAAATTCCACAGACAAAAGGGTCAGGAGGCTTATATTACACCCGGCACAGCAAATGCCTTAAAATTTTTCATCATGTATATCTACCATCGAATCTCTTCCACGTATGTCCTATTTCACAGAGTATTGAGCTCTCTTGAATCCTGTCTCCTTCTTTCTAAATATCTCCAGTCTCAAATGCTCACCTGCTTTTGCATAACAATTTAGATAATTTATGTTTAAACTATATAAAATTATCAGTTTACATAGAATAACTCACACATTTTATCCACTTTTCAATGCTGAGTACTTACATTTCAGTCATTGTAGTAACCACTCAATTAATGAAATATATTCAGTGGGGAATAACTAACAACTACAATTTTTGTTACATGTTCTACATAAGAAATTAACTTAGGTTTTATAGTTTGAAATTGAGGTTGTACACTTCTGAATTCATTGAAGAGTGTGTTATATAAAATGTGGCATTTTGTAAAAGGAGAAATTCGAGGAAATTGGTGAACTTGAGAGAGATGATTCTTCACAATTTTAAAGATGAAGGGTTTTTATCTTGTTCGATAGGCTGTAAAAGTAATACTTCATGAAGTAAGATAATTAGCAGAAGTGGTGATAGAAATTCACTGTGGTACAGAGAATTTTATTTAATAGTACACAGGACAGTCAGGAAAGTAATCCTACTTAATGTAACTCAGTATCTTCATTGAAAAAATATGTTTTTTAAAGAAAGTTTGAAGAACATTAACTTTACGACTTAAATGTAAGTGTAAATAAACAGTTCTGTTAAGATGAATCTAAATAGCCACAATACAGAAAACTACTCATAAGATGGAAATATACAGATATATGCATTCTAATATTAGCCAAGAAATGTTTTTCTTTTTCTTTTAATTGTGATTAAAATCACAAATCATATAATATTAAATGCACCATCTTTTTTTTTTTTGTGACGGAGTCTCAAATCATTCTACTATAAAGACGCATGCATGTGAATGTTCAATGCAGCACTATTCACAATAATCAAGACATAGAATCAACCTAAATGCCCATCAATGACAAATTGGATAAAGAAAATGTGGTACATATACACCATGGAATACTACACAGCCATAAAAGAGAATGAGAGCATGTCTCCTGTGAGAACACAAATGAACTGGAGGCTATTTCTAACTGGAGATTAGTAAGCAAACGAACACAGGAACAAAAATTCAAATCCCATATGTTCTTACTAAGAAATGGGAGCTAAATGATGAGAGCTTATGAATACAAAGAAGGGAACAACAGATACTGGGGTCTACCTGAGGGTGGAAGCTGGGAGGAGGGAGAGGCTCTGTCGCCCAGGCTAGTGCGATCTCTGCTCACTGAAAGCTCTGCCTCCCGGGTTCACACCATTCTCCTGCCTCAGCCTCCTGAGTAGCTGGGACTACAGGCGCCGGCCACTACGCCCGGCTAATTTTTTTGTATTTTTAGTAAAGACGATGTTTCACCATATTAACCAGGATGGTCTCAATCTCCTGACCTTGTGATCCGCCCACCTCGGCCTCCCAAAGTGCTGGAATTACAGGCGTGAGCCACCATGCCCGACCTAAATGCACCATTTGAACCACTTTTTTGTTTGTTTAATAATGTTTATTTTATTTGTTCCTAATTAAAATGTAAAAAACATGAAAATATAGGGGAGAAAATTCTATTATGTGTCAGCCACTTTGACAATTTTTATACATTATGTTATTTTTTAAAAAAACAAACAAACTTTTATTTTAGGTTTTGGGGTACATGTGAATATTTTTACATAGGTGTACCCAATAATTATCTTTTCTGCTCCTCTCCCTCCTCCCAGTTTCCACCCTCACGTAGACCCCAGTATCTGTTGTTCCCTTCTTTGTATTCATAAGCGCTCATCATTTAGCTCCCATTTCTTAGTAAGAACATATGGGACTTGAATTTTTGTTCCTGTGTTCGTTTGCTTACTAACCTCCAGTTAGTAATAGCCTCCAGTTCCGTCTGTGTTCTCACCAGAGACATGCTCTCATTCTCTTTTATGGCTGTATAGTATTCCATGGTGTATATGTACCACATTTTCTTTATCCAATTTGTCATTGATGGGCATCTCGGTTGATTCCACGTCTTGGTTATTGTGAATAGTGTCGCATTGAACATTAACGTGCATATGTCTTTATATTAGAATGATTTATATTCTTCTGGGTATATATCCAGTAATGGGATGGCTGGGTTGAATGGTAGTTCTGCTTTTAGCTCTTTGACAAATCACCATACTGCTTTCCATAATGGTTGAAGTAATTTACATTCCCATCAACAGTGTATGTGTTCCCTCTTCTCTGCAACCTCACCAGCATCTGTTACTTTTTGACTTTTTAATATTAATAATAATGATCCTGACTGGTGTGAGATGATATCAAATTGTGCTTTTGATTTGTATTTCTCTTATAATCAGTGATATTGAGCTTTTTTATTTCACATGTTTGTTGGCTGCATGTATGTCTTCTTTTGAAAGTGTCTGTTCATATCCTTTGCCCACTTTTTAATTAGGTTGTTTTTCTCTTACAAGTTCCTTTATAGATGTGAGATACTCTTTGTCAGATGTACAGTTTACAACTCCTTTCTCCCACTCTATAGGTTGACTATTATTTTGATAGTTTCTTTTGCTGTGCAGAAGCTCTTTAGTTTCATTAGATCCCATTTGTCACTTCTTGCTTTTGTTTCAATTGCTTTTGGTGTCTTCTTTGCCTATTCTTATGGTCAGGATGGTATTCCTTAGGTTGTCTTCCAGGGTTTTAACAGGTTTAGGTTTTACATTCAAGTCTTTAATCCATCTTGAGTTGTGTTTTATGTTGTGTAAGAAAGGGGTCCAGCTTCAATCTTCTGAGTTTGGCTAGCCAGTTATCCCAGCACAATTTATTAAACAGGGAGCCTCTTTCCCATTGGTTGTTTCTGTCAGCTTTGTCAAAGATCAGATAGTCATAGGTGTGTGGGTTTATTTCCTGGCTCTCTATTCTTTCCATTGATCTATGCATTTGTTTTTGTACCAGTACCATGCTCTTTTGGTTACTGTAACCCTGTAGTATAAAGTTGGATAGTGTGATGACTCCAGCTTTCTTCCTTTTGCTTAGAATTGCTTTATTATTGCCCATTAGCGCTCTTTTTGGTTCCATGTGAATTTTAAAATAGGTTTTTCTAGTTCTGTCAAGAATGTCATTAGTAGTTTGATGGGAATAGCATTTCATCTCTAGATTGCTTTAGACAGTAAGGCCATTTTAATGAAATTGATACTTCCTATCCACAAACATGTGATGTTTTTGCATTTCTTTTTGTCTTTCTTTCAGCAATGTTTTGTAATTCTCATTGTAGAGATCTTTCACCCACCCCCGCCCCCGGTTAGCTGCATTCCTAGGTATTTTATTCTTTTTGTGGCATTTGTGAATGGGATTTCCTTCCTAATTTGGCTCTTGGATTCGCTATTGTCAGTGTACAGAAATGCTAGTGATTTTTGTACATTAATTTTGTATCCTGTATCCTTGCTGAAATTTTTTAGCTGAAGGAGCTTTCGGGCCAAGAATACTGGGTTTTCCAGATATAAAATTATGTCATTTCCAAACAGGGATAATTTTTGACTTCCCCTTTTCCGGTTTGGTTGCCTTTTATTTCTTTCTCTTGCCTGATTTCTCTGGCTAGGACTATGTTGAATAGGAGTGGTGAGAGAGGGCATCCTTGTATTGTGCTGGTTTTTAAGAGGAATGTTTCCAACTTTTGCCCATTAAGTAGGATGTTGGCTGTGGGTTTGTCATAGATTGCTCTTATTATTTAGTGGTATGTCCCTTTTGTACCTAGTTTATTGAGAGTTTTTAACATGAAGGAATATTAAATTTTATCAAAAGCCTTTTCTACATCTATTTAGATAATCGTGCAGTTTTTGTCTTCAGTTCTGTTTATGTAATGCGCCACATTTATTGATTTGTGTGAGTTGAGTTAACCTGGCTTTCCATGGATGAAGCCTACTTGATCATGGTAGATTAGCTTTTTGATGTGCCACTGGATTTGGTTTGCCAGTGTTTTGTTGAAGATTTTTGCATCAGTGTTCATTAAGGATATTTACTTGAAGTTTTTGTTGTTGTTGTTGTTGTTGTTGTGTTTCTATCACCCTTTGATATAAAGATGATACTGGCCTCATAGAATGAGTTGGGGAGGAATCTCTTCTCCTCAATTTTTTGGATAGTTTTAGTAGGAATGGTACCACCTCTTTGTATATCTGGTAGAGCTCAGTTATGAATCCATCAGGTCCTGGGCTTTTTTTTTTTTTTTTTTTTTTTTTAGTTCATAGGATATTTATTACTGATTCAGTTTCAGAATTCATTATTGATCTGTTCAGGGAATCAATTTATTCCTGGTTCAGCCTTGGGAGGGTGTACGTGTCCGGAAATTTATCCATTACTTCTAGTTTTCTAGTTTGTGTGCATAGAGGTGTTCATAGTAGTTTCTGATAGCTATTTTTATTTCTTTGGGTCACTGGTAACATTCCCTTTATCATTTCTAATTGTGCTCATTTGGATGTCCTCTTTTTTTCTTCTTTATTAGTCTAGCTAGCAGACTACCTGTTTGTTAATGTTTTCAAAAACCAACTCCTGGATTCATTGATCTTTTGAATGTCGTTTTCTGTGTGTGTGTCTCAGCTTCCTTCAGTTCAGCTCTAATTTTGTTTTTTTCTTATCTTCTGCTAGCTTTGGGGTTGATTGGCTCTTGCTTCTGTAATTCTTGCAGTTGTGATGTTAGGCTGTTAATTTGAGATATTTCTAACTTTTTGATAGGCATTTAATACTATAATTTTCCCTCTTAACACTGTTTTAGCTGTGTTTCAGGTACTCTGATATGTTTTATCTTTGTTCTCATTGGTTTCAAAGAATTTGTCTATTTCTGCCTTAATTGCATGATTTACGCAAAATTCTTTCATGAGCATGTTGTTTAATTTCCATTTAATTGCATGGTGTTGAGCAATTTTCTTAGTCTCAACTTCTATTTTTATTGTGCTGTGGCTTGCGGGTGCGTTTGGTATGATTTTGGTTTCTTTGCATTTGCTGAGGATTGTTTGATGTCCTAGTACATGGTCAGTTTTAGAGTATGTACCATATTATGATGAGAAGAATGTATATTCTATTGTTTTAGGATTGAGAGTTCCATAGATGTCTATCAGGTCCATTTATTCCAATGTTGAATTCAGGTCCAAAATACCTTTGTTAATTTTCTGCCTTGATGATCTGTCTAATACTGTCACTGAAGTATTGAAGTCTCCCACTATTATTGTGTGGGATTCTATGTTTCTTTGTGGGCCTCTAAGAACTTGCTTCATAAATCTGGGCACTTCTGTGTTAGGTGCATATATATTTGATAGTTAGGTCTTCTTTATGAATTGAACACTTTACCATTATATAATGCCTTTCTCCCTCTTTTTTTTTTCTTTGTTGGCAAAGTTTATTTTGTCTGAAATTAGGCTTTCAACCCCTGTTTATTTCTGTTTTCCATTTTCTTGGTAGATTTTTTCCCCCATCCCTTTATTTTGATCCTATGGGTGTCATTATGCGTCCGGAATTGGTGGGTTCTTGGTCTCGCCAACTTCATGAATGAAGCTGCAGACCCTTGCGGTGTTACAGTTCTTAAAGATGGTGTGTCCGGAGTTTGTTCCTTCAGATGTTCAGATGTGTCTGGAGCTTCTTCCTTCTGGTGGGTTCATGGTTTCACTGACAGGAGTGAAGCTGCAGACCTTCACAGTGAGTGTTACAGCTCTTAAAGGCAACGCGTCTGGAGTTGTTCCTTCTTCCTGGTGGGTTCATGGTCCCTCTGGCTTCAGGAGTGAAACGGGAGACCTTCGCCGTGAGTGTTACAGCTCATAAAGGCAACATGGACCCGAAGAGTGAGCAGCACCAAGATTTACTGTAAAGAGCAAAAGAGCAAAGCTTCCACAGGGCAGAAAAGGACCCAAGCGGGTTGCCACTGGCTGGCTTGGGCAGCCTGCTTTTATTCCCTTATCTGGCCCCACACATGTACTGCTGATTGGTCCATTTTATAGCAAGCTGATTGGTCTGTTTTACAGAGAACTGATCGGTGTATTTTACAGACAGCTGATTGGTCCATTTTGACAGAGTGCTGATTGGTGCATTTACAATCCTTTAGCTAGACACAGAGTGCCAGACAGAAAAGTTCTCCAAGTCCCCATTAGGTTAGCTAGAAACAAAGTACTGATTGGTGTATTTCCAAACCTTGAGCTAGACACAGAGTACTGATTGGTGTACTTACAAACCCTGAGCTAGACAAAGAGTGCTGACTGGTGTGTTTACAATCCTTTAGCTAGACATAGAGTGCTAGACAGAAAAGTTCTCCAAGTACCCACTAGGTTAGCTGGATACAGAGTACTGATTTGTGTATTTACAAACCTTAAGCTAGACACAGAGTGCTGATTGGTGTATTTACAATCCCTTAGCTAGACATAAAGGTTCTCCAAGTCTGCACTAGACTCAGGAGCCCAGCTGGCTTCACCTAGTGGATCCCACAGTGGGGCTGCAGGCGGAGCTGCCTGCCAGTCCCACACCGTGTGCCTACACTCCTCAACCCTTGGGTGGTCAATGGGACTGGGCGCTGTGGCACAGTGGGCGGTGCTCATCAGGAAGGCTGGGGTGCGCAGGAGCCCATAGAGGGGGCAGGGGTGGGGGAGGCTTGAGCATGGTGGGCTGCAGGTCCGGAGGCCTGCCCTGCAGGGAGGCAGCTGAGGCACTGTGAGAATTCAAGCCCAGCGCCAGCGGGCGGCCCTGCTGGGGGACCAGGCACACCCTCCGCAGCAGCTGGCCTGGGTGCTAAGACTCCCACTGCCCTGGGCCAGTGCTCCAAGTATGGGGCCTGCCGAGCCCATGCCTGCCAGAACTCACACTGGCCCGTGAGCACCACGTGCAGCCCGGGTTCCCACCTGTACCTCTCCCTCCACACCTCCAGGCAAGCAGAGGGAGCCAGCTCTGTCTTTGGTCAGCCCAGAGAGGGGCTCCCACAGTGTCGTGGTGGGCTAAGGGCTCCTCAAGCACACTAGAGTGGACCCCGAGGCCGAGAAGGTGCTTAGAGCAAGAGCTACTAGTATGTTGTCACCTCTCAGTTACTCGTGAGCCGAGTCTCTGGTAGACAGCATACCATTGAGTTATGCTTTTCTATCTAGCTTGCCACCCTGCTTTTCAAGTGGGGGTATTTATCATGTTTAAATTTGAGGTTAGCATTGATATGTGTCAATTTGATCTTATCATGTGTTGTTAGCTTGTTATTATGCTGGCTTGTTTGCATGGTTGCTTTATAGCATCACTGGTCTGTGTATTTAAATGTGTTTTTTATTAGCTGATAGTGGTCTTTCTTTTCTTTCTGTATTTAGTGCTCCTTTCAAGATCTCCTGTAAGGCACGTCTGGTGGTAACAAACACCTTCAACATTTGCTTATCATAAAAGAATTTTATTTCTTCCTCACCTAAGATATTTAGTTTAGCTGGTTATAAAATTTTTGGTTTAAGATTTTTTTTTTAAAGAACATTGAATATAAGGCCCTCAATCTCTTCTGGCTTGCAGGGTTTCAGCTGAGAGGTCTGCTGGTAGCCTGATGGGGTTCCGTTTGTAGGTGACCTGCCATTTCTTTCTAAGTGCTTTTGACATTCTTTCTTTCATCATTTCAACCTTGGAAAATCTAATAATTGTGTGTCTTGGGGATGATCTTCTTGTGTAGAATATTGCAGGAGTTCTCTGTATTTTCTGAATTGGACTGTTGGCTTCTTTAGCAATGCTGGGGAATATTTCATGAATGATATCCTGAAATATGTTTTCCAAGTTGCTTGTTTTCTGCCCCTCCCTTTCAGGAATGTGAATGATTTGTAGATTTGGCCTCTTTACATAATTCCATACTTCTTGGAGGTTTTGTTTATTCCTTTTTATTCTTTTTAAAAATTTTTTTTTCTGTCTTATTTCAGTAAGTCAGTCTTCAAGTTCAGTTTCTTTCCTCATTGGTTTATTCTGCTATTAATACTTGTGATTTTATTGTGAAATTCTTCTATTGTGTTATTCAGCTCTGTCAGATCCAATAGGTTCTTTTTCATCCTGACTGTTTCATCCTTCACCTCCTATATTGTTTTACTGTTGTTAGTAGTTTCCTTGGTTGGGTTTTGCTGTTTTCCTGAATCTTGATGATCTTCATTCCTATCCACATTTTGAATTTTATTTATGTTATTTCACCCAGCTAAGCCCAGTTAAGAACTCTTGTTGGAGAACTGGTGTAGGCATTTGGAAGACATATGACACTCTGACCATTTGAGTTACCAGAGTTCTTGTGTTTGTTCCTTTTCATCTCTGCATGCGGGTATACCTTTAACTGCAGTGTAGATTGAGTATAGTCAATAGATTTCTTTTCTGGGTGTTTTCTCTGGGATGAGGCTTTGTGCAGGGTCTGTTTGGAGCTGACTTCTCATTTTCAGTTTCAGATGGGAATATGTTAGCAAGCCATTTTTGGTGTTGAAGCTTTGGGGTGTGATCCCATAGGTGGCACTTAGACATACTGGTCAGTTTGTAGACTCTTCCTCAGTTGTATTTCCTGTGTTTGCTCACAGTTGCAACTGTGTTCCTTCTCAATGGTCTGAATGTGTGAATTCCTCTCCCCCTTGAGTGTTGGTTGTATATCACAGCTTAGCACTCCTGGGCTGCCCACTGCAGCTCTGGGGTGATTGCACTGTTTATGATCCCCAACATGGAGGCAGCAGGGGAAGGGACCTTAGTAGTGGTTGTGGTCAAGGGTCTTTTGTTTTTTTTCCAGGGGGTTCCCCCAGAAAGATGCAGGCCAGCAATCACTCAATATAATCAACCAAGGATGCAGAGTCTATGCTGTCATCAAAGCTGGGGATTCCCTGTCCAGTGATGAGTGGGGAGATAGTGGTGCCCATGGGAGATGGGCTGGCCTGCTCTCTTTGGGTCAGACTGCAGCTTGTTAGAGGAGTGGATAAAGCACTTAGGGTCTTTGCTCCTTTGTTAGTCCAAGGATAGCAAGGGCAATTCCACTGCAGAGGAAATGGAGTGCTCCCAGGGACTCTGTCCAGGGAGTTGCAGAGCTTTTACTGGCTCCATAGCTCTTAAAGGGAGTGTGCCTGGAGACCCAGGCCTGGAGTACTTGCCTGATGAGGAGATATGGAAATGGGCACCCATGTGACAGATTGGACAATTTTCTGTAGGGCTGCTACGGTATGCTGGGGGTCCCCTCCAATCCCTAGTCACTTCAGACTTTCATCTGGAGATATCATCAGTGAAGGCTGTGAAACAGCAAAGATGGCAGCCTGCCCCTCCCTCTGGGAGCTCCATTCCAGGGAGCTACTAACCTGTTTCCTGCTGAAATGCACCTGTAGGAAGTGAGTAGAGACCCCACTTGGGAGGTTCCACCCAGTAAGGAGGAATGGGTTTGGGGACTCACTTATGAAGCCATCTGGCCATGTTTTTATAGAGCAGACTGTCATTGCTCAGAGCCCTGGATTTGACTCCTTTCCTAGGGATATGTACAGGGATCTAAACTCCCACTTTGCTGGAGTTGCAGCTACTTTTGCAAGCAGGCCTGGAAAGCCTGCATTTCTAAGGCTCTTGGGTCTTCACATGTGCTTGAATGGCTGCTCTGTTGAGACTCCCCATAGTTCTGTATGTCAGATTGAAAGTCCTGGTGGGGTGGATTCACAGAGAGATCTCCTGACATAAGGTTGCATAGATCTGTCAGAGAAGCATGAGTTCCTGGGGTGGCACATTCAATCGTGACTTCCCTAGGTGGGGGAAGTTCCCCTGGCTCCATGTTGCTCCTGCGTGGGCCATTATCCTGCCTTGCTGTTTTCCATACTTCTTGAGTCTGGTTGTTTCCTTGATTAGTCCCAATGTTGTACCTGAATGTTTCAGTTAAAAGTGCTGTATTTACTTGCCCGTCTGTTTCTCTCCATGAGAGCTGCACACACTAGTTGCTTCTAGTTGACCATCTTGGCCACTCCCCCCTTTTATTATTTTTATAAAAATATTGAGACCTACATTAATTATTCATAATAACATTTCATAAATTTTCTTAAGCTCTTGATTATTATCAGATAATTATTTCTTGGTGCTAAACTCTCATTTAGGCATAATTATTGTGTGTTTTTCTTAATTTTTTATCAGTGAGATAGAGGAAAATCAGTTTGTTCCATGTTTCCATAGGGTGCTGTAGGGTATTCCATATGCAGAGATGTATCCTCTTCTAAGTTTGATTGTATTCTTCAATCTTGTTCTGTTCTAAAGACATGCTTATTGAGGATCAAAGAACAATAGAAACATTCATACAGTCTTTATTCCCCCCATTATATACGATGGCAGAACATACCTACATTTTACCTGTTCTGATAGTTGCCTTCTGTTAAAAGAGGAGCTCTTTATTCTAACTGTTTGAACCCTTCTTAACCCAAAGTTCGCCTTTATCATCTTTGGGGCATACTTCAGAGGGGGTGTACTATAACTTGTAAAGAAAAGTATGGTAAGAAATACCAGTTGACTATTTCAGCAAAGAGACTGAGTACTCTGATGCTTATAATGAACTTCACTGTCGTAGGAATTATTGCTCCTGATGAAATCTAGACACATGTTCCTTTACTTACTTTGGGAAACAAAGGCTAAATTTCTCCCCAAGATGTATTTGTCAACATGCATATCCTAAGCAAAGAAACTTCAATAAATGGATTTGATAATGTTAGGCAATCTTCCCATAGTATCAAGTGACATTGGCCCATCCTTCGAAAGAATATTGTTAAAAACTATTAGCCATACCTAAGTTCAACAGGAGGAAATTGTAGTCACGTGTGTGTGTGTGTGTGTGTGTGTGTGTGTGTGTGTGTGTGTGTGATGGCGGAGCGTCAGGCAGCTGCGCACTGAGAAGCCATTCCCAAGCACTGTTTAGAGAATTTTCCCAAAGAACTCCTGGAACATAGAGTTGAAATAACCTAAACAATGAGTTATTTTGGTTCCAGTACATTCACTTTTAGGAAGCTCAGTATATTCAGGCCTACTAATACTTGTATACTCAAAATAGTGAAAGTTGCAAAGATTTTAAAGATGATCTATTTCAGCTTTTCTATTTAAGGGCAATTCTAAATCCATGAATATGAATATAATCTTTAAATCAGAGTTTAATGAAAGCTGTGAATGAAAATGAGATCTAGAAACTTCCTGTCTCATGCAAATTATATAGTACGAAATAGTATTATTGGAATTTTTCTAGCATGAAATTAAAAAGATACGACTAACCAACCAAGAAGGAAATATAAGCAGAGATGGAAGAAAAGGTTATAAGGAGATGATGATATTTCCACCTCAGAGAATAAAGAGATGGAAGAATTAGGCACAGTCACTGGAAAGTTAAACCTAAGAATTGAAGAGGACGTTATTATCTTAGTCAAAATGCTCTCTACGAAGAATGAAATGTGTGAATTACTTAAGGGAGAGAGGGAAAAGTCCAAAGGGGATAGAGTGAACAGAATTTTATGTGCTAAAACTATGACAACAGAAGGTCCCACTAATTTAATTTAATAGCTAAATTAACTGACTGGCCAATATTGTTATTAGTAATTCACTTACTGACTGATACTTTAGGAAATAAATAGAGACACTAATTAAAATGACTTAAGCATATCAAGAGTAAAATGATGGTTCTTTTAAAATAGGAACTAATAAGTTTATTAAAAGCCTTATATTTAGTATTCAGCAAATAGAACAATTTGATTTGATAGGTTATAATAACCATGTAAATTGGGTCTGACAAAACAAATATATTATTATGGCAAACAGTAGAAAATCATAGTAATTTACTGCTACCATAGCAATATATTAGGCCTATATTCATAAAAATCATAAACCATTTAATTGGTATTTTAAAAGTTAATTTTAAAATTATGAAAATATATTTTTTTAAAGATTATTTATTCTTACCTCTAATAAAGTGCTATACCTTAAAAACCATGGGTAGGCAACAAAATAATTACTGATAATTTTTAAAAAATGCATTAAGTTTAGAAAATTATTTCCCTCCAAATTTTTATTACAACAAAATCAGTGACTTTAAAAAGCAAAAAGAAATGTAGTTATGGTTCTAATGATGTAAGATTTCCTAAGTAAAGTTTAATTAAAGTTGTAATAGACATAATACTGTTTTGTTGGCTTTGCTTGTGATACACTTTAAGCTAAAGGGTTCAAAGAATAAACAAGAGCCTATGCTTCTTAATAAAAAGACCCCTTTTTTCTATTGAAACAGTAAACTATTCATGTTTCTGAAGAAAAGAAACTCATCTAAGCAAAGTGTCTTAGAGTTCTGGCAAGAATTCCTCATTTTAGGTAACTAATGTAATAATATACCTTAATGTAAGTATGTTTTTAAATCTCAAAGTAGAATGTTGTAATCTAGTTAAGTAATATGTATCATAATAAATTACATGGTTGTTTACTACATGTGTCATTACTATGAAGTAAAATATATAGTCAAACCAACAAAAACATCATATGAAGATGCTTAAGCAGAATAACCGTAGTGAAAAGATGTATGTGTCCATGAGGCAGAGTGATATGGTAAGAAGTACCAGTTGATTATTCCAGCAAAAGAACTGAGTATACACCCTGGATTACTGCCTTAGCCATTCAAGCTGCTGTAACAAAATACCTTAGACTAGGCAACTTATAAACAATAAAATTTATTGCTCACAGTTCTGGATGCTGGGAAGTCCAAGCTCAAGGTGCCAGCAGATTTGGTGTGTGATAAGGGCCCTTTCTCATAGATGGAGGCTTCTTGCTATGCTGTCATGTGGCAGAAGGGGTGAATGAGTTCCCTCAGGCCTCTTTTATAAAGGTACTAATCCAGTTCATGAGGATGGAGACCTAATCAACTTCCAAAGGTCTCACTTCCCAATATCACTGCAATTAGGATTGAATTTCAACATGTGAATTTTGAGGGGATACAAATAATCAGACCATGGAAACTGCATCTAGATTAAAATATGTTTTGAGACTGGCAGTGTTTAGGCATTTTTTTTTTTTACCTTGAATATTTCTGTTCTGGGAGAGGGGGAGGTTGTCAGAGGAGTTGGCAGAATAGCTCTGATATGATTTGGCTATGTCCCCACCTAAATCTCATCTTGAATTCCACGTTTTGTGGGAGGGACATGGCAGGAGGTAATTGCATCATGGGGGCAGGTCTTTCCCATGCTGTCCTCATAATAGTGAAATAAGTCTCATGAAATCTGATGGCTTCATAAAAGGGAGTTTCCCTGCACAATCTTCTCTTGTCTGCCGCCATGTGAGATTTGCCTTTTACCTTCCACCATGATTGCAAGGCTTTCCCAGCCAAATGGAACAGTAAGTCTGTTAAACCTCTTTCATTTGTAAATTGTCCAGTCTTGGGTATGTCTTTATCAGCAACATGAAAACAGATTAATACAGTAAATTGGTACCAGGAGTTGGGTACTGCTGATACCTGAAAATGTGAAAGTGACTTTGTAACTGGGCAACAGGAAGAGGTTGGAACAGACTGGAGGGCTCAGGAAAAGGACAGAAAAATATGGGAAAATTTGGAACTTCCTAGAGACTTGTTGAACGGCTTTGACAAATATGCTGATAATGGTGTGGACAATGAAATTCAGGCTGAAGTGGTCTCAGATGGAGATGAGGAACTTACTGGCAACTGGAGAAAATGTGACTCTTGTTATGTTTTAGTAAAGACAGTGAGTGGCATTTTGCCCCTGCCCTAAAGATTTGTAGAACTTTAAACTTGAGAGAGATTTAGTGTATCTTGTGGAAGAAATTTTCCTTCCTTCCTTCCTTCCTTCCTTCCTTCCTTCCTTCCTTCCTTCCTTCCTTCCTTCCTTCCTTCCTTCCTTCCTTCCTTCCTTTCCTTCCCCTCCCTCCCTCCCTCCCTCCCTCCCTCCCTCCCTCCCTCCCTCCCTCCCTCTCTCTCTCTTTCTCTCTTTCTCTCTTTCTTTCTTTCTAGATGGAGTCTTGCTCTGTCACCTGGCTGGAGGGCAGTGGCACAATCTCTGCTCACTGCAACCTCTGACTCCCTGATTCAAGCAAGTCTCCTGCCTCAGCCTCCAAGTAGCAGGGATTATAGGCATACACCACTACACCCAGCTAATTTTTGTATTTTTAGTAAAGACAGGGTTTCACCATGTTGGCCAGGATGGTCTCGATCTCCTGACCTCATGGTCCACCTGCCTTGGCCTCCCAAAGTGCTGGGATTACAGGTGTGAGCCATTACACCTGGTCAGTGGAAGAAATTTCTAAGCAGCAAAGCATTCAAGAGGTGACTTGGATGCTGTTAAAAGTATTACGTTATAAAAGGGAAACAGAACATAAAAGTTAAGTAAATTTGCAGCCTGACAATATGATAGAAAAGAAAATCCCATTTTCTGAGAATAAATTCAAGCTGCCTACAAAAATTTGCATAAGTAATGAAGAGAAAAATGTTCATCCCCAAACAATGGGGACAATGTCTTCAGGGGATGTCAGAAGTCTTCACAACAGCCCCTCCCATCACAGGTCCAGAGGCCTAGGAGGAAAAAGTGGTTTCGTGGTCTGGACCCTGGGTCCCCATGCTGTGTATAGCCTAAGCACTTGGTGCCATGTCCCAGCCACTCCAGCCTTGGCTGAAAGGGTCCAATGTAGAGCTCAGGCCATGGCTTCAGAGGGTGCAAGCCCCAAGGCTTGGGAGCTTCCACCTGATGTTGAGTCTGCAAGTGCACAGAAGTCAAGAATTAGGGTTTGGAAACCTCCATCTAGATTTCAGAGTATGTATGGAAATACCTGTATGCCCAGGAAAAGTTTACTGCAGAGGCAAGGCCCTCATAGAGAACCCCTGCTAGGGCAGTGCAGAAGGGAAATGTGGGTCAGAGCCCCCACACAGAGTCCCTTCTGGGGCACCACCTGGTGAAGCTGTGAGAAGAGGGCCACCATCCTCTAGACCCCAGAATGGTAGATCCACAGACAGCTTACCCAGCTGCATGGGACCTGTAGCCCCTTTGTTTTAGCTAATTTCTCCTATTTGGAATGGCTGCATTTACCCATTCCTATACCCCTGTTGTATCTAGGAAGTAACTAACTTGCTTTTGATTTTATAGGCTTATAGACAGAAGGGACTTTCCTTGTCTCAGATGAGACTTTGGACTGTGGACTTTTGAGTTAATGCTGAAATGAGTTAAAGTTTTGGGGGATGTTGGGAAGGCATGATTGGTTTTGAAATGTGAGGACCTGAGTTTTTGGAGGGGACAGGGGTGTAATGATATGGTTTGCCCGTGTCCCCAGCCAAATCTCATCTTGAATTCCCACGTGTTGTGGGAGGGACCTGATGGGAGGTATTTGAATCATAGGGGCAGTTCTTTCCTGTGCTTTTCTTATGGTAGTGAAAAAATCTCACAAGATCTGGTGGTTTTATAAAGGTAACTTTCCCTGAACAAGCTCTCTTCTCTTCTCTGCCACCATGTGAGACATGCCTTTCACTTTCTGCCATGATTGTGAGGCCTCCCCAGCCATGTGAAACTGTAAATCTGTTAAATCTCTTTCTTTGTAAAGTGCCCGGTCTCAGGTATATCTTTATCAGAAGCTTGAAAGTGGACTAATACAAGCTCAGAGGAGAAAAATAAAAGTCCATGATAGCTTAGAATCTACTGGATCCACAAAACTTTTTTAAAAAGTCTAATCCTTCTATAAATAGCTTTAAAGTTAATATTTTATTCAATGTCAAATAACTAGATCATAAGAGGAAGGTCTAAAATTACTGAACTGTAATGATTGAGTTCAAAACTCACACATAAAAAGGGAAAAGAAGAAATAAAACAACTTGCAGACTTTTATAGAAGTCACTTCATTTACTTTTAAGATCAATACTTATAAATATTATGTTTCTCATTTCAACAATGAGGTTCTGCCAGTTCTCTGTCATCGACTATCTCCCAAGAGTAGGAAATTAGATTACTTACTTATTAAACCAAAGTTTAACTTGTGGGTTCACTTTCTTGCTGTCACCATTCCTCTATTATCACAGTTTCCTTAGTGATGGCATCCCTTACCACTCCCCTCCCCTGCCCACTTGTTCATCAGCATGAGTAGAGCTGTTTTATTACTTATTCTTCCACAACAGTGAGTTCATCATGAAAATTTCAGAATATCATTTAACTTCCAGATTTCTGATGCTCTAATTGGCTTTAGCCTTTTCATAAGAACTATTATTTAGATTAATGATTACCACATTGAAATTTTTGAATACAATTTGTAGAAATGGAAAAACTTATATAGTCTCCAGCAGGGCCTGATGTGGCCAGCCTCAACAGTTCCATAAGGGAAAACTCACATTATCTGGTCACTGATTTCAAATCTTTTTCCACAGCACTTCTTGGTAGGCTGCGGCGAGTTCCCTGTATTCCACTTTCGTAGTTGCTGTTGAAACCAAGGAGTCATCAAACTTTTCTCTTTCTGACTCCTAAATACTCCCTTGATCCCTGGAATCTCTCCACAGGCCTGGTTCTGGAATAAGATGCTGTCTGTAGACTTCCAGCTACATAATCCTTTTCTTTGAGATCCTAGAAGAAAAAAAAATGACAAAGGCCTCCTTTATTTTAAAGACTGTACTAAAACCCTTCAGGAATTTATAAATTACATAAAGTAAGAGCATCAAAATGTAACAGTGATTATAAAGTATTTATAGTAATTGCAATACTGATACATATTAATTCTCTACTTTTTTCTACTCTAGTAAATAAAAGGAAGTCACAGTTGAACTTTTGCCCTGAAGTTGTGATTCACCCACTGCATCTTGCCATTCATTATGCACCCCATGCCTAAGCTCCCACCTGCCAACCACTTCCCACTACTAACCACTCCTTGCCACAAATCACTTTCCTACTTAAAAAAAAATTAACTTTTACTTTTGATACATGGGGTACATGTGCATGTTTATTACATGGGTGCATTGCATGATGCTGAGGTTTAGGGTATGGATCTCCTCAAACAGGTACTAAGCATTGCACTCAATAGGCAGTTAGCCCACCCTCAATTTCCTCCCTCTCTCCCTCCTCTAGTAGTCCCTAGTGTCTATTTTTCTCATGTTTATGTCCATGTGTGCTCAATGTTTAGCTCCCACTTATAATTGAGAACATTTGGCATTTCATGTTCTGTTCCTGTGTTAATTTCCTTATGATTATGTCCTTCAGCTACACACATGTTGCTGCAAAGACATGATTTTGTTTTTTATGGCTGTATAGTATTCCATGGTATATGTACACTTACCACATTTTCTTTACCCAATCCATCATTGATGGGCACCTGGATTGAATCCATGTCTTTGCTATTGTGACTATTGCTATGGGACTGTTGCATGTGTGTTTTTAGAAGAATAATTTTATAGTCCTTTGGATATATACCCATTAATGGGATTGCTCTGTCAAATAGTAGCTCTGTTTTAAGTTATTTGAGAAATTTCCAAACTGCTTTCCACAGTGGCTGAACTAATTTACATTCCCACCAATAGTGTATAAATGTTCCCTTTCCCCTGAAACTTCACTAACATCTGTGTTTTTTTTGTTGTTGTTGTTTGTTTTTTTTTACTTTTAATAATAGTCATTCTGACTTGTGTGAGATGGTATCTTATTGTGGTTTTGATTTGTATTCATCTGATGATCAGTAATACCAAGCATTTTTTCATATACTTGTTGACCGCTTTTATGTCTTCTTTTGAGAAGTGTCTCTTCATGTATTTTGCCCATGTTTTCATGGGGTTGTCTTTTGCTTTTTGATTTGTTTAGGTTCCTTTTAGATTCTAGATGTTAGACTTTAGTTGGATGCATATTTTTGTGAATATTTTATCTCATTCTGTAGGTTATCGGTTTATTCTATTTATACTTCTTTTTGTTTTTTCTGTGCAAAAGTCCTTTAGTTTAATTAGGTTCCACTGCCAATTTCAATTTTTGTACAGCAACCACTTTCTGTCACCAACAACCACAGTCTTTTATGATCTGATGGCTGCTTGTCTCTACATATATACATCTTAACAAACTGTATTAGTTCACCTTTGCATTGCAATAAAGAATACTTGAGATTGAATAATTCATGTTAAAAAGAGGTTTAATTGGCTCATGGTTCTGCTGGCTATACAGAAAGCATAATGCTGGCACCTGCTCCACTTCTGGTGAAACCTCAGGAAACTTACAATCATGGTGAAAGGCAAAGGGGAGCAGACACATCACATGGTGAAAGCAGGTGCAAGAGAGTGAGCGGGGAGGTGTTACATGTTTTTAAACCACCAGATCTCAGGAGAACTAACTCACAATCACAAGGACAGTACCAAGAGGGATGATGATAAACCATTCATGAGAAATCTGTTCTCATGATCCAATCACCTCCCAACAGGCCCCACCTCCAACACTGGGGATTACATTTCAGTATGACGTTTGCGTGGGGACACATATCCAAACTATATCACAAACTAAGGATAACAATCCACACTTACAAATTAAGAAGTCTCCTTGCTATAAGAAGTAAATTGTTTACCTGAAGAAATGCAGATGCTGAGACAACCATTTCCTGCAATCAATCATGCCGAAAGGATTATATTTTTTATACATTTTCTCACAACTCCTAGTCATTATAGTTTAGGAATAGGCAAATGCTGCCTGGGTATGAAACAAAAGTTGGAGGTAGGTGCAGTGTGTAAGGCAACATTTTTTTTTTTTTAAATTCATCCTTGTGTTTCTTGGTCCACCTGAGATAAAAGTGTTATTTTGCTTCTTGAAATTGAATCTATGATGATACACTCAAATAAATTGTATAGCATTACTTGTTTTAGAGAAGGTGATAAAATATAAAGTATCTAACAGTACTGTAATAAATGAAAATGTAAGAGGAAATATATTGCAAGAAGTTTATGTTTTAATTTGTTTTTCATTTATATATTTATAAATGTGTCACCAACTTGTATCATCTCCTTTTTAAAGTGTCTCTTCCCTATAAAAGGCTTTTCTCCAAAAATGTCTATGGGTATTTTTGGCCATTCTGATTATACCCCACCTAATTTTTCTTCATAGCTGTTTCCTGGCACTTAGCCAACATTTTCTTTATTTCTCTTCAAAATAAATATCAGCCAATAATTTTTAATTACATTTTAAAAATTATAATTAATAATGCTTCCATTGGCTTTGCTAAACTTTTTATTTTAAAAATAAGTAAGCAATATGAATTTTTTAAATTTTCCAAACTGTTTTTCTTTTTAAGGTTATTTTTAATTGAAAAATAACAACTGTTTACATTTATGAGTTGCAAGGTGATGTTTTGTTCTATACATACATTATAGAAATATTCAGTAAAGCTAATTAATATTCATATCTCACCAACTCATTTATTTTGTGGTAAGAATGTTAAAAATCTATTATTTCAGCAATTTGGAAATATACAGTACATTATTATTAATTGTGGTCGCCATGCAGTACAATAGACCACTAAAACTTATTTCTCCAGTCTGAGACTTTATACCCTTTGATCAACATCTCCCTTTACCCAACCCTCCTCCTCCCGTGACAAAGTCCCAAGGATACTCTATCTCAAAATCATAAGTTATGAGCAGATTGGTTAGTGAAGAATCATTCAGGCTTACTCTACTATTCTTGACCCCTGTTTCTCTGAGTTCAAAGTGAATTCTAAGCTGCATATTTATATGTTTGGCTTGGCTTTTACCTTTGATGTGGTGGCACACCACAAATTGATATAATAAAATAAAATTACACACAGAATCTTTGTTCACTCAAATCCACATCAGATATAATGATCAATTATGATCAGAGAATAAAAAATTATTTCCTAAAACAATTAAAAGCTAGCATATAGGACATATTTCCTTTGATTTATTAAACCACTGATTATATTTTCTTTTAGAAATAGAATTGGTTTAATAAAATTTGTAGAAAGTAAAGTAACCAAGAAAATGATAAAAATGTATAGAAGGGAAAAAAGCTTTGGATAGAGCATATTTTGTATCATTTTGCAAATGGACCTGGTAAAACATTGCTATTGGCAATGACCAAATTTTTAAATGGATGATTACCACAACCACTGAGTACAAGCATCTGAAGCAATTATTCTGTTCCAATGCATTCAGTAGCACTAAACACTCTGAGTAGCCAAGAAAAGTACATTCTAGTTTACTCTTCCTATAGTTAGCTGTGATAACACAAGTTATAAATCTTTCCTAGAATAAGTTATTATAGGAGGCTTTCACTATATAAATAAATAGTGGAGAGGCATATCCTCAGTATAACTCCACTGGGTACTGTGATAGCACATAAGTTTAAACAATATACAGATATATTCACTTAAACTTACTTTACCTCATTACTAGTATAGTTGAAATAATTCTATCATATCTGTGCATCTATGATATGTAAGCTGAGCAGCTGTTGCTCTCATCACTATTTTCAAATAGATAAAAATTTATTTTGTTCTAAATAATTTAATCTTTAAAAAAGCAAATAAAGAAAATATATTAAATTGGAGTAATCCTATGGCCCAGTAATTCTACTTCTAGGAGTTTATCATAGGAACATAATAAAAGATACTAACAAATAGTTTGACACAAGAGTTCCATTAAAATATTGTGGATAGTCATGAAATGACAATAGAAAATAATTTAAATAAGTAACAGCATGAAATACCTTTTTGATGGATTAGTATGGCATCATTATTCTGTATAATTACATATTGTGACATAGAAAATGAACAAAATGTATTAAATAAAAATGATTAATTTTTATAATACATACAACATAAGATCCCGTTTTTTAAAAGTAAATGCATCAAAATGCATTTACATCCCAAAATGTTAACTGTGATTATCTTTTTGTGGGAAAAATTAAGGTTAATTTTAATTATATTTCCTTCTTTCTATTACTTTTTTAAAAAAATATTTACTAACTTTCCTGTTGTGGACTTATGTTACATACATATTAGTTATATTAACAACAAAGTAACTTTGTAACCGTTTTTAACATGCAATTACCTAATAATTTTAAAATCAATCAAAGCAATCAAATTACTTATGAACCGCAAGGGACTTTTATGAGCAACACTACCAGAATTTCTATTAATCGCTCAGAAAAACATGCAGAAAGTTCCCAGTTCATATATAGGCTGGATATCCCAATCTTCACTAATTAGCCCTTTGGAATTCAGAATACCTCTCACCTGAAAAGGCAATGTTATAAATGATAGCTAGGTTTTCAGATAAATGATTCATTCCATGAATATATACTAAGATCTTACTGTAAGTTAACCATTGTAAGCACTGAGGAGTCATTAGGGACAAAACAGATAAAAACCCATCCTCTTCTGTGGCTCACATTTAATCTATACACACTATGTAATAGATCAGATAAATGTTAAGGAGCCTAGCAAGATAATGTCTGTTGAATTAACTGAAACGCTAAACATTGTTATGAAAACCAGTAGAAAATAATAAGGTTAAAGTAATAAGAAATAGAATATAATTAATAAAATCATGTAATAAGTATTTTTTCAAATGATAGCGTATTGTAGGTTGGATTGAGTCCTCCCAAAAATATGTTTTTAAGTCCTTACCCCTGGTACCTATGAATGTAACCTTATTTGGAAATGGGGTCTTTGCAGATGTAATTAAGCTAAGATGAGGTAGTACTGGAGTAACACGGACCTTTAAGCTAATATGACTGGTGTCCTCATAAGAAGAGAAGAGACATGAACACAGTGATATACAGGGGGAATGTCAGATAAGTATGAAGAAAGAGATTGGAGTCCGCCTCTACAGACCAAGGAACACTAAGGATTGCTGGCAACACTAGAAGCTAACAGAAAGGCATGGAAAAGATTCTCCCCTAGAGCCTTCAGAGAGAGCATGGCCCTCTGGATGACGTGATTTTGGTTATCTAGCTGCTAGATATGTAACAGAATACATTTCTGTTGATTTAAGCTACCTAGTTTATTATAGTTTATTATGGCAGCCTTAGAAACTAATACGATGGTACTTGAGAAAATATGGAAGGTTTCATTTCCCCAAATTTTCCCCTTTCTTACCAGATAAGGAGGGAAATTTTAACAATTTCCATACTTCTACTTCAGGTGCCATTTTAAACCTTCCTGCCCAGCAACTTTAGTTGTTTTCAAATGAGCAGGGCTTTCATCTGCCTATGACCCATGGTCCTTTTGCTTTCATTAGGTAAGTAAGGATTGAGGGAGGCAATTGCTTCCCCAAGCAAACTATTTTTCTCTAAGTTCACCTTTGTTCAGCTTACTTCTATATGATTAATGAACAAAAAAAGAAGCTATTATTCAGGGAGCGTGGCCCACACTGGAAAGTGAGGAAGGACTATCTTTTTTTTTTTTTTTTTTGAGACAGAGTCTTGCTCTGTCGCCCAGGCTGAAGTGCAGTGGCGCGATCTCGGCTCACTGCAAGCTCCGCCTCCCAGATTCAGGCCATTCTCCTGCCTCAGCCTCCCCAGTAGCTGAGACTACAGGTGGCCGCCACCATGCCCGGGTAATTTTTTGTATTTTTAGTAGAGATGGGGTTTCACCGTATTTTCCAGTAAGGTCTCGATCTCCTGCTCGTGATCTGCCCGCCTCGGCCTCCCAAAGTGCTGGGATTACAGGCGTGAGCCACCGCTCCTGGCCGGGAGGACTACCTTAACCCTTCTTGTTAGATACGCACTACTTTCCTAAAATAAAGTGATGGTTGGGAGCCTAAATGATTTCTTTGAAGTCATTTTGGTACCATGAATGTACCAAGTCAGAAAAAAATTAAAGGAATAAAAATTAAGTGGAAACATTTTCTCTATCCAGGGAATTTTCCTGTAACCAGGAGTGATTATGAGATGGAGGAAGAATAGAGCACTTATTTAATATTCATGAATAAGAGGATTTCATGTTTATCCTTTGTCATTAACTGTATACAAATTCATTCTTTTTTGAAAGGGTGAAGAGAGACTCATAAGAAGATGTTCATGCATACTTATGTCAATAAATCAGGGATATATACCCTAAAATTATATGAAGTAATTTGTAATAACAGGGTGAGTTAAATTGTAACCGGGTAATTACTTCTTGCAGCACCTTTGCCCTAACTCACTGGTTTTACAGTCTTCCACCAGTTTTCCAGGATTCTTAGCTAGAGCTTTTTTGTTTGTTTGTTTATAATTGTTATACCTGATTTTCTTAAAGGAATTGAATAATAACAATAACAAAAAATATCAATAATAATACTATCCATTCAATAACTTTCAGAGAACTTTTACAACATATGCATTAAATTCCCTTCACAACTAACTTCTTATCCTTTGAATCCTAGCTCAGGCATAATCACTACTGGGAATCTTTGTTTTACTGACCATCCCCAATAAGATAGAGAAAGACTCTTAGGGATTTAAGTATTACCTCTACTTCTCTTAAGACATCCACTATTTTTTTTTCTATCTTAGCCCTTCCACCAATGTTGTAAACTATTTCGCCAACTATGGAGAATAGGACCTCTTTGTGTTATTAGTAGTTTCCTTCCTTCGTTCCTTCGTTCCTTCGTTCCTTCCTTCCTTCCTTCCTTCCTTCCTTCCTTCCTTCCTTCCTTCCTTCCTTCCTTCCTTCCTTCCTTCGTGTCTCCCTTCCTCCCTCCCTCCCTCCCTCCTTTCCTTCCACAAATGAATAAAATGAGGATTTAATGAACCATATATTTGATGGACACTTATGGAAAGCACAGTCTTCTATTGAGTGGCCCCTTTTCTGGCCACTGTAATGAGCACTGGAAAAAGTGACGGAAGAGTGGGGAATGCCCATGACTTTATTGGGCTTATATTAAAAGGGAGAGATAAGTCAGAAGTAAAGAAACTAGTAAACAACCTCACGTGGGTTAATATCCAGAACTATGAACACAAGAAACAAGGTAAAGTGATAGAAACAAACTGGGTAAAGGAATGTAGGAAGGCGTCTCTGAGAAGGTAAGATTTGTATTCCAAGACTTTAGCTACTTCTTCAGGAGTTACATTTAAGTAAATAAAACTTTCATTTGTTATCAAAATAAAAATTAAATGTTAAGTACTTCCTCCCACTGAGTTGAAAGATATCATTGAGAATGGTTGTGTAGTTTAAGTCTCTAGCAAAAGTGTCTGACTGAGGGATGGACAGGGGTCAAAATCAGCCCAAGTTCAACACATAAACTCATGCACAAAAGGTTCAGTTACTCTTACAGGGCTTAGTCAGCTGGGAGGAAAAAGCAGACTTTTTTTTCTCTTGTCCAGAATAGTCACATTTTCTTAATTGCTTTCTGTTAGGAAGTGGTGGGGTTGGGGGCTTTTCCTAATTATTTATTTCAGATGAAGATATATTTTAAAATTCACCAAAAAAGACACATAAAACTGACCCAAAGGACCCATAAATAGTACCTGTTGCCCTGAAAATCTTCATAATCTTAAGTTTTACATGTAATAAATAAGAAAGTGGCTCAAATGATTACTCTGGGTTCAATAAGTATAAAACTAATGGTTAATCATTATTTTCTTATTTTATTATACATGCTATTTGCTAGAATCAGGAAACAATTTTTTTTGTAAGGCATATATTTTTTGAAAGGCATAAATTTGGTTCTTGTAAGATAAAAAGGAAGAAATTTTAGGTTCCCAAGTTTCTCTTGATTAGTGACCCAAGTTTCTCTTGATTAGTGACCAATCAAGAAGGTTCATTCATTTTGTTTGATATGATATCGTACAACATTTAGTAAAACATATATTCTAGAATCAATGCAATAATACCTAAATGTACATTGATTATGAGAGTTTTTATTTTTATAAGTCCAAGTATATCCGGATTCCCTTCCATATACACACTCACATTATTTTGTGGGATTAACAAAGAAAGTCCTGTTCGTAATTGGGTATAAATTTCAGAGACTACTGCTTTTATAGCTTCTCTTTGTGCAAAAATGACTGGGTGTAGAGACATACAATGTAATTCATTACTTTGCTTTGGGTGGATTTGAAAAGCAGATCCTTCTGTTTTTTAATAGCAACTTTAAGTATCAAGCTGGCAAAATTTTGTACAAAATTTTCTCACAAGAAATTGGAACACATGGAATTACATACTCCATTTGTTGTACTAATGTGAAATCTATATTTCTAGGGAAAAAACAAAAACACATCTTACTTGAATGTGTTGATGAATTTTAGGACTCACAAATTTGTGTTTATATCTTCTTTCCTAAGGGATGCAAAAGAATCCTTAAATTAGTGGGGATTAGAAATAAAAGAGTGAACTCGACTAAGAATTTCTTGGAAATATATAATCATCAATAAAATTAGTAATCACCTATTACTCCATGGACATAGATCAAACCAAATTAAAATAACAGAACAAAATAAAACAGGTATTTAACTTAGTTATAAAATCTAATACAGCACATAATCTAAGAAACATCCAAACAAAACCAATAATCCCAACTCAATCTTTGGATGCATATATAAAAAGTGAATGTCTTTCTTAGTACAGGTTCGAATATGTTTTGTAGGCAATGAGGAAGAGATTGCTTTCTCTAGATATTGGTTGTATTAACCAAATATATCAATCCTAACAAAACTTCTGTATATCTACTTGGACAATAAGGCTTCTCTTCTAATAGTTTAAAGTAACATTTTATTTAGCATATTTTTTCAATTGTTTTGTCACAATTCCTTTCAATGTTTGTTGTTTCAATAGCCTCCCAAGAAAAACAGAGGAGATATATAAGGAAGTCAAACTGATAATATGTTTCTATATTTCTTGTCATTATAAGAAGATTTCACGAAAGTGTATTAACTGTAATGTTTACTTTCTTGTAGAAAGCTGCCTGTTTTAATGCTGTATGAATTTCCCCCCCTGAATTATTACTCTGTTGGCAATGAGTCAATCCTTTAGAAAATACATATTCATACATTTAATTGGGACAAATGTTTGTTTTTAATTTTTAATTTTATCTTTTTATTTTCATTTTATTTTTATTTTTGAGACAGAGTCTCACTCTGTTGCCAAGGCTGGAGTGCAGTGTTATGATCTCAGCTAACTGCAACCTCTGCCTCAAGGGTTCAAGCAATTTTCCTGCCTCAGCCTCCCAAGTAGCTGGGATTATAGGTGCCTGCCACCATGCCCAGCTAATTTGTATTTTTGTATTTTTAGTAGAGATGGGGTTTCAGACTGGCTTTGGACTCCTGATCTCAGATGATCCACTTGCCTCAGCCTCCAAAAGTGCTGGGATTATAGGCGTGAGCCACTGCACCCAGCTGTTTTTTAAACTAGCATGTTCATAATTGAGGTTATGACTGCTTAAAATGCTCTTTACAGTTATTTATAGCCAAAGTTAATTTACACTTTTGAAAAGAATTTACTAAGAGTGTCACAATTAGAATATTTAAAGACTACTATCTCTTCATTTTCAGAGAAAATTATCTCTTGAAGCATATATTTTTAGTGACAGTTCAGTAGAAAAGCTAACTCTCCCTTGTATTTCTCCATTACTGCAATGTTCTTCCTACTGGGACTTGTGGAAGTTATTTTCATTGTCTAGTGTCCTGGACTGGTCATTCATCTTGATTCACTTTGGAAGAAGCTTAAAGACCTGATATCAGAAAGGCAAATTTACCATATTGTTTCATTTCATTTCCCCTTGAAGGTGAAGGATTCATGACAGAAACCAGTCTGAATTAAAGTCATTATATCATTTACTTTTCTAGTCTCAAAAAATCCTTTCTACTTGCAGAGTTCTCACACCAAGGAATTCTTCTGAGTGATGAATAAAACTTTTATTTGCCTTTCCCATAAGTTGCCTCCAACATCCCTCTAATTATCTCGTTTCCTTTCCCAGTGAACAACCTGTCCTTAATTAGGATTAATCATTTTTATTTTGAAGAAAGTCATTTCTCTTGTTTACACACAAGTGTACATACTGTAATATCGTATATTAACTATGTAATGTAGCATATACTATAATTTGTAATTTTGTATGTTTAGACACATTTCTCAACAGAAACACTGGGAAATGGTTTCCTATGTATTCCTCATGGGATATGGTAATCAAGGTGCTCTAGGTTATTATATATTTACTTCTGAAGTCATGAGTGCTTTATCAGATACGTTATTTCTAGGATACATTATGCATTTATATTATGAAAAAGAGAGCTAAACCTTAACTTTGCCATTTACTGCAATGACCATGTTTGATTTCAATAAATAATGGAATGTTTTTTTAATGATTTGAACGGTTTGTGAGACTGAATAAATTAAAACAAGGTGATTGCACATAGATGGGGTGCATTAGTCCACTGCTATCAAGAACTACCTGAGACTGGGTAACTTGTAACAAAGAAGGTGTAATTGATTCACTGTTCCTCCTGGCCAGGGATGCCTCGGGAAACTTACAATCATGGAAGAAGATGAAGGAGAAGCAAACACCTTCTTCATAAGGCAGCAAGAGAGAAAGTGAGAGAGGGGAGAACTGCCAATCATTAAACCATCAGATCTCATGAGAACTCACTCACTACCATAAGAACAGCATGGGGAAACCACTCCCGCCCCGATCCAATCACCTCCCACCAGGTCCTTCCCTGGGCACATGGGGATTATAATTTGAGATCAGATTTGGATGGGGACACAGAACTAAACCATATTATTCCACCCATGGCCTCTCCCAAACCTCATGTCCTTATCACATTTCAAAATGCAATTATGCCTTCCCAACAGTCCCCTAATTTAACCCATTCCAGCATTAACTCTAAAGTCCAAGTACAAAATATCTGAGATAAGTCAAGTCCCTTCTGCCTATGAGCCTGTAAAATCAAAAACAAGTTAGTTACTTCCAAGATACAATGAGGGTACAGGCATTGAGTAAATGTTTACATTCTAAATGGGAGAAATTGGCCAAAAGAAAGGAGCCACAGGTCCCATGCAAGTTCGAAACCTGGCAGGGCATTCATTAAATCTTAAAGCTTCAAAATAATCTCCTTTAACTCCATGTCTCACATCCAGGGTACACTGATGCAAAGGGTGGGCCCCCAAGGCCTTTGGAAACTCCACTCCTGTGTCTCTGCAGAGTATAGCCTACACAGCTGCTTTCCTATGCTGGCATTGTATACCTACAGCTTTTCTAGGCGCATGGTACAAACTGTCAGTAGATCTACCATTCTGGGATCTGGAGGACAGTGGCCATCTTCTCACAGCTCCATTAGGCAGTGTCTTAGTGAGAACTATGTGTGGGAGCTCCGACCCATTTCCCCCTCTGCATTGTCCAAGTAGAGGTTCTCCATGAGGGCTCTACCCCTGCAGCAGATTTCTGCCTGGACATCCAGATGTTTCCATACATCTTCTGAAATCTAGGTGGAGGCTCCCAAAGTTCAACTCTTGTCTTGTGCACACCCACAGGCCCAACACCATGTGGAAGCTGCCAAGGCTTGGGACTTGCATCCTCTGAAGCAACAGCCTTAGCTGTCCATTGGCCCCTTTTAGTCACAACTGGAGCTGGAGTGGCTGGGAAAGGCATAGAAAGACAAATACTGCATAATCTCACTTACATGTGAACATTTTAAAAGTCAAACTCATAGAAACAGAAAATAAAATGATAGTTGCCAGAGACTGGAGAGGTGGCAAAATGGGGAAATATTAGTAAAAGGGTACAAAGTTTGAATTAGGCCAGTTAAATAAGCTCTGGAGATCTAAGGTATAGCATGGTGACTATAGTTAATAATATTACATTGTATTCATGAAATTTGATGAGAGTAGATCTTAATGTTCTCGTCACACACACGCATACACAAATTACTATGTGAGCTGATGAATGTGTTAATGGACTTGATTGTGGTAACTATTTCACAATGTGTACATATATCAGAACATAATGGGGCCAGGCACGGTGGCTCACGCCTGCAATTCCAGCACTTTGGGAGGCTGAGGCAGACAGATTATGAGGTCAGGAGATTGAGACCATCCTGGCTAACATGGTGAAACCCCGTCTCTACTAAAATTACAAAAAATTAGCCAGGCATGGTGGCAGGTGCCTGTAGTCCCAGCTATTCTGGTGGCAGAGGCAGGAGAAGGGCGTGAACCCAAGAGGCAGAGCTTACAGTGAGCCAACATCGCACCACTGCCCTCCAGCCTGGGCAACAGAGCGAGACTCTGTCTCAAAAAAAAAAAAAAAAAAAAAAGAACATCACTTTGTATACCATAAGTGGTATACAATTGTTATTTGTAAATTATATCTCAATAAAAATAGGGAAAAAAGAGAGTTAAGAAAGAAAAGAATTAAAGACAGCATAAAGCAACATAGCCCTGACCTGGCTGCTGAATGAAAGATATTGAACAAAAAATAAGTTGCAGTAGGGGATTGAATAACTCCTACTTATCCTTCTGGTTTCACTGTATAAAAATTTCTATGATGTCTTTTCTGGCTCACCAAGACTTGTGTATTTACCACTCCCTTGTGCTCTTAGAGCACAGTCTATGTTTTTTCATCATACTAAGGGAATATAATCATGAAAAAGACGCTATGGGAAGACTTACGAGTAAATTTCAAATCACCATATGATGAGCATGAGCATTCATTCAGTGAATACAAAACTAAACAATGGATAAAAGCATGAGAAGATGAAGGGAAATCATAGATAAGAAGGAAAGAGAGAGAGGAAAGCAGCACCTTCAGTGAAGAAGACACTATATGAAAAGGGAATCTCATCCTCTTTGCCTAAGAGATTATACCTGTAGAGAATATGGGGTCATATGCTTGCCGGTCATACAGGCAATGGCAAGCAGCATAGGACACGTAGTCGAAGCAAAAGTATCTTCACCTCCCCTGCAGTAAAGAACAGATCAGGCAGTAGAAGATCAGGGAAGAAACCACGGACCCAAGGACTTGAAGCTGCAGCTGGTAAAACAACACACACATGCACACACACACACACATACACACACCCCAAAACTTTACTGTTCTGAAAACTCTCGGTAAGAGATGAAATCTTTTGCAAAGTACGCCTTCTTACTGTGTGACTGTTATTGTTTTGTAAAGGTATCTTCGTATGCTGATACTTTAACAAAGAAGCCAGTAGAAGCCCTTTTGTGTGATGGGAAAATTCTTCTTGATTAGAATATGTAGAATCAACAAAATTAGTTAAATTGATTGACAATTATTCTGATTACTTTGGTAATAGTGATAGTCATCTGATAAACAGTTGTCATGTTACAAAAATTATATGGCAATCGATGTACAATTTCTTTTATCCAAAGAGGAATTAAAATCTGCTTGTCTTATACTTTACCTTACTTTTTGGGATATCTGTATATTTTTATTTTTAATATTTAAAATTTTCAATTTTTCCATCATGCAAGAGAACTGTACCTCAAAATATGTTCCATTCACTTCGTACTAACTCATTGTTCCATTGACTACAGTCACTGTTTCATAACCACTTATATATCTTGCTACATGATTGGTCATATGTCAAGCTAATCTTAACATTTCTATATAAAAATAATAATGCAACAGAATTATGAATCAGTAATTTTAGAAGTAAATCATGCTGCAAATTACATATTTGTATAGTCTGATTAATAGACAACTTTAAAATGGGGTTTAAACATGTGGAAAGGCTTCTTTGCACCATGTTGGATAGAAATGTTTTGCTAAGTGCACTATTGAAGTGACAATGTAAAGCATAGCTCAGGCAGCAAGAGTCATGCCACAACATGACAGTAAAACTCAGGCAATCAGGAAATTAATAAAACAGAAAGCTTTGGAAGTTCAGTGTTTTTTCAATTTGTTTTCCAGAGAAAGTTTGAATGCCAGGCTTTCCGGCTTAAGAAAAAATTCTGACACTTAGCAATCTCATTATTTGTTGAAATTTTTAAAAGTACAATAAACAGAAACATGATTTACATCTAATTTATAACTTCCTTATTCATCCAAAAACCACTGAGCTAGTCCTCTTATTCAATGAGAAAACTGAAGTTTATTCAGGTGTGGCTTAACTTTAGTATAGAATGTCTTTACTTTTAATTTACTTTGGTACAGTACTTTAGGCATGTCAAGAAAACACTTTCTATTAAAATTACAATCAATAAATTTTATTTCCAGTTTAATTTTTACCCAGATAGTAAATATATTTAACCAGTAATTTTGTACAAATCTTTGACATATTTCTCATAATTGTCACTTTGCACAATACATTTAGATAGAAATTTGATTGCCAAATTTGAAATTGTTGAACAGGTAAAAGCTGGGCTAAATTTTATGTCCTTAGAATCAAGACTTCAGTGGCAGAGTAGTTTTTATAAAGAGGAAATAAAACACATTTTAATGAAATTAGAAAAATCATGCTTAAGTTTGTCACCAAGAAAATCCAAAAATGGACACTTAAATACTTTGCTTTAAGGTAAAGCATATATATTTTTCATGAGAATAATTTAGGCAACCAGAATAAAATATTAATTTACATTTGTAAATAACTTTAATGATGTTTAATAATATAGCAGTGGACTCCAAAATATACATCTACAAATTTTCTCTTAAACTATGCTGAATCACAGTGTACCGGCCACACTGATATGCAATTAGATCATTTCGTAGTAGATAAAAAGACATTATTTCCATTTAGTATAAAGCTGAAAATTACTCTAAAATCTACAAAATTAAATATTTCTAAATAACTTTAATCAAATATTTTATTCTTATTCAAAATTGTTGGCAAACAATTATTTAGCTAGTATTTACTTTGATATTTATGAGAAAACGTTTGATAGCATACAACATATTAAAATATAAAAGCAAAATCTGTTGAAAAAGGTATATGTAGAGAGAGCTGCTGAAAACAAGCTAAATAGTCTCACATTAATCTTGTCCAATTTATGTAGTAAATTGGAAATACAGAAATAAAGGTTATGCTTACCAAACTGATGATTTTGTCAGATCTAATTATTGAATACGTTAAGCTATTTTTCTATATAATGGAACTTATTGATAATTTGATATACTCACAGCCATAGAAATAGCAAAAGTCTATATTTTAATGATGTCTTTGCTTTCAAGCCAGTTATGTATGAAACATAATACCTACCTAGCCAAACAAATATAAAATAGTTCTGAATATTTTAAAATTGTATTTTAAAATTGTATGATAGGTGCTACATGATTTATTATAAATTTTGACAATTTTATGTTTAATTAAATTATTTTATAAGTGAAAATATTCTAATTTATCTCACCGTTTCAAGGTCTCAAAATCTTATAATTTAACCATTTCAAGTCCAAGTTTTCTTTGTCCTTCCCTGTCATTTCTGCTTTTAAGAGATCTCCATGAGAAGTCTTTTTGTGTCCTCCTTAGATCAAGAATTCCTGCCTCCCAGAGAAGATTCTTCTTTTCACCACACATTTGTCCCAACAGGTGAAATTCCTATCACATTCTACCTCCACAAGTAGAAGCATTTTTAATTAAAGATATTATACTTAGGAGTAATTATCAATACTATACCCTCAAGGACCCAGAAAGAATGTATACTCAAGGTTCTCAAAATCTGCAAATTTGATCAAGGCACTGACAATAAAATAACATAAAGCAAAAACAAAATTGGAGTCAAGAAAGTTATATGGTAAGAAATTCAGATGCTGGTACACTAAAACTCTGCCTATTATGAGCTCTGGTCATCTATTTTGGATTGCATTCCATTCTCTCCTTTTCTCAATTATTTTGGTAAACATTAATTATATTAGCACTTGTAATAGAATTATACTTGATAAAAACATCAAAAACTCAAAATCAGCTTAGAAAAGAAGGAAATATTACCACTCTCTTAAAAAAAAAAATCAAACTCAGAACCACAAGAAAGCCAGTGATTATGCCAAAAAAAGAGAGAGAAATAGAGAATTCTAATGCTAGCATAACACAGTCTTCCTCTTTCTACCACTTTTCTCATTTTCTTCTTCTGTCTTATCATTATTTTTATTTTTTTTCCCCTCTTCAGGTTGGCTTTATCCTATTAAAACGAATTCCTTTAAGGTATTAAAGTCTTTATCCTGGCAGCTTTAGGAATCTTTCATTTCACTATCAGAAAGTAACTCCCTTTCTCTTTAATTAAAATTCCAATAATCCTTGGGGGAAAGGGCAGGAAATTCTGATTGGCTTGATATGAATTGTGCCCTCATCCCTTTGGATAGTGGGTTGGGTTTCCATAATTGACAAATCCTATCACTACCTGAGGATGGAGTAGAAGAGGAGCCATTCCAATCAAAATGGGGAGAATTGTTTCTGGTATAAAGCAGAGGTGTTCAATAGGCAAACAACTGGTGCCCAGAGCGTGCTCCCTGGTTTGTATTGCTTTGTTTTCTCTTTCTGGCCCGCAGCAATGCAAACATTCCTCCCTTATGCTGTGCTGTTTGTGCTGGAACAAGGAAAATCTTTTTCCAACCCTGGGACTCGTGTAAAGCAACCACCTTGTACTATCAAGATTCTGATTTTTGCATTCAAATGTTAAAGCACTCAGTCTGCACATTTTTCACCTAGCTCACAATGTTCACAAGCAAATAAAATCCCTGCCAATGAAACTGCCTGTGGCTATTTATACCTACCCAGATATGTCTAGCTATTCAACATGCAGACACAGTTTAAGTTCTAGATCTAGGACCCTTGCTCTATAAACTTAAAATATGGTAGCATTCTAACATATTAAAGGTTCATTTTGAAGACTTTTAAAAGAATTAAGTATAAATCACACAATCAGTCAAAAATATGAATCACTTGTGCTGCTTAGCTAGTTCAAATGAAACTAAAATTACACATATTCCAAAAAGTTAATTGCTTTTGAGTTGATCCATAGCCCCATGCAACTGGCCAAAATACCATGAACAGAAAACAGAAATGATCCAAATTATTTAACCCTACAACAAGAAAAGCAATAGAAAGCATTTTCTGACTGGGCTTGGTGGTTCATACCTGTAATTCTGGCACTTTGGAAGACCAAGAGAGGAGGATCACTGGAGCCCAGGAGTTTGAGACCAGCCTGGGCAACATACCGAGACCTCATCTCTACAAAATGTTTTTTTTTTAAATTAGGTGGGTGTTGTGGCATGTGCCTGTAATCCCAGACACTTGGGATGCTGAGATGGGAGGATTGCTTGAGTCCAGGAGCTCCAGGATACAGTTAGCTGTTGTCAAAGCACTCCACTCTAGCATGGGCAACTGAGTGAGACCCTGTCCCCCAGAAAAGATTTTTGTTCTTTTTTGAATAAAAACAAAAACAAAAAGCAAGCACTTTTTTTATCTATTAAAACCCCAGTCCTTAATGTCCTTTTTTTCTACACATTCATAAATTGCCATGAGTTATGATGCATGTCACGAGTGTTGTTTACTAAGAACTACAGTATCAAAATTTGTAAATAATTCCCTTTTCAGTAATTTATGCGGCTCCAAGTTCATTATATTATAATTCAGCATTATTTTCTCATTTATATCTTTCCAACATTTCTCCTTGAATGTAAGAGAAAAAAAGGGATCTTACAGGAAGAATGCCAGAATTAAATCTATTGAAGTTTGTTTAATAGGATGACCATGACCAGGTTTGCATTTATGAAAGAGCACATTAACTATACTGTGAAAAGTAGCAAACTATGAAACAAGGTGACAACATCATAGACTGCTGCAGTGATTTTGCAGGGAGACCATGAAGCCAAAGATCAGAGGTAGAAGTAGTGGCAATGCATGTTACCAGGTAAATTGATAAAAATATAGCCGGACTTATATATGCAGACTGCCTTTGAAAAATCACTCAAGGAAGTTCACTTTAGATTAAAAAATTAAACTAGTATGTATTGGGCAATCACTCTGTGCAGGGCACTTTCGTAAATTCTACAGGCATTGTTACAAACAAAACATTTCTAAAATTCCCTGCCCTCATGAAGCTTATATTCCAGACGGCAGGGTGAAGAAAATAAACAACAGAAATAAAATGTATACAGGGAATAATAAAACAAGAATGAGGGTTAAAAGTGCCTGAGGGCTGTAATTACAGGTTTTACCAGAAAAGACCATGCTGAGAAAGTGGATTTGAGCAAAGTCCCAAAGGAAATTAGAGAGTCAAGCAGGTTTAAAGAAAATACTAGCAAAGGAGATATCTCTGAGGTAAGAAAGTGATGTTTCCTGGGAGGTCATCATGACTGGTGAAAAATAAAGGAGGTGAGAGTAGCAGAAGATAAGATCAGAGGCAAATGAATGTTGTAGGGTCCAGATGGCATAGCTCCTCTTAAACCAATGCACGACTTCGTTTCTGGTTCAGAGTAAGATGGCAATGTGTTGGAATTATTTGAACTCAAGAGTGAGGAAATCTGACATATTTTAACAGGATTACCCTGGCTGCTGTGTTGACAATAGACTGATAGGGTGGAAAGGGGACAAAGGGGGAAGAAGGTTCACCAGTTAGAAAGCTATTGGAAAATTCCAGGTGAGGAATAATGGCATCTTGGACCAGGAAGATAGCAGTAGGATGGTAAGAAGTGGTTAGATTCTGAATATATTTTGAAAGTAGAGTTAATAAGATTTGCTGATGGACCAAATACCACCAGAGGGAGAGGTGGGGGCCATCATTCAGCCCATTATAAATGTACATTATTTATAATACAATAATCAAATAAATCATTTCAGAATACTATACTTGAGTTACTAAACTATTTATAATTTCATACTATTAGACAGTATTGCTCAGAATCTGTGGAGGATATCATTGACAAAGAAAAAGCACGAATATCTGGAAGAGAATATGCTATTTATGCCATGAATTGATTTCCCCTGTTTTAATTGTGGCATAATTAACAGATCATTTAACTTGCTTTTGCTATTTAGACTGTGCATAAAAATGTTATCAATAGTAATAATTGTATTCTCAGAAGAAAATTTACACACATGTGCAAAAAGTACTTAAGTATTTTAAATAGAAAAATAGCACAATATTTTAATTAATTTATTGCCAGACTAACCTGTATACTTTGTTCTTAATTTGTGCAGAATAATATTTTATCATCTCTGCATAAAGCAATAATTTGAGATATGATTTTCTATAGAGTTGATATAAAAGATTATTTAGTCTTTTATTTAGCTTAATTAAATTTTACTTTTGATTACTGAGAAGTTTTTAAAGTATTTTTATAATTTTCATCATTAGATATTTTAAGATCCACTGTGTAAAAGTAGTTTTGACATGTTGAAACTCTGATGATCTTTCTTTTCTTTCTTCTTTAAGAATACTTGTCTGGCTTTCACTAATATACTTTCTTCCTGTCATATTTATATTTTGGCGAAGTCAATAATCCTGGAAAATTGAATACAAAATTAATCTGAAATTAATGCCTGCTCAAAAGCACTTCAAATGCATATTTAAATTATTTCTATGCTGCACTGACCTATTCTTTACTTGTTGTAACAAATTGCTCTTGCACTGCATATTTTGAATTATTGACAAAGGTGTAGGAGTTTTATCACTAGAACACTATTTCTTCAGGCTATTTTGCTACATTGGTGTCAATTTTACACATTACTTTATCTGAAACTGCTAGACTTCATCAAGACAAAATGTGTTAGACATGCTAAGACATGATCCCTATACAAAAAACATGAGACTTCACGTACAGATATAGGGATGTACTCAGGAATTATAATGTTGCTATCAGTCCAAATCCTAAAAGCAATGATTCTGATAAATCCCATTGTGCACGATTTCCATTAAAATAAGCAAATGAACAAAAGAGTGTGCGCGTATAATTGTATTTGATGCTTCTGTGAGTATATTCCTGATAGAAGAAGACTTCTGTTTTGGCCAGACATTGAAGCAAGGACAATCTACTGCTTCAAATGTTGCACATATAATGACCGAAGGAATTTTCCACGTAGTTCTAGTTCTGGTTCTATACACTACAAACCTTGTTTCTCCTCCACACACTTCTGGCACTAGAGATATAAAATGTGCTCATATTTCAATATTACTTCCGGTATGCACCTTTGAGCATCCATGTAAGTCAATGTGGTGAGTGCTAGGAGTCTTCATAAAGGTCATTTTAACTGTGGCTGGCAATCACTTAGTTATACACAAAAATGACTGTAAATCAAATAAATTATCCTACTAAACCCAGTAAATGTCAATTCAACTAAACTCCCCATTATCCAGATTTAAGAAAAAAAAGCCATGACTATTCCAGGGAATTGAGGCACAGGGAAGATCATAACAAGATGTATAAAATTGTGAACATATTCGGCATCATATATACTAAGATATAATTGTAATGCATGAAAAATGTTAGTTCACACATAGATGAATTCACTGTTTGCAGTACTGCTATAGGTTTATGCCCTACAAATACTAGAATTTTTATAAGAAGTATTATGCATTACATGAAAAAGAAAAAAAGATGATGCACTCATAATTATGGTGTTGAGCATATAGGAAATGTTCATAGTTTGGTAATCTCTGATCTGGCATCTCACGATAGCAGCTGGTGAATCAGCATGCAGACAGAGGAGGTACACCTGGACGTTTCCAATCTCCCTCCAGTGCTTGGAACTTGCTGATATCAGTAGAGTCATCTGGACACAGTATCCTAAGCCACGGATGTTGTCATTCCTCCTCTCAAGGTACCCCAACCAACCACACCCCAACCCTTCTTCCTCTTATGTGGCAAACCAGATGTCTCATGAAACTCTGTAACTCATGCCTATGAGATCATTCTCAGGTCTTAAGGCAAACTCCAGCTCCAGGATGGTGACCTGGCAACAGCAACCATTAGCTGCATGATATTTCTTTCTCAGGATCATGTGAAATCCTATATAGGCCACTAGACTGACACTGATGTGCTGATTTTTGTGACTCTCACATCAGACATATCACATCAGACATGAGATCAGTTCAGGGATCTGAACTGCCAACAGGGCACTTCTGACCCTCAGCTTAGCTGTGTGTTTTGGCCTGTGTCTCAGCTGTCTTCTTTGGGATTTCCAACTGAAGTCTGCCTCTGGTTCATAGAGTATTTTTGATATTTACTGCTCCATATAAATAAACAATTTCATTCATTGAATTTCATTAACAAATTCTTTTTAATTTGGGTTGCCTTGCATTCGTAAGTTTTCTTTTTATAAGAATAAATGTTGCTGGACATGGCAGCTCACATCTGTAATCTAAATGCTTTGTGAGTCTGAGGCTGGAGGATCGTTTGATGCCAGGAGTTCTAGATCAGCCTGGGAAAAAAGTGAGATCCCATCTCTACAAAAAATTAGCTGAGTGTGGTGGCACACACCTGTAGTCCTAGCAACTTGGGAGGCTGATGTAGGGGGATTGCTTGAGCCCAGAAGTTCAAGGTTTCAGTGAGCTGTGATCATGTCACTGCACTTCAACCTCGGCAACAGAGTGAGACCCTGTCGCTAGAATAAATAAAGAAATAGTAAGTGTTTCCACCAATAAATATATCTTTTCTATTATTTGAATATTTTATTATTTTTAAAAAGTTTTAATTTTTTCATATTTTTAACAATTTTACTATACCTACTGTGAAGGGGATCTTTTAACTGTTATATTTTCTAACTGCTTATTCTGTTAACTAGTGGAGTTATTGATTTTTATGTGAAGAACTTGTATCTAACCACTTTGGTAAAATGTTTCATTAATTCAATATCCTATCATTTAATTAATTTGGTTTTATATGATGATAAGTATGTCATTAGCAAATGATGGTTTTATCTCATTCCTTCTGCTTATCTATTACATTGGCTGGGGTATCAAATACAAATGTTCAATAATGACAATGAAATTGTCTTGTTCCTTTGTTTAACATTGTATCTAATGCTAACATTATATCTAATTCTCTCAACACAACTTCTATTAGCTATGCTTTATCAAATTAGGAAAATAGGGACAAATGTGGCTACTTTGTGTTTCCCTGTTTATCTAGAAGAGTTCCTTTTTGTTTCTCGGTTATGACCCAGCCAACTTAGGATTCCTTCTCCAGAGTTAGATTTTCCTAATGCCATGATTAGAATGCACAATTTTAGTGAAATTCCAATTTAGAGAAATTGAGGAAGAGCCATAGAAGAGTTAAAGCATAATGCAAATACAAAAATGTCATTTGACATAATAATTTTAAAATTTCCAGTTTGTATTTAGATAAAGGATGAAACTATAAATGTTACAACATGACATCTTTTCACAACATGTGTTACCCTAGATATTAAATGCAAATGTCAGTCTCTTTTCATTCCTAAATAGGATTAGAGCCCAGATGTAATTCATGTAAAATAACATATTTCAACCTATTTTGAATAATTTGGTGGAAATGAATTTAAATATTTATGAAGATACAATTTATTTTTGAGTATGCTGTTCACAGGCCTATCACTTTCATACAGCCAAAGTTCATGGGATGTTATCAATCCGGGATGATAATTCTATGCACTCTTATTTATTAAACCCTAAACAGAACTATTTTCTATAAAAGAATGCTTGGTGTTATGGTTGATTGCCAAGTGAGATAAATTGACTATTAAAAGTTGTCAGGCATTTCTGTTTCTGGTAGTGGGTAATTTGAGCAGATTCCTTTATTCAAAGCAAAGCAATGTAGAACCTGATCTCTTTTCTTTTGAAGTTCTGCATTATTAAAATATCTTAATAAGAAGAGTTGACTTAGGTCAGCTGACAAATATGGGCAGCAGCTCCTCTTGAAGGGAAAGTCACTGAAAACGTGGGAAAAATATGAACTGGAGACCTGGGCTCAAAACCAATTCTTCGAACACTGTGCAGTTGAGACCAGATTGCCCTTCTGACCTAGCTGTGCTGTCACTCCACAGGTTGCTTGCAGGAAAGTGGCACGTGAATACTTACACTTAGAAAGCCCTTGAAATTGAAACGATATTTTAGAAGCCTAATTATTCTTTGTCATGGGATAGCCACTGCTAATCATAGTATAAAGAGAGAGAATATTTCTCTATCCTGCTGTCACCTACTCTCTGAGAAACTGCTGCAGGCCAGCAAATGGAGGGACTATCTCTGAGTGTCTGCAGGTTTAATAGTACTCAGTACGTAGTTCTCACCATATAGTTATAATTTTAGCCACAACATAAGAGAATAGGATTCTCTGACAAGTTTAGCAGGCTTTCTGGTTTTCTGTCCTTAAATAACAATATTAAACAATCTTTGCCTCATGGCAGGAAAAAAAAAGATTCAGGCAAGGAAATAAAGTCATTCTCTCCATGTGTGAATTGAAGGCTAGTATGACTTGATTTTTATAATATCATACTGTGCTATTCTAAGTGAAAGAAGCATAGAACGTATTTGAGCAAACCATAAACCAAACCTTGTGGCAATAAATGATATGGTTTCAATTGATAAGGTAGAACCACAGAGTGTAATATCAGTTCAGATAATTTTGTTTCTAAAAGTACATTGAATTCTTCTTTTGATTATTTGACAAGTAGCCAGGTAGCTATCTGAAGGTTTGTGGATTTAACTAACTATTTAAATTCTTTTTATATCATTATTGACTAAATTAGTGTTAATATAAATTAAATTTATAAGGCATCATGAAATGACATCCAGGGTAGCCAGGAAGAGTGAGTGGCATGAGAAAAGAAAGGACAAAAATGAAGACCAAATAGAAGCCACTCGTGATTTGTAAAGAGATATTCTGGTAGAATGTTAAGGATAAAAAGCCAGAATAGAGTAGAATAAAATTAAATAGAAACGAGGAAAAGAGTAAGTGCACAGAATGCTAGAATTTTGGCTTTTAACAAAAGAGAGTTAGGTTGAGGTATACATCTCTCTATATATATGCATATATATATATATAAAAATATACAAATATGTGTGTGTGTGTGTGTGTGTGTGTGTGTGTGTGTGTGTGTGTGTATGGAAAGCTCGGTAGCAAAATAACCTGATTAATAAACAAAAGTGATTATGATTGGAAAGATCTGGATTTGGATTTGGAATTTGGGAGCTGATACTTATTAGCTGGATGAATACAAATTGCCTCAGTTTCATCATTTCTAAAATAGAGATATTGATGCTTATTTCACAAAGTGGCTTTAGGGAATAAATGGAATATTATGTGTCTACTCCTTTGGCAAATAGAAGTGCTTAATAAGTGGTACCTATTAATAATATTATAAAGTTGGTTAAATTATCTCTTTCTAATAAATGTGATTATTAATATCAATATTAATCATGATAATAATTGCTATTGACTATTTCTACTAATCAGGTTTTCTTGATTGGTTAACATGAAAAATCATCAACAGAAGCATTAAGGAATTTATTGGAACATCAGGTCATGAAGCTTGCAAAATTAATAAAAAGCTGAAGTGGCAAGGTTAAGCATGAATGCCAAGAGGCAAGTCATAGCCGAGCTGCCAAAATGTTTTCACAGAAGCCATTTGCTCATGACATTGCTATTTGACCAGACAGCCTGACATTCTGCCATCTCTGCACAACTGCTGCTGTGATACTGCATTGTTCTCTCTGCTATCAGTATCATTCCAGGCTTTCTCAACCTAACCACTACTGACATTTGGATGAGATTTTGATGTATGGAGATTTCTTGTACATTGTAGGATGCTTAGCAGCATCTCTGGCTTCTACTCATTAGATACCAGTAGCACTCCCTGAATCTTGACAATCAAAAATTTCTGCAGACATTGCACAAATGTCCCAGTTGACAACCACTGTACTATGCAAATGTCTCCACTGACCTGAACCTTTGCTTCACTCCTTCAACATTCAAATACAACACAGGAGCATCTCCTTACTTACATTTGTTTGATTTGACCTAACCACCAGAATGGTACAGGAAAAAAATGTTTTTTCTGTTTTTCTTATTGGAAACAGTGAACTTCCACTTACCTTGAATTGCTCTGTTACATTTGAATGGTGCTCAAATACAGAGCCACAAAAACAAATATACATGGAATCTCCTATATGCCAATTATTATGGTAGCCTCATTGCAGTCATTTATAATCATTATGACAATCTTTTAAGGAAGCTGTTGTTATAATCATTTTACTGATGCACAAAGTGATGTTTAAAGACTACATACTTTGCTGAACATCAACCAGCTCAAACAAATTTTGTTTGATGCTTATATCTTTCATCTTCTATCAGGTCGAATTCGAGTGACATTTCCAAGAATCCCACCTCAAGTTGCTATTTTTCTCTTTTTGTTTACTACTTTAGAGAAAATGATTTTTGAATGTTTTTAAATTATATTGAACTGTAATTTCTCTATTGTGGGAATGCATCCACCCAGTGTTCACTGTAGTGAATAATTGCAGAACTGTTTTTGATTCGTGTCTCCACTCAACAAAGAACACTGCCCATTCTTCTCATTCCAAATTCTCTTTCTGCCCTCACTCAAATTAAGGTTATTTCAATGTCATGAATACAACAAAGAATTTCAGTTTTGAGAAATTCTTGAAGATGCTTTTCAGATAACAGCTATGTAAAAAAAAAAAAATCAATCCTAAGTTTCCTCTTTACCTAAGATAATTCTTTTTTTGCCTCTTAATTATGTATTACCTAGCCAACTCAGAATTTCTCCTCCAAACTGAAAACCTAGTACAGAGTCAGTCAAATTGAAGAAACCCCAGTATGCAAGAAGGCAGAATGCACTATTGGAATAGCTGGAAGATAGTGTGCAATTGGTCTATTTATTTCTTAGTATTGTAACTCTTAGTCATCAGTAATTATTATACAAACAAAAATTTGAGTGTCTCTGAACCACTGATTTTTCTGCTGCTTGTTTACCTCTGTAGATACTTTATTTTTTTCATATTTGATCATCTTCACACATATGCATTTACTAATTTAATCTTATTTTCATCAAATTTTTTGAGTCATATGTAGATGTTAGCTTCAAAAAATACCAATTCTCTTACACAAATGTACAAAAATCCCCAAACAATTAATGTAGTTTTGTTATTAGGTAATGTTTTTGTCTGTATGCCAATCCAGTAGCTAAATCTGTTATGGGATACATCATTGACAATGATGATATTTTTTGGGCTAAGAAGCCTGTTGCTCTCATGATTATGCAAAGCCTTTCATCCTCTGGCCAATATCATCTTTTCAAAGTTTTATCTTTCAGTATGAAATATAGGTAAGAAAGATAGGAGAGGTTAGAAAAAGAAAGAAACCTAATCTCAGTGTATTTCCCTCTTTCCCATAGCACATTTATGTTGGTGAAAATACCAGACACATTGCCAAGATCTAAGGGCAACATAACAATTTTAATAATCAGCCTTCATTGAGTACATGCCAGGTTACATGTACTGGGCAATGTGCTTTACATACCTTATTTCATTTATTTCTCAAAAACACTAGGAAATAGATTTATTTTCACTCTCTTTTTACAGCTGAGGAGTCTGAGTTACAATAAAATTGACAATGCAACAAGTTAGTACCAGGGTCACAATTCTCACTGCTGCTTTCTAACACAGGGGTCTAGCTTCAGGTTACAAATGTTTTACCGGTATAGGAGATGGCTAGTGAATGGTCAGCAATGTGATTTGGACTAAATGAATAATAGGAATTCATATAATGAGGAAGATAACTAAGGAATTTATTTGTTTTTCTATCTATGAACGTTTGTCTGGCTTTACCTATGCATATATGACAGAGCACTTGCTCTTTTAAGCCCTTTACAAATATTAACCCATTTATTTCTCGTACCAACTTTCTGAAGTAGGTTTAATTATAATGTTAATTGTTATCATTTGAGAGGTGAGGAATGTGACACAAAGAAAATTAATAACATGCCTGTCAAATTGCTAAGCGCAGCACTGGAATTCTAAACCAGGTGATCTGGCCCTTAACTGGTATTCTATGCTGATACATGTGGAAGGTGTCCCATATATTCTCCGGTCCATGATTCCTTTCCACTAGGCTTAAACTCCGCAGTAAATCATTATAGCCAACCTCTTGCATATCACCCTTTTTTTCTTCCCTACTTGATCTTTCACATCAGCTTACAAACAAGTTACTATGTATCCTTTCTTTAATATATATATATTTATATAAATAAAATAAATAAAATATATTTATATAAATAAAATAAATTTTATATATATATACACACACACACATATATATATCCTCTTACCCCCATTTCCCTTTGCAAATGTTATCCATTTTCTACTAGTCTTTATAATGACTTTTCTACAAAGATTTTTTCCATACTCATTGTCTCCACTTTATCTGCTTATATTTCCTCTTAAGTCTGCTTCAGGTCTTAATCTCCAGTACTCCATCAAAACTAGTTACTAGTGTCACCACTGACTTTTGCATTGTTCAATCTAGAGATGACTTTATGAATTCTGAGTTATTATACTGTTTGACTCATCAGAATCTTTTATTATTTAAAATATGGTCTTTTTTCTATCATATATCTGAAACTTGCTAAGAGAGTTGATCTTAAGTGTTCCTGTCATCCCCCACAAAACAAACCAACCGTAACTATGTGAGATGATAGATATGTTAGTTTGATTTTGGCAATTATTCCACAGTGTATATGTATATGAAAATATCAAGTTGTAGACTGTAAATATATAAAACTTTTATTTTCCAAGTATACTTCAGTAAAGCTGGGAAAAAACACATTTAAGGGAAAAAACACATTTAAGAAAAAAACACATTTAAGAAATATATACTCCATATAAACTTCATTATGGCAGGTATTATTATCTGCTTTGCTCACTACTGTATCTCAGGGCTGAGAAGCCCTAACCAATAACAGGAGCTCTTATAAATGGATTAAATATAGAGTATGGGATACAACATATTAGACTTGAGATTTTCACAGCTGTACATACAAGTCTAGTAGAGTTTCCGTGGATTTATAATTAGGTATTCACTTTTGGTCTTTTGGGAAGGAGACTCAACAGGAGATGAAATGTGTGTTTCCTGTGTTGTATCTTCCTGCCCAGGTACTTTGAGGACTGTAGATCTTCCCACACCTTCTAAGTACTCTGGGTGTATACATTTTTGAGATTACATATTTGGATTTTATGTTTTTTAAAAAAGAATTAAAATAGTGTCTTTTTGGCTTTTTTTTTTTTTTTTTTTTTTTTTTTTTTTTTTTGCGTTAGAATACTACCCTCACTTGGTTTTCTTCTTAATTTTGGGGCAGTTCTATCTCAGTTTATTTTCCTAGTTCCTCCTTATCTCCCCAACATGTAGACAGTGCAATGTTCCAGGGCTCAGTCCTTGGACCGCTTGTCTTTGTACTTACAGTTTTCTATTTATATTTACTTCCTGTGTGGTCTCATCTAGTTTCATATCCTACTAACACCTGTATGCAGATTATTCTCAAATTTTGTTTTCCACTCGTACCTATCCCCTAAACTGTAAACATGTGCATCCAGTTGTTTCTTTTACATCTACACTTGGCTATCTAATAGGCAACTCAAACTTAACTGGTTCAAAACACAGTTCTTAGTCTTTTTCCCCTTTTACCCTGTTCCTCCTCCAACTACCCCATAGCATCACCCCCCATCAAACTGCTCTACCTATAGTTGTCTCACTTCATTATTTGAAGTTCATTGTATGAAAACACCATCTTTACTCATCTGGTAACATATCACAGATCCCACAGAATATGATTTGCCTCAAAATCTTGCCATAAACTTCCAACTTTTCATTAGCCTCCCTACTTCTACCCCGATGCACTTGGATTGCTGCAAGTTTCTAAATATATCCATGTTTCTATCCTTGCCACTATAACCTGTTTTCCATGTAGAAATTGGAGTTATCCTTTTAAAACACAGTTAGATCCACTGCTGAACTCCTTCCACTGCCATGCAAATCACTAAGCTTCTATAAGGCCTTGGGTTCCTAAGTGAACTTTTTGATCCATCCCCCGTGACTCTTTTCCTGCTTTACCATTTTCCTCCCACACTGACACTTTTTGCTGTTTCTTGCACAAGTCAGACAGGTTCCCACAGTGGAACCTGTGTACCTACTGCTCCCTCAAATGAAACACTCTTTTCCCCTATATGCATTGCCAGCCTTCTCTGCCCTTTCAAGACTCTCCTCACATGCCACCTGCTCAGTGTCACTTTGTCTAGCAAGCCATTCCAAAATGTCAATCCCCTTCAATTCCAGACACTCATGATACTCCTTCCTTGCTTTAGTTTTATCCTCAAGTGTTATAACCAGTGAATATATTATATATTTTACAGACGTATCTTTCTAAAATTAATCTGTCTCCCCCTAATAGTATGTAAGCTTTATTAAGGCAGAAAGTTTTATGTTTTGTTCACAGATTTGCTTCAGAATATAGGATAGTAGATGATTAATAAACATATGTTGAATAAATGAACTGTGCACCATAAAGGTGGATAAGGAAGTAATCATGAAAGTGTAAGTAAGGTTAACCTTAAAAGCCTGGTAGAGTTCCTCAGACAGAGAAAATAAGAAACACTTTGGGCAGGAGAAAAACATCAGCTGAGGCTTTGGCAGTAAGAATTAGTATGTTATGTCTACTAGAGAGAGATGAAATCAACAGAATGAAGTTAGAAGGTGTATTTTTTATTTTAAAATATTTATTCACAAACAGGATTGATAAACCTACTACATGTTAGCACGAATAGCACATTTTGTGGGGAGTTATACTGTATTTTCCAAAATATGCAAAATAATTTAATGAAAAGAGTGACATTGCTTTACAGATTCACAAATTTCTTTAATGCTTAACAATAAAAGGATAGGTGGGTGGTATGTTTAGGCTTTGTGTCCCCACCCAAATCTCATCTTGAATTGTAATCCCCATAATCCACATAATCCCCTTGTGTCAAGGGAGAGACCAGGTGGAGGTAACTGAATCATAGAGGTGATTTCCCCCATGCTACTCTCTGATAGTGAGTGAGTTCTCATGAGATCTGATGTCTTTACAGGTCTTTGATAGTTCCTCCTGCATTCATTCTCCTTCCTGCTGCCCTATGAAGAGGTGCCTTCCTTCCCCTTGGCCTTCCACCATGACTGTAAGTTTCCTGAGGCCTCCCCAGCCATGCTGAACTGTGAGTCAATTAAACCTCTTTCCTTTATAAAATACCCAGTCTCAGGTAGTTATTTATGGCAGTATACAATTGACTAATAGTGTGCCTCTACATTAATTGGTTGATAAAATGTTGTTTTGGTAAACAAGGAAAATGTCTTCACACAAAAATGTACTTGGAAAAGAGAGAAATATTTTCATAGGTTTTTCAGGTAATTGCAACCATTCATTTTTGATAAAGTCAAGATTTGAATATTTTTGAATATTTTTTGAATATTTTAATTTTTGAAGCTTAGCTGTTATATATAATCTAAAATACTAATAAGCTTTGATACTCATTTGTTAGATTAAAATCTTGCATTACAAATGGATTTTTGATGCATGCATGAATTTGTAACATTATGCATGAATATTTGGAAAATGTGAGTTATGTAGATCTTTCAAACGATAATAGAGATTATATGATATTTTAACATCACATTCCTTAATATCAGCACTGATCCCATCAAATACGTCTTCAAGTATTGGCAAGTTGTCATAATCACAGTGGTGGTACCATTGTTCTTGAATTCTAATTTTTGTTAAAAACTCAGATTTTGTCATCAATGATACCTACTCTCAGTTGTTCCAAGCTCAAAGCTAACTTGATTCATTTTTTAGAAAATATATTCCAAAAATTCAAATCTGAATAACCACAATTGATCAACCATTTGTTCTCTTAAGTATAAATGATCTTTCTTGGGTGGAAAGAGAGCCCTTAGTTTAGATTGCAACTCAATCACGTAAGTGCTTTTCTTTCAGGCAGCCATGTTACTCTGGTATGCACTAATACTTTCAATTTCATCACATAAAATTGAAAAAGCATGTACTTAACAGCAAAAGTTTAATACAATTAAAATTATTATGTTTCAATCAAGGAAACTAGCCACCCTGTGGATGCCTGGCAGTGAAGAATACAATGGCTAGCAATATAGTTTTGTGCCACTACTTTGATTCATGCTAAGGTCCAAGCCTACCATTACTTTTTTTTACTGTCAATACAATGATAATTGTACAGTGTCTCAATAGTGCAAAAAAAATCGCTTTGACTCAGTGACTCCTCTAAAAGGGTCTTTGGAATTGCATAGTTCTGTGAACCACACTTTAAAAACTGCTTCCCTGAGTGTTTCCGAATTTTAGCATACGTACGAGACAACATAAATGTAAGAAATGTACAATAATCATAATTATAATAACTAGTTAATGCAAAAAACAGTTGAACAATCATACATTCAAGACAAAATTCAATTAAATAGTAAGTATTTTCAGACCTTAGCCAAAGTTTAGACAGTTTATAGAGTTATACTCAGTTACTGATAGATCTAAAATGAACTTCTTCCTATGATAATATACTGTTTTGGCAATAACAGGAGTCTTGACAGTTTTTGAATCTGTGTATCTAAATTGGATACTCCTCCTCAAATCTAGAGTTATATAGCTTTCTGTAGAGTTATGAGATATACATATATACATATGTGTGTATATACACAAATATATATATACACACATATATGTATACACATACACATATATGTTTTTGTGTTTTTGTTCACAGTCCCTGATTCATAACTTTCATAGCCCTTGTTATAAACTTTTGTTATAATGGGGGATATTTTAGGCCTTGGAACAGGCCTCAGGAAACAGAATCTGTCCAATCTTCTCCTGCCCTCTTTTTACCCGCCCCAATCCTCCCCCACCTTTCTGATTGTGGGGCTTAAGACCCTCACCAAAGAGCCCCTTGCCCAATACCCATGGGCAAAATAATGCTGATATTGTAAGGCTTCCATAAAACTCCAACACGACTTTTATTTATTTCTCTCAAAAGTTTTACCTAAGAATACATCATGTATTTTGGGTTCTGCTATATCTATCAGGAATCCTAAGCACACTGATGGCTAACTAGAAAAATTAAAGATAAGGGCTCAAATACTAAGGAAATAGACTGTACATGTGATTGATACACCATGAAGAACAAGAGCTTTCAAGTTGGACACATCTTGGTCTGATACTTATTCTGTCACATAATATAGTAAACCTCTTAGCAATTTAAGCCTCTACTTACTTGTAAAATAGAGCTAGTATCTACCAACATAGCTTACTGAATATTAAGTAAAGTATATATACATACATATAAAAATAATAAATAACTAATACTGATTATGTATTATGTATTATCAGTATTAATTATATGGTATATGCTATGTTACATCATGTCATATCATATCATACTATATATTGAAAACTGCCCATCATATTGTATTTATGAAAAGTATTTAAATACTCAAAAATAACCACATTAGTCCCAATTTTTAAGTTAAAATATGCATAAGAAATCATCTACAGTTTGAATGTAGGCTTACTACTGTAGATTAGCTAACAACTGAACTAACAGATCCCAAATCAAATAATGCAAATTGTTAACTAAATGTTCAATTGCTGATTGTGATAGAAACCACAGTTGAGTAATTATAAGTACTTGTAATATGTAAATAATTTTCAGCATTTTTTTGTTTTTAATACTGATATGGTTTGGCTGTGTCCCCATCCATATCTCATCTTGAACTGTAGTTCCCATAATCCCCACATGTCATGGGAAACCCAGTGGGAGGTAATTGAATCATGGAGGCAGTTTCCTCCATGCTGTTCTTGTGATAGTGAATAAGTCTGATGAGATCTGATGGTTCTATAAAGAGTAGTTCCCCTGCACTCGCTCTCTTGCCTGCAGCCATGTAAGATGTGCCTTTGATCGTCATTCATCTTCCACCATGATTGTGAGGCCTCCCAAGCCATGTGGAACTGTGAGTCCATTAAACCTCTTTTTTTCTTTTTTATAAATTACCCTGTCTTGGGTATTTCTTCATAGTAGTATGAAAATGGACTAATACAAATACTTTATACAATATTTTTGTTTTTGTTTCATTTGGTTTTGGTTTTAGAGGAAGAGTTAAATAGTGGGCAAAGAATGGTTTCTTATATGACATCCTAAAAAATACAAAAGTATAAGGAAAGAACAGTAGAGTGGTAGATACAGGGAAGGATAGGGCTGAGGTTGACTACAGTGTTAGTCTGCTTTTGTTGCCATAAAATTGCTATAAATTACCCATACCTGAGGTTTGGTGCTATAAATTACCCATACCTGGGGTTGGGTAATTCATAAAGATGATTAATTGTCTTATGGTTATAGAGGCTTTACAGGAAGCATTGTGCTGGAATCTGCTCCTGGTGAGGGCTTAAGGAAGCTTCTAATTATGGGAGAAGGCAAAGGGGAGCCAACATGTTACATGGCAAGACAGGGAACAACAGAGAGGAAGGAGGAGGTGCCAGGCTCCTTTAAGCAACCTGCTCTTGTGCACAAAATCACAGAACAAGAACTCCCTCATTACTGTAAGGATGGTGCCAAACTATTCATGAGGGATCTGCTCCCATGACACAAGTGCCTCCCTCCAAGACCCATTGCCAACAGTAAGGATCACATTGTAACATGAGATTTGGAGGGGATGAACATCCAAGACATAACAGCTACCAAGAGTCATAGGGGAATTTTGGGGAGTGATGGAACTGTCTTTTAACTTTATTATGGCAGAGGTGTCATAATTCTACATATCTGTTACAACTTGCAGAACTGAAAAAAAAAGCGTTCCTTGATTTAAAAATCTAAATTGGGCCTCGGAAACATGAAGTAACAATTATTTGAAATGTTTTAAAAGTATTGAAAATTAATGTGCTACGTAGGTTGAGAAATTATGACACTCATTCAAGAATACTCCATTTGGAAGATTAGTATTGTTTGAACATTGTATTAGTTTGCTAGGGCAGCAAGACGAAGCATCCACAATGAGTGGTTTAAACAACAGAAACTTATTATCTCGAATTCTGAAGCTTAGAAGTTTGAGACCAAAAGATTGGCAGAGCTGTTTTCTTTTGAGTCCTCCCTCTTCGGCTGTACATAACTGTTTTCTACTTCTATCTACACATCATCTTCTCTCTGTACCTCTGTGTCCAAATTTTCTCTTCTTATAAGGAAAATGGTCATACTGGATTAGGGTCCCCACTAAAATCTCATTTTATTTAATTACTTATTTAAAGACTCTGTAAACTAAAATTCTAAGCCCCTGATAGTATAAATGAAACCCTCCTCTCAGCTAAGGGCATTCCAAAGTTAACCTGTAAAACTAGTTCAGGTTGTGAAGAGAAGGGGAAATCCAACATGCCTCATTACCATTAACACCAACACAGACCTTAGGACTGATAGAACAGATCTTTGAGTCTGATAAGAAATATTTACAATCTATTCTCTTTAAAGCCTGTTACTTGGAGGCTTCATCTGTATGATAAAACCTTGGTCTCCACAACCCCTTATCATAACCCAGACAGTCTAATGATTCCAGGTCTTCAAATAATAACTCTGCCAATTGCAATCAGAAAAACCTTTGAGGACCATTGGTTTAAAGTAACTTTTGTTTTGGTCTCAGGTTGTTTTATAAGAATAGGGACATACGTTTCTCATTGTTTTTAGAAACTGTTGCTCAGACAAAGGAAACAGAACCCAGGACATGTTAAATTAACACTGTGACTCTGATTCTTTATGCAGATTGCATAAAAAGGTGTATATTTGTATTTTCATTCACCTTGCATATCTTTTCCTCACAGTCAAATAATTAAAGTAATTTTCAGGTACAATAATTTTTCTAAGAATGTTTGTCAAGAACTCTGCCAAACAAATTTATTTAACTTCAGATTGTTGCTTTGTTTATCCCCTGATGTAAAACCAATTTCCTTTTGAAGGCTACCAGTCTAGGAACTTTGTATTTAGGTGAATTCAAAAGTAATTGAGGTTTTTGCATTGTTGGAATTTGCCATTTGATAATGGAATACATTCTTAAATAAATGTTGTTATGTCATACATCATTTTAATGGGCATTTCTCGCTTTATATTTTTCTGCTAATGACTTTTTACTTGTTTTAAGTTTATTTTAGACTATGGAAATGATGTTAGATAAAAAGAAAATTTGAGCAATTTTCTTATTCGAGTCCAAAATGGTTCATAATGCAGTGGAGACAACTTGCAACATCAACAACGCATTGGCCCAGGAACTGCTAAGGAAAATACAGTGCAGTGGTGGTTCAAGAAGTTTTGCAAAGGAGACAAGAACCTTGAAGATGAGGAGCATCATGGCTGGCCATCAGAAGCTGACAATGACCAGCTGAAAGCAATCATCAAAGCGATCTCTTAAAACTACACGAGAAGTCTCCAAAGAACTCAATGTCGACCATGGTCATTTGACATTTGAAGCAATTTGGAAAGATGAGAAAGCTTGATAAGTGGATGCCTCATGATCTGTGCGAAAATAAAAAGTAAATCAACCTTTTGAAGTGCTACCTTCTCTTATTCTACACAACAACGAACAATTTCTCAATTGGATTGTGTTGTGTGGCAAAAGGTGGATTTTATATGACAACTGGTGATGACTAGCTCAGTAGTTGGGCTGAGAAGAAGCTCCAAAGCACTTCCCAAAGCCAAACTTGCACCAAAAAAATGTCATGGTTACTGTTGGTGGTCTGCTGCCAGTCTGATCCACTACTGCTTTCTGAATCCTGTCTGGCAAAACCATTACATCTGAGAACTATGCTTAGCAAATCGATGAAATGCACTGAAAATTGCAGAGCCTGCAGCGTCACTGGTCAACAGAAAGGACCCAATTCTTCTCCAGGGTAACGCCTGACTGCATGTGGCACAACCAACACTTCACAAGTTGAATGAATTGGGCTACGAAGTTTTGCCTGATCCGCCATATTCACCCAACTTGTTGCCAACCGACTACCACTTTTTTATATATGTATGTATGCATGTATGTATGTACATATTTGAGACAGAGTCTCGCTCTGTCGCCGAGGCTGGAGTGAAGTGGCACAATCTCGGCTCACTGTAGAGTTCAAGTGATACTCCTGCCTCAGCCTCCTGCTGACTACCATTTCTTAAAGCATCTTTACAACTTTTTTTTTACAGGGAAAATGTTTCCACAACCAGCAGGATGCAGAAAATGCTTTCCAAAAGTTTGTCAGATCCTGAAGCACGGATTTTTACTACAAGAATAAGCAAACTTATTTCTCATTGGCAAAATGTGTTAATTGTAATTGTTCCCATTTTGATTAATAAAGATGTGTTTCAGTCTAGTTACAATGATTTAAAATTCACCTTCCAAACTGCGATTATGTTTGCATCAACCTAATAGAATAATTATACCATAGACAAGATTACAAGGCAAATGAATTATTTCTCTAACTGAATGCAAATTTATTCATGAAGAGAGTAACATTTGCACCAGAAAATCATCGCTGAAGCCAGCAATTTTCCAGAGGGAAATTTGTTAATGACCCTTTAGCTATTCAGAGAATAATCTTTTTCAAAGCTTGATAACATCTATAACCCTCTCCCTAAGACAAAATTTATTAAGGTTTTTAAAAAATAAAAAAAGAGATTTTTTTCCATTTTTATGTACATAATATTACTTAAACCATCATCTAAATTAGGATTTCTCTACTGCAGCATATCACTATTTTGGACCAGATAATTCTGATTGTTGAAGATATAAGGTGCGCTTCAAGATAGTTTCCAGCATCTTTGGTCTCTGCTAGGTTCTAGTAGCAATTACTCAGTCATGACAATCTAAAATATCTCTTGAAATTGCCAAATGTTTCTTGGGAGACAAAATTGCTTCTAATTAAAAAATACTAACCTAAATGTATGTGTACCTTCTTCTGCTCACATTGTACTAAGGGTATTTATTTTCAACCACACATATGACAGTCAAACATTTTCTGGAAGTCTATGGTATTTCTGGATGCTGCAATGATAAAAATGGACTCTTTAAATGAATTAATACATGTAGTCATTGAAGAAAAGGGGACTTCGTTAGAGTTCACAGGGAGAAAATAATGTATTTCTTTAATTGGTAGAAGGAAGATACTTGAGTTAAAGATTTGTCTTCTCTATGCTGACTCAGAAGCTGTGTTAGGACCAATGATTGGATGTTACAGTGAAAAATACTGAAACTGAATAGAAGAAGAATTTAATTAATTAGAACCTTGCTAAAATGGTGTTTTAATGTTTATTAAAAATTACTTAGGATCACCAAGGATTTAAAAACTAAAAATGCTTTTTCTTTTTGGTAGTGGGGGGCGGGGTGTAATATTAATTAAGTCGTCATCTAAATCAGGATTTCTCAACTATAGCACTATTGCTATTTTGAACAAGACACTTAAATTACTACTGAGTATTGACTATTGATAATATGCCATCTTGAATTACCAGCTCAGATTCTCTGTACATTTCAACCATTGTGGTATTTATATTTTGATAATTTGTTAAGAGTCTTTTTTAAAGAAAGGCTATTAACTTTTGCTTGCTATATGTAATACATATGTTACTACTATATTTAATTTTTTCACTTTATCTTTATTATTTTCAATATAGAACTTTTGTTAATTTTTTTATTCCAAGCCATTAATTTGTTGCTATTATTTATTCATTGTTTTTATGTCTAGTAAGCTCTTTCCCAGAATTAGAAAAACACTCACCTGAGTATTTCTTGACTCTGTTTTTAATTTGTTTAGTAGCATTTATATTCTGTCATTATCAAAGGACTTTTAATTCTAGGCTACTGAATCTTCAAAAAATGGGAAAACACTTTATTTACTGAATGCCTATAGCATGTCTGGGTGGTTTACAGGTTGCATCCTATATAACCTTATTTAACATGTCATCACTATTAGCAAGGTATAATTATTCTTGGTTTACAGATGAGGATATTAAAAAACCACAAAATGTAATAGTTCTATCAATGCCACACAGTTATATGCAGTGGAGCAGACATTTGGACCAGTTCTGCTTGACCTAAAGCTCATGTTCTTTTAATTACAGCAGTACTCTACAAGCACTAGGCAGCATCTTAGACTTTTAAGTGGGAAAAATGGCCTGATCAAAGCTGTGCTTTAAGAAAATCGATTTAGCAGAAGCAGACACGGAACATTTTTTAAAAGGAGATTCTGGATGCTATTGAAATAGCCAAGTCAAGGATAATGAAATCCCTGGGCCTGAATGAGTGTGGTAACTGGAAACTGAAGAGGAAGAAATAGAAGGCCGGGCGCGGTGGCTCAAGCCTGTAATCCCAGCACTTTGGGAGGCCGAGACGGGCGGATCACGAGGTCAGGAGATCGAGACCATCCTGGCTAACACGGTGAAACCCCGTCTCTACTAAAAAATACAAAAAACTAGCCGGGCGCGGTGGCGGGCGCCTGTAGTCCCGGCTACTCGGGAGGCTGAGGCAGGAGAATGGCGTGGACCCGGGAGGCGGAGCTTGCAGTGAGCCGAGATCCGGCCACTGCACTCCAGCCTGGGCGGCAGAGCGAGACTCCGTCTCAAAAAAAAAAAAAAAAAAAAAAAAAAAAAAAAAAAAAAGAAATAGAAAAGAGATATTATGGAAAGACAGTTTACAGAAAAGGGTAACTGACTCAATGTTGGTGTCAGCAGTAGAGGTGTTAAAGATTATTAGGAATTTCCTGATAATTCAAATAGAAAGAACATATAAACAGTTTTTTGAATATGAAGTTTTTCTAAGGAAGATTGTGACCTCAAGTTTGGACATCCTGAGGCACTAAATACAGAGGAAGGGCCTTTGGTGGAAGTTTAAAACTTAAAATTGCATCCTGGGACATGAAAAATTGGGTTAAAATTTATTACTAGATGTGGGAATCATTGCACTGATTTAATAGAAACCACAGACTGCCAAGGGTAAGAGTTGAAATGAGAAGCATCATGGGCAGATTCATGAAAAATATTTATATTTAAGTGGTGAGAATAGGAAAAGAATCTAGATACAAAAATAAAAGGAGTGAGCAGAAAAGTAGAAAGGGACGCAAATAAAAATATTTGATGTTTGCGGTTAGTGTTTTCTTTTATCTCTCTTTGGCTCTTAACTGTCGCCCAAAGACTCTGTCATCAGAAATGACTCCCACCCCTCATTGAGACTCTCTCCAACCTCACAGATGCTGGCCTCTTGGCACCTGCTTAGCTCTTGGGCCTGACCTTCAGTCCTGTTGGCCTCATCTTATTTCCCTCACCCTGGGTTTGGCCCCTGAAACCTCTCCCTCGTGTGTACCACACCCCATCTGCTGTGGAACCCATTGTGGGGACAGGGAGAGAAGGCCTCCCCTGAGGATCTACTGTCCCCTGGAGTTGTTGGATTGGGTAGAGTCCTGGGCCCCCAGAGGCCTTTGCTCACAAAGACTCCTTCTTCCTGTCCCTGGAACACTCCCTTCCCCAGGACCATGCAAGAGTCAGAGTATCTTTCTTTCCAGGGGACTGGGCCATGGGTCCTCCACCCATATGTCCATCCTCCTCTCCATGTAAGTGCTATTTAGGCAGGAGTCACCATTGCAAGGGTGACGTCAACAACCATGTACTGAGCCACCGCAGCTGCTGCCACTCCGCGGCCTGTACAGAAGAAACTGAATCTTTTTTCATATTCTAATAAATCAATGTGAGTTTTTGACAGAAAACTATGATGATTATTTAAATTTATCATCAGTTGCAACCAGTAAATATTTTTAAACAGCATAGACATATACTATCAGTACCATACCCATATCCCCTCCCACTAATCAGATTAGTATATAGCTGACTAAATTCCAACATCTAACAACTGCATTACTTTGCTTGAGAGTTTTCTCTGGTCTCCAGAATCTGCTGTCCTTGCTCACCTTATAGGCTAGTAGTGTCAGAGAATTTCCCTCTAACCCCAGCCCTAAACCACTATTTGAAGAAACTTAGTAAATAAATACTCCAGCTCCTTTGCACCTTGGGTAGGATAACTTTGAAGCATATTGTCTACATTGGCTATGCCAGTACCCTGACATGTTTAACTTTTAAGTTACTCTCAGAAAGAACTTACCTAATAACAAAAGCTTTATTGACTGTCTTTTCTTTTTTCATTGCCCTAGTAGTGTTTCTTGATATCACTTACAAAATAAACTTCTTGTGCTCTTAAACACAACACTGCCTCATGGTCTGCTTCTGGGAGAACCCAAATGAAAACAGAACATGAAGGATGATAAAAGTTATTAGAAACAGAAAGTGACTGCTGATCTTAAAGGCAGATTAGGAACAGATAAATTGGGTATAAGAAAACCAAGAATAAGAGAGTGTTTGAAAATGCCAGGCAATTTGAGGTTATGTTGAGGGAAGCTGAGAGAAGCATTTGAACTTGGTCTGAGTAAAAAATTGTCTGCCTTGAGTAATGTGAAGGGGGAAGTTAAGAATCTGGAAAAGGGTAGATGCAGTTTGGAACTGCTGTGGTGTATAACATGATAAGCTGTCAGTCAGGGTTAAAAATATTTTATGATAGTGTCTAATAATGAAAAGCATGTTTTTCTTCAATCACATAGACCTGCATAGGAATTCTGGCCTTACCTCACTGTGGGAACATGGGCAAGATACTTAACATCTCTGGCCTCATTTTCTACATCTGTGAAATGTTAATAAGGTTCAGCAATCAAGGATCGATGGAATAAATGCAGCAACATGTATGAGCCTAGCACGTGGTTAATAATTAATAAATTTAAGCTGTTACCCCAACTGAGGGAGAAAAGAATCCAGTTGAACTTTGATTGCATGAGTTTAGAGCAGCGATATTAGCTTGGTATTATGTAACTTAAAAAGAAAATAGAATGTTCATCTCTATTACAGAGATCTTGGAATAAAAAACACCTCTGTGTTCCAAGTTTTTCCTTTCTCAGGGGTTCTCATGGACTTACACGTGCTATTTTTGATAACTTACTACATTTGTCTAGGCATGCACTTAAAAGGGTAGCAAAAATAAAAGTAACTTCAGTTTCAGTTTTGTGAGTGCTTTACATGGCTATTATTTTTCAGACAATGAATAGTATCTGATTATTTTGGTAAATCAGACTTAAGGTTTCCTTCTCAGCTTTATTTATAGATTAAAACAATGAACTGAATACTAACTTTAAAAAAAATTCAAGCACACAACATTGTTATATCGCCAACAGAAGTTACAACCTCAAGTGAACTTCCTTGTTCTTAATAGATATTCTATTTTATTTTTAAATTTTTCTTTCTTTAAGGTAGATTGGCCTTTATATACTTTCACATTCTTTTCATTACTAGACTTTAATAACATTGTCATTATGGCAAAAACCCTATCTTACTATTATTTCTATAACTCCCAATGATTGAATCCTGGGAATTTTCTGTACTGAAGAATGTTCCATGTGCATTTTTGAAGAATGTGCACTCTACTATTGTTAGATGGAATGCTCTTTAGCTGTCTATTAGTTCTACTAGTTTACAGTTGTCAAATCTTCTGTTTCCTTGTGGATCCTTTGTCTAGTTGCTCTATCCATTATTAAAAGTGGAGTATTGAAGTCTCGAGCTATTATTTTTACTTTTTAAATTTTTTCTCTTAAATTCTGTTAGTTTCTGCTTCATATACGTTGGAATTTTTTTTTCCATTATTGTTAGTAGCCATTTTTATCTTAAAATCTACTTTGTCTAATACTAGTATAGCCACTCCAGCTTTCTTTTAGTTACTGCTTGTATGGTGTATCTTTTTCCATCCTTTTGTTTTAAATCTACATATACCTTTGAAGTGGGATCTTGTTCTTTAATCTATTCTGTCCCATTTCTGCCTTTTGATTGGAACGTTTAATTCATTTTCATTTAATGTTACTACTGATAATGAAGGATTTATATCTGCTATTGTGTTACATATTTTCTCTTTGTCTTATTACTTTATGGTGTCATTGTTTCTCTATTTTTTATTGCCTACTTTTTGGTAAAATAAGTATTTTTAAGTATGCAGCTTTAATTCTGCTGATATTTCTTTCACTCCATTTTTGCATTGTTTTCTTAGTGATTTCCCTAAGAACTATACCTAAAACTCATAACAATTTATTTTGGACTAATACCAACTACTTTAAATCATATACAAAAACTTTGCTCCTATATAGTTCCATCCTCTCTTCATATTTTCGGGTTTTTATTGTCATAAAAATACATCTTTATACATTATATTTTCACATATACTTTTTAAATTCATTTGGGCGGCTATTAAAAAGTACTGCAGACTGGGTAGTTAAAAAACAATAGAAATTTATCTCGTACAGTTTTGGAAGTTGGAAAGACCAAGACCAAAGTTCTGTTAGATGTGATGTCTGGCAAGGGTCTCTTTTTTGGTTCATAGATGGTGCCTGCTAGCACCATTATTAGTGTTCTCACCTGGTAGAATGGGCAAGGCAGCTTTCTGGGGCCTGTTTTATAAGAACACTAATCCCATTTGGGAGGACTGACCCTCAAAACTTAATTACCTCCAAATACCCCACTTTCTTTTTTTTAATTACACTTTAAGTTCTAGGGTACATGTCCACAACATGCAGGTTTGTTACATATGTATACCTGTGCCATGTTGCTGTGTTGCACCCATTAACTCATCATTTACATTAGGTATTCCTCCTAATGCTATCCCGCCCCACTCCCCCCACTCCATGACAGGCCCCAGTGTGTGATGTTCCCCACCGTGTGTCCAAGTGTTCTCATTGTTCAGTTCCCACCTATGAGTGAGAATGTGTGGTGTTTGGTTTTCTGTCCTTGTGATAGTTTGCTCAGAGTGATGGTTTCCAGCTTCATCCATGTCCCTACAAAAGACATGAACTCATCCTTTTTTATGGCTGCATAGTATTCCATGGTGTATATGTGCCACATTTTCTTAATCCAGTCTATCACTGATGGACAATTGGGTTCATTCCAAGTCTTTGCTATCGTGAATAGTGCCGCAATAAGCATATGTGTGTGTGTGTCTTTATAGTAGCATGATTTATAATCCTTTGGGTATATACCCAGTAATGGGATCACTGGGTCAAATGTTATTTCTAGTTCTAGATCCTTGAGGAATCACCACACTGTCTTCCACAGTGGTTGAACTAGTTTACACTCCCACCAACAGTATAAAAGTGTTCCTATTTCTCCACATCCTCTCCAGCACCTGTTATTTCCTGACTTTTTAATGATCACCATTCTAACTGGTGTGAGATGGTATCTCATTGTGGTTTTGATTTGCATTTCTCTGATGGTCAATGATGATGAACATTTTTTCATGTGTCTGTTGGCTGCATAAATGTCTTCTTTTGAGAAGTGTCTGTTCATATCCTTTGCCCATTTTTTGATGGGGTTGTTTGATTTTTTTCTTGTAAATTTGTTTAAGTACTTTGTAGATTCTGCATATTAGCCCTTTGTCAGATGGATAGATTGCAAAAATTTTCTCCCATTCTGTAGGTTGCCTGTTCACTCTGATGATAGTTTCTTTTACTGTGCAGGAGCTCTTTAGTTTAATTAGATCCCATTTGTCAATTTTGGATTTTGTTGCCATTGCTTTTGGTGTTTTAGTCATGAAGTCCTTGCCCATACCTATGTCCTGAATGGTATTACCTAGGTTTTCTTCTAGGGTTTTTATGGTTTTAGGTCTAATATTTAAGTCTTTAATCCATCTTGAATTAATTTTTGTATAAGGTGTAAGGAAGGAATCCAGTTTCAGCTTTCTACATATGGCTAGCCAGTTTTCCCAGCATCATTTATTAAATGGGGAATCCTTTTCTCATTTCTTTTTTTTGTCAGGTTTGTCAAAGATTAGATGGTTGTTGATGTATGGTATTATTTCTGAGGGCTCTGTTCTGTTCCATTGGTGTATATCTCTGTTTTGGTACCAGTACCATGCTGTTTTGGTTACTGTAGCCTTGTAGTGTAGTTTGAGGTCATACCAAATGCCTCAGTTTCTAAAACCAACACAATGGTATTAAATTTTCTCACATGAATCTTAGGGCACACAAACGTTCAGACCAATAACATAAGCATTAGCTTATGCAGTTATTTTACAACTTAGAAGAAAAAAGAGTTACAAACAAAATATATTTATGATTTAAAAATATTGCTTTCCTATGCAGTGCTCTTTACAGTGCTAATTATTTATTTTGTTTTGCAATACTGTATTGCTTCCTTTCACTTCAGCCTGAAGGACTCCCTTGAGAGTTTCATATGGGGCAAGACAACTAGTGAAAAATTACCTGTTTTTTGTCTGTTTGTTTGTTTTGTTTTGTTTTCAATCTGGGAATGTCTTAGGGTCTTCTTCATTTTTGAAGGATAATTTTGCTAATATAGAATTTTTGGTTGTCAGTTTTTTGCTTCAACCTTTTGAAGATGTCATCTTAGTGCCTTTTGAATTCCAGGTTTCTAATGAGAAACAATACACTAATCTTATTATAAATCTCTTTTTGTTGTTGTTGTTGAAGCACTTTTTCCTTGCACTTTTTAAGATCCTCTCTTCTTTCTCAGCTCTTTACCATTGGATTTGTGTATGTCTGCATTGATCTCTATCAGTTTATTCTACTTGGTGTTTGTTGATCTTCTTGAATGTGTAGATTAATGTATTTCATCAAATGTGAGAAGTTTTGGCTATAAAAATTTAAATAATAGCCATTCCTTCTGGGACTCTCATTATGAATGTGTTGGTATCCACAAGTCTCTGAGCTTTTGCTTATTTGTATTTATTTATTATTTTAAAATTTTTGTTATCAAACTAAATAATTATAATTGACTTATTTCTCAAATTCACGGATACTTCCTTCTACCAGTTCAAATCTGCTGTTGAGTTTTTCTGGTGCATTTTCATTTACTTAAAATACTTTTCAACTACTGGATATCTTTTTTAAAAATACTCTTGTCTCCTTGTTGATATTCTCTATTTCCTGAAATAGTATTCTGATACTTAATTCTTTAGACAGTGTTTTCTTTAGTTCTTTGAGCATATTTAAAATAATTGATGAAATCTTTGTCTAGTGAGTCCTACAAATGTGCTTTTTCATGGGCAACTTCTGTCTACTTCTTTGTTATTCCTGTATATGTATCTAACTTTCATGATTCTTTACATGTCATAAGTTTTGTAGAAAATTGGACATTTTAAAAATATAATGAGACAACTCTAGAAATAAGATACTATCCTTTTCTCATTATTTATAGTTATTGCTATTTGTTATTGCTTTTGGTGTTGTTTCTTTTTATTTTTCTAATGACTTTGCAGAATTAATTTTGTAAAGTCAATATTTATCATCATGTATAGCCACTGAAGTCTCTGCTTGATTAGTTTGGTGACTAGCTATTTATAGTGCCTAGATTTCCTTACATGTCATGTATTAGCCCATTTTCAGATTGCTGATAAAGTCAAACCTGAGACTGGGCAATTTACAAAAGAAAGAGGTTTATTGGACTCACAGTTCTACATGGCTGAAGAGGCTTCACAATCATGGTAGAAGGTGAAAGACACTTCTTACATGGTGGCGGCAAGAGAGAAGAGAGCTTGTTCAGGGAAACTACCCTTTTTAAAACTTTCAGATCTTGTGAGCCTTGTTTGCTATCACAAGAACAGCATGGGAAAGACCTGCCCCCCATGATTCAGTTATCTTTCACCAGGTCCCTCCCACAACACATGGTTATTCTGGGAGCTACAGCATGAGATTTAAGTGGAGACACATAGCCAAACCATATAATTCCACTCCTGGCCCCTCCCAAATCTCATGTCTTCACATTTCAAAACCAATCATGTCTTCCCCACAGTCCTGCAAAGACTTAACTCTTTTCAGCATTAACTCAAGCGTCCACATTCCAATGTCTCTCATTGGAGACAAGGCAAGTCCCTTCCATCTATGAGCCTGTAAAATCAAAAGCAAGTTAGCTACTTCCTAGATTCAATGGGGATATAGGCATTGGGTAAATACAGCCATTCCACATGGGAAAAATTGGCCAAGACAATGGGACTCCAGGCCCCACACAAGTCTGAAATGCAGCAGGGCAGTAAAATCTTAAATCTCTGAAATAATCTCCTTTGAGTCCATGTCTTACATCCAGGTCACACTGATGCAAGAGGTTCCCATGGTATTGGGCAGCTCTGTCCCTGTGGCTTTGCAGGGTACAGCCTCCCTCCTGGCTGCTTTCACAGATTTGTATTGAGTGTCTGCAGCTTTTCCTGGCACAAGGTGCAAGCTATTGGTGGATCTACCATTCTGGGGTCTGGAGGACAGTGCCCTCTAGTCCCAGTTCCACTAGACAGTGCCCCATGGGGAACTCTGTGTGGGAGTTCCTACCCCACATTTGCTTTTCATACTCTCCCAGCAGAGGTTCTCCATGAGCACCCTGCCCCTGCAGCAAACTTCTAACTGGACATTCAGACATTTCCATACATCCTGTGAAACCTAAGCAGAGGTTTCCAAACCTCAGTTCTTGACTTCTGTGTACCTGTAGACTTAAGACCACCTGGAAGCTGCCAAGGTGTGGGGCTTGCATCATCTGAAGCCATGGCCTGAGCTGTACCTTGGCCACTTTTAGTCATGGCTGGAGAGGCTGGGATACAGGGCATTAAGTCCCTAGACTGTACACAACAGAGGGACTCTAGTCCTGGTCCACAAAACCATTTTTTCCTCCTAGGTTTGCAGGCCTGTGATGGGAGGGGCTACCACAAAGGTCTCTGACATGATCTGAAGATATTTCCCCCATTGTCTTGGATATTAAGATTTGGCTCTTCATAACTTATGCAAATTTCTGCAGCCTGCTTGAATTTCTCCTCAGAAGATGGGATTTTCTGTTCTATCACGTTGTCAGGCCACAGATTTTCCAGTTTTATGCTGTTTCCCTCTAAAACTGAATGCCATTAACAGCACCCAAGTCATCTCTTGAATGCTTTGCTGCTTAGAAATTTCTTCCACAAGAAACCCTAAATCATCTCACTCAAGTTCAAAGTCCCATAGATCTCTAGGGCAGGGGCAAAATTCCACCAGTCTCTGTGCTAAAACTAGCAAGTGTCACCTTTGTTCCAGTTCCCAATAAATTCCTCATCTCCATCTGAGACCACCTCAGCCTAGATTTCATTGTCCATATCACTCTCAGCATTTTGGTCTAAGCCATTCAACAAGTCTCTAGGAAGTTCCAAACTTTCCCACATTTTCCTGCTGTCCACACTGTTCTAATCTCTGCCTGCTACCAAGTTCCAAAGTTGCTTCCACATTTTCAGGTATCTACAGTAGTGCCCCACTCTGTTGGTACCAATTTTCTGTGTTAGTCCGTTTTCACACTGCTAATAAAGGCATACTCAAGACTGGGCAATTTACAAAAGAAAGAGGTTTATTGAACTCACAGATGTATATGGCTGGGGAGGCCTCACAATCATGGAAGAAGGTGAAAGGTACTTCCTATGTGGTGGTGGCAAGAGAGAAAAGAGTTTATGCAGGCAAACTTTCCTTTTATAAACTATCAGATCTCGTGAGACTTATTTGCTATCACAAGAACAGCAGAGGAAAGAGCTGCCCCATGATTCAATTATTTTTCACTGGTTCCCTCAATTAACATATAGAAATTATTGGAGCTACAAGATGATATTTGGGTGGGGACACAGAGCCAAACCATTTGCTTCCATGAACCATTATTTCCCTTTGGATTTGTCAGTTGGCTAAATGTGTGTTACGGTGTGTGTTCAGTGCTCAGGCACAATTTATAACTGTAACATAACCTTCAGTTCTTCTTTTCCAGTGCCTCATGGTCAGCCAGAAGTGATAGCCTAGGGCCTTCTCAGATCTTTCCTGGGTACATACACAACCTCATACATGCAAGTTCCTTCTAGATTCCCAGGAACATATGAGGGCATTTCAACCTCTTGAAACCTCTTCTAGGTTTTCAGACTACCAACTTTTTGTTGTATCCTCACATGTAGAAGATGAGAGAGCTTCCCAGGATCTCTTTCATAAGGACACTACTCATTTATAAGAGATCCAGCCTTAAAACCTAATTACATGTCAAAGGTCCTACCTCCTAATACCATCACTATCACGTTGTAAGTTAGGACTTCAACATATAAATGGGGGAAGGAGCATATACCTTCAGTCTCTTGTAAATGACAGTTTTCAGTAAATGGGTGTTTTGGAGGAGCTCCAATCTCATGATTTCCCCTTCAGTTGATATTAGCACATTTGTTTTCACTGTAGTGGTGGAGCTGTGCTTTCCAAGGCTAGCGTAGAGCTGAAGAGAGAGAGATGGGAATAGGGATAGTTACAAACAAAATATAGTTTGCTGTTCTCTATATTTTGCCATTTGTCTTAAATAAATACTTTCAGGTTATTGTAAACTGTTGGTTAAATTTATGTTTCTAAAAAATTTATTTTGACAGTTTTTGCCAGTGTTTTTATTAAATAAATAGGCTAACTTTGGATCCCACCCTAACACAAAGAAATTACAATAAATATATCTTTTCCTTCTTTTGTTTTGAAAAGCAACAACAAAAATGTGTAATGATCTATAAAAATTGCAACATGGTTCATCTAAGGCAAACTAAACCATCATTAGTATGTTAGAGCAAAATTAAAAAATTGTCAGACCCATGAAAACGTCCAAAAAGAGAAGTTCATCTCTGTAATCAGACTAAATTGACCCTAGTGAAAGAGAAAAATTGCACTAATTGAAAAAAAACAGTTAAAAAAGAAAGTAAAGTGTTCCAACAAACAGAAGATAGTCAGTGGGTTCAGAGTACTGCTGAGAGGCACAATTCAAGTGTAGAATTTGTCCAAGGACACGTGACATCTTCTACCTGTTCAACTTTCTCTGGACACACATGTGTTATCCTTGTTTATAGCTTTTTACATGATTTTTGTATAATAACTAAATCCAGCTAAAATAGCATGAGAATAAAAGAGTGGAATAGGCACTCTTTATACACAAAATCTCTTTGCTTGGGGTAAAACTACAATTGCTGGTAATGAAGAGCACAGGCTTTGAAGAGAATCAAATCTAAATTCAAACTTGACTCCTGTACTTATTAGTTCTGTGGCATTAAGTTCCTTACTTTTTGGAAACCTTATTTTTCTCATATGTAAAATCTAGAACTTTGTAATAAACTAAATAATGTATGTAAAACTTTTAGTTCGGTGTCTAGCATATAAGGAGTGCTAAATAAATGATAGCTATGATTTCTGTGAGTATTAGTATAGCCTGAAATAAATGTCTGTTTTTAAAACTGAGGAGATCTCTTGAGTCAGCAGTCTTAAAAAGAAAGCACATACATTTAAATAAGGTCTGGTCCTGAGACCTTATTATTTTACATGTAAATGTGAAAGATAATCAACTTGACCAATAGTTAATTTACATAATGCAATAAACAAGTGAGTATAACCAAAGTGTGATTCTATCACTCCTACTTTTTTATTTTATTGGAAAAAAAATCCAGAGTTGTTTAAGATGAAAGGCTGAATAATTTTGTTCATTGTGTTGCTATCTTATTGTTCTTGCTTTGTGTCTCTATAAGTCTGAATTGTTTTCTAATGTGTCATAACATTTTCTTCTGTTTATACCATGCTTGTTTTTGTCTGATATCAGATCAGGTGCACTACTGTGGAAAAGTCTTGACATCCTTCAGCATGACTTTATAATCACTCACCATTCAAACTCAGCTATGCAATCTATATCTAAAACATTGTTACTGTTACAAATTTTTCCTAATTACCATTTCATAGATCAACAGAATATTACATTTCTTTTCTCACTAAAACAAAAATAATAATTGTCACTACCAATTACTGAGGCTCAACTATAAGGTAGGCACTGACCCAGTCCCAGGTATAATAACAACAATGAGTACTGTATATTGAGAAATGTTTTATGCATATCTCATTAGTCTACACAACAAATGTATAAATGAAGTATTCTCATTTTAGGAGTGAGAACTATGAGATTTTGAAAGCTACCTGAGTAGAAAATTGAAGAGCTTTATTTTTAATCTAGTTCAAAATATGTGCTCTTTATATTTTACCATACGGCCACTCCATATAAATACATACAAAAATATTTCTCTTTAAGTCATATTGTTACAAAGGTCTTCTTCAGTGATGTTGGAGTGACATTATAGGTTGTTTATAATTGTAGTAATTGTTTACAAATTTAGCATTGCTTCTAAGACTGTTCTGCTTTACTTAAAACTGTTCTTGTGGATTAACTATTGATTCCTCCTCTCATGAATATCTTGCTCTTTCTTCTATATGTCTTTACCCATGACCATCTGGCGTTAAATATGTTTAATGGCTTCATAGTCATTAACATATAAATTATGCTAGATCCCATTCTTACACTCCTTGTTCCATAAGTTCTCCAGCACTGTGTCAGTTAATAAGCATGCACACCCACACAAAACACACATACGCATACACACCCACCCACACACACACAAACACACACACAATACTTCTGAATAAACCACCTCAAAATCCTATGGGTTAAAACAATAATTTTTCTCATAGTCTGGGGGTCAACTGAGGGTACGCAGATTTGGCTGGACTCAGCTAAAAGTCTTGTTGATCTCTGCTGATGGCATTCAGGCATCTGAAGATTGACTGATAAAGATTGGGTTCTACCCCTACTTTGTTTTCCCCATATGCAATATTTGACTTGCTGGACATTTTATTTTCATTGTGATGTAATATGCACAAAAGTGGATCACCAACAATGCAAATACTTTTCAAACCTCTGCTTTTATAACTTCTGCTAAAATTATATCGGACAAAACAAGTCTCTGAATGCTCTGAATCCTGGACAAAAATGTAGACTACTATAGTTAATATTACAAGTCATATATCTGGATGGCATATGACATAGACAAATCTACTCTGGGGCCAGTTCATTCTCGTCGTAGTTCAGGAAGAGCCATCATGCTAAATTTACTATCAACCTTACCTACCAAGAGAAAAATAATGTTCATACAATTCAGTCTTCTTCCTTGTATGTGATGGTGAATTAAGATAGGAGTCATTAGCATACCATCCTCATTTATTTACTATACAAATAAATGGGCCACCTCTCTTTAGTTTTCACCTCTTCGGGGAGCATGATATAAAGGGTAATTAATTCATGAGAAATGTGTAAGTGAACTAAAAATAATTGAAATTGTCAGTCTGCAAATTACCCAGGTTGGTGCAGAAACACTTTTTCAACAGTGAGGAAGGTGTTTCTTAACTATATTATATTGCTTGTCCCCAAATAGCTGTCATTTCTGTATATTCTTTGTATAAAAAATACAAAAAGTTATTAAAATAAGTAAAGTTGGTGAATTATGATTAATAGCAAATGTATGGCGATAATTTCAAATTTGACTTGAGATAAAGCTTAAATAATTGTTTTAACAAAACAGATAAAGTAGAAGCTTTTCCTTTTGAGATGTATATATACATATATCTATATATAAATATTTGTATCTAAAGCGAATATAAATAAAGCTAATTTATATTGATATGAAGCTATTATATATATATATACTTAAGTATATATATACATTTAAAATTATTTGCATTGGAAGAATTTGTCATTGTATAGCATATCAATCATTCCAGAATTTCATGTATATTTCCTATTTAGTAAAATTCGTATTATTTTTCCATTCAGTGCTGGAGGGTAAACAGTTTATCTTGAAAATCAGCTGGAAACTTTTGACAGATACTTCATCATTGCCTGAGTGACAGCTTTCTCTGACACATCAGTGAATCCTTGATCTTCCCAAGGCTTGTGAATTCTCTGACTGTCTGAAGGGATTTGGCTATTTCTACTTCTTAAACTGAATTGCTGGGCTTACAAGAGATAATTATTGGTATACATAATAGTTGTTTATTTTAAGAATGTCCCACACCATAATCTTTGGAATACATTTTCAGGCCCAATATCTATAATTTAAACTAAAATTTGCAACCTCTTCAAATAATTCAACTGAAGAAAATTAGATGAGAATATGAACTACGTCTTCAGTACCCTTCTCTTCTAATTCATCTACACACATACACACACAGACACACACAGTGACAATGGCAACAACCAGAGAGTCAACACTGACTTCTTAGCCCGTAGATAGGCAGATGTCATTTACTTTGATTTCAATTTAACAAATATTTAGCATCTTAAAATAATGAACCCAGAAATTCAACAAATAAGGTCCCTTATCTTTCATTAAATTAACATCATTTTAAAAGCAAATGTGTTGGCTGAGGCAATTTATTACATGATCTTCAATATAATTAAACTACATGATTAAATTACAAATATATAATTTGTATTCAGCATTAGTTCATTGTATACCACAGTTTTGCTGTGAAATGACATTAATTATTGGCCTAAAATTAGAGACCAGGTTTTTATAAAGTTGAAAATTATTGATAGTATATTCTTAGGATCATATGATACTAAAATCATCTATTTCTAGATATACATTCATCCTCAAAGCATGTATGTATAGATTTTATGAATCACTTAACCATTTTGCATCTCTTTCCATATGTTAAATATGTCAATAATACACATATCAAAAGCACAACCATTAATAACCTTACAAAGGTATAATTTAATTAACTTTAAATCATTACAGTCACCTTCCAGTTGCATCTCTCTTGAAAATACGTAATTATTAAGTTGATGCTATACTACCTGTCAATGTTTCTAATGGCAACCAAGAAACGCAATCTTGAAGGTTAGCATTTTTAAAAGTTTCAAAGGAAAACATTTGGAAAAAAAATTATCTGACTACCTCTAACAATATTGTGAGAAACAGCAAAGAGAACATTTTGAAAATGTGTAAGTCTTATGCCAATTTGTTGACATGGTTCTAAGGATAGCTTTAATTTTCCCAAAGAAAACTATTTGAGCCAGTATAATTACTTTAATGTGTTTTTATTTTTGTTTAGACAAAAATTATAATTAATTATAATTGTCTTGTTGTTGTTGTTGTTGCTGTTGTTGTGGTTGAGATGGAGTCTTGCTCTGTCACCCAGGCTGGAGTGCAGTGGCTCTATCTAAGCTGACTGCAACCTCCACCTCCTGGGTTCAAGCAATTCTCCTTCCTCAGCCTCCCAAGTAGCTGGGATTATAGGCGCCCGCCACCATGCCCAGCTAATTTTTGTATTTTTAGTAGAGATATGGTTTCACCATGTTGGCCAGGCTGGTCTTGAACTCCTGACCTCCAGTGATCTGCCCACCTCAGCCTCCCAAAGAACTGGGATTATAGGCGTGAGCCACCACACTTGGCTTGTGTAAATATAATTGTTCATTCATTCATTACAGTATTTAAAGCAAGGTTATAAAAATTTTGATTGTCTACTATACTTTTTAAATGAGGTATGCTTCTCTTACAGTAGGAATGTGTATCATTTTAGAGTAAAATTGTGTTATATAATAAGTTAATGCTGAATGCAAATTATATATTTTTATTTTAACCATATAGTTTAATTGTATGGAAGATCATGTAATAAATCATTTCAACCAACACAATTTTGCTTTTAAAATCATGTTAATTTAATGAAAGATAAGAGACCTTATTTGTTGAATTTCTAGGTCCATTCTATTAAAATGCTAAATATTTTTGAAACTGGAATCAAAGTAAGGTGATTTCTGCCTATCTAGTGGCTAAGAAGTCAGTGTTGACTCTGGTTGTTATTGTCACTGTGTGTGCGTGTGTGTAGATGAATTAGAAGAGAAGGGTGCTGAAGACATGTTCTCATCCAATTGTTCTCAGTTTAATTATTTGAAAAGATGGCAAAATTAAGTTTAGAATCCCTAATTGTACCTAACAATTTATTCCAAAGATTGTGCTATGGAGCATTCTTAAAATTAAAACTATTGTGTATACCAATTGTTCTCTATCATAGTCCAGCAATTTCAGTTTAGAAAGTAGAAATAACCAAATCCCTTCAGACCATCAGAGAATTTATAAACCTTCGGAAGACCAAGGATTTATTGTTGTGTCACAGAAAGCTATCACTCAGGCATTGGTGAGGTATCTGTCAAAAGTTTCCAGCTGATTTTCAAGATAAACTGTTTACCTTCCAGCATTGAACAGAAAAATAATGAGTTTTACTAAATAGGAAATACACATGAAATTCAGGAATTATCTGATATACTATACAATGACAATCAATTCTTCAAGACACAAATAATTTCAAGATCATAAGCACAGGCTTTGTCAGCTTACACTGTGCAAACTTCTAGAAGTGATTCAGATGATCATTTAGACTGATTAGGAGTAAGGAAGAGGTCTCCTGTGATATTAAAAATTAAAGTGAACTGATGCTATATGAAATTATACTTTTCTAGTTGTCTTTTTAAATATGTATATTTTGTCTTTGCATTGAGCTTCTAAGAAATGGGTGATGTGTTTTATAATTTACAATGTCCATAAATAGAGGAAATGTGTACTTTACAAAGAAAAATACCTGTCCAATTACATTTTGTTTGTAAATACTCTTTCTAAAATGATTGAAATCACATTTTCCATCTTGAGAAGGCAGAAATTTTTCATAGCATTTTCTTGATCTATTTTATTATATTATAAAACTTTTCTCATAAAGTCATAGGTAAGGTTTCATTGAGCTTTGTCTTTACTTTGTCTTATTATTGCTAAGTCAATATTTTTTTCCTTCCCTATTTTTTCTATGAATCTCTCAAGTTATAATCCATAGTTTCCTCTGATATTCTATATTTATTATTGTATTATCAGGACATAACATCTATTTCAAGTTTCTCAACTTCAGCACTAATGACATTATGGGTCACATAATTCTTTGTTGTGGAGAACTGTCTTGTGCATTGTAGAACATTTAGCAACATCTCTGGCCACTACCCACTAGATGTCAGCAGCAAGACCTTCTTACCCCATCTGTGACAACCAAAATTATCTCCAGACACTGCCAAATATTCTCTGGAGGGCAAAATGACTCCACTTGAGAACTACTAATCTATATAATATTTGTTACATGGCTTGATAAAGCTTACATTTGGAACTATGATTCAAAACCCAGGTCTCTCTAGTTCCTACAAAACCCAGGTCCCTCTATTTCTTGCAGTTTGTGTAATCTTGGGCCTCAGTTGTGTAACCTCTGAAATGTAAATAATACATTTCTTATAGAATTGTTATTTAAATTGAATGGGATAGTATATGTTTTAAAATAACAATTTATATCTTTTACTATAAAGAAAATTTTAAAGTAGCATTTAGGGATAAATGGAAGAGAGACCATATTAAGAGTTGTTTATATATATATATTATTTCAGTCCAACAATTTTAAAAATTACTTGTTATATCTTGTAAAGTCATTATTGATGTATATTTTTGATCTGAATTCTTGCTCTTTTCATTCATTTTCTTAGACATAGTACTTCGTAAAGGTATAAAACATTTGGTCACCTTCTTTTTTATAATTCCTCATGTAATTGAGTAAAAGTTTTGAGTTGCATAGCACACTATAATTACACTCAACTATGCCTGTTATTTTATGCTTTCATTATTTCTTCCAACTACTAGTCTTAACTTTCAATCATGTTATTTCTCTTAATGCACTGACCACTGAAATTTGTTTCTACTCTAATAAGGAATTAGACACCGGAAGTGATATCCCTTTCTTTGTAGTGTATCTTTTATTGGTCAACATAACTTATTCTTACCAGCCTTGAATATTAGCCAATCTATAGTGGCCTGATCTGACTCAAGTGTCATGAAAAATTGGGAACAGGAAAAACTCTTAGAAGACTATTTCAGTAATCTGTAAGAACAAAGATAACAAAGAAGAGATGATATTAGAGCTATGTAGACATGAATCAGGTTGGATATCGATGATGAGCAAACTGATGGCATCTGAAGTAACTGAAGGCTTGTGGGATATGAATGACTTATTAGACTGAAGAATCATGGAGTAAAGATATGTGCATTTTGCTATCTAACTATACATGTATATGTAGGTATTTAAATACATATGTGTTTTTACATATATGTATGCATATATAGAAGCTAAAGCTTTAAGATGAATCATAAAAAATAAAATTTTCCAGTATTAGAATTATTCATATCATGTAAATCTTTTTAGGGGGCCAATTAATTTTTAAAGTCTTACACTAAATGAACAATTTACTTATGAAAAAGTCAGCCATCATATGATTGCTAATGGCAAGAAGATGACAACATACTCTTAGCACATATTACTACAGTTCACAAACCATGACTTTGTGACAGCTATATAATTTTAGTGAAATTATGAAATAGAAAAAGCATTGTGATGTTGGAATAAAATGCTTCAAAATCAGTTCTTGCACTGAAAGATGTTATAGAATAACATAGTTGCTACTGCTTCATATTTTTTTTTTGCAAGTGGAAGAAATTGTCATATATTCCCTCTTTTACATTGTTAACTTTATTTATACTAATATACTAATCAGATTTGAAAGTATTATTAGAACCTATTGCTTTTCTTTCCATACCACTCAAGCTTGGAATAGTTTTTCTGAAACTTCAGATCCTTCCACAAAAGTTCAATTTAATCCAACATCCTTTGAATATTTTACCTCCATCGCTCTCTTTCACCAGTTTGATAAGAGCTTATGAAACAAACCTCAGAAAATTCTTTTAAATGAATATGTCATTTAATAAACTAACACCATGAAGCTTCAAATGTCAATAGGATAATGAGTTAACTCTCAGTGGGAAACAAATAATATGGTATTATAAAACATTATTTTAAATTTAAAAAGATTTGCTAATTCTGGAATAGTTGTCCTCTCTCATTACATAATGTAATCCTACAAATGGTGAATTAATACTATGAAAAAAATTTAATATAAAGTAAAATTGATGTATATATTATAATGTAATATAGATAGATATATTCATAGATACATAAGTAGACACACAATAAACTCATAGTAATAATTGGGTGATACTGTAGGCAATTTTAAAAGAATGGTAACTATTTGTCTATCTAAAGATATCTAAAGATAGAAAAAGTACACTAAAAGTATGGCATAAAAGATTAAAAATGTACACTTGTGCAGGGCAATTATTATGAATGGAGTTTGCAGAACTCAAAGTGGCTTTGGGTAAGTCAGTGGGTTAGTGGTGAGTGAATGTGAAGGCCTAGGACATTATTGTATACCACTGTAAACTTTATAAATACTGTACATGTAGGCTACACTAAATTTATTTTAAAAATTTATTTCTTCAATAACAAATTAATCTTAGCTTACTATAACTTTTGCTTCATAAGCTTTTAATTTTTTAACCTTTGACTCTTTTGTAATAACAGCTTAAAATAGAAACATATTGTACAGCTGTACAAAAATATTTTCTTTCCTTATATCCTTATTTTGTAAGCTTTTTTTCATTTACAATTTTTATTTTTATTTTTTAGTGTTTTTAACCTTTTTGTTAAAATCTGAGAAAGAAACACACACATTAGCCTAGGCCTACATGGCGCCAGGAACATCAGCATCACTGTGTACCACATCCTGTCCCACTGGAAGCTCTTCAGGGGAAATAACACACATGGAGCTGTCACTTCCTATAATAACAACACCTTCTTCTGAAATTCCTCCTGAAGGATCTGCCTGAGCCTGCTTTATAGTTGACTTCTATTTTTTAAGTAGAAGTTATATACTTCTACTTATTAAAAGGATAAAGATATAGTATAGTGAATACATAAACCAGTAACATGGTCATTTATTATCATTTTCAAGTATTATGTATTATACATAATTGTATGTGCTATACTTTTATAGGACTGGCAACACAGTACATTTGTTTACACCAACATCATCACAACCATGTTTGAGTAATGCATTCCTCTATAACATTGTGATGGCTACAATGTCACTAGTCAATAGGAATTTATCAGCTCCATTGTAATCTTATGGACCGCCATCATATATGTGGCCCATTGTTCACTGAAATCTCATTATGTGGCAATGACTGTATGCTTCAAACATCATGTAATACACAATACATATATACAATGATATCCTTTAATTAAAAAAATTAATTCATCCATTTTGGGGACAAAACGACTGAAACCAAAGTGGCAGCTGAGCTCCATTCTCATATTGTGGTTCAACTTGGAAAGAATTCACTTCCAAGCTCGTTCTGGGTGGGTAATGGCAGAAACTATTTCCTCTTTTCCTGTGTGACTGAGGGTCCTTGGTTTTTGCTGGCTATTGGCAGGAGGATACCCTCAGAGCCTGGAGCCTGCCAGCTGTTCTCAAAGTCTACTCCCAGTTTCTTGCCTTGTGGGCTTCTCCAACATAGTTTCGAGAGTTTTTAGCTCCAGTGTGCTAAGATGGAGCATTATATAATAACATAATTACAAGAGTGACATCTCAAGTTTCCTATGCTGTATAACTGAATCATGGGAGTAACATTGTCTTACTTTTGCTGTATTCTATGGTGTAGGAAAGTCGCTGGTCCTGCCTGTGGAAGGGGATTGCACAAAGGAGTAAATGCCAGGATAGGAATCATTTGAGGGATCACATTAGGGTCTGCCACCACACAAGTTTTGAATAACTTAGAGAATATGAGACATAGTAATCAAATAAATGGAGCCAGGAGAAAATTACATATGCTAGTGCATGCATTTGGAGATTAGGGATTTTTTCCATTTTTGTACTCTATATTTTCTGTTTTACGATTATGTTATAATAAAAAGTGATTGATTTTAAAAGTTTGCCAAAAGAGGGAATACAGTATTATCATTCTTCTGAAACATAATTTTTTCAAAAATTACTACTGACCCACAAATTATAAATTCTGACTTATTTTTTTTGTGGTGAAATTGTGCTATTAATATTTCCCCTTAATTTCCTTGGGGCTACTCAGTTCCAATTCTCCAGGTATTCTCCAGACATTGTTATCACAGTTAGTGCATTTCTGTCTTGATGCTCTCAACAGAGGTATTGATTAAGCCTGTCTTCTTAAGTATCCATTCTTCTCACTCTATTTTTTGGTGATCACAATCTCTCCTTCAACTGTCATTTCAATGTAAATTATACTTAAAATATTTCCTCCAGAAACTGTATCATCTGAAATGCAAGGCCTTTTTTATTGCTACATGAATGGGTTTTTTTTTTAATCCAGTAACATGACTAAACATGTGTACTTCATATCTTGCCATCATGTCAAACTCAAGAAATAAAACTGAAGTCAGAATTCTACTAAACTTTTACTCCTAAATTATTTCTTTGATGGTAATGATAATTTTCCTCATAAATTCCCTTATACATTAAACATTTTCTCATGTTAGTCTGTCTTATTTTATTCCATTATTTTATGCCTGGAGCCCAGCTATTATAGAAGTAAGATACAAAAAATAAAAATAAAAATAAAATAAAATTTGGGCCTCGTCCTGAGGAGTAACTTGATAATTAACCAGCTGTGGTAAATGCTGTGGTTATGATACAAAACCATGCTAAGGAAATACCTATAAGTCTAACAGGAAACCAATTTAAAGTGTTGGAAGATGCCTCTAATTTCAAACTGGGCGGTCTTAGAAGAGAGGACCACTAAATTTGATCTTGAAGTCAGTTTGTCAGCAAAAATATATATAAAAAAGAGCTTCTCTGTCTGAAGAAATAGCATTTATAAAGGCATAAAGTCACCTAATTATAAAACATTCTTGACCTGACTCTTACTCTAACATTTTATGTCACACGTAATTCAGTGCTTTACTCCAGTCCTTTACTCCAACTTCAGAACATTCCTCTTACTTTTTCCATTTTCTTTGCTGCAATTTGGTTTAGACTTTCAATAACTCTTACCTGGACTCATCTCTCTGATTCCTAACTGGTGTTTCTGCCTTTCCTCTGTTCTAATGCCAACTCATACTACTCAGCAAAGTCAAATAAGTATAACTATATAAGACACTAATTGAATTTGGTCTTGGAGTTTTGATTAGAGCTTTTCATCATTCCAGTTCAAGAATCATTGGAGGTTTGAGTCGTTTTCTAAATATTAAAGAGATAAGAAAATAACACTTGGAACCTTATAAAAGTAATATAATTTATGATGTAAATAAGAGATGGGTAGATAGACACAGACAGGAGGAAGAGAACAGAAGATTACATGATTGATGAAGCAATCTAAGGAAAAAAATAAAAAAGTTTCTTCCAGAGAGATCATCAAAAGTCACAGACAAGGCTGGGCACAGTGGCTCGCGCCTGTAAATCCCTGCACTTTGGGAGGCCAAGGCAGGTGGATCACTTGAAATCATGAGTTGGAGACCAGCCTTGTCAACATAGTGAAAACCTACCTTTACTAAAAATACAAAAAAATTAGCTGGGGATGGTTTCATGCACCCTTAGTCCCAGCTACTTGGGAGGCTGAGACAGAAGAATCACTTGAACCTGGGAAAGAGGTTGCAGCGAGCCGAGATCACACCATTGCACTCCAGCCTCGGCAAGAGAGCGAGACTCTGTCTCAAAAAAAACAAAAACAAAACAAAACAAAAATGTCATTTGTAGAAGACTTAATGATTAGGTGAAAAAAAAAAAGAGGAAATAAGAAAAGAATCTGAGTAGAGGCAAAAGCATGTAGACTATCGAAAAGTCATAAATACCTTGCACACAAGATATGTGGAAATGCTTTGTAGCCTGCTTCAGCTAGGAAAAAAATATATATATATATGAAAATGTGAATGGTTGGAAATCTCCAGAACTCCTACAATGAATGCTGAGCTTCTTAACTTGAAATTTAAGGTTTTTAGCATAATCTTAGTTATATTTTAGTTATTTCCTTCTATTTTTGTTATACCCCCACCATATTAGAGTTCTCCGGAGAAACAGGATAAATAATATCTGTATATACATAGAGAAAAATTTCTTGCAAGGAATTGGCTCACATTATTACAAAGGCTGAAAAGTCTCAAAACTGCCAAGTGGGCTAACAGGACAGAGACACAGGGAATAGTTGATGTTGCAGTTCAAGTCAAAAGGCTGTAAGGCTGGAGACCTGGTATAAGCTTGGGCTGCCATAATAAGATGCCACAGACTGTGTAGATTAAACAACAGACATCTTCTTTGTCACAATTCTGGAGTCTAAAAAGTCCAAAATCGAAATTCGTCAGTGTTCAGATTATGGTGAGGGCTCTCTTTCTGGTTTGTACCTTCTCTCTGTGTTCTCGCATGGTGGAGAGAGATTGAGATCTCTCTCTGTCTCCCACTTCTTATAAAGCCACCAATTCTATCCCATTAGAGCTCCACCCTTATAACTTCATGTAACCTTAATTACCTTCTAAAAGCCCGTCTCCAAATACATTCACATTGGGGATATATTTGTTGGGAGCTTCCACATATAAATTTTAAGGAGACACAATTCAGTCCATAGCTCCCAGGAAAAGCTGATCGTATAGTTCAAGCCTGAAGGTGTTTAAACTGGAGATCAGATAATAGTCAATGTTGCAGTTCAAATCTGAAGGTCATCTGCTGGCAGAATTACTACTTTCTCAGAAGAGGTTAATCTTTGTTCTCTTCACGCCTTCCACTGATTAGAAAAAGCCCACACACATTGGGGAGATTTTTACTCTGTTTTACTCCAAGCCCATCAACTTAAATATTAACTTGATCCCAAAACATCTTTACAGAAGCATCCCAAATACCTGAGCACCATGGTTAAACAAGCAGACAAATAAATTTAACCATCACATTTATGTTTCACTCTGTTTTCTTCCTTTATCTTTTGACATGCTCCAAAACATCCTTCGTCCAAATGTTTGTTCATCTGGAATATATTATTTTCCTATAACTATCTAGTAAAATTCCTCCCATTCAGTAAGACACAAATAAAATGTTATCACTTTCATAAAGTTTCCCCTAATTATTATCACTTGTGATTGTTATAGCTTTCTATTTTGGAAGCCTATAGTAGTTCATAGCATCCATGTAGTTCTTACCATAAACTGATTTACATTATTTGGGTGCTTATCTGAGTTTCATTACTAGATTTTTACTAAGCTTATCACTAGAGTGTTTCAAAAACATAAACTTACAATGTCTTTCATTGTTTCATATCTTCCCATATATATTATTTCTATTTCCCCATATTACTCAACACTAAGACTCCGAGGTTTCGTTCTTCTACCCTGGGGTAGAATAACTGGAGAGATAATAACAAAAAGAGGTGTTGAAGTATCAAATGTATAGTGAGTCAATATGAGTCAATACTATGGTGTCTGAATTTTTAAAATGACACAAATGTATATGTTTATGTTTGAATATGATGTAACGATCACTATGTTGTCAGTGTGTGTAGCATTAGAGACGGGTTTTAGCAGTATTTAAACATATATCTTTTTTTAAAACAGAAAGCTCTTTTGATATTTTAGTAAGTGTTACAGGAGCAACAGGTTTGTATGCCTGCTGCACAGTAACAGACCAATACACCAAGACCTCAGGGTTTGCAGCAAAGAAAGAGTTTAATGATCACAGGGTGGCTGGGTGAAGAGATGAGCGGAGACCCTCAAATCTGTCTCCCTAAGAAGCTCTCGGCTGGGGTTTTGTGAGATTTAATATTAGGTGTCAACTTGACTGGGTCGAGGGACTCCTAGGTGACTAGTATAGTATTGTTTCTGGATGTGTCTGTGAGGGTGTTGCCAGAGGAGACCAACAGATATTTGAATCAGTGGATGGGTAGAGAAAGACCCTTCTCAATGTGCATGGTCACCATCCAGTTGGTTGCCAGCATGGCTAGAACAAAGTAGGTGGAAGAAGGGGGATAAGCTTGTTTGCTGAGTGTTCTGGTTTACTTTTTCTTCCTGTGTCAAACTCTCGCTTCTTCTTCTTCTGCCCTTGGATATCAGACTCCAGGTTCTTTGGTCTTCGGTCTTTGGACTCTGGGCCTTTCACCAGCAGCTTCCCAGGGGCTCTCAGATTGAAGACTGCACTGTCAGCTTCCCTGTTTTCAGCTTGCAGACAACCTGTCCTGGGACTTCATCCATAAGCATGTAAGCTAATTCAGCTAATTCATATAATATATTTATATATATTATATATTTATATATGTAAATATATATATTTATACAATATATAAATGTATTATCTATATATTATCTATATATTTATATATTATATATAAATATATTATCTATATATTATCTATATATTATCTATATATTTATATATTATATATAAATATATTATCTATATATATCATATATCTATAAATATTATCTATATATTTATATATTATGTATAAATACATTATCTATATATTTATATATTATATATAAATACATTATATATATTTATTAAGAGATAAATATATATTATTGGTTCTGTTCCTTTGGAGAATCCTGACTCATACAGATTTTTAAGGGGATCATGGAGGTAGAGAAACAGGAAAATTGGGGTCATTGATTGTTAGGGATGTGTGGTATAGAATCATCAGGATGTGGAAACTGCATTTTTAGTGAGTCAGCTCCTCGTGGGGGTTCTTCAGATCAGCTTCAGACCAGCTGATGTCAGTAGTTTCACTAGTATGCAGGACCTAAAAGAATATCTCACATGAAAAACTTAACATTTCACAATGTTCACTTTGTTATCTATAGGGGAGTTAACAGGAATTATAGTCTTGTGACAGAGTCTGCACAATTCCAGGACAATAGGCTGCAAACAACTATGAGGAAGCAGGTCAGAGAGTGAGCTGACCTAATGCTTAATGTTGAATGTGCTGTAAGCTTGGTTTATTTTCATTTTTTCCCCGTTCTTTTTCTCTGATTAACTTTATATAGTTTATAGGGACAGTTTCAGAAGCACAGGAAGAAGAAATACTCTATAACATCACATCTTTTATAATGAAAAATTTGGAAAGTCGATCTAAACATTGTATGTTAGTTTTCTAGCACTCCCTTAATGAAGTACCCCAGACTGAGTGGCTTTAAGTAACAGAAATGTATTGTCTCACAGCTCTGGAGTCTGGAAGTCCAAAATCAAGATGTCAGTAAGACCATGCTGTCTCACAGTTCTAGGGAATCATCTGTTCCAAGGCTTACTAAGCTTTTGGTGTTGCTGGCAATCCTAAACATTCCTTGGCTTGCAGCTGAATAATGCCCATCTCTGCCTTCTCATCAGATAGTTGTTTTTTCATCATTGTCTTATAATGACACTGGTCATATTATATTAAAGTCCTACCCTACTCGAGTGTAACCTCATCTTAACTAATTACATCCACAAAGATCCTATTTTTAAATTAGGTCACATTTTGCAGTCCTGGGTGCTAGAACTTCAACCTGTCTTTTCGAGGGGGAACACAATTCCATCCCTAACAGTGATCAATCAAAAATGCTTCATTTTATATTGGGAAATATACTAAAACATTGACAGATCACATTTTTAAAATGACCATCTCAACAGGTCTAAAAATCAGTTGAAAAAATTTGAGACATTTTTGATTTAAAAAAAAAAACAATAAAAAACAAAAATCAACTCTTAAAAAAAATAAAAGGATTTGAAATATCAATATTTACAAACAAATTATTTTCTCAGATTGTTTAAAACAATTTAAAAACTATCTGTATTGGATATATGTTAAACAAATATGGGCGTACACATGTATACTCCAGAAAACATTTAGAAAATAGCTTACATAACTTTTACAACTAAACAATGAGAAATTTTATACATTACTAATATATATGCAGCAATACATTAATATATTGAGTTATATATTTTGTTAGGAAAAATATATAACTTCAATATAGGAAGATAATATTTAAAAACTAAGGTCAACTCTATATAAATCTCAATTTAATACAATGAAAACTGAACAAAATGATTCTAAAGCTCCTTTGGAAGAGTAAAATGATAAAAATATCCAAGGAAATTTTTATATTAAAAATTCAACATAAATATATAAAAATACACAATAAAATATAATATAAAAATATTATTGTTTCAAAAATAGATACAAAGACCAAACATTGACATTTTCCAGAATCAACCAGTTATTTTTTCTCTAATTTTCTCCTTTTAATTAATAAGGATATCTGTAACATACAGAGCAAACTCAAAGAAGCTAAATAAGATACAAGTTTCTTTCCTTTTGTAGGGAAAAACTGATTAGGCAATCTAGAGCTATTATGTCACCTCCACATTCATCTGCATTTTAACAGGCTTTTTCAAAGCCAAAACCATGACATCCTCAACAGACATTTTCTTTATAGTGGTCCAGAATGACTATTTCTAGATACTTTTATGTGTCCTAATTTCAACCTAGGAGAAGGGGGAAAAGTGGTAAGAAGAGACTTGCACATAATCACTTCTGCTCACATCTCATTCATGAGAAAGTAATCATGTGGTTCAATCTAGCAGAGAACATAGGGAATGTAGTCTTTAGCTAAGCAGCAATGTTCACAGCTAAAATATTTGTTGATAAAGAAAAGATATTAGTAGATAAAAGCAGTCTTTACTGCCCTCTGCCCATTTAGCCATTCAAATACATATGTATCCCTTTCTTCCCACCCATGAAAAATTTTAAACTTTCCCCAAGAAGAAAGAATCCAAAAGCTCTTTCCAGTTTTGTTATCAAGAAAAAGTTTATATTTCACTTCTATAGTGCCTAAAAATGCTTATACATTTAACATTAAATATTGGTAAACTTCTAAAGAAATAGATACTTTCATACATGGTGAAGGAAAGAAAATGAAAATAGCCTAGTTTTTTAAGAAAACCATTTTATATACACTGAGACCACAAAACATAAATTTTTACCCAATTACATAATCAGTGGCATAGTTATAACTTATTTCTTACAAAAAAAAAGTTGTGTAGTGGCAACGGTTTACTGAATAGAATATTATACAGTCTTTGAAAGTATGCATAGAAAGTCTTTAATGAACATGATTATATCATCTCAATATGATAAAAACATCAGGATAAAAATTGTACATCCATTAATTTCTGTATAATTAATAGAAATATATATATATAGAGTTATACTCCAAGTAATAATGTCACTGGATCCTTTCAATTTCATCACCAGAAATTACTTATTCACTCAAATGATTTTGATTGCTTCTCTGAGAGTACTTCAGGATGATAAACACTTAGAACAGGTTCCACACTTTGTTTCTTCTAGGACTCACTGGTGCTCCCACACTGACTCTTACAAATGATGCTAATGAAGTTATCTTTCTGTTGCACACAACTACACTTAGCTGGTGACTGTCGTGCTGACAATCGCTCTGGCCTTAAAGGGGACAACAACACTCTTTTTCTGTTCTGTTCCAAGAAAAAAACAGGACCTTTCTTTAAACTGAATGACTTACAACTATATTTCACTGAAGCCAGACTAATCTTTTTCTACCAACAGAAACATTCCAAAGTTCCATACCTTAGAGTCCAGAATAAACATTCCCTTGCCTTTAAAAAGCAGACAGAGGATTCCTTTTCTTAATTTCAGATAAACATTTGTCACCTACTAGTTAATAAATATTATTATAACTAAATGCAGTTACTTAATACTCTGCAAAAAACTCTAAAGGATAAAAAATTAAAATTAGGCTCCAGTCTTTAAAGAATTTAAAAGATAAGATTGATATACAATTGAACCTAGCAAAAAAATGCAAACCATATAATTGCATGGTATAGAACAAAACTTTTTGAAAAATGAAAGATTAGGCAGGATAATTTATAAAAATCTTGACAGCCCTTTCATGTTGGGCTCCTGCCATTGGTGTACTGATGGGACAGAAATGATTTATGCAGTTTGAGTATTCTGTGCTAATGGAACCATAATTTCCTAAATCTGTTCCCAAATAGACCTTCATTCTAGACTCTGTATTTTCCTTAAAGTGATGTTTATGGGAATCTTATTGATTATCCCATCTTTTGCTAAACAACGTGCAAAATCCATGATGATTTTGATGGTGCATACCAATTAACTTGGGCATTACATTACCTAATACTACCTATAATCTTGTGGAGTAAGAATTACTATCCACATTTAACAGATGTTAGAAATGAGGCCAGGGAGTTAAAGCAGTTTGCCTGGTCACATCATTAGTGACATACAAAACTGGCGTTAAGTGCCCAGACTGCTCAGTAAAATGTCAGAGTAGAAAGCTGGGCTGCAGAGTGGGAGTGAGTGAAAGGAACAATGGTGAAAGTTTGTTTTAAAATGGAAAACAATTTTTGGATGGTAAGATAAGTGTACTAGAAGTAAATCTGACTTTTAAGAAGCAGAAAATAAATGTTTAATACTAAGTTTTAAGAACAGAAATTTTGATAAGATGACATTGTGTTAAAGCAACAAACCATGATAGAGAAAAAACAGATTGAGAAACTATAGGGATAATAACATAATAGGGAAGATAACTCATTCACTAGCCACATATTACCTCTTCATCCCCATTTCCTACCACTTCTTTTTCCAGATACTGTAGCTAAAATGAGCATTTTTATATGTCCTTTGAATTACAAATGTTCTCTTAATGCTACGTTTTTTGTGTCTTTTTTTGGTCCAATTACCATTCTAGTCATAACTGTAGACAATGTATTTCTATCATAAAAAGACTATGCCAGAGGCAAAAAATCAGGTTAAAAGAAATAATTCTTGAAAATTAAGAATATGAATACAGAAATTTACAAAATAATAATAATAAATAGCCTAATAGTAATGCTTACATTTGTAACCACTACTCCATGTTGTCTCAAATAGACAAAGGAATATTTATGTGAAAACTCTGAATTCTCAGGCTTAAAGAGCTACTGAATACCCAGTAGATTTTGAAAATTTACACCAGGAAATATAAGAAGACTCTCAAAAATGAGAAGACCCTAAAAACCTCAGAGAGAAAGAATTCAGATGATATACAAAGGTATGTGAATGGAAAAGATATAAAGTTTCTCATCTGCTAAAAAGCAGTGAAATAATGCCTTAAAAATAATGAAAGAAAATTATTCTGTCCTGTATAGCTATCCATCTAGTGGGAGACTGTAACAAAATATTTTCAAATAGAAGTGTTACTTTTCAAAATATAATAAAAGATTAAAATGTGGCTTTTATTAATATATAAAATAAGTCAAAGATTTTATTTTTCCCTATTAGTCAGTTTAGGCTTTGCACAGCGACTTATACCTGTAATCCCAGCACTTTGGGAGGCCAAGGTGGGAGGATCACGTGAGGCCAACAGTTCAAGACCAGTCTGAGCAACATAGCAAAACTACATTTCTACAAAAAATAGAAAAAAAGGTAACACCAGTTCAAAGGAGAATTTGAATATATATGTGTATATATATACACTCCTAGTATATATGTATATACATCTTTTGTGTAAAAGCAATATGTCATTTGAATAATATGCCAGATTTTTATCCACTAGAGGGGTATGAGTTAATGTTTGGGATCATCTTTTCTCTAAGGCAGAAATCAGTTGTATCTCTACCTACTAGACAAGCTCATTTGCATTGCTATGGAAACACATAATTTGAATGACTTTCAGTTTTCTACACCTTGATTTCTACGGCTATGCAATTGTAAAATAGGTTAGTCAATGGAAAGAATTTTAAGTAAACATACCTGTAGAGTTCAGGCCATCCCTGAAAGTGTTTGCCAGACAATGCCCAGCACTTCATTGAAAGAGAACACACGGTAATATTTTGCCCATTTCCAAGTCTGTGGCATTTTTTCCTAATATGAGAAAGGACATACAAATTTTAATCTCTAAGCACTTAGAAAGCTATTAAAAGACGATCGACAACCAAACAAGGAGTAATACAAGCAAGTATACTAAATTTCTGGAGGACAGGTAATCCATCCGGCACCATTGCTCTATTACTTGAGGAGAGCAGATCTCCAAGATGACAGTTAAGCATCGATCACAGAAGATAACCATTCAGAATAGCATGCAAAATCTAAAAATGCAATTTATATGTTATCAATATATATTGGAGCATTTGAGAAAATTATCCCCAACATTTAACAAATCTGTTGATGTATTTAGAAACGAAAAATAACAATTAATGCACAAAAATCTAAACAAACGAAAGAAGTGCAATTATCATGTCAAGAAAAACATGATAGGAATATACAAATAAATATTGTCTATAATTCTTGGGTTGAATACAAACCACAATTATACATAAAAATAAAAGCACTGTCTGTTGATTTGATGCACACTTATGATGTAACTATATTGGCTTAATGAATGATAGGGAAAGATGCCTGAAATAAAATGGCTAAACCACTACCTAGCATAAGAGGAAATTAATAAGTGATGTCTAAATTTGATAGATTGGGAAAGAAAACTTAAAGAATATCTTTTATTTTATTTAAAAATACCTGGACAAAACAAATGATACTTTTGAAAATAGTTGTCTCTGGGAAAAGGGCCTAGGTTAAGTAAGACCTAAAGAATGTGTTTCTACTTTTTATTATGTCTTTCAATTTTATTTGACTTATCAAATAAATCTATTTATGTGCAATTATAACATTGACAAAAATAAAAAAAAATAACAAACTATAACTGCATATTATGTGTAGTAAAAACCGGATTGACATATGTGGGTAAAGTTGGAAATTTCTTATTATTACTATTATTTATTTATTTTTATTTTTATTTTTATTGTTATTTTTTGAGACGCAGTCTCGCTCTGTCTCCCAGGCTAGAGTGCAGTGGAGCGATCTCAGTTCACTACAAGCTCCGCCTCCCGGGTTCACGCTGTTCTCCTGCGTCAGCCTCCTGAGTAGCTGGGAATGCAGGCGCCCGCCACCACGCCCGGCTAATTATTTGTATTTTTAGTAGAGACGGGGTTTCACTGTGTTAGCCAGGATGGTCTCGATCTCCTGACCTCGTGAACCGCCCACCTCGGCCTCCCGAAGTGCTGGGATTGCAGGCGTGAGCCACCTCACCCGGCCGGAAAATTATTTTTAACTGAGGTGACAATTGATTGGGTAACCCATCATAAAGTTCAGATTTCCCTTGATGAGAAATGAGAAGTAAAGGTTTTACAGCAGAGAAAATATTATGTGAGTAGGTGTCTTACATTCAAATAAGTAATTTTATTAAGTTATGAATACAACAGAGTTGTGGTTAGAATTTTGTAGTAAAAGATCTCTGATATTTCCAGATTACTTGCATAAAATTTAAGTCTAAATACAATAAAATTCATGAAGATTACATAAACTTATATTTCTATTTTCAATTCATGTTGTGTTACATGGATTTGTTAGTCTTTGCTTTTCAGATGTTCTAATACTTTAGCTTTCATTATTCAGGTGAGAACACAAAGCAAAATTAAGAGTAAATTACATGTGTATTAACATAAAAAACTTTCAAATTCTTGTATGGAAAGCAAGTCTTTAATGTATGCGAGCACATATTTTCTCATAAACAGATGTTGAGATTACAAAACAACAAGTAATAGAGCACAGATGGTGTGCTTGGCATACTAAAAAATGCTTAAAGGAGAGTTAGCACTTAACAGAGAGAGCAGATTTCCTTTCAGTCAGGGTTCTTTTGGCTTTAAATGTTCCCGAATTTTTTTTTTTAATAACTTAACGCCTCTTTGCAAAGGGAGTGTTCTGAGCCAGTATGAAAATAATAATATGTCAAATGTTAATGATAGATACAAATTGATTTTTATTCCATATCAACCTTAAAGAAACTGTGCTGCATAGTCTTAAGTATAAATGGTAATATTACTATTATGCTTGAATTACCTTTGTATCTTTGTATCTTCTGTATCTTTTGTATTCCATTTAATTTTTTATTTTAGTGAGATAATTAGTGCATTCATTTCTGTAACTGAGTAAATTAAGCTTGCTGCAGTGGCAGCTTAGTATTATTTAATATTTTTTATAATTGCAGTGAATTAGACCTGTAGCATAATAAAATAGTGTCTACTTTTTCCTATTTATAGCTCCTGTTGAAAGTGTGTCTAAGAACTCAAACAAAATACTAATGATAATTAAGGGAAGAAATGGAGAAAAAATGTAAACTCTTAAATGTAGTTAGTAGATAGATACTGGTTTCAAATTACCATTTTTTTATAGCAAAATAACATCAATTTTCATTTTTAAAAATAACATCAAGACATCCTCATCATGTTAACAGTATTGACTAGAAACATGAACAATATATTTGAAGATTTTTTCTCTTTATAAAAAAGGAGAAGAGGTAGACTTTATATCTAAAATTTCTGGGCTGTGCTAAATATTTTATGTTCAATTGAGAAATAATTTGCATTATTGTATTCCCTGAAGGCATTTTTTCTGCACAAAAGTTTTCCCTCTGACTTCAAAGTGGGAACCACAAGAGTGCATATTAACATTGAAATGGATGAAAAACAGACTCAAATTTTGAATGAGCATAGCAAATTGAAAGGTACCTATTAGAAATAGTGGTTCAGCCAGGCTAACAGACCATTTAAGTCTCTATTGTATTAAAGTCAAATTTAAAAGATGGACATAATTTTTGCTAAGAATGTGAAAAATTTCAGACGATGGAAATCAAAACACAAGAATGAAGGAAGCTTTCAACTCCTTTAATGTAATGAAATATTACTATAATTTAATGAAGCAGGCAGAATACTTCGCTCTTGGTTATGGAATTTTGCTTCTCATGCTAAACCCAAGGATGTACAGTGATTATGGTAAGAATAACATCATAGGGAAATTGATACTTTCTGAGGAGGAATTTCCATGGATCATTCCCAGGAGGACTTTCCAAAATAGGAGAGAAAAGTATTTTGGGATTTCAGAGTCCAGAAGAACCCAGAATTAAATAATCTCTCTCTCTCTTTTTAAAGCATTTTAGACTGTAAGGGAGGCCATAACAATGGGCTACCACCTAAGATTTTTGCTGTGCCTTAGGTACTGCTGTCTCAACAATGAGTTCCTTAGGACCAAATAGTTCTTAATTATTCTTCACAGTTGTGTTTTTATGGGTTTTGCATTAAATAAAAACCTTAGAAGAATTAGACAGCTCTGACATTCTCCTCTTTAGGACGGGTTGTATTTTTAGGAAGAATTGGCTTGTTTTCACACTGCTGACAAAGACATACTCGAGATTGGGCAATTTACAAAAGAAAGAGGTTTGCTGAACTTAACAGTTCCACATGGCTCAGGAGGCCTCACAATCATAGCAGAAGGCAAGGAGAGCAAGTAACATCTTACATAGATGTCAGCAGGCAAAGAGAGATCTCGTGCAGGGGAATGCCTCTTTTTAAAACCATCAGATCTTGTGAAACTTATTCACTATCAGGAGAACAGTGCAAGAATGACTTGACCCCATAATTCAATCGCCTCCCACTAGGTTCCTCCGACAGACAATATGTGGGAATTGTGGGAGCTACAATTCGAGATGAGATTTGGGTGAGGCCACAGCCAAACCATATCATTATGCCCTTGGCCCCTCCCAGTACTCATTTCCTCACACCTTAAAACCAATTATGCCTTCCCAACAGTTCCCCAAAATCTTAACTCATTTCAGCATAAACTCAATAGTTCACGGTCTAGTGTCTCATCTGAAACAAAGCAAGACCCTTCCACTTATGAGTCTGTAAAGTCAAAAGCAAGTTAGTTACTACCTAGATACAATGGGAATGAAGGTATTGGGTAAATACTGTCCTTCCATATGGGAGAAATTGGTCAGAACAAAGGAGCTACAGGCCCCATGCGAGTCTGAAATCCAGCAGAGCAGTCAAATCTTAAAGCTTCAATATTATCTTTTTTGAGTCCATGTCTTCAATCCATGTCATGCTGATGGAAAAGTTGGGTGCTCGTGCTCTTGGGCAGCTCCACCCTTGTGGCTTTACAGGGGACAGCCTCCCTCCTTGCTATTTTCATGGGCTGGTGTTGAGTGTCTGCAGCTTTTTCAGGCACAGGGTGCGAGCTGTAGGTAGATCTACTATTCTGAGGTCTGGAGGATAGTGGTCCTCTTCTCACAGCTCCACTTGGTGGTGCCCCAGTAGGGACTCTGTGTGGAGGCTCTGACCCCACGTTTTCCTTCCATAAGGCCCTAGCAGAGGACTACCCATCTGACAAGAGATTAATAACCAAAATTTATAAGGAATTCAAACAACTCTATAGGGAAAAAAATCTAATAATCTGATCCAAAAATGGGCAAAAGATTTGTCTAGACATTTTTCAAAAGAATGCATATAAATGGCAAACAGCCATATGAAAAGGTGCACAACATTACTGCTTATTAGTGAAATGCAAATGAGAAATGCAAAACTACAATGAGATAATATCTCACCTCAGTTAAAATGGTTTATACTCAAAAGACAGACAAAATAAATGCTGAAGAGCATGTAGGAAAAAGGGAACCCGGTCGGGCAAGGTGGCTCACACCTGTAATCTCAGCACTTTGGGAAGTCAAGGCGGGCAGATCACGAGGTCAAGATATCGAGACAATCCTGGCAAACATAGTGAAAACGCGTCTCTACTAAAAGTGCAAAAATTAGCTGGGCGTGGTGGCACGCCTATGGTCCCAGCTACTCGGGAGGTTGAGGCAGGAGAATTGCTTGAACCCAGGAGACGGAGGTTGCAGTGAGCCGAGATTGCGTCACTGCACTCCATCCTGGTGACAGAACGAGATTCCATTTCAAAAATAAATGAATAATACAAAAAGAAAAGACAAAAAGGGAACCCTCATAAACTGTTGGTGAGAATGTAAACTAGTACAACCACTATGCAGAACAGTTTGGAAGTTCCTCAAAAAACTAAAAATTGAGCTACCATAGGATCCAGCAACCCCACTGCTGGGTATGTACCCAAAAGAAAGGAAATCAGTATATTGAAGATTTATCTGCACTCTCACATTTGTTGCAACACTGTTTACCACGGCTAATATTTGGAAATAACCTAAGTGTTCATCAAAAGATAAATGGATAAAGAAAATGTGGTGCATATACATAATGGAGCACTATTCAGCCATTAAAAAATAAGTGAGATTCACTCATTTGCAACAACATGAATCGAACTGGAGAGATCATTGTGTTAAGTGAAGTAAGCCAGGAATGCAAAGACAAATGTCACATGTTCTCAATGATTTGTGGCATTTAAAAATCAAAACAATTGAATTCATGGAGATAGAGAGTAGAAGGATCATTACCAAAGGCTGGGAAGTGCAGTGGGGGGCTTGGGAGGAAGTAGGGGTGGTTAAAGGGTACAAAAAAGGAGTTAGAAAGAATGAATAAAATGATTTTTATTTGGTAAATACAAACTATCTATTTGATAGCACTATAGGTTTACTATAGTCAATAATAACTTAATAGTATGTTTAAAAATAACTTAGAGTGTAATTGAATTGTTTGTAACTCAAAGGATAAATGCCTCAGGGGCTTGATAGCCCATTCTCCATGATGTGCACTTTTCATATTGTATGCCTGTATCAAAATGTCTCATGTACTAAATAAATAAATAAATACCTGTAGGAAACTACTATGTACCCACGAAGATTAAAATAAAATAAACAAAAAACCCAAAGAACATTCCCAGCATTTGTTGTCCTTTACTTTCTTACTTTTATGGAAATAGAAGGGTTTTGTATGAGATACAGATGATAGAGCAAAGTGGCCCAATCTCCTTCTAGCAGTGGTTCTCAACCCTGGAAGACTGTTAGTATCAGATGGATAACTTTAAGAAAGTACTAATTCTCAAACCGTACTCCCAGATATTCTAATTCAATTTGTCATCACAGGACCCAGAAGTCAATATTTTTAATAGAGTTTCCCAAGGAGAATTTTTTTTTTTTTCATTGTTGTTGATCATTGTTGTTTCTATACATACTCAGAACTCAGTAAGTATTTGCCAGATGAATTAATAAATGAATGATAATCAAACTGCTTTCAGGTGAAATACCAATAACTAGATAGTTGTATATTATTGAGACATATGTTAACAGCTCTGGGAAGAAAAAATAGGTGATCCTAGAATTTTATAAACCATTGAATTCTCAATGAAATATGAAGAAAAATAAGCATGCTTTGAAGTATGTATACACAGTTCAGTAACAAAGCATACTAAATGAAAATATGATACAATATCATGCTATAACCAAGTATAGGTATATACAACACAGAGATCATAAACCAATTCTAAAATAATTAAAAGAGGATCCAGTAGACCCTGCCACTTGGAAGATTCTCATTACCACAGGAAATTTAATTGATTGAAGACTACATTTCCTTTATTTGCTTTCCGGTCACGCTATTGCTTTTACAGCGAATAATTTTATAAATTTCAAATGCTGTGTAAACTAAATCCAGCCATTAATACTTAATACAATTACCAAATAAAATATAATTTGTAATAACTATGGTATAATAAGAAATATATTTGGTATCTGTCCCTGGATCCTGACACTGAGCTCCTCACATGATTTGGAGATGTGAATAAGGTGACTCAGGGTGACATCCCTAGATCACTTCAAAATAATCAGAATAATTGGAACTTTTAATGCCACCTTCTGACTTTGTGGAAGGGGGCTGGAGATTAAGCTCTATAAAGACTCTTGAACAAAATATAATGAGCCTTAGAATTGACAAATCCACGCACATGCTGTGCGGCAGCGCAGCTCCACAGCAACAGAAGCTTTCAGCCCAAGACCCTTCCGACCTTGTCCTATGTACCTCTTGGTTTGGCTATTAATTTGTAACCTTCTAATAAATCAGTAAATATAAGTGGCGTCTTCCTGAGTTTTGAGACCACCCTCACAAATTATCAAACATTAGGAGGACGTCCATCAGAAGTATGGACGTCTGGGACTTGAAACCAGCATCTAAAGTTGGGGGCAGTATTTTGGAACTCAGCCCTTAAATTACAGAATCTGCACTAATTTTGAGTAGTTAGTGTTAGAATTGAACTGAATTGTTGAACATCTAGTTGGTGTCAAGAGAATCAGAGTATTAGTTTTTAGTGTTGGAAAATATCCCTAAAAATAACCTTTAAAATTTAAAAGTAACTAAAAGTGAAATATTAAAGGGAGAGTTATGAGAAAATATAGAAATTATAATAGTATCACATTTTATAGTAGGGAGTTAACACATATTCATTAAAATTAATTAATCATAGAATATGGATATAAGCACTAAATTTAAAATCGTAAACACTGCCGCAGAAAATGAAATTTAATAACCACAACCTGAAGCTGTGGTGGAAAAGGGCAGTAAGAGATAGTGTAAGTACTTCAGTTGTTCTAGTGTAGGTGTATCAATTGTTCACCTTTCATAGTTGGTAGCCAACAGATGTTATAGAACGTTATAAAATAGTAAATAGAAGTATAAAATTTAAACTTTTACTGGTAACTATAAAAGTAACAACAACGGAAACTCTTTTTTGTTTTTGTTTTTCTTTTTTTTTTTTTTTTTAATAAGGTCTTGCTCTGTCACCCAGGCTGGAGTGCAGTGGCTCAGTCAAGGTTCACTGCAGCCTCTATTTCCTGGCCTCAAGCAATCCTCCCACCTCAGCCTCCTGAACAGCTAGTACTACAGGCATGTCACATTTTTTATTTTTTGTAGAGACAGTGTTTCCCCAGCTGGTCTCCAGCTCCTGAGCTCAAAGGATCCTCCCACCTTGACCTCCCAAAGTGCAGGCTTTACAGGCGTGAGCTACCACACCCGGCCAGAAACCGTTTCCTTATTAAGAGTAGCAGCCTCTAGGGAGTTGCAGGGATCAAAATGGTATTTTTTTGTTTAATATTCTCATGTCCTACCATAATTTTTGCATATATTACTTCTATAATTTAAATATATAATTTAAAATATAATTTGAACTGCAAAATAAAGCACCATATTCAGCAAAACATATTAGTCCTAATATTTTATGATTATGCTTTATAAGATGCACATACATGAAAACAAAAGACATGACCCTACGTAGGCTGTTTTTATTATTCAGTTACACTAAACATGCAGTGCGGTTTATGCCTATTATATATTGTAGAGCTCTCTGTTTACTTATTAAGTAATACCTACCTATTTCAGAAATACAGGTTGATGTTTTGGCTTGCCTTTTTCAAATATGTTGGGGCAGGTAAAATTTATCAAAATCTTTCAAATAATGTTTTAATTCTGCCACACAAATATCTTCCTTGGATATTTATAGAATTATTCACAGAGTATCAGGTAGTATAATGCTGTCAATATTCCTAGTTCTCTTATGTAATTTAATTCTTTGCATATACTTTTTACTTTGTGAATGTTGTAATTTTGTGAAAACTATATGAAACTTACACAGGGTGCAATTAAATTAATCAAGGGCCATCAATGTGGCACATTGAGTTACTGAGCAAGAGAGCCTTAAAAACTACTTAGAACTTGATTTTGATTTATAATGCATCTCTATCAAATAGAGTATCTAAGGCACTAGCTGTCACGACTAAAATATGAAGAGAAATTTAAAGGAGTAAGGTTAGAGAGTACTTTTTAAAATACAATATGTTCCCATTAATATTTGCAAGTCTATACGTGCAAGAAGAACTTGTCTTTGTAAACTTATGGTGTGTTTATGCAGACACCTGCTTTCAGAATGCAGTTTCCCTTTTTGTGAGCTCTAATGGGAAGGTAGTGGAGTACCAGGAGATTCACCCAAATACATATTTATGAGGATGGTCCCACTGAGATTTAGAAATCCCTCTTCTACAAAAACAAACAACCAAAACAAAACAAACAAACAAAAAAGACTTTTTTATAAGAATATAAGAGCAATGTGTTTGGATGGGAAAAAAATAACAGAATAGATTTGTAAATAAATTAAAACAGAACTAATTATACATATAAACAGTAGAGGTAGGTTTACTTAGACTGTTTGATTATATCTCAGTGATAACAGTTCATTAATCTGAGAAGGCTGTGTGTGCATATTTCAATATGTTTTTTATTTTTCTGCCGTTTTCTTATGTCATTTGAGGAAGCTTTATAGACTTCCTTTGCAACTTAGTGAACATGAATTTATTCTGTAATCCGAATTGCTGCTCACTTTCACAGTCTGGCTCTTTAAAAGCATTACTGCACTCTGCTGTTTCTCTCTTTTGCACAATTTCATGTTGATTGAGCTCTCTATACCTATTTTCAATGCTATATAGCTCTTTTCCCCCACAACACATAGCTTCCTATTTTTCTGTCTAGCTGTGTTTGTACTAGTATTTCCTATGGCTCGATGATCACTTCAATTCTGCTTTTATTTTTTTTCTGGCTCTTGGCTCTTGGAAGGTTTTATTTACTTTCCACAGGAAATTCTGTATATAAAGAGCCGCCTAATTAGTGAATGGTCAGAAAAAATCTTTCTGCCATCACAGAACGCTATACAAACATTCTCTTAATGGTGCTTCCTGGCTTCCTTCCTTTAAAACATCCACTGACAAAGCTAAAATGTAGCTATCTTTAAACCTTTGGCCCTCCACTGGAGTGATAGAACCTTTGAACTCTTTTTTGTCCAGTGAATATGGTCTGCATTTCTTTGTGGAATATGGTTTAGAAGATATGACAGGTTACATTTTCTTTCAGCACTTCCATTTCCTCATCTACAAAAATGGGAGTAAATAGTGCTTACTTTTATAGTTCATGTTAGGGATTAAATAACATCAACGCTTTTTAAAACCTCCTAGCACAGGGGCTGATGCAGAGTAATTTCATTTGGACATCTATTTTGAAAACCACTGCCAATTAAATATTTATTAAAAGACTGATTGTTTTAATTCTGTAAAAAAATGATATGAGTTTCTAAACAATCTTTGAATGCTTTCTCAGTTCATTTTCATTGAAACTGTGATAGAATGTGAGGTGCTGTATTCTACTCCACTTCTTAGAAATAGTAAATAGAAGTATAAAATTGTTGTATTATCCTCCACTTCTTAGAAAAATAAACAAAACAATAAAAATAAAAACAATTTCAATTATTTAATCAATGACTATTATTCATAGAGCACGGCCCGAATGTTGTGATATAAATGTGGTAATTACTTCTATTGGTTTGCAGAGATGGCCCACCACACACTCTCAGAACACACACATACACACTTGCAGATTTCTCCTTTGAGTTACAACTTTTATACAACTTAATTTGGAGAATATAGCCATAGCAAATTCAGCAGAAATAAATTCAGTCAGAACTCGAAGTTATATCTATGGTAAAATCAGTGAAGTATTTTTTTAAATTCAGCTGCTTAACTTTATTAGTGTGGGTTTAATATTACATGTAAAACAATAGCACAAAGTTCAGGAAGTGAAAAAAGAGAACTTCATGATTTTTAAGTTCTTGTATCATGCATAAAGTGGTATAATATCATCAGAAGCTAGACTGTCATAACTTAAAGATGTAAACTCTAAATATTAACATATTCAATGAAATTTTAAAAAATTAAAAAAATTGTAGTGAATAAGTCAGCAAAAGAAACAAAAGAGAATCATTAAAAGCATACTCATCAAATCCAAAAAAAGGCAGCAAAAAGACCAGTGAATAAAAAAGACAATAAGCAACTATCAAGTTCATAGATTGACACCTAGCCACATTACTGATTGTACTAAATGTAAATATTTTGAATGAGGACACATTTATATCATCTTTGTATGTATATTATATATACATAGACACCTATCCACATTACTGATTGTACTAAATGTAAATATTTTGAATGAGGACACATTTATATCATCTTTGTATGTATATTTTATATATATACACGTATGTGTGTATATATGTAACTTGATATATATGTAAACATACATTAATACATGCAACTGCATATATATATCACTTATACATATCTCAGTGTGTATATGTGTGCATGTATATATACAAGTATATACACATATATATATAAAATATACATATAGTCACCTAATGAAGTTACATAATGAATTTATCCATGGGTCAAGGCTGAAACTCTGAAAACCATCTCCTTAATGTGCTCAAATTCTGAGATGAAAAAATTTTCAAATTCTGAGATGAAAATATTCCTAGAAATTAAATAATAAGATTGGCACAACAGAACACTAAATAATATGAAATTTTAGGCCTCAAGAGGAAAATAGTAACTAGAAGAACAATAGAAGAAAATAAGAATATATGTCATACATTTAAGAAATTAAGATTTCCCAGCAATAAGTCATTTCAAAAGGGGTACATGATTCTAAAAAGAGTCATGGTGTGACTAACAGTGAGATACAGCTAGAGTGATCAAAGTACCAATTTTCTCAATATATGCACATTTTATACCTGATAATTTTATCGTCTGATACTGACTTGCCCAGTATTAACATCTATATGTTTGGACCTGCTTGAATTAGTAAATTCCAGTGCAGAGCTTTCCATTTTCCTTAGATGAGCCAACTTGGTGTCTGCAATCATAGTTTTAGTACTCATTTTGGGTAAAAACAAAGCAAGTAGCACACTTTATAGAACAGACCCAAGAAATGCTTTCTTTCTCTGTCAGGATGTACTACCACACACACTTATTATTTTACTAAAGATATGTTACAAAGTATTTTTAAACACTTTATAATCTGAATACCTCACTTAAGAAAGCTTTTACCCAAAGTAGTTTACTTCCAACATGAAGTGCGCAAATGCAGTCCTCATTTTAATATTTTTTAAAATTTGTTTAAAATATTATTTGAAATATTATTAATAGAAAGCTATGTTATTTCTGAAATTATCTTAATATGACTCTCCTTTTTCTCCATATGCCCATATATATCACTATCTGTAGAAGAAACTGATAGCATAAGTTAGAAAATAAAGCAATCAAAAATAGCAGTATAATTTTTAAACCACGAGGTAATAGAGTATCATAATTGAAATTCAGAATTGCAGTTTCCAGTTTTGTTTTTAACTATTATTGTTATCTTGATTATTCTACCAGCTTCAGTTTTCTTATCTAAGACATTATAACATTAAATTAGATGACTTTAAAAGTGATTTTTGTTGTTAGAATTGTGTGAAATGACTTTCTACAGAATTCAATAATTCTATTCAAATGTTAAATCATTGATAATTGTTAATTCACTAAGTCAGTTATTGATTGTCTTCAAATAGGCTTATTCAAGTGTATCAAATTTAGTTAGAGTTTAAATGCATATTTTGAGACCACTGTTTCTCTCTCTGTTAACAATTATTTAAAGATCATTTTCTTCTATTGACAATTATCTCTACCCTGTTAAATTAATCATTCTTTTGGCAGGTTTTTTTAATGTTACTTTTTTTGCTATAGGAAAGTCTGCTTAGTCCAAACTCTTTGTTTGGAAAAAGTCTGGTCCTCTGAGAAATCTGTTTATTTCTCCCAGGGATTTGGCTCAAACCAATGAGTTAAATAAAGTTATAGAAGAGGGAAAAACTTGACAATGGCTCAGATTCTGAGTCAGAGCTGCACGGTGTGCTCTCATTATTTTGTTCAACGTGAATTCATGAAACATTAGATGTGCTCGTATGTGATGTGATTACAAAATGCAAGTACGGAAACCAAAGCCAAATATAAATGGAAAGCTGGCTCATTGCAGGGGCAGAAAATATACAAGATGACTTTAGAGCAACTTGTAGTGCCAGAAGGTTAGGAAGCACCCAACACAAACACAATGATGGGGCTTTGTCAAAGGGACGGACATAGGAGGTAACTGATAGAGTTCCCAACGGTCAAAGCTAGAATAACTTTAGCAAAAACATGAGATAAAAATAGATCATAGTCCAAAGTATAAAATAAATGTAATTCTATATGCATATAAATAATTTAATAAGTAAATTGGAGGGAATAGACAACTCTTCCACGTAGAAGAATTGTAAGTACTGTATGTAGATACTTTTGCTACAAGGAGTTGGAGCATGATTGCTCACTTCTTTTTTTTTTTTTTTTTTTTTTCCCGAGACGGAGTCTCGCTCTCTCCCCCAGTCTGAAGTGCAGTGGCAGCGATCTCAGCTCACTGCAAGCTCTGCCTCCAGGATTCACGCCGTTCTCCTGCCTCAACCTCCTAGTAGCTGGGAGTACAGGCACCCGCCACCACGCCCGGCTAATTTTTTTGTATTTTTTTGGTAGAGACGGGGTTTCACCGTGTTAGCCAGGATGGTCTCGATCTGCTGACCTTGTGATCCGCCCGCCTCGGCCTCCCAAAGTGCTGGGATTACAGACGTGAGCCACCGCGCCCAGCGCATGATTGCTCACTTCTTAAGTGGAGGTTGCATATAGTGACTTCCTTCCAAAGAGCGCAGTAGGGAACAGGAAAGAAGAAAAAAGGAACTTTACTGTAGAAAATCTTTACAAACCTAACAAACAAGATATTTTGTTTGTTAGGTTTAGCCAGGTGAGCAAGGTTAACATCAAAAGTGATCATTCATTTTTAATATTATGTACCTTTGATACAATCTGGTGAAAATGGCACCTGACCTCTGTGACCTTTCTCCCAAGAACACATGACCATTTCTTATCACGAGAGAAAGATCAAAGAAAACTCAACTGAGGGACATTCTACAAAATACCTGACTAGTACTCTTAAAAATTGACGAGTCTATCAAAAACAAGGAAAGAATGAGCAACTGTCAACACGAAGAGAAATCATAACTACTAAATGTCATGTGATTTCCTGAATAAAACCCTGAAACAGAAAAGGATATTAGATAAGAACAAAGGAAATCTAAATATAGACTTTAATATTGGTTAATTAATTGCAGCAAATTATTTTATTAATGTAAGAAATTAATGAACAGGGAAATTGTTGTTGGGTATAAGGGAAATCTGCACTAACTTCTCTATTTTTCTGTAAATGTAAAAATGTTACTAAGTTAAGAGTTTATTTTGAAAAATATCCTTGACTCTTTTTGGGAGGAATTTTTAAATATCATTGCTTTCATTTCAATGAAAACCTGAAATATCAAAGTGCTCATATTCTGTTTCACCAAGATGACAATTTATAACAAAATTCTACCAAGTAATTTCAGCTGCAGTATTTGCATTTGTGTATATGAAAAATTTTCCAGAGCTACTGAGAAGCAAATATCAGCTTAATTAATAATCAAATATTTGTGCCAAGCAAGTGATGTTAAGCAATCCACAGCATATTACTGCTTTGTACTATTTCTACCCTCTAGGATATTAAAACATTTATCTCTAATCTATTAACCAATATCTTATAAGCAAATTGACTTTGATACTCTATGTTTTTTCTAGATTTTTTTCTCTCTATGTCTTAATATTCTCCACTTTGATTACTTCAGAAAGTATATATATATATATATATATATATATATATATATATATTTTCAGGTGTCTATTTCTTCTTAGTTTTTGAGGAAAAATTCTCTTCAGAGCTGCATTCCTTTTGGATTATGATCACGGAACATGTCTTGCTGTACCCCTTACATTTATTTTTTATTTTTGTCTTTTTAACGTGGGAGCACAAAGTCATTAACATGAAAGAGTGAAATGGTTTCATTTATGATAGTATATACTACAACTGTGTACCAACATCTTTGTTCCTTTCCCACAGCAATATTGGCACGTGTAAATTTCAGTATTTTAATATCACCCCTCAGCTGATAGGTGCTAAGGTAATGTAAAGAGAGGTGAGAGATGCATAAATTAGTAGCTAATTTATCTATTATATAGCAAAACACAAACTCGTAAGCTAGATGTAAATTAAAGTAACTGAAGTTGTTAAAAAAGAAAGAAAATCTTAGCTTTTCTTCTTATTTTTATATTGTTAGATGAATCATAATCCATCATGTTTTGTTTTAAACAATAATGAAATTATATTACAATAAAATTCAAGTTATTGGTTTGTAATGTTTTACTTCGTATTTATTTATTTTTATTTATTTATTTTTTAATTATACTTTAAGTTCTAGGGTACATGTGCACAATGTGCAGGTTTGTTACATATGTATACATGTGCCATGTTGGTGTGCTGCACCCATTAACTCGTCATTTACATTAGGTATATCTCCTAATGCTATCCCTCCCCCCTACCTCTTCCCCATAATAGGACCCGGTATGTGATGCTCCCCTTCCTGTGTCCAAGTGATCTCATTGTTCAATTCCCACCTATGAGTGAGAACATGCGGTATTTGGTTTTCTGTTCTTACGATTGTTTGCTGAGAATGATGGTTTCCAGCTGCATCCATGTCCCTACAAAGGACACGAACTCACCCTTTTTTATGACTGCATAGTATTCCATGGTGTATATGTGCAACATTTTCTTAATCCAGTCTGTCACTGATGGACTCATTTTCAGTTTCATGGATATTAAGAAATTCATAAGGATAATACATGCTTCATTTCTCATTTCTTCATATGAAATCTCATTTCTCATTTTTCATTTCTCTTCATATTCTGCTATTATTATTGAAAACAATAGCAGAAAGTGGTATTAACACATTTATTCATTAGATTTATTTTTCAAGTGTTCACAATTGCCAATTTGGAAAAGACAATTGTATTATGAAGGATTTTCTTAGAGATTTTTAAATTTATCAAATTAGTATAGTGCATTTATCTTGTGGAGAGTGAAAATTAATTTTAGCCTATTGTTTATCTTTAAGAGCATTTAAAATTTTAAATTGATAAATTACATCAATTGGATTTTAATAAATATGAATCATTTTGTATTATCACAATAATAAAAGAGCTATCGCTTATTATTTTTGCATGTATTAACATGATGCTGTCTCAAATGGTTGACTGATTTAAAGTAGTGCTTTTATTCTTTACAAAATTAAAATAAAATCCCAAACTTCTAAATACTGTCTCAAAAAATAATAGACCTGCCTTTAATATGTTAGACTTTTATGTTTGATAATTTTAAGTACATCGTAACCCTTTAAACAGGTAATTATGACTTAGAACAATTTCATAAAAGCATTTCAATTACAGATTAGAAAATTAAGGTTTTTTAAAACCACAAATTAAATTTTTAAAAACCCCTCATTTGCTATTGGAAATGTTTGTAAAAGGTAAAAATTATTGAAATTCCAATACACTTATTTTGCTAAAACTTTTATTGTATAAAAATAATCAGAACGGCCTTTTTTTGCCAATATTTTATGCTCCCATTTATCATGGTGGCACCAAAATTCCTTCTTTCTCATGAAATAATTTTAAACTTTTTCTTTCTTTATTTCTCATATTGATACATCAAATGGAAATGTTTCTTGTTAAAACTGAAAAAGAGTGGAATTTACCAGTAAAATTTGTAGTTAGGTAGTTATGATAATTCTGAGATAAGGGCAAAAAAGAAGTAAAGAAGAATCCTATAAATTATTTGAACTTTTTTATTTATTTATTCCTTCCATGACTTTTTTTTTTAAATTTTAGATATTGATGTGTTTGGATTTGTGTCCCTACCCAAATCTCATGCTGAATTGTAATCCCCATTGTTGGAGAAGGGGCCTGATGGGAGGTGATTGGATGATGGGGCAGGTTTCCCACTTGCTGTTCTCATGAAAGTGAATGAGATCTCACCACAGCTGGTTCCTTAAAAGTGTGTAGCACCTCCCACTTCATTGTCTCTTTCTCCTGCTCTGGCCATATGAAGATGTGCCTGCTTCCCCTTCACCTTCCGCCATGATTATAAGTTTCCTGAGACCTTCCCAGCCTTGCTTTCCACACAGCCTGTGAAACCATAAGCCAATTAAAACTCTTTCATATATAAATTAACCAGTTTCAGGTATTTCTTTATAGCAGTGGGAGAAAGGACTAATACAGAAAATTGATATTGAGAGTAGGACATTGCTATAAAAATACCTGAAGATGTGAAAGCTGTTTTGGATCTGGGTAACAGGCAGAGGTTGGAATAGTTTGGAGGGCTCCAAAGACAGGAAGATGAGGGAAAGTTTGGACAGGTCCTAGAGACCTGTCAGATAATTTTGGCCAAAATGTTGATAGTGATATGGACAGAGATGGCAAACATAAGGAGGTCTGAGATGGAGGCAAGGAACTTTTTGAGTACTAGAGAAAAGTTCATATTTGTTATGCATTAGCAAAAAGGTTGGAGCCGTTGTGCCCTTGCCCTAGTGATCTGTGGAACTTCTAACTTTAGAGTGATGATTTAGTGTATCTGGTAGAAGATATTCCTAAGCAGCAAAATGTTCAAGATGTGGCCTTGCTGCTTCTAGCAGCCTGTGTTCATATTTGTGAGCAAAAAAAAGACATAAAACTGGAACTTACATTTGAAAAGGGAAGCAGAGTGTAAAAGTTTGGAAAATTTGTAGCCTGGCCACGTGGTAGGAAAGAAAATCCCATTTTCTGGGGAGAAGTTCAAGCTGGCTGCAGAAATTTGTATAAGTAAAGAGGAGTCAAATATTGCTAGCCAAGATAATGGAGAAGATGCCTCAAAGGCATTTCAGATACCTTCCTGCCATTCCCTTCCATCACAGGTCTGGAAGCCTAGGACAGAAGAATGGTTTTGTGGGCCAGACTCAGGGCCTTGCTGCTCTGTGCAGCCTCAGAACTTGGCACCCTGCGTCAGGGCCACTCTAGCCCCAGTCATGGCTAAAAGGCCCCAAAGTACATATAGGGCATTGCTTCAGAGGGAGGGTGCAAGCTGTAAGCCTTAGTAGCTTCAGTGCAGTGTTAAGCCTGTGGATGCACATAGTGTAAAAGTTGTGGCATGGGATCCTCCACCTAGATTTCAGAAGATGTCTGGAAAAGCCTAGATTTCCAGGCAGAAGTCTCACAAAGAGGTAGAGCCCTCATGGAGAACCTCTAATAGGGCCATGAAGAGGGGAAATCTGGGGTTGGAGTCCCCACCCAGAGGCCCCACTGGGGCACTTCCTAGTGGAGCTGTGAGAAGAGGGCAACCATCCTACAGATCCCAGAATTGTAGACCCACTGACAGCTTCAACTTTGCACCTAGAATATCCATGGGACTCAATACCAACCCATGAAAGCAGTCACCAGGGCTATACCCTGCAGAGCCACAGGGATGGAGTTTCCCAAGGCTTTGGGAGCTCAACATTTGCATCAGCATGCCCTGGATATAAGACATGGAATCAAAGAAGATCATTTCAGAACTTTAAGATTTAGTGACTGCCTCACTGGGTTTTGGACTTGCATGGGACCTTTGACCCCTTTGTTTTGAGCAATTTCTCCCATTTGAAATGGGAATATTTACTAAATGCTTACATCCCCATTGTATCTTGAAAGTAACTAACTGTTTTGTTTTGTTTTGTTTTTAATTTTACAGGCTCATAGGTGGAAGAGACTTGCTTTGATTCAGATGAGACTTTGGATCTTGGGCTTTTGAGTTAATGTTGGAATGAGTTATGACTTTAGGTGACTATTGGGAAGGCATGATTGTATTTTGAAGTATGAGAAGTATGAGAAGAACATGAGATTTGGGAGAGGCAAAGGGTGGAATAATGTGGTTTGGATTTGTGTCTCCACCCAAATCTCATGTTAAATTGTAATCCCTAATTGGAGAGGGGCCTGGTGGGAGGTGATTGGATCAAGGGGGTGGATTTCTCTTTGCTATTCTCATGATAAATAATAGCAAATGAGTTCTTAGGAGATCTTGTTTTTTAAAAGAGTGTAACACCTCACACTTGACTCTCCCTCCTGCTTTGGTCGTGTGAAGACGTGCCTGCTTTCCCTTCACCTTCTAGCATGATTGTAAGTTCCTTGAGGCCCTCCTTGCCATGCTTCCTATACAGTCTGCAGAACTGTGAACCAATTAAACCTCTTTATTTTATCAATTGCCTGGTTTCAGGGATTTCTTTATAGCAGTGTGAGAATGAACTAATACAGATATTATGGTAGACACTGATGATGCATAGATAAAATAAAATGTGATCTTTGATTTCTTAGAACTTTTCTAACATTTATACTGGGTATGTATAAAATACGTCTTCCTGGTTACAGTGTATGTGGGAATGCACTGTGATTAGAAGATTCCCCTGCTTTGGTAATCAAAGAGAGAAATAGTAAGAATCATCTTTCTTCTGGGCCTAGGGATTAGAATTTTGATTTACTATAGACATACAATGTTCTAGGAATTTCAAAGAAACTTAGCAACAATTAAATGGTATTAAATTATTTGGTTAAAATTACACGTTTATTTTCAAAGACAGAATTTTACTCTACTATTAATAATTAAATTCTAGAGTATTTTCTAGTGTTGTGGCATTAAAAAATTATGTGACTACATTATTGTTTATATATCCTTTATTTCCTTATATGTTATAAAGAAAGCAAGCAAACCTTTTTTTCATTATATTTATGCAATGTGAGGTTGATAGGTAATTATTTATATGGCTTCATAAATATTCTTATCTCCTGTTTTCCCTTTGTTACATGACTTTAAATATAAAAACAAAAATAAAAACTCAAACTATTTGACATTCTAGCAGTTAAAAAAAACTTGAACACAATGTTCCTAATGATTAATAAATGTTAATAGCAATATTTAAAGAATCTTTAAAATTAATGTGACATTTAATACACAGAGTAAATAAGTCATAATAAAAGTATAATTCCTTTATTTCATTAGAATCTAACATACTGTTTATCTTAAATTATTTTTGCTTTTACGAACTCCTTAATTTCTCTTGCTTTCTTAAGAATATCATTTTCTATTCTCGAATTCATTATCTTTATTTTATTTATTCTTAAATTTATGAATGATTTAAAACAAAACAAATGTATATACTATGGCCTATATTTAATTAGAATTGCAGTCTAATGACCTATATGCCTCTTACTTTTGTCCAAAGAAATTGGAGAATAGCTTATACCTCATTATTTCACCCTGCCCTACCTGTCATTAATGGCCACTCCTCATGTTTTCATTGCCTTGCTTCAACATGCTGTCTAACTACCCTTATGTAGTCACCTTCCTTTGTATACTCTGATACTTTTTTTTTTGGATATGGAACCTTGTTCTGACGCCCAGGCTGGATTGCAGTGGCGCAATCTTGGCTAACTGCTACCTCCACCTCCTGGGTTCAAGCAATTCTCCTGTCTCAGCCTCCTAAGTAGCTGGGATTATAAGTGCGTGCCACCTCTCCCAGCTAATTTTTGTATTTTTAGTAGAGACAGGGTTTCACCATCTTTGTCAGGCTGGTCTTGAACTCCTGACCTCGTGATCTGTCCACCTCTGCCTCCCAAAGTGTTGGGATTACAGGCGTGAGCCACCATGCCCGGCCTCCCTGATACACTTACTAAGTTTCCCAAACATTATCCACTTTTCATATTAACCACTTGATGTATTATTCAGATACCATAAATAATATTTCTAATAATTTTGCAATCCCACCCAAAATGTGTGAGAATTATTAGGAAATTAATATCATTTTGTGCTCATTATGAGCAGCACATTTTTGAAAGCACAATCTTTTATAAAGACACTGAACTGCATCAGATAGTTTTTCTGATAATTATTGTATCCTTAATAAAGTGCAGTTATTCTGCAAGGATAATTACATATAGCAAAAATTCATTAAACTGCATATAGCAAAAATCCATTAAAAATTATGAAAATTTGTACACAGTGAATTTTCAGTTAATACAATTTATCAAATTGGTATACAAAGTTTATGGAAAGAAGGCAAAGCATGACAAATCTGTCTTTTTATCCCCAAATATTTTAAACATATTCATATACCACGAATGGTATCACACATAGTTGTTTTTTATTATAAGAAAAATAATGTGCTACTTCCTTTGAGAAAAAATCTTTGCCTAGAAATTTCACTAAAGAGATTCTTAATAGAGCTTTCTACCTTTATTTACAGGTCAATAGTTTTAACTCCTCTTCTATTACCCTCTACTCTTTAGCTATGTGGCTTCCTATGCACTTTTATTGCACAATGCTTCGCATTCCTTAAGTAGTTTTTTATAATTTGATATATTGTTTCTCAAACTAGATTAAATAATTTGATGTCATCTTATTTTTTATATAAATCTAGGTTCGATATTGATACTTGTGGGTTGAGATTTGCCTCAGCATCCTTCAATAACAATATACTTATAAAACTGTACTGAAAGAAAAGTTATTTTCTTTGATATTGTATTTGATAAGATCCTGAGCCAAGAACATAGAATTCTGGATAAGAGTGGAGTAATTCAAGAATGATGATGATTTACAGCTTTGGTAAATAAGCCCGTCATGTTTAGAGATTGGGAAGGGGCAAAGGTAGGTGAGTTGGGAAAATCACAGCAGGAACAGAGGCTGAGTGTTGTGGCTCCAGCATATACCCCACCACTTTGGGAGGTCAAGGCAGGAGGATTGCTTGAGGCCGGGAGTTTGAGACCAGTCTGGGAAATGTAGTGAGACCTCATGTCTACATTTTTTTTTTTTTTAATTAGCTGGGCAATTGTGTGTGTGCCAGTAGCCCTAGCTACTCAGGCGGCTGAGGAAAAAACATTGCTTAAGTCCAGGAGTTTGAGGTTGCAGAGAGCTATGACTGTACTCCAGTCTGGGCAATAAAGCTATGCCCTTTCTCAAAAAAGAAAAAAGAAAGATAAAAGAAAAGGGAGAGAAGAGGAGAGGAGAGGGGTGGGGAGGGGAGGGGAGGGGAGGGGAGGGGAGGGGAGGGGAGGGGAGGAGAGGGGAGAGGAGGGGAGGGGAGGCGAGGCCAACAGGTTTACATGTGAAAATAATTGAGAGCAGATTTTGATTCTTAAGCTTCGGGTGCCTGAATTACTTTCAAGTGGTAATGACTAATAGGCAGTAGGAAATACAGGTATAGGAAAGAAAGGGAGGGTGATGAAATAGATTTGGTAAAGCCTAATATTTGAAGCCATTAGATTGGATGTAATCCATTGGGACAATATTCAAAGAGGAGGAAGGAAAGAGAGAGAAAGAAAAAGAGAACCAACAGAACAAAAATAGTTCTGGAGGTTGCTTGTAAGACTAGAGTTCAGTTGTTTTAAGGACAGATTAGTAGACATAGACCAAGAGAAGGCACAACTGAGGAACTTAATGGATATAAGACAAAGTAGTATGTAAATATGTTATATAATTTGTAAACAGAGTCTGAAACTCAAGAATTCTGTCTATTAACATAGGAAAAGGAAATTCACAGAAGTTCTGATGGACCACTGAAGCCATTAAGCTCATTTTACAATTACGCCCTAAACTATGAGAAAATTTGAACTCAAGATTCAAAAACCTTAGCTCATAAGCAGACGTGGGTAGGAAATAGGAAACTCAGTCAATAAATGAGCTTAGATAATAGGATCATTAAAATAGTTATTACAGAAATTGTGATTCCTCTAAGAGCTCAGTTAATAAGAAACTCTAATATAAATGCAAAGTAAGAGCCCAATGGAGTGCCTTATAAAATCCCTGCATATCCCCAGTAGTTTCCTTGGTGTCTGGAGTAGGCCTCATCCATAAAACAGAAGTGAATATCATTGAGTCATTTCCCCTGCTACTTCTATGGAAGTGGAAGCCAGGCTTACCCACTGGTAGACATAGGCAGCTTGGGGATTGCAGACCTCTACAAAAGAAGATCAGACCAGGCAGGCTGACCAAAAGAAGAAAGGTAGGGTCTCAGGCTCAGCTCCTTTCAGATTCTGTAATCATATTAGTCTCTCTTCTTCCATGGATAGAAGTGAAAGCAGAGTATGACTTCCACGAAAGTTCCTCCGCAAAGAAACATGAGAATTGAGCATAAAGTATTCTGCCCTGAGAGAACACTTAAGGCTGATTGTCATCCTGTTCTTCTTTCAGGAGTTGTTACTGAAGATAATGAAAAACTTCTATCATTTCTCTAGGCTTGTCTTTTAAAAGTTTCCTAGTATAATTTTTCAGAGTAACTATCTGTAATTAAACAATGATTTCCCATTTTTTTGTGCTGCCCTAGAGTAAGACGCTTGCTGTCTTTTACACTAAAGCTAAGAACCAAACCAAAGCAGATGAGATTTTTGATAAGAAGAGGGTAAATATGTGCTACTCTAATAAGTCACTAGAATTTGCCAAAGAACAGGTGAGTATTAGTAAGACAATTGTTCATAAAAGAATTGTTTCATTCTGGTAACAGAACAGGATGTTTAATTCTCTTTCTCCTCTCCTGTATCTCAGGAGCATAAAATCTAAAGAAACCGATAAACCTTGTTTTCAACTCAATAGAGAGGAAGAGAGATGTTACCTGAGAACTTAGGATCTGCCCCAGAGAAGAACTGGTCCGGAGATATCCTGTACTGCAAAAGCGGGATATAGTTAGGTCATTTGTATTTACATCTGCAAAATATTCTTTCACTAGGAAAACTGTTAAATCCATTCCCAATCCTGTATTAATGGTATTTTATTTTGAATTTTTGTTTGATACAGCACTGTAGCCTTTGTGCTGACACAGTTCTCTTCCTAACTAGAGCTTTGGTGCATCTTTCCCCACACCACTTTGGAGGTGTTTATCTTATCTGTTGCTTTTTCAACAGTCCTCTCAGCAACTGTGTTCATTTCAGATTATAATAGGACAATTGAGTAGAATATCTTTTAAATACAAAAGAACATTGCGAAGAAATATGAAAAATAAAAGTATTGGATTTCAACCCAATGTTCTATATTGATTAACTTTTAGTTTCCAAATGTAGTATTGCATCCAAAATTCTCTGATAAGTTACAGTGGCTGTTAATATTTCCAGAGGATCTAGCAGATACCTGGGAAATTTTCTCCTGCCAAATTTTGCTGCACTTCATTTTTTAAATTATCAGTTTCATTATTTATACCTTTTTCTCACAGAGTCTTTAAAAATTTTCCTTTTAAAAAGTTGATTTCCTTCTTTGTTAACTTAGAATTTCTCTTCATATTTTAAAAATGTACTTTGCCTTTTGTGGTTTGGTATCACTTCATACCAACCAAGAGTGTCATATTTAGACAAGAAGTTAAAAATTATGCACATTTTATTGTAGGTTGTTGAGAAGTTTGTAGTTAAGTGGAAGAGAGTATCAGACATTTATGGTTTTGTATTCTGGATTGTGAGCTCTAAAAAGGAGATAATTAAAATAAAATAAACAGTAGCAGACTAACTTCTAAAGAATTAAAGGAAGTAGGCCAGGTGCAGTGGCTCACACCTGTAATCCCAGCACTTTGGGAGGCCGAGGTGGGCGGATCATGAGGTCAAGAGTTCGAGACGATCCTGGCCAATATGGTGAAACCCTGTCTCTACTAAAAATACAAAAATTAGTTGGGCGTGGTAGTGCGAGCCTGTAATCCCAGCTACTCAGGAGACTGAGGAAGGAAAATCGCTTGAACCCAGGAGGCAGAGGTTGCAGTGAGCCAAGATCATGCCTCTGCACTCAGCCTGGTGACAGAGCAAGACCCCGTTAAAAAAAAAAAAAAAAAGGAAGTAAAAGAAACATGTAAAACTGAATTATCTAGATGCTTTTATTCCACACATATAGATATTAATTATGTTCATTTACTTTTCACTTAATTCAATCTCTGCCTATGATGGTTTCTACGATTTTGGTATGATATCAATGCCTGTGTTAGTTAGGATTTTGGTTGTTTCTATATCAGACCTATCCACGATGGCTAAAACAAATACGATTTTTTTTTCAATTAAAAAGAGTTAGGAAGTAGGCCATTAAGTTTCATGCAGCTGCTTAAGGGAATCATCAGGGACCTAGATTAATACTAGCTTCCTGATCTGCCATCTTTAGCATGTAATTTTGGTCCCTGCTCCACTTCCAGGGAATTTCACTACACTTCAGTAAGAAATAAAGGCCAAAGGCACTGCAGTTATGTCTTTGACTAGACTGCAGTAAACTTCAGTGCAATTATTTTTAACTCTGAGTTTTAGCCAAATAAAAGCACGATTCTTTCAGTAAGTAAATAGTGTACCTGCTATCATACTGCTAGGATAAAAAAATGAGTTACAGATATGACGTGGCACACGCATACATATGTAACAAACCTGCACGTTGTGCACATGTACCCTAGAACTTAAAGTATAATTTTTTAAAAAATGAGTTACAGATATGAGTTATAATTCTAACACTTCATAGTGATTGTAGAGGTCTTCAAAATTCATAATGCATAATATTTATATAGAAAGTTTATAAAAGAGACAGATTTTTAAGTTCTCAAAAACAGATACTCTTATTCAACAGGGCAGAGCATGTTTCAAAATGTTCTGTATGCAACTATCATCATAGCTACAGATGGTTCATGGACCACTTTTTGAGAAATACACGTAAACTCTGATACAATTTATTGAAGAACCTTTCCATTGATGAGTAAATTTCAAAGATAATTGTTTTTTAATTTATTTGAACTCTATGCTTCAACTTCTTATAATTTTATTCTTAAACTTCCTCTCAATATTTCCCTTCTTTGTTTTTCTTTATTTTTAAAGATGAAACTACCAGTCTGATTGCAAATTTTGCCGTTTCTAAACAAAGTAATTATTAAGTGAACTTCAGCAATTATTTTTCTGTCTTCATTGACTCTTAAGTCATAGTCAGTCTGGAAGCTGTTATGTACTTTTGGGAATATATTCTGAATCTATTACTTTGGGTAAAATTTAATTCAAGTTATATTTGAAGATTGTAGCATATTTAGTGTTTTTCAAGTTTGAGAGTATGAAAGCATCAAGTCCTCAGGGTTGCTAGTGAAAGAAGACCTTGTTTCTGTCTATCTCTTCCCTTTGATTTTGGTACTGATTTTTGTAAATATCTCTTTCAGCTTTCCATTGAATAGAATGTGGTCTACCATAAAGGAAGCAGAGAGGCTAGTAGTCACTATGCAGTTCCTCCCTCATGGCCCTTATTTAGTGACTTTCTGGAGCAAGCTCATGCTAGATTCTGAGAGTTAATTGTCAGCATCTATTCCCAACTCTGTGTTCTATGACATTAGCTTGGCAGTTAGAAATTGGCCACCGCGGGTATATTTTACAACACAGAAATCAAGAACTGCTACAAACCAGGCTTTTGTTTGGTTTTCACTAGCACATCACAGCCTACATTCACCTGTATCATCTTTTGGATATGTAAACAGATAGCTGTGAAAGTCAAATTACCCACCTTCCTCACCTTCAGCCCACTAGGAGTCTTGTTTTGCATGGGCTAAGCCAGAGTGTTGACTGCAGAATTACAATTCTTAGATAAGAAACATCTAAACATAAAATAAAGCACCAAGATGACTTTCATTTCTGTTGTTACAAATTAGGAACCTGATCAAGAACAATGAGATCTTGTAGTAGAAATGGAGTCACAGTCTTTAATTTATCAAAAAGTTATTTATAAATATTCATAGAAATGACCACAGCGTCGGAATTCTTCTTTGCTTTGGGACATGACTATTTTCAAGAGTAATCTAGCAAAGGTATGAAAGAAGGAAAGAGAGAAGGAGAGAATGAAAGAAAGGGACAAAAAAAGGAAGAATAAAAGGAAGGAGGAAGGGAAGGTGGGGGAGGGAGGGAAAAAAGAGAAAAAGAAAGAGAGAAATAAAGAGAAAACTTAGTGAAATCAATAAAATTTTGCACTTGCTTTGTTTTCAATTTTAATCTAAATAAAAATAAATAAATAAATTGCCCACTCACGCCTGTAATCCCAGTACTTTGCAAGGCCAAGGTGGGCAGATCTCTTGAGGCCAAGAGTTTGAGACCAGCCATGGCCGACTTGGTGAAACCCAGTCTCTACTAAGAATACAAAAATTAGCTGAGGGTAGTGGTGCACACCTGTAATCCCAGCAGCTTGGATGGCTGAAGCAAAAGAATCACCTGAGCCTGGGAGGTGGAGGTGAGCCCCCTGGGTGACAAAGCGAGAACCTGTCTCATAAAAACAAAGCAAAGCAAAACAGAAACCATGAACTGGAGTCTGAAGATGTGAAATAGAATCATTATTAATAAAATAAAAATTTTAAAGAACATATTTTCTGTATATAATAACTAGTTTATAGTAAAAATTTCTTAGTTGCATTAAAATTGTTTTGCTCCTCTTTTTCCAAGTAAAGAATGAGGTGTTTCTGAAAAACAGGATGTACCACAGAGAAGAAAGGTGTTAAATAGCTCTAGAACAAAGTATGTCATATAAATGATTTACTGTGTTCTGTAGGATACAGATCATTGTTGCTGAGATCATTACAATGGAAAATATTGATTTGTTTATAAGAAAGTATAAAGTCAGAACTGAGTCAGCCCTCAAAGAACACTACAGAATGATGCCCTATAAAATCCTACAAAGACAAGTTGTATTGTTAATCAGCCTCTACACAGCCTGATTTTGCAAGATGTCCTTGATTGAGGCATAGAGTCAGCTATCCTTACGTCAATACAGTATGTCAATAGTGAAGAAATATGTTTGTAATTGCTTTTGTTTGTGAGAGGGCTCTATGGAATCCTGAAGACTCTGTGAGATGCGATAGACTACTGAATTAGCACTCCAAAGATAACAGTCCCACATATCATTGATAAACAAATCACCACACATGCATTCTAGCTAAGAGTCTGTATTCTGTAAGTCAATTTAAATAAGTAGGGCATACCATGTAGTAGACTTTAACAAATATCTTAATTAAGGACACGAGTTTGGGAAAGACAAATGTACCAAAAAGACATTGTAAGGAGTGAAGTCACCATCTCTACCGAAATAACCTAACATTATTCAAGCTTATTTTCCTTGGATTTTCCAAGTAGATTAATTGCAATATTTTAAATATTGCAATAATTTAATAAATAACAAAAATACAAATAGATATTTTGTGAACAGACAAGGCACTCATAAGAATTTATTGGCTATATATCCATACACAAATTAAATTTCTTATTTTGATTCTAGTGTTTTGTAAATTTGTCACAGTGTGTGTAGCTCCACCCACTTTCACCTGTACCCACAATGCCAGACATCTTTCATATTGGTATTAATATTGTTATTATTATCACCAAATGTACTGCTAAAGAATTATACACTGGACTACTAAAGTAATAGTGAAAATTTTTCCATGTAATCTTATGTGTATTAAACTTCTTTAATATTTAATTGACAGAAACCTAACTCAAAGTAGAGAAATTGAAAAAGAAAAGGTCAATTTCACAAAAACTGAGGACAGGTGTGGAAGTAACATAGGCATAAAAGTGGATCTGGCGCTCATGTTCTATTCTTAAAAGTGTACTTGTCTTGCTTCTCTCTGTGTTTTGGCCACATTCTCTGCTACTATAGACAGGTTTTATTCATGTGGTGGGGAAGGGTGGTGAGAGTGCTTAAACTCTTTCTTGCAATGGGAACCCAACAGCAAGAGAATAACTTTTCACCTTCCTAGCAAAGAAAGAATGTCTCAGCCTAGTTTAAATTATGTGCCCATCCTGGAACCCAATCACTGGACAGAACAATGAGACAGTCTGATTAATAAGGTCTAAAACATAAGCCTTCTCCTAAATCTGGGAGTGACTGGGATAATATGGTTGACAGGTCCACAGTTACCACAAGAAATAGAAATGTAAATAGTTCCCAAAGATAGAGGTTTAAAGGACATACAAATTCAAGAGATATGCACTATACCATTTAGCAAAGTATTCCTATTTGATTCTGGTACTTTTGAGCTCCCCAGCAAAAGTATGCAGTATGTATTTATTTATTTATTTATTTATTTATTTATTTATTTATTTATTTATTTTGAGGTAGAGTCTCGCTCTGTCACCCAGGCTGGAGTGCAGTGGCACGATCTCGGCTCACTGCAACCACCACCTTCCGGATTCAAGCGATTCTCCCACCTCAGCCTCCAAAGTAGCTGGGATTACAGGCGCTTGCCAACACGACCGGCTATTTTTTGCATTTTTAGTAGAGACAGGGTTTTGCCATGTTGGCCAAACTGGTCTCAAACTCCTGACCTCAGGTCATCCACCCGCCTCAGCCTCCCAAAGAGCTGGGATTACAGGCATGAGCCACTGTGCGCGTCCAAAAGTAAGCAGAATTGTAAACGTTCTCTGATTCACCCAGGAATAGCTGATGAACATATATAACAAGTTTCAACTAACAACTTCACAGACACAATCATATTTGCTTCATGTAGTTTGAGTAGGTAGACTTTTGTCACTAAGAGACCTGATTAACAATGTTTTCCACATGTTGTTCAATTATTATAATTATTCCAAATTAAAAATAAAAAAACAGATCCCAATGAGAAAAGCAAAGCAGGTCCCGATTTTGATCAATTTCAACAATTCATCTTTATTCATTTATCTATTTTAATTTCTGTACTTTTCTTACCCTGCCTTTTGATAGCAACCATGCCCCCAGGTAAGTAAAGATTCCAATGCTATATTCATTTCAGTGAACATTTCTAAGTTAATTTTGTTGAATTAGACATCACTCCGTTTCCACTGGAAGACCTCCTTGTTCTTGATGAACTTACTAATTGGTAACAATATCAATAGAAAGTCGTTTTGTTCCTACAACACAGGCGAACATATTGCTCAATTTTCTGTCCATTTCGTGGAAGAAAATCAGAGTACCATTAGCCTAAGACTTTATTTGAAAATGCCAGGAACAAGAATGCTTGCTAGGAGTGTTTTGTCTTCGAAAGGGAAGGGGGAATTTTATAAAGCTTTAGCAAGAGGGATTATACAAAATTCAGCTAATTGGGAAATAGTTGGTCAATATCAATTCTGAGAAGATGGTGAAATTGTTATGTGAATTTGTAGCTGTTTATTGATCAATTCAAATGTAACAAAGGTGAGGAGGAAGAGTTAGGTGCTTACTCATGTATAAATTAGGTGGGAAGGAGCAGTTGAGAAAGGAGGGGGACAAAAACATGCAAAGGCCACAGTGGACAATACAGTCTTTCAAGAGCTCTTACAATTGTATTCCAGCTTATGAGGTATGAACTCATCTCCCCTCACTTATTTTTTTGGTAATAATGTCTAGATTACATGTAAATAGAATTGTATTTACCTTCTCTTATTTATGTACAAGAAGATATAACTTTTGGGATTTTTAAGTTGTTTGTACTTAACCCAATCAACAACCAAAATAAAAACAAAACAAACCCATTTTTTAAATCCCCTTTTTACTTTCACAGTTAAAAGAATTAGAGTATTCTCCTGTAACTTTGTTCTATGCTCTAAAATAACTTATAATTGGATAATAAGAAATATATAAGGCTTGCTTAATACATGAATATAATATATAATGTAATATAATTCAATGATGAATACCTATTCTAATTTATTTTGAATTCCTTTGAGATCTATACTACCTTTAAAACATATTACATGGAAATTAGCATCAGTAATTCTGTTCATTGGAAGCTATGTAATAGGAGCCCTGAAAATGTGTAGTAGCTGAATAATACACATTTGGAAAAGTATCAAGTAGTGGCATTTGTCATATAACATGCACATTGGTAATAATGGTTATCAGGTAATGCAAGATAATAATTCAATATGACAGCCTAATTTGAATCAACTGATTGTTTTATTGAACAACGTAATTAAAATATGTCCAATCTATTGGTATTTAAATGTATTTATATGGTGACAAAGCGGAATAAACCAACATTTAGAGGTTCCCCGTCAACATCATAAAACAACATGGAAAGAAAAGCAAAGAAACCAAGTGGGAGGTCTGTGCACACAGTGTTCATTAGACCCACATTATGTTTGGTTAGACTGGCTTTGAAAACAGAGCTTTTGTATAAATAATAAATACAGTCCCCACAACAGAGAATATCCCTGTTATGATAATAATAACAAATGAAAACATATCAACTAATTCATTTCTGACAAAAGACTGGAATAATCTGGGTTAGCATAAATGTTCTACTTTGTAAATATTTCACTGTCAACATATATTTTCAACAAACAATTATGTAATACATAGTACCATTGTTACTAGGAAGTTATCTAGAATTCTAATACTTAAGGTTTCCTCAAATATCATTGCCTGTCATTGGATTAAACTGATAACATACAGTAAAAATGACCTGAAGTAGGAAGACTGTGACCAAATAGTTCTTTATAAGAGTGCATTTAAATATGTCTTCTTTCCTGGCATAGAGCCTTTCAGAAATAAATGCAGCAGGTGAGAAATAATGCACCATCAATCAAAGACACTGGGCACCTTACTGCCCAACCTTCTCCAGTCCTGCAGAAACCCAGTAACTTCAAACTCTCTTGCCCGTCAAGATGAATTATTCCATAGTGGTTAGACACAGATTCTAGAAGCAGCTACTTTTGTTCAGACCTCAACTTTATCATTCACTGCCTTTAAGACTTTGGACAAATAACTTAAAATACCTACCTTATAAGGCTTACCTTCACACAGCAAATTACAAAAGTAAATAAAAACCAATCCCATGTTGTTGTTGTGATGGTTAAAAGATTGGGTATGTACAAAGTGCTAAAGACGGTGCCTGGTTCATATTTTGAACTGTGTAGATGTGAGTTCATATTATTGTTTATTCCTGTTCTAGGTGTCCACACCATCTTTCTATGGAGGAAAGCTTTTAAATAAAGTTTAAGTATGAGCCTAGGCAGAGACAAAAAATTGGGTGACTGATGACTAGTTTGAATATGTCAGGGAAGAAAACTGTTTAAGAAAGATGGTAATATCCACCAAACTGCAACCCTCCAGGAGCATACAATCAGAGAACAATTAAAGGTCAGATTTTATTTTCTTGCTTTTTTTTTTTCTTTTCCATAGACTACTTTTCAAGTACAATTCTATGGGGCTACTTTCAATGTAGTTTTGACTTACAGTCTCAGTTCTCAGTCTGCCTCCAAGCAAATGCTCAGAATATGTCTGAATTTTGAAGATACATTTTCATTTTACAGAAAAAATAACAATTAAAAAATAACAAATTTATCTTTCATAGGTCACACAACTCATACATAGGCAATCCCATAATAGAATCAACTAATTAAGCTTTTGATTTACATTTCATACGCTTCCCCTTGTTCTAAGGCTTTGAATAATAAAACTCTCAGGTTGAAATACTTCCATTTGGAACTCCATTATATGAAACCAAACCAATCAAGGATATATTCAGTAAAAAATAATTTAAAATGTGAGCAACACAAAAGCAAAAAATATAAGTACTAGAACTGACCATACTGTCCAAGTTGAAGTCTCAAGGTAGTCCAAATTTCTAAGGAAATTTCTTATTCTAAAGTCTTTAAAAAGTGTGCTTTCTGAAGTCAGTTAAATTTCCTCCTCTGGTGTTCTATCTCTCATTGTCAATAGTACCATTCTTGCAATGTGAATGGCAATCTGGAGATTCATTCTAGACTTTATCTTTCCTTTCCTTACCTTTCCTTTCAAATTATTATACTGCAAAATGTCTTCATTTCCTCTCTAGCTCCCTCTTTCGATTATTTCAATTCAAGATTCAACCAGTTTTGCTGAATTGCTTCCTGACCTTCTTTCTCAATCATCTTGCATCAAAGTCAGGAAATTCCAAAACCTTAACATGAAACATAAAGGCCCTGCATAATGTGACCCAACCCACGTTTCCAATTTTGTTTCTTACTACCCTCTACCGGCACCCCACTTCGTCACTGCAGCCTACACAACTGTTGTCCAGAACTCTAGTGTTAACATGTTTTCATGTTTCTATGCCTTTATATATTATTCCCATAGTCTAAAATGTGCCTTTCTTCCTCTTATTCTTCAGTCTTTTAGATCAGATTCAAATAGTTCTACCACTGAATTTCCATATTCTGGGTTGGTTACTGGGTTAATTAGTGTTTTGTTACACTATTTTCTGCTCAGACCTCTTTCTCGACCTCCCACAAGAAGTAAGAGGACATGTAGCCCCAGCTTGGAAAGTCACAGTATACCCACTGCTCTGGTAATTGATATTGGTCTAGGACTATTGTAACCTGTCCATTGAGAATCCCTTTCTGAGATTTTTCTTATTGTACCAACATGGGAACTCTCTGTTCTTCCTGGCACATAGAGCAAGAAACACGTGAGCCTGGGTAAGTCAGTGGCTATATTCTCTATCATAAGAGATAGCCTGTCAGTAGGAGCAAGAATGATGCCAAGTAAAGCGAAAAGACAGGTAGAAAAGTAGTGTTGGCAGAGTTTAAATTTCCTTTACAAACGCGGAGGTCCTCAGAGATGGCTGCTTTCCTATAGAATTTCCTTTGATTATGAGAGCTTCTTTGTTATCTTTCCAATGCAGCTTTGCTTTTGCATAAGTAAGTTATTAATAGTTGGATTTCTGTCACTGGCAACTACAACGTCCTGACTAATAAAAATACCCACCCTTGACCACATGCTATTAGAGTACTCTCATAGTCTACTGTATTGAATTTATTTATTTTCTCACATATTCCCTAAATAAAACTGAGTACTTTTTGGGGGTGATGGGTGGGACTTCATATCTGATTCTACAAAATATTAGCAGAATAAAAATATATAATTGTTGAATAAATATGTTAACAAAAGACTAAATAGCAAGCTTTAAAAATAAAGCAAATGAAACTTCATTACGTGTAGTTATGAATTGTGAATAAATACATTTTTATAAATTAACTTTTGGGGATTTTCATAATAAAATTTATTAGCTATATTATTTGGTCTCACTTGTCATATACCCCAATGTTATCCTTTTGCAGATGAAAGATATAGGTTCAAAATGATGGAACTTCACCAAGAGCACATGGTTGATACGTGAATTTTTTCAATCTTAAATTTAGTGTAAGTGTAATTACACTACAACAGTTAAAAAGGAAGATTTTTAAAAAGTAATTCCATGAGTTAAATTAGATACAATTACTTACTCATCTTTGTTAGTGTCATTGCTTTCACTTATGTATAGTTTCCTTTATTGTTTCTGCATTAAATGATGAAGTTCCCAGGAATTAAAACTCTAACCATTATAAAAATACATTTATTTTCCTTTTATGTATTTATGTTTGTCCAACAGGGAGTAGATCAATAGTAAAGAACAGAGTGAACATGTCAAGTTGACGCTCCAGGACACTTAATTGATTCTTTTTTTTTTTTTTTTTTTTTTTTGAGACGGAGTCTCACGCTGTTGCCCAGGCTGGAGTGCAGTGGCACAATCTCGGCTCACTGCAAGCTCCGCCTCCCGGGTTCCCGCCATTCTCCTGCCTCAGCCTCCTGAGTTGCTGGGACTACAGGCGCCCGCGACCGCTCCCGGCTAATTTTTTGTATTTTTAGTAGAGACGGGGTTTCACTGTGGTCTCGATCTCCTGACCTTGTGATCCGCCCGCCTCGGCCTCCCAAAGTGCTGGGATTACAGGCTTGAGCCACCGCGCCCGGCCTCACTTAATTGATTCTTAAGCTTTTGACATTTGCCCCAAGTGTATATTATAAGCACCACCCATCAAAACTTTTTAAAGATGTTTCCTATAGTAAAAGTAAACAGTAAAAACTGATGTGAATCAACCTTACAAAACATCTCTGAAATAGACATCTCACAGAACACTTCATGATAAATGAAATCTTTCAAAAATATGCATATATATTTTAGTCTGAAAGTTGTAAGTAATTCTAAATCAGATAAAGAGCATGTGAGATTTTAAAAGGCAATATGCACTTTTCTTTTTAATAAAAATATTATTTTCTTTAAAAAAATTAATATTAAGCTGTGATATGGTTTGGCTGTGTCCCCATCTAAATCTCTTCTTGAAATGTAACTCCCATAATTCCCTCGTGATGGGAGGGACCCAGTGGGAGGTCACTGAATCGGGGGGCAGGTCTTCCTTATACTGTTCTCCTGATAGTGAGTAAGTCTCACAAGATCTGATGGTTTTATAAAGAGGAATTCCCCAGCACAAGCTCTCTCTCTGTCTTTGCCTGGCACCATCCATGTAAGATGTGACTGGCCCCTCCTTGCTTTCTGCCATGATTGTGAGACCTCCCCAGCCATGTGGAACTGTAAGCCCTTAAATCTCTTTTTCTTCCCAGTCTCGGGTGTGTCTTTATTGGCAGCATGAAAAGCAGACTTATACAAGCTGTTTATACAAAAATTCCATCAAAGCAAAGTTAGGGATTTATTTAATCAATTTAGTATCTGCATAAAACACCTTTATTGTACTCATTCACCACATCTATTTTTTCAGGAAAAAATTCACCATAATATAAAAATACACCCCAAATTGGATCACTTCTCACCATCTCCACTGCTGTCACCTTCATTCAGCCTCCATCATCTTTTACTGGATACCTGGATCATTTCAGTAGGTAGTTCAGTAGAGTCTTAACTAGTAAAACTCTTGGTGTTTTACTGTCTTGGACACCCCTCCTTCCACTTTCAGTATTACACAAATTTTCCCAAAGGGATCTCGGTAAAATATAACTTAAATTTTGCCTCCCCTATGTCTTTTTTTTTTTTTTTTTTTAATGACAGAGTCTCATTCTGTCACCAGGCTGGATTGTAGTGGCATGATCTCAGCTCACCGCAACCTCCACCTCCTGGCTTCAAGCGATTCTCCTGACTCAGCCTCCCGAGTAGCTGGGACTACAGGTGCCCGCCACCACACTCAGCTAATTTTTGGATTTTTAGTAGAGACCAGGTTTCATCATGTTGTCCAGGATGGTCTCAATCTCTTAACCTCGTGATCTGCCCACCTCGGCCTCCCAAAGTGCTGGGATTACAGGCGTGAGCCACCGCGCCTGGCCTCCCCATGTCTTTAGAGTTTCTTCCTATACACTCTAGCCCAAGGTTATCTCTCGGATTTCCAATTACTGAATCACTCTAACCATGTTCCCAGCCACCCACTTTGCGTTACTATTCTGTGAGCACATCATACATGCCCATGGATAAGGGCATATGCTTTTTCTTCTCTCTGTCTCAAATGTCTGTGCCCTTATTTAGAGATGTTACTTATTTACTTCCTTCAGCTATCTGCACAAATATCAGCTGTTCAGAAGGACCTTGAGAGGGCATCCTATATAAAATTAGTTATACTCCTGTAACATTCTTTGCTTTCTTAGAGCAAATATCATCAGCTAACATATTGAATTATTATTTGCCTATTTTCTATCTCCATTCTTATAACACATTGAATTATTATTTGACTATTTTCTATCTCCATTCTTATAATATAAGCTACATGGGGCCAGGGATACTGTCTGTTTTGTTTACTGCCATATCCTCAGAAGCAAATGAGTGCTCAAAAATATTTACCAGATAAAAGAATAAATGAATTAAAAAATGGAATAACAGTATTTATTTCCATACTGCAGCATTTAAATATATTTATAATCATTTCTAACTGTTGTGATTACTTCAATCATTTTCATTTCAAAGTTTGTAGATTTTATTCTAAATAAATTGTATACATTCTAAAATTGGAGTTAAATGTGTGATTTAATGTAAATATGACATTTATTTATTTTTCTTCCAGGTTTGTGAGTTTGAGAGTGTATTCTTACTAATTTGACTCCTCATATTAGACCACAGGCCTAGCCAACGTCTTGATTACATACTTGTGAGAACTTTTAAAGGCGAGAACTTAACTAAGCCATTGCCAGGTTTCTGTTCCACAAAAAAAAACAATTAAAAAAATAAATTTACATTGTTTTAGGCTGCTAAGTTTTGGGATAAATTACTATGCTGCAATAGATCACTAATACAGAGAAGATAATTTTGCATATATTTATCTGCACATAGAACTTCAAAGGTAAAATTTTTGGTCTTTAAAAATATTCATTTGTTTATTTTTGGCAGTGTAGAAATTTATCATTAGCATAGTATTATTTCTTCCAAAATATTTTTTTCTTAATCATGAAAGGTATCATCACCCAGTTCTGGGAACAATCAAAACACCTTAAAGCTTTTTCATTTTTTCTTAATATAAGTTGTTTTAAAAAATCCCAGAATATATTATATGTAAAGGTTAAACATACTTTGGTTTGTCTATTATGCTCAATTGGCTTCCCACATAGTCTTTTATTGTTTCTAAAATAAATTGCTTAACTGTGGAACTTTCCATTTGCTATCTCTTGTAGAGCCTTTTTGATAGTTTATTCTGTTCATTTTTGTTTTGGGCACATCCCTGAGATTACTCTTTGCCCACACAATCTGTCACCTAATTTTATGGCCAACTTATTTTTTTCTTTGTGACTCACTATTGTTTTCCTTTGATGAACAGGAATTTTTTTTTTTCCCCCACAGTGATACATCAACTTTTCCTCTTTTTCTTTATTTATCTAAGACCTTGTATACCAAATTAAAAAAAAAAAATACAATGCCAAAGATCATCACGGCTTTAGGGATTGCTATTATACTTCAGCAAATTTAATTTAGCAGATTTGTGTTATGATACAATAGTAGATCATTTGTAAAAATAAGAAACTCAAGAGGGGCTTTTGTTATGGGAAAAGAGTTGGCTATAGCTAAAGCTAATTGAATTTAGAAGCCACAAAACCAGCATCATTATGCTAGAATTTCTGACTCTACACCTCCTTGAAAAGAAGTGGATGATCAATATCTTGACTAGGAAAAGAAAATTGGGACCAAGTAAAGCATGTTTAGTTCTCATCAGGTTGGGATTGAAAATGGAGAGTAATTATTTCAAGATAATATCACCTTAGAAAGAAAGCAATTAGTATCCCCTTTGCTGCTACTGGTGAATTGCATCAAATCGCTATGTAATTAAATGTTTACTGTAACCTGGCCTAACCCTTCATTTCACTGGATTTGTGAAATAAAACTACTGTATTTCTTTCCCCCATCACTCAGCAGGATATGTCTCTGTGTATAACTACAAAGAGAGTTTAATTATGTGTCTTCAGTATGACACAGTTCAAACTATTGTTTGTCCTTGGAATTGTTTACCATTAGATATAAGAAAATAAGAAAGAGAAATCAATAGAATGATGTTTGCGATCCTAAACAACAAAAATATTTACTTTCTTATTTCAAGTTATTTTCTACACAGGAACTAACTTTCAATTCAGCAGATACATTCTATTGTAAATGATTAGCATCCTGATTTCATGCACATTTAAGTTTTAGTTGGAGCTAAGTAAAAAAAAAAAATGGTTTAATAGCAGTAATTTTATATTGTTCAACCTAGCAGGATACCTGATCTCAAATTATTCTTTAAAGAAACTTTAGCCTACATTTGAATTATTATTCATTTGAAATGAATATTTGCTTCTCAAACTGTTTGGAAATGAATTGAATACTTGTCTATGAAAACATTTTGTCTTTTCCAAACTCAGTTATAATCATATATTTTAGCATATCTACAGATTTGAGGCAACACAATTTTTTTTTGAGGCAACACAATTTTATATATAACACCAACTAGCTTACCTCTTAGTCTGTGTGGGGGTCTACAGATGGAACAGACTCACATTTGTGTTGCAGGTGTCTATAATTACCTATGAAAATATGAAATAGCCTTTTGAAGCCAGGACTGAACTTCTCTTCTCAGCGGAACATGTGGTCAAATTGATTTTTCAACATAATCCTTGCAGTTATAAGATGAAAATTGTAGTGTTAAAGATCAACTTTGGCAAATTAAAGTTTTAAGGAGTTTATTTCAGCAGACAGCAAAGGAACCCAGTGTTAGAGTTTCCTCATTCTAATAGCTTTCCATCTAATTATTGTAACATTAGAAAAGTTAGAATACATAATCAGGCCAAATGAAACCAATTTCTACACGAAATACCTTCATTAGCATTCTGATATATGATCTAGATTTTTCATATAATATATTACATAAATCAGTATATGCACATGCATTATATCTCATGTATTGTGTGTGTCTACTATATTGTGTGTGTCAGTGTGTGTGAATGTGTATTTGGTTGCATAGAAAAAAGTGTATGGTTGATGGACCTGTTAGCATTTTCTTTTTCTGAATTCTTGTTACTCTGATATCCTCTATCATATTGTATCTATTAACATTTTAAGGCAAAGACTAATTACCAATGATACTCTCATATTTTTTTGAAATATGAGTGTCTGTATATTATTCTAATACCAGCACATAAATATGTGCTTCAACTCATGTACAATTAAATATAAAGGAAATTGACATTTGTCTAGTGAATTAAAGGAAAAATAGAAATTAGCTGGCTACTTAAAGCAATAAATAAAGGCAGAAGAAAATAAAAGATTATAGATTAATTTAATTACTTCCTAATTAATCTAAGACAATAATTGCTAAAACTACAATTATATTCAAACTAGGAAAATCACTTTCCAAGAATGTTCTATAAAATACTATTTTAGTGGATCTTTTAGGTGTAACAGAAAAAAGAAGTTCAGTAACCCAGTAAGTTTAGACATACTTAGCTTGAGTGAAGCAGGTTTTGTTGTTGTGGTAGTTTGTTATTGTGTATTTATTTGGGTGTATTCTGACATTAGACCTTCTCTAATCTTGTAATCTACTAATGTTCATTGTAAATATCCAATACCATATGGTAGTGTTACCAGAAAAATTGGTCTTCATCCAGACCCCAAGAGAAAGTTCTTGGATCCCACATACGAAAGAATTCAAATAGAGTCACAGAGTGCAGTGAGAAGAGACAGTGGATTGCTAGTTTAATGGGCATCCCCTTTCTGAGAACACCCATTACAGAGTAGGGCATCCTCACAAAGCAGGCAAAGAAACACATTGGCTTTAAGTTTTTCTTCTATTGTGGTCTTGTCTATGTAAAGACTAAACTAAGCTTTGACTAGGTGCATTTGGGCTGATAGCATGAAAGTATTTATTATTCTATTGATTTAAAGAAAACTATCTTTGACATTTTAGTGTGTAAGTACATCAAAGCATAACTATAAATATCTTGAAAGCACATATTGTTATGGGTATTGGGACATCTGGACTTTTTGTCATTGTAGGAGTGTGCCCTTGTAGGTATACTTAGACTGTTTCCTCAACTATAAGCATCTTAGGATCATGGGTTATGAGTGGAAAATAATGCACCTTGCTAGTCTTTAAGATTTATGTGATTTAAAAATGGTGTCACCTTGGTTATCCTAGGCTCCTGTTTCCCTAAGAGTAGGATACAATATTTCCCATAATTGTTGGCCATGGACATCCTTTACTCTGTTGAAAGAGCTGACTAATATTTCAGTGAACAATTCCTGGCAAATGCTTGTGTAAAAATATCAAAATATTTTCCTTGAATGTATTGCATGTTGTTTATTGTAGTAGATTCTAAATATAGACTAGACTGTAACCGTTTATGCAGATTTTTTTTTTTCTTGAGACGGAGTCTCACTCTGTTGCCCAGACTGGAGTGCAGTGGCACTATCCCAGCTCACTGTAACCTCCGCCTCCCGAGTTCAAGCAATTGTCCTGCCTCGGCCTCCCAGATAGCTGGGACTACAGGTGCACGCCGCCATACCTGCCTAATTTTTTGTATTTTAGTAGAGACAGGGTTTCACCGTGTTGCCCAGGCAGTCCACCCACTTTGGTTTCCCAAAGTGCTAGGATTGCATGCATGAGTGCCCGGCCTATACAGATTTTTTAATGTCACAGCATTACCTGTCTTAAAGTCTTTAAATTTAGTGACCTTCGTGGCTCCTACTTCTTAGCCTCCAAGGTATTTTTATATTAACTTATATTGCGTAAGCATAAACTCTGAAATATTTCTCTTTTATTACATTTTTTAATCTTACTTCTTTCACTTTTTTACTTGATTGAACAAATTCCCCATTACTGGTCATCACAGTCAGTATTTACATGCACCTCTCTCTTTTCCCTACTTTAGTTTTGTGTATCAATGTAGCCAATTGAAACTCCAGGCTTGGCTATTTTCATAATAGGCTTACTACTCCTATAAAATCTCTCAGAAACTATGGGCCTGCTTCTACTCTTTCCTTCTTGTCAATTTCCAAATATGAATCATATACACAGAAAACTTACTTGACAATCACCCTACCCCCAATTTCCCTAAGAGCAGAGCCTTATTGAAAGAAGTCTCAAAACTATGCTAATAAAGTAGGCATCCCTACTGAGCCCTCACTGCTACTCTGAAATCTTTGTGTGTGTGTCTTATTGATAACATTATCAAAGTTTGCACATAAACTATCCCAGACCTTCTTAACTCTCCTGAAAGTACATATCTCACTTTGAAACCCTAAGAAAATGACCATGTCTTCTAATTTTTAGAGAATTCAAAGTCATTCTTAGAACATATGAAAAAATACAATATCAAAAATAAAACAAAACTTAAAAAAAAACAATAGAAAAAAGTCATTCTTCCTAATTCATTTTATTACCCAAGAATATGGCACTATTCTATTCGCCAGGACTAATCCTCTGTATGCATTTGCATCTCACTGTTCCTTAACTTTCTCCAGGACTCTATTTTATTGGTCTTCTTGCGCATACCTGTTTAATCTTTTTCTATTTTTTACTTCCTTCCCTTCAGTTTTAACTGTTCATACGTCAATCATCAGGAAATATCAAATTATTTCAATTCATTTCTTTCTTCCTCAGCCCCCAGACCACTTCTTTTCCAAAAACTAGTTCACACATACTAACTCCCCTTTCCCAACACTCCTTCTCTCAATTAATAGTAATATGATCTTCACCACATTCCTGAAAGTTGATTCTCTAGTCAGCAGTTAACTTCCTTTTCAACAAACTTGATACCTCTTTCATTTCTCATCCTAATTGTGTATGAACAGTTGGCCTATTGAGTGTCCCTGATTATTTGGCTTCTTTTCCTGTTTGGCCCTCAGGATCTTGCATTATTCAGTTTTTTCCTACCTCTCTGTGGTTTCTTCTTTGTCTGCTTCACTGATTCACGATTCTACTGTGTGTATTTATGTACTCCACCAGCTGCTGATCTCATCCATATCCATACCTTCAATTTTCATGCTCTATGGTATTGCTTCTTAACTTTGGCTGCATACTGGAAAGGTTTTTTAAATTATTAATGATTATATTTACCCCCAAGTATCCTGATTTAATTGATCTGGGTATAGCATAGATATTGGGATAAAGTCATTATAATGAACAACCTAGGCTTAAGTAACTACTCTGTGGATTTCTCTTGGTTACAGCAATTGACTTGTCAATTCAAACAATGCCTCAAAAATCAATAAATCTAAATCTGTAATATTTTATCTGTTTGTGATCATACTAAGTTCTGATGAATTTACAATTTTATATTATTTTTTGTCTTCTAGCTCCGCTATAACACACATATTCAAATGCTTTCTTACAGATAATATTACTGAGCATCTCATATATTTTGCTCAGTAACTCCAACCATAGCCACCTGTTAACACCATATTGCCTCCTGCTTAGACTTTTACTATTGTATCTATTCTGAATAATATTTTCAAAAAACAGTTTGATTATATTATTGCCAATTTGTTAGCTACTAAAATTAAATACAAGTTCATGCAACATATATATTCTCAGTCCCCAAACCTGTTTCATTTAACAAGACTAGACTCCTCAGATCTTTTGCTTCTTCACTCATCTTTTTATCCCATTGCTTATACAGTTTTCTTCTCTTTATGTCCAACTTTCCAAGTCCCTTGGGGTCCAAACTAAGATCTTTGATTTAGTTTCATATCTGATCTTATTATAGTGGGAAATTTGCTTATCCTCTTTTGGTCTCAGGTTGGTTGCTGGGGTTTTATTTTACATCTATAAAGTTGAGATGAGATCTTTCAGAGTTGTAAAACTGAAATAAGATAGTAATTGCAAAGTTCCTAGCTAAATATTAGTCCTCAAAAATGTTAACTACCTTTCCTGATCTTTCCTTCCATACAGTCCTAAAAGTTGTGTCATGTTAATTTTTATTATCCTCACTCAACTCTTTTATGGTTGTGTGTTTTGCCTCCTGAACAAGCGCTTAGGGACTGTGCCCAGTCTTGAATCATACTTCTTTTGTTACTACCACATACTTAACATGTATTATATTCATTGTAGGGCTCATCAAATATTTGTTGAATGGATTTTGCTAAGTAAATTAGGAAATCTTCAATCAGAGTACAAACCAAAGCTTTGCAAGTCTAAATTATGAAGGATTTTTGTGGGAGCTTCTAATTTGTGGCTGAAAGAACAGAGCCAAATAACTTCCAGTATTAAAACACACACACACACACACACACACACACACACACACAGAGAGAGAGAGAGAAAGAGAGAGAATAAAACAAGGAAAGGAAAAAATCAATTAAAATAATTTCTGGAAATCAAAATGCAGATATGGTTTAAAACTGGATCTTATTCTCTGCCTACAGTTTTAACCATATGGAAATGCTGGGAGAAAAATAACTGATGTGTCTCAGTTTCAACATCACTAAATGTAGGTAAATTGTTTTTAACTTTCTTCCATATGAGTTATGATGTTTGGCCAATGTCATGAATGAAATATACTTTGAGATTTCTGTAAAGCATCAAGAAACTGCTGTATTAAAGTGAGATTATTACTGTATATACTATAAATATTATGTAGGTGTGTTTCTTCCAATATTTACAATATTCAATTTCTTCTTCTAATTTTTTTCAGTGTTTCATTTCTCTTTTTTACTTCATCAAGACAAGCAAAGTACCAGTGCTGTACATTAAAAATACACAAATACATCACTCACACCGCATCAACTCCTACAGGCAAAAGGGCTTTTACTAAACATTGCTCCTCTTCGAAGCACATAATCACAGCTAAATGTATCAAGAGCCATCTGCTGGTCCAATGTAGCCAACTCCAATTAGCAAGATGTCTATTAGTGTCCATATTTCCAGGCCACTGAAGCTGAAGAGCTTGCCAAGGCCTTCTTGCCACTGGTCGAGGTAGAAATGATCTGCTCCAAAGCCACCAAGGGTGATGCTTAGAGCCAGAGCAATAGACCACTTACAGCCTCCAGCCCAATTTCAGTACAGCATTTTGAAAAAAGTAGTTACCCAAGTCATGAATGTGTTGATCAAGCAGTTGGCAGCATAATGTAGTTGAGGACAGGACTTTATGCAGCTGGTAGAATTGAAACATTCATATTCTGTTTCTGGAAGCTTCCAGCAAAATCAAGTCATGTTGATGATAAAGTTACTTTGGTATTTTAACTCTTAATCAACACAGGCAACTGAAGGTTTCACTGTACAGTCAAAAGTGACTAGCTTCCCATAGACACAGGGGACATTTGTTGTGCAGTCTATAAAGTCTGCAGAATATCTGCTACACAAACGTAAAAGGTGGAATTTCGGTACTTTCACTGCCCAACAGGAAGTAGCACTGTGAGAGTAAAAGCAGCACATGGCACGGGCAGTGGGCATCCCACAGCTGAGCTGTTACAGCCACCCATAATTTTGAGTTATTAGTCATAACTATTTTTGTTTTCATATCGTTTATTATACTATGATCTACTCTCCCTCCTCTGACTCTCTTTGCTAAATGCGCTACCTGAAGTTCAGGTCTATCCAAATTCAGCTTCCTCGCCCATCCCGAGTTGTGTGCTTTAGGTTACCGATGAAACCTCAAGATGTCTTTGTTATAATTAGAGTACAGTCAACTCTCAATTATCTATGATAATGGATTGCTGGGAGAGCCTGAATAAACAAATTGGTTTGGAGATTTGTCACCTTGATTGAACTCTTTCTCCCAAGCTGTCCCTTGGGAGTGGTAGAAAGGGTAGGGTGAGGGAAACAAGCAGGCCAACTCCTCACAGTGACTCATGCTCCAGAGGGTAGCTTCACAGATAACTTCTGGAATGTCCCTGTGTCACTCCTCTCTTAAAGATGAAAGGACTGAAAAAGCTGAGAGCCACTAGCAACAAACATTCACTGAGTGAATGAATGAATGACAGGATTTACTTGATGTGGTTCCCGTAGAGAAGAAGTGTCATCTTTCACTTCCATTACAAGTTTGGAGTGAATAAATGCACTCACTGAAGAAACACTGTGGTAGTGCAAATGCTTCATTAAGGAGGCTCTACATAGACGAGGTACATTTCTGTCAGTGCTCATACATCATGGACAATTTAAATATATTCACTTCAATAAAGCAACAGACCAACAAGTAAACATTTTAAAATTAATGCTATATAAGGAACAATGCTTCTATAAATATTGCCCAATGTTTATAAATATTGCCCAGTATTTATAACCATTTCTCTCCTGCTGCTTTGGAAATAACTGGTATTTTCCCATAGGAGATACACAGAAAAATGTGAACTGTTTGTTGAAATAGATAAAAAGGTACAGATCTTCTAATTGTGCCTCTAGTTGTCAAACGACTCATGAATTTGAATCCAATCAATGTTCATCAAACATATGTCAATTGTAGGCATTTTTCTAGTGACTAAGCATGAAGAGATAGTTGAACAAAGATAAACAGGGTATTGCAACTGTCAGTTCATTGTTTCTATGGATACCTGGTGTAAGTAACAGGAGAATTAAACTCCAGGCTCAAGTTCTTCCTCGGCAATGTGATACTTTCTATGCATTTTTTTTCTAAGAAAGAGAAGATTATATTTAAGGAAAATATAATTTAGCTACAGTTGAGTATATTATTTTTCAGAATTGAGACAGTAAGTGTTGCATTAACAGAGAAATGTGAAGAATCCACTTTCCTTGAGGCAATTGGAAGAAAAAAACCACTCTGAGAGTTCAAAGGTCTTAATTTCAGTAATAATTTCACTATGAACTATCTGTAAACCTTCAGTTGTCTGGGATTCTTTTTGCTCTTGTAACATGATGGATTTGGAGTACATAAACTCCCAGACTTAACTTTAAAAAAACTATGATTAAAGAAAGATTTAATTTCGGATAAATAGATGACAAAAATTAACAGGTCTTGGAGACATTCAATATGAGTATTTGGTAGAGTAATAAGTCTAAGGAGATTCTGAAAAGGCCAATTTGAGTAACTGATATCTGGTTAACAGAGTTAACTGTTAAATCTCTCAAAATGCAGGCAAAATGAGGAGAAAGCAGCAGCCAGGGTGATTCACATATTTGACAACTGAGCACTGATTGCTTAGGAAAGCTATCATCAATCTTTTTTTCTTTTTTCTTTTCCTGACTTGTGTATTCTTGCTCTAACCATCTAGAGAAATTTCCTTGGCATTATGCATAAAAACTCATTACTCACATAGCATGGACAAAGCAGATACTCTTCAAGCCTCATTTAATTTGTCTCTATGAGGAATGATGAACACTAAGCATTGGCTCTAATTATAAATTTAAGGTAGTGGGGTAAAGCTTAAAGTACTGACTACCCATGAGCCTAGCTAATGGTGGTTTTAGGTGCAATAAGGTGGAGACGAAAACTTACAGAGCCAGTTTCAGCTGAGCTTCCATGGTGACAGAGACCTTCACAAGGTTCTATTAAGTCTATCTGTAATGACACATCATTACATCAGGCTTTGAATATTTAACTCATATCACATACTTTAATTTCATTAGATATGAGAAGCTGCTTTTTGTGTATGTATGAAAAGTCTGAAAGATTTTAAGTTCAAAATAAGCGGATAATTTTTTATTTTTATAGTAATTTGGGGATTCCTCATTCTCAGTCATTGCAATTCATTATTTTTTTGTGTGAAATAATGGCCATGTAATTTTCTTTCTAAGAATGGTATATTACTTGTGTATCCAACATGTTCATTGCTAAAATAATCCTTTTAAAATTATACATTAAGATAAAAGTAGGATCTAGTCTCTTTCCAACTGTACCATATTCAAAATGTAACTCCTTATTTGCCAAAGTTCAGTCATAAATTGCCTCCTCTCTAGCTTAACTAAAGTGAAGTAACATTAGAGGAAGATGGTTAAATGTTATTGATAAACAGATATTAAAAAATGTTATAAATGTTTCTAAAGATTACTGGTAACTCACCCCTTATATTAGGTCAAAATCCATGTCTAAGATGCATCTTAACTTAAATGCCATTTGATCCTTTTAAAAATTGTTTTTCTTAAATTTGTATAATCTGACTACCTCCATCTTCTTCAGGCTTCTGGAGTTATCTTTCCTTTTGATATATAAATAACGCCACTTGAAGCCCTCCTCTCATGTGCTATAGGTAATAAATGTTCTAATATTTCCTACGATTACCAGATGAAATGGAAACTTGCTGCTTCCATCTTTTTCCTCCAGATTTATTTTCCTATATTAGATTTTTTGTTTTTAAGAATCATATTGGGAGATTTTTGTTAAGTAAAATTGACATTTTAAATTTTGTTTGCCAGATTCTTAGCAAATATGCCTCTATTCGATACAAACTTATTGGTGTTGCTTAATATCATAGAATCATGAAGACTTTAAGTTATCAGTGTTTCGTAGTTGTTAAAACAATCCTCAAATAATTAATAAGTTATTTCATTGAAATACTTTTAGAAAGAATATACGGGAGAGTGTTTGAAAGCTCTTTTTTTACAAATAGTGGTAATATGTAGTGTATTTCATGTTGAAGATAAATACTTCATATGAAACATTGATTTCATACATTTTTCTAAAAATAATTCTAGGTATTAGATATATTTCCAAGACTGTAGAATAAAGTTTTAAATTCATATTAATATTTACTTTTCCCTGGCCTTATCAGTGAAGAACTTTGTATCCAACTAATAAACAGGTATATTGTACATGGCATTCTGTAGGAGAAGCAAAAAGGAAGGATGCAACAAAAGAAACTAGATAACTGTATTATCCATCTTTCACACAAACAGCCCATTGTGAACAGTAGAGTTAATTAAATGCAGACCAGATGCTTTTAAAAGTTTGTTTGTCTAAATGGCAATTACAACCTCCACATACAAACAAGAAAATTAAAAATAATACAGGACACCATATTTGTAATGATTATAGTACACATATCACTTTTAGTCATTAACTGGGTTCTCCCATATTATAATTTGTTTTCTGCTCAGTGTTTTACTTTCCCCAGCTTCTCTCAACTCCACTTTTTCTGAGAGGTGGACATGAATCTTTTTTATTCTCCAAAATATTATAAAAGAATACTTCTGCATGAAAAGAATGCTAATGAGGTTTGAGGATAATGACTCAAGTGAAGCTCAGAAAAGGAACAATTTAATTCAAAGTGTGACCACAAAATCCATTGCCAACTTCTCACTAGGAGTCACCTGCCTACTATCACTTTATAAGGCTCAAAACTCAATATTGCAGCGTTATTTTTAATTTTTGATCACTTTTTTTTAAATTTTACATCCCTTTGTTAAAATTTGAATCCTCTATTCCACCATAGTTTCTTAAGCAATTTTTTTCAAATAAACAAAAATAATTACTCATACAGAGTACCTAAGACAAAACAACACAAACCACTGAGATAAATTTTTACACTTGCCACAGAAAGTTTTCCTTTGTATAGCAATTTAAATTTTGTCCTGATCGATAGATTTACATAATAATTTTTGTGTTACAATCTTTTGCATTTTTTGGAAATTAGTTTTTATTGTAACACTCTTGATGTTATCTGTTATAAAATATGTGTTTAAAAATAAGATATTTGTACTGTACTTATAATAATACAGTTTTTCTAAAAACAGTTTTTGAAGAATAAAATAAATACATGCTGTAATATATTTAGCCAACAACCATATGCTTTTTTTTCTGTTATATTAGCATTTTAGGTCTAAGTGTTCTCATTAAGAATTTCTAAATTTTTCTATATTACTTTTAAGCATTGAGAATTATGATTAATTTGTATGTATATAAAATATTGGTTTTCATAACAAATATTTATGACCTTTATTTCTTTATTTTGAGAAAAACATGGAATATAACAATCTGTAATTCTCCTTGACCATAACTTGATTCCTTAACATAATTAAGTATTACTGGAAAAAATATTTTTCTCTAAAAATAAGGCAGATTTTTTTTGACAAATTGTTATTCGATACCTGAGCAATAATCTTTATAATACATAAATACATCAGCCTCTCTTAACTTTGAAAATTCTGTGGTTTATTTTGGGATACGTGGATGTTACCACTGCCTTTAATTGCTCAGCTTATTTTGTGAATAGAAAATCTTTTCAATGACCATATACAGTGCAACTTTATCTTGTCTTATCAGGTGTTAGAAAACTTTTGGCTATTGCCTCAAATTAAGTATAAACATGTGGTCATCCTTCAAGGAAGAACATATGCATTGATTATAATCCTTGTGCTACATCTGATCTCATAGCTCTGTTTTTGTTCTATTTTTATCCACATACAAACTTTTTATTTCAGTGATGGGCTATAGTAAAATATTATAAATAAACTTTTATGATGGAGTGAAATTTGCATAAATACCCAAATGAAATATCAGTAGAATGAACAGATAGTTACTCTATAAATAATCGCCAAGAACTAAGACCAAAAACTGCAGCAAAACCTACTGTTCAAACTGATGGGCATTTACATATTTTCTGACATAAGTACAGTGATGCACCCTTCATTATAAAATCAAGAAAAGGACAGGTACGGTGCCTCACGTGTGTAATCCCAGCACTTTGAGCGGGTGGATCATGAGGTCAGGAGATCGAGACCATCCTGGCTAACATGGTGAACCCCCGTCTCTACTAAAAATACACACACACACACACACACACACACACACACACACACACACACACAAATTAGCCTGGCGTGGTGGCAGGCGCCTGTAGTCCCAGCTATGCTGGAGGCTGAAGCAGGAGAATGGCGTGAACCTGGGAGGCAGAGATTGCAGTGAGCCGAGATTGGGCCACTGCACTCCAGCCTGTGCAACAGAGTGAGACTCCATCGCAAAAAAAAAAAAATTAAAAAAAATAATCAAGAAAATATTGGACTAATAATAGTTGCTATAATGATAAGAGTCTACTCTATACAAGGTGAGATGCTGAGTATTTTTCATGCTACATCTCCTATCCTTAAAGCATTCCAGAAAGTTAGGCATTATTATTATCACAATTTTCCAGTTGAAGAACTTCATGAACAGAATAGTTGAATAATTTGATTAAAACCATGCAAGCAACTAGGGCTTGAACCCAAATTTGAACCGAATATGTCCGGCTTCTTAAAGGAGGCTTGTCTTAGTTATTTTGTAGAATAAATTACTTTTAATTTGAGCCAAGAAAAACAACACTTTTGGACAATTAACTAATATACAAGTCCTGTTAATGTCGTATTTGAGGAAAATAGTGTAAGACACATTAAAAAATATCTGCAGTACTCGTATGATAACAGGAGTTCCCACAATGGTCTAATTTCTTCTATCATTTTCATCTTAGATTAGACACCATTTAAAAAAGAGACAATAAGCCTTGGGTACCTGTAGTCTCTGGAGCAGCCCTTTAACACATTTCTGTTTCCCAATTACCCTTGGCTTGGGACCTAGTGCTTTTTATGTTTCTTCCAAGTCAATGAGCTCTATGGATCACTTTAAGAATGTTTGCTCTCCACATCCTTCATTTAGCTTGGTAAAGTGTTTAGTCATCAGCTTTGCTAAGTTAATAAACCACACTCTAATGCCATTTCTTTAGAATCATTTGGCTAGATATTTAAAATCACTAAAGTTAGGGCTGCAATCCAGACCACCTCAATCAAATTCACCAGGGCAAAGTTGAGGAATCTGCATTTTTAACAAGTACTCTTTGTGAGTTTGTTGTGGAAACAGGTTTGGGAATTACCTCCAAAAGACTCATGACTTGGCTTGACCTAAATTTAAAACTCCGACTCAGGATATTTTCCTCCTTAGTCGTCTTACTTTTGAACAATAAATCCCAGTTACCATTACCACCCTCATCCTCTGTGAAACTGCTATTCCTCACATTATTTGACATTTTTGTATTTTATAATTTTTTGGACGATGACTTCAGGAGTGGGGTGGTATGGGTAGATGCTAAAAGAGGGATATGTAGCTTTGATATCCATCTTCGGGCTCTTTCCCTCTAAGGTAATTTAGAGGTTTTGTGATAAGATTCGTACTTGGAAAGCAGAGCAATTACCAATCACCATGCTATGCACCTGCACTTACTTGAGAAGAGTGACTTGCAAATGTCACAGAATGCTAACAAACATTTCAAAATCTTAGTTTCAGTTCTGAAAAGGTATAAAACTTTTCTGCTCCCTTGTCTGGGATATTGCTACTTAGAATAATTTTTTGTTATTGTTGTTGAGATGAAGTCTCACTCTATCGCCCAGGCTGGAGTGCAGTGGCACAATCTCAGCTCACTGCAACCTCTGTCTCCCAGGTTCAAGCGATTCTCCTGCCTCAGCCTCCAGAGTAGCTGGGACTACAGGCACGTGCCACCAAGACTAGCTAATTTTTGCATTTTTTTAGTAGAGACAGGGTTTCACCATATTCACCAGACTGGTCTCAAACTCCTGATCTCGCGATCTGCCTGCGTCGGCATCCCAAGGTGCTGAGATTACAGGCGTGAGCCGCCGCTCCCGGCCTAGAATAAATTTTAAAACTTCAAAAATAGTATTTGAAATGGAAGAACCATACCTTGATTGTATATCTTAGTACCAATGTACTTGCCCTGAGTAATGGAAACAGGAGAGGAAGTAGTGTTCTTTTCAAATAAAGTATGTAAGCAATACTTTACCTGTAATAGACATTTAACTTTTCTTTCATTACTTACAATAATAAGGGTTAACATCTATAGAATAACTATAAAGTTCCCGACACTATGCTTGCCCTTTAGTTACATATCTAATTTTATTAACATTTATTGGTAAATATTAGGTTCTAATCTCTGTTGGGCACTAGAGATATTAAAATAAATAATACAAGTTACTATTCTCTCCACCTCTGTTTCCAGAATAGCTTTTTCTGTTCTGGAAACACAAACGCTGTTCTTTTTTCCCTAGCCATACATTGTTTAACTAACATAACCATGACTCTTTTGTCTATCATGGCCAATAATAACAACCCTAGAGCCCCACCCTAACTAATCTGAAAAGAAATGAGAGATAACAGTAAATATATCAGGAGAAGCAGAGTTTTGAGTTTTAACTCCCTCTTTTTCAGTTAGTAGGCTACTTTAACTTCTTTTTAAGGTGGCTCTATGAAGAATAAAATAAAATAAATAGAGCCATGTCCAACAAATAAACACCTAATATTTGTTGTGCATGTACCAAATCTATTGAATGCATTATTTAATATAATTTGACCAAGCTGAAAACCTTATAGGTTATCTAATTTAGCTTTTTAATATTTTTATTTTAAATTATTTTCTAGTTTGGAATCTGACATCCTAGAATTCAAATTGTTTACAGCCTTCAGGTTTCCAGTTCTCAGTTAGTTGATTTTGACATTTCCCATTACACTGTAGCTGTTTCATGTTCATAAAAGTCTTTAAAGAGCCTCAGCAAAGAAATAAGAAAGTTAGAAGGATATTATATACAGGAAACACTTTTAAAGTTTTTAAATTATATTTTTGAAATATGTTTATAGTGGAAAAGAAATATGTCATCCCTGAAATCATCAAGTTAATACAAAAACTTGTAGAAAAATGTTGCATTTCCAATTTCATATGGATTTGCTTTTAGTTATGTAGGTTTTCTTTTTTAGCATCGTTTGTTTACATACATTTGTGAAATAATTCCTTTTAAACTAGACTTTACTATGGTATTGTCTTATAATAATAAGTATTGGTATTTGTAAATTTCAGTAATCTGAACTTACTCCAATAATACTCCAGAACCTACTTAACACTTGCTCTATTATCAGGGTTTTAATTTGCCGTTATGAATAAAGCTAAGACAAGTAATTTCATGCATATATGTTTTCACACATTTTGGATTATTTTCTCTCTACTTATTATGAAATGTAGGAATGCTGACTGAAAGCTATGAATAATTGTTGATCTATACTATTATTTCCAAATTACTTTCCAATATGTTACACCAATTGCCGTAAGTAAATCTAGGGGTTTACTTATCAAGGAAGGCCATTTCGTTCATTTTATTTTCAAATGGAAAGTTGTTCAATAATAGGAATGGTGGAGCTGTTGCATGATAGAAACGCATAAACTCTAGCAATGCTGAGAAAATGAGAACTAAATACCTAAAATTCTGATACTTACAGACCAGAGTCATTATAGACATATTTAGTCTTATTTTTTTGTTTGTTCTGTAGAGATAGGTTCTCTATGTTGGCCTGGCTGGTCTCAAACTCCTGGCCTCAAGCAATCCTCCTACTTCAGCCTCCCAAAGCACAGGGATTACATATGTGACCCACAACACCTGGCCTTAGAGACACATTTAGTATTTATGACTGCTACTTGTTCTCTAATCTCTAGTCTACCTTTTTCTTTTCTGTATGGCCGCCGTTTGAATTTTTAAGTAGTAACTTGTAAGCAACATTTTCTCATTTCAGAATAATAATTAGTGTTTTAATTTACCCCTATAGATATGAATTAAACAAAACTGAAGAAAACTGTTCTTCCCACATTGAGTCTTTTGAAACTTTTGTTTCATCCTAGTAGAAATTATAGAATACTTGTGCTGAGACAACTGTTTCAATAACTGATAAACTGATCAGCACTTTCTGAAGCACCATACCTATGGAAGCATATGAACAAGATTCTGTAGATTTTGAAATCAACTTGGGCTGCTGAACTCCTGGCAAATGAGGATGATGTCAATCATCACTCAAGAAAAAACCTAAATTGTCTCCCATCTTTATGTTTATGTCTCAGTCTCATAAATTATTATCCGGCTGGATCTAAGGCCCTCCTTCCTTTGATTTAAGCAGATTGTTCTGTGCATTTGTACTTAATATAACTAGCTCTTGTCATTGATTCTTCTTTTAATTTTATTTTTAAAAGATAAGTGGTATTTTATTCTAACAATAATTGAACTCCCATATGACTTCATTATTTGCAACCAGGGACAATACTAGCCTCTAGGGAATGTTGGAAACAGGGGTGAGAGGAGGGGTTAGAAGAAGACAATTTTGCTTGTCCCAGTATATAGTGATACCATTGCCATTTTGTAGGGGGCATCCTGGTGTGCTAAATGTTTTTCAGTTAATGGGAGAGTCTCTCAGACAAAAAACTCTCCTGCCAAAAATGCCGATAATGCCACAGCTGAGAAACTCTGCAGGTTAAGCATTTTTCTTATGCAAACATTCATTTCGTAGCCTCACAAAGTTCCTAACTGGACCAATGATACAGTATTAATAGACATCCTATTTTTATTTATGTCATGGCCATTACAAATATTACTAGTTAAATTTAGGTATTCTATACTATGCAAATTAGGTAAAAATCTTAGACTTCTTTGCATTGAAATGTGTTTTAATCTGAATTTTGTTGGTCAGTTAACTTGTTTTTCTAGGGTAAGGAGAGTTGTTTGTTTGAAATTTCAGGTAATTTCCTAACTTTTTCAATTTACTTTTCTGGTATGCAAAATAATGTAAGAGAGAAAGTTTACATGCATGAGAGTAAGAATAATTTGAATAGGTGGTTGAAAGTTTAAAACTTAAGCATGAATGCACTATAAAGAATTAATGTACTATTAATCCACTATATTCAGTGAAGTTATTGAATTCAATGGATACAACATAGTTCTGAAGTGAGGGCTTAAAACAAGCAATGACTAGGGAATTTCCAAATTTTAACTTGGATGAAGATACTTATTAGTTGAATAATTTAATGAGAGACAAACCTCGTTTATGACAGTAACACAAAAGGTATGAAATTCAGAAATAAATCTTATACTGCTTGTGCAAGAAGAAAATAAAGTTTTAAATCCTGCTGAGGGACACAACTGAAGACTTGAACAAAAGGAAACACATAAGGCTCTCAAACAATAAGTCTCAATATTTAAGTAGTCAGTTTTCTCCAAATGTATATATAAATTTAGGCCGGGCACGGTGGCTCACGCCTGTAATCCCAGCACTTTGGGAGGCCGAGGCGAGTAGATCATGAGGTCAGGAGATTGAGCGTATCCTGGCTAACACGGTGAAACCCCGTCTCTACTAAAAATACAAAAAATTAGCCGGGCTTGGTGGCGGGCGCCTGTAGTCCCAGCTCCTCGGGAGGCTGAGGCAGGAGAATGGCGTGTACCCGGGAGGCGGAGCTTGCAGTGAGCCGAGATTGTGCCACTGCACTCCAGCCTGGGCGACAGAGCAAGACTCAGTCTCAAAAACAAACAAACAAAATGCATATATAAATTTAGCATGATCTCAATTTAAAATACCAACAGACTATTTGTGTAGCTGTGCAAGATGATTATAAATATTTCAAAATGTATAAAATAAGAACAGGAAAAATTTAAAAATACACACGAGTAGTAGGAATATATAAATAATTAAAATATACCAAATCTTAAAAGGATTATAAAGTCACAAAAATTCAAATCATGTAGATCTTGAATGTGAATACCCGGCCAAATCAATAGGATGATAGAAAAAGTCCAAAAATAGATTCGAAATATGTACCAGAATTTGGTTCACAATAAAGGGATATTTAAAAACAGTGGCACAACGTTATTTGGTAAATAATGTGGAATAACTTGTAATCACCTAAACAAGAGTCAATTATCTCCCTACTTTTAAGCATTGTAACTAACTTAATTTCAGACGGTTGAAAGTTTACAACTAAAGCACGAATGCACTCTAAAGAAGCATCAGAGAAATTATTTTACAAATTATTTATCACGCAGTGTGAAGGCCTATTCAAAAATGACCAAAAAACACTTCATGACTTATTTATCCATACATTCAACTATATAACTTAATTTTTTGCTTTAAGATAAACAAGTTAAAAGACAAATAGCATACGCTGTGGGTGGGAAGAGTACATTAACAACTTGGGTAATAAAAGATTAATTTTTATAAAGATAAATTGTCAATGTTTACTAAATTTGAAAATGCCTTTGTCACCCTTTAAGCCAATATTCCTACATCTGACAATCTAGTCTTACAGAAATGCATTGATAGAATGACATTGTTTATAATAGTAAATTATCAGAAAATATCTAAATTCCCCAAAGGAGCAGATTAGTTAAAATAATTATTATAATTGATACAATGAATTTCCCTGCTGCTATCAAACAGAGTAAGGAATCTCTGTATGAACAATATGGGGCCATCTCCAGAATAACCACATCTCAGAGTGAGTAAGGAGTTATGTAAGAAAAATGTAAGAGTCTGCATAATCTTCCACAATAAATTGGAACAAATATGTATAAAATCTAATAAGTAGTTTTGTTCAATCTTATTTGCTATATATTTATATTTTCATGAAATAACTAACCTTAAAATAAATTGTGTATTAGATTAGCAATTATATAATTTATGGTTGGGCGCAGAGGCTCATGCCTGTATTTCTAGCACTTTAGAAGGCCGAGGGGGCAAATTGCCTGAGTTCAGGAGTTCGAGACCACCTTGGGCAACATGGTGAAACCCCGTCTCTACTAAAAATACGAAAGAAATTAGCCAGGCGTGATGCTGGGTGCCTGTAGCCTCAGCTACTCGGGAGGCTGAGACTCGACAATTGCTTGAAGCCAACCCGGGAGGTGGAGGTTGCAGAGAGCCGAGATCGTGCCACTGCACTCCAGTCTGGGTGACAAAGCTAGACTCTGTCAAAAAAAAAAAAAAAAAAAAAAAAAAGGTAGCAATTATATAATTCGAACTGAAAGAAGATTTATTTTTAATATAGTCAAATAAAAGACCCCCAAAAACCATATCACATGAATGGTATAATTATTTCTTTTATTATTTTGGATCAGTTACAACATGAAGAAATGATATATACTTAATATTTGTCACATCATGTTTATTAAACCAATCAGGCAGCATGAAAAGAAATAGTCTAATAGTTAAAAACTATATATCAGGATAAAATGTATTTGTCACTAGAAAAATATGTTTTAAATAGAACAATATGTCTACTTGGAAAATAATTATAAAATGCAGCCACAGAAATATATTTTGTCATGTACAGTAGATATTTAAATAAATATAAAAATAAAATTTTAATGGATTAAAATAGCTTCTACACACTAATGAAGTGTTGTTATTTTACTTAAGAAGAAAAATGAAATAGATATTTTGTTTAGGATATTTTAAAGTTACTTTCTGTGTCTACCACTTAAAACCTAACTCTAAAGTATGTTTTTTTTCTTATAAGCATACAATGCAATAAAAAATTCTAAAATATAACCATTAAATCAGCTAAAAGAGACAACATATGGGTTTTATTAAGTCAGTAATTCTATGAATTAAAAATAAAAATAAAAACTGATGTCACATTTTAAAAAATCATAGTAGCATGAAGATTTAACTTTTCTTTCCCAAAATTTATAAGCTCAATTACTGTTAATGTTTTAAGTCTTCTAAAATACATATTCATTCATGTACAAAATGTATAAGCATCATTTGCCGTGTATAAAACACACACCACACACACACACACACACACACACACAAAAGCTACAAACCTCTAAAATTTAGTCACTCAATTCAGAAAGGGAGTAGCGGGCAAAGAATTTAATAGGAAAGAGTAAGGCTAACAAGACAGATGATAAAGTATTATAATAAGAATTCACTGAAGGAGGGGAATTAGGTAAGTGCATAAATATATATAGCCTAAGCCAGAATAAAAATGCTTCTTATGAGAAGTACCTCTAAATATTTCTGGGTTCAGAGATGAGATTCCCACTGATTGAATGGAACAAACATATCATAGAAGAGCTAGCACATTAAAAAGACTGTGGAAAGGGTAAGATTTCAGAGCACTGCAGAAGGAGAAAAAGGAGAATTCCAAGTGGAAGGATGAACAAGGATGAATCTAGGTCTTGTTACAGAAATTTAGAACAGTCAGCTTTGGTTGTTTCTTCTAGCTGCATATAGCAATTTCATAGTTAACCTGTCAGGTTACTCAAGAATTTATACTTTAACATTTCTATAGATAATAACATTATTTTCTATCAAATTCTATACTTATAATTCTAATTCTCACTTAATTTAATAACAAATAGTTCAGTATCCAGATGTGACGGCATTGTATTTCAGTACTTCTATTTGTGTTAATATACTAACATATAACTGTAAATTAAGAGGTTCACCACAGTAGCTGATGAATGATTAAAGCATAATGATTGTAATGATCGAAAGCACAAATGCATTTGTATAACTAATGAGCAAATGGAAATTCTAAAATGAATTTATAAAGCAATGGTACTGCTTTCTGAGACTTGCAAACATTATTTACTGTAAAATGTGGAAGAATTGACCCTTAAATGCATCACTGCTTAACTGTATAAAAGGAGAAGTTAATTCAAAGTTTCTAAGATGAAATTATCTCTTCAGGCCTACTTCTTATCAGAACCTTTTTCGAATTCAGATAATTAGTCAAATAGATAAGCATGTTCTTTCATTATTTTCTCACTAAAGATAAGAGTAATTCAAAGAGATTACTTCCACTGTAGGAAAATGTTACAATTGATTTATCATTTATGATGATCTTCTGAATTTGATCCCCATTAGTGAACAATGAATATGTCAGTAGCTAATATTGTTGAATAATTTTATGGACTCTTAGGCAGGTGAACTTTCCTTTCACAGATGACTATTCAATTCTATCTTTTTGAAAAAATATATAACCAATGTCAGAATTATTACTCTTTATCACTGTATTTTTCCATGGAATGGAAATTTCTATTTTTCTTTCCAGCCAACTTGACATAAGACCGGAAAATATCTATTTTGGTGCAAGAAATGATAGTATAAATGCTCACGAAACTGAAGCAATAAGAAAAATCTAAATATCTTCCCAAAGATGAGTTAAAAGACAGGAGAAGGCAGGAATAAATAAATATGTTAAGAAAATTTAAGGAACAATAGATTTTTTTAAATGAGTTAACAATAAAGTTGCTTTAAAAAATTAAATACTTTTCAAATGTTGAAAGTAAAACAATAAGAACACTGAGTTAAAACCTGCACTGAAGTATGCATAAGAATAAAAGAGAAGAAATGAGAAAGATTAGGATGCTTAACCAATGTCCACATATTGAAACTAACTAAAATAATATTTCTACTTACATGTGCACTGACACACAGGAAAGGTATCAGCTAAATAAAAAATAAACTGCCGCAGTATTCAGTTAACAGTACAATAAAAAATAATTATTTCATTATGATTGCATCATGTGTTCATTGGCAGGAAGGAAGAAAAGGAAAAAAAGAAGATGGGAGAAGGAGAGATGAAGGCAGGAAAAAAGAGAAGAAGTAAGGCAGACAGGAAGGCAGATAAGAAGAAAGTAAGCAAAGAAGGGAGAGAGAAGAAAGCACATTTCTAATTAAAAAACAAGCATAGTCGGCCATAATAATGATTGTCAGTCAAGATAAGACCTAAATAATCCCTTCAATTTCATGGATTCTTACTAGTGTGTCTGGGATTTTGCTAGTACTTTTTTAGGAACTAAGTTTTTTAAAGCACTTTAGATGAAGAAATAAGACAATCTGAATTATAGCATAGCAGAATAAGTCTTTTGTCCATGTGGTTTCCTCTCTGTAGGTTCAGAGACAAAATGCTAATAATTACAGCAGATTCTATTTTATCCACAGAAGGTTTCCAAATTCCATCACTGCAACTTTTGTAGACAAGACACAAACAAATAACACTTTGACTGATTTTCTCTGTAACCCACACTGTACCTCACTCAGTGAATGAACATGGGTTTGGTCAGGAGATCTGAATTGCCAGATGGCAAATACCCATGCATAGCTCTTAATAATTTTAGGCTTCTTTATAAAAATTGCTGTTTGTATGCAGCACTTGGCCTTGCCTCATCTATATCCTATATATGTCTGATTCCCTGCCAGTGTTTATACATGTCCCAACAGCAGCCTGTTTCATAGGCCTCAACACGTAGAAGGGTTCAGGAAGTGATATACATGATATGTTGTATTATCAAAGGATCAATTAAAAGAACCAAAATTTGAATTAATGCAGTTACAACACAGTAGCTTCCATATACTTTACAGATATAAAAACTCCAATGATACAGTTTTGGAAAAATATATATCACTGCACATTTTAATTCTACTTCTTCATGTTTGAATATTTGGGCTGTCTAATATGGAGGATTGCTTTTAAAGTTTACGTAAATCATTTTCCATAGAAGCTAAGGCAGATTATCATATGATTCCCATCAAATTATTTCTGTGTTCTCCACTGACAAGCTGTCTGTGCTGCATTCGTAATAAATAGTTCATTGCTTGAACTTGTAATATTTAAAGTCCCCTTGGAAATTTCACATCAAAAACAACACATTTCTCTAGTTTTTATTAACTATTGAATACTATAATATTATTTACATTTTTTTTCAGAGTGTTATATTTAAAATAAGGTTTCCTATTAAATTAAACAAACATTAAAACACGAAAGCAGGTCAGAAAGAAGGCATTGGAACTATGTTGACAACAGCACCACATCTCCCACGGTTGTTTCAGAGTCCTGACTGTGGTTAGAACTGATACCAGTGTCTGAGTCTGTGTCATTTGTGTAATTGCTAAATACTCTTTGAGTAAAGGGAGGACTCTCCCCATTGCTACTGGAAACCTCAGATTCCTTCACTCTGTTTTCCTTTAACTGGCACCCATCTTTGTTGCTAATATGAAGTGAATTGAATTCCTTGGCCAGGAGTTCATATTCTTTTTCTTTCATCTGAAGCAATGAGTCACTGTATTTAATCTCTTTCTGGATGCCACTCAAATGAGAGTGAATTTTTAAACCAACTTTCATGCTTTTCTCCAAATCACACTTAACATTCTCTAAATTAGAGCTTTCCAGTTCACTTGCAACTGCCCCTTCCGCATCTTCGTTTATATCAATGCAAACACTTTTTACCTCTTTTTCTATTTCAGCAGAGAGCTTATCAATGAGTATTCGGTAATATTTCAGTCGTTCTTCCAGCTGTTCAATTCCATCACTTTCGCTCAGGTCTTCCAGAGTCTGGTTTTCCTCATACTGCAAGTCTAGATTTTGCTCAACTTCATTGAAACTGGGCATTAAATATGCATCCTGAACGTAGTTTTCTCCATCATTTTCTACCCGATCAAGATGGAACTTAGCTTCACACTTTTCAATTTCCAGATCCAGCTCTTTCATTCTCTTGACTTGCTGATGAATAGTATGGTCCTGGGAAATGATGAGATGAACTAATGTCTCCATATTATCTCGCTCATGAGAAACTGTGTCCTGCTTAATTTTAGCCAGTTTCCGGAAAGTTTTTCTGACTATTCTTTTTTGTTTATCTGGTGGTAATGTCTTCATGTAGTTTGCTGGGCTGAGCTCCCACAATTTTTCTGTGTTTTGCACTAATTTGGCTTCAGCTGTCCGCCACAAAGGAACTGGTAAAAAAGCATCTGCTTTAACCAAAACAAATTGCATATTGGGCTGCTCATCTCCCCATGCTTTCCAAAGCTTCAGGATTCTAGTTAATGGAGGAAGAACCCGTTCTGAGCCTCTCCACTTCTCTATGATGCAGTAATCACTGGGCTTCCCCAGAAGAAATCGTTTCTCTCCAAATGTAGCCTCATGTTCCTTAAGCAAAGCCTGGATGACATCAGCAGAGGTGGTGCGTTTAGTCAGCCCACACACAATCTTCTCTTCTTGGCAAACCCAAACCACAATTTCCTTCTCTTCTGAATCCATGTCTTTAGTTGGAGATCTGAAAGAAAAACAAAAGCACATTATATTTCTGTCATCGCCTGTGTAAACTCAGAAAGATGGTTTAACATTAATACGCTTTCTAGATTTTTACCCTTAATGAGAGAGGCATTTTAAAGTTGAGAATAAGAGTCAGAAGATTGGCCGCGTGTGGTGGCTCATGCCTGTAATCCCAGCATTTTCAGAGGCCGAGGCGGGTGGATCACCTGAAGTCAGAAGTTTGAGACCAGCCTGGCCAACATGGATAAACCCCGTCTCTACTAAAAATACAAAAATTAGCCGGGTGTGGTGATGGACACCCTCAGGCGGCTGAGGCCAGAGAATTGCTTTAATCCAGGAGGTGGTGGTTGCAGGGAGTGGAGATTGTGCCACTGCCCTGCAGCCTGAGCAACAGAGTGAGCTCCATCTCAAAAAAAAAAAAAAAAAAAAAAAAAAAAAAAAAAAAAGATTTAATTATTTAATGCAAGAAAAATATAAAAGCCATGGAAAGAATCTTAATTATCTTTTTATTTCCTAGTGGGCTCTAGAAAGAGCAACTTTCATTCAAGACAACTGAGGCTATTTTAATTAAAGCATAGGTAGCAATAGTGAAATCATAGAGTTAAAAATAGTACAAAATAGAAAAATAGTCATTCTTTTTCATTAACAACTGTTTATTTCATGCCAACTATATGCCAGACACATCTAAAGGTACTAAGGATACAGTAATAAACAAAGAAGACAAGAATGCTGACATGAATATGTAACTAATGTAATATCAAATTGCAGTAAATGCTATGAAGAAAATTAAATGGGGTGAAGGAATAGAAAATGACCTGGAAGAAGGGCAGTCTATTTTACGTTGAGTGCTTAGGACAGTCTTCCCCAAGGAGGTGGCATTTGCACAGCGATATCAATTATCACAAAGAGGCAATCAGAGTTCTCAGGAAAGAATTCCAGGAACAATGAGCAGAAGTATAAGGATCTAGGGACAGCAATAACGTGAATGTAGTTGAAAGCTGAGGATAGCAGAGTTGGAAATTGCTGCCGGTGGGAAGGAGAGATTAAATAATAGGCAACGGAGGGGATGGAGAAAAGCAACATCTCCTTTCTCCATCCCCTACTTTGGAGAAAGAGGAAGCTAAAGAGTTAGCTAACATTTTCCTAAACTCAAGCAGCTGGAAAGTTTTAAGCAAAGGTGAAACTAATTTATTCTTTACATATGTCTGTCTTCTGTTTGTGAAATGGACTGGAAAATAGAAAAAAAATTAGAAGCAAGAAGTCTATTGCATCAGTCTAGAAAAGAGATGATGATTTCCCGGACTAGAGTTTTAACAATACAGATATCATAAAGGAATCAGAGTTGGGATATAGATGGTTACACAGATAGATCCCCCCTACCCAGCACACAGAGGCACACACATGTATTTATGTAAATATACATGTACATATGGGCTTGATAGTACTTTCCTCTGTATTATATAAGGGCAAGGGGGAAAAATCACGTCAGTTCTCTGGAGAAAAAATTGACACAAGTAGTAAAAGCAGCAAAACTTCCACGGTGTCTAGATCATACCTATTGGAAAATTTTTAAGATCATACTTTCCATCATGACTATACATCAAGTTGACTGTGTCTTTCATAATATCTCTTTAAAAGAATGCTATGAAACAAATGACACAAAATGAATTATGCTACAATGTGATTTACGATGGTATAACAGTTTTGAGTAGTAATTGGCTTCTTGTGAAAGTTAAGTCAAAATCATTTATCGCTTTACTTATATGGTGCACTCAAAGGATATGACTCCAGGAACCACTAACCAAAGAAAATTTCTCTGGCTCCTATAATAATTTAACATTTAGAATTTATAGTGTTTATGTTTTGGTAGCAATAGTGATTAATTCTATGTTGTTATCTTTATTTTAAATTAACTAACTCTTATACTTTGGTTACTAACTCACCTGAAATCAAAAAGTTATTACTAAAGGTGAAAGATAAATCAGGGATGCCAAGTAACACTGAAGATTAGGTCAAACTCCTAACAAAAAATGTCCAGGAAAATGTAAGTATTCACATGGAGGAAGTAAAATGTTATAGTTGATTACTCAAAAAATCACACTGAGTTGTGATAATTCTCTTATAAAATATTTTGCACTTAATGACTCAATATTGAGTATTATATTTTGAAGTAAGTATGATATTTGACAATGTTTATAATTCATCATTTAATAATTGCAAGCAACAAAAGAGTAGGTTAGAAATTAGGACACCAAACTTACTTTCATATTTTGATTAGTAGAGAAATAAGACACAAATACTTTGTAAACAAAAACAAGTTCTTTAAGTAAGTGATACTACTATCTGTGTTATGGCTATATAGCATGAGTCAGCTCTAAATAAATCCTTACCTTAATATGTTTTAATTGTGTACATGCAGTATCCAAAATTAGTATAAATGTTTTTGTACCATGTAGAGTTAATTTACTTCAACTAGGATATTTGAAAATCAGTAAACAATATTCTATGTACTTATTGCATGTTAAATTGCAAAATTTTATTGTAAACTTTTATAAATAATGGTAAAAATAAAATTAAATAGTTGTCATAATTATCAACCTTATAATGCTAGTAGTTGTTATGTTAAAACTAAGGAGAAATTTGTTTTATGTTATTTTTTAGTATTTAAGATTAAATTCTAAAAGAAATCCTGTTCAAAATAAATAGCATTAAAGATAGTAACTATCTATCATAAAGTATCTACAATGTCCCAGGCACTGTTCAAATCTCTTGCATGTACTAAGTAATTTAATTGTCACCATTCTGTAATGTAGGTAAAAATATTACCCCCATTTTATAGATAAAGTGAGGCACGAGAGGTGTTAGTAACTTGCCTGAGGTCACACAGTGAGTGGTGCAATGAAAGTCCAAACATAAGCAAGAAAACTGGCTCCAGAGTCTGCAGTTCTAACCACTACACTATAAAAACAAATTTATAAGTCTGATAATTTAGATGTGTGGATTACTTTGGAAATAAAATGAACCACTTTTTTTAAATAAGAATTTAAATTAGTCTTAGATACCAAGGGAATGAACCACAGTGCCCCATTAGAGCACTCAATTGATCAAGGAAGAACTTTGTCCACTAGGCAGCCATAAAGAAATGTGTGCAGAAATTATTCTCTTCTGTGACTTTTTAATTTTAGTCAAATCTTGTTTTATGACTCATGCAGTAATAAAAGATTTCTGCTGACCTGGATATCTCCCTTAGCTGACAAAACTCTCATGTAACCAAAACCCTCTATTGTTGTCTTCTTAGACCTATCTCCTGTAGCAGACCTACAAATTTTTCATCCCTACACTAGAGCTCTGAAGGAGACTCAGAAACTGAGCATATACTCATTTTTACTAGTAGAATGATGATGATGATGATGATGATGATGATGATGATGATGTATGTATGTATGTGATGATTCCCAAATATTCCCATGACCCCTATTCCTATTGGAATCTTTCCTGCTTTGGAAGGATCAAGTTCTTGTATATTGTGACCTCCTCTAGAGATCTGCCAGTTTTCAGCTCACATGGAAAGAACACTAATGATCATCATGCACATTGGTTCTATGTTACATATTTAAAAAGTAATACCTTATTAATAACCTCACAATCTGACTGGCTCCAGAACTATCATTTTCTGTCTTTCTTTTTTAAATCTGCCCCAAATGTCCTTGTATTTTCTGCAGTCAGCTATTTCTCAATATTTTGGGGAAATTTTAGAATCATGCAAACAGAACAATTTTTAAAACTTCTTCCGAACACATTTAAAAGTAATAACCATCTATTACTGAATTTAGGCAATAAATCATTCATAACTATTATATGGTTCACCAGGCCTAGAGTCTACTTTATAGCAGACTTAGGATTTATTTAAAATAAACCATATTTTATAATGTGGCTGTGGCTGAGTTTGTATTCATTTATTCCACAAATGTTTGTTAAGCACCTCCTCTGTGACTGGCACTGTCATGGGAAATGTGTATGATACAAAGATATACGTAATTTATAAGAAAATGTTTCTCTCTTATTGTGGGGAAAGTGCCAGGATTGAGAATGGAACATTTGTTTGTTTATTGGCGGTTCCAGTGCTGAATTCCTTAATACATTAGTAGCACCCAGTTGCTAGACAGATATAGACTTACGAACCTCAGTATCATTTCATAAAGTTAAAAAAATTTAAAAATATGGAACAAATATCCATCAAAAATTAAATCAGTTTAGAAATCTTAAATAATCATTACTTTATAGACATAAATGTTTTCATTTGGTCACAGCCGTATGAAAACCTAGTCATCTGATATAAATAAATATTTTAACACTCGATCTGGGCCTAAATAAAATGTTCCCATCTCAACCTTTCAAAATGTACTGTTTAGTAGAAATAATGATATCCACAAATGCAAACACAACAAAAGGTTAAACATACAAATTTAGATTAGATAGCTTGGTTTGTTATGTAATACCATGTAACAAACAGTTCTTATCTAATGGATTCAAATCTAGTAGTTGAGACACACAACCTCCAATTCTAATGCAACAGTGGATTGCATAAAATATACACATATATTGCATGTGTAAAATTGTTATTTGTTCTGTGTTACTTTGCTTTATGTGTGTGTTTCTTGGGGCTGAGCAGATAAACATTGCTTTATTCTGTTTTTAATTTATAAAATCTCATATCCCAAGATTTATGTCTATTTTCTATTCTTATCTGTGTTTTGGTTTCATTGATGAACAATGCCACTGCCAATTTGATTGTTATTATTCCTTTTTTTTTCCTTTTCAGCTTACCATACTCTGCTCTTGCTCACTCAATACTTTTTAATACCTCAAATATGTTTTCCTGTTCATTGGAAATATGTTTATTGATATTTACTATTTTCTATCCAATGAAGATATTTCTATTTTAGAGGTTTCTTGGGCAACAGCCCTGAAGTTAGGAACCCATGTATAAGGCATTACTAATGTTATCCCCATTTTACAGATGACATAACTGAGGCAAGGAGAGGGAAAGTCACTTGCCTAGTCACAAAGCTAGGAAGTAGGAGTTTTCCTTCCCGCTCTGGCTTTATACTTTAACCTATAATCCCTGAAAGCGGATTACAATAGCTATTAAGACTACTCACTTACAAATATTTTCCAATTTATATGAATTGATTACATGTCAATAGTTACTTTTAAATTAACACTTGGAACTCAATGTACTTTTCTTCATAAAATTAATGTTTTACCTACCATAGTTAATCAAACTCCTGGGTTGAATGCTTTTAGGTAAAGTATAATTTTGCCTTCCTTTAACTTTATTATCTTCTTCATGAACATTCAGTATAAAGGCAAGCATTGAGAGAGTCCCCTGTATCTGATTCTGGAATACTAGATGAATAGGGGCTGAGATTGAAGGCAGACGGTAAGACTGATATTGATGTTGGTTCCAGGAGTGATCCTCACTAGATACTCTGGAAGGGAGTAACCAACAGGTGGATGTCCTCATGGGCACCTCTATAGGAATACCATAATTTGTTTGCAAGTGTAGATTAGTTTAAATTAACTGGTTATAAAATAGAGATTTCCTGGATTATGGAATTCCAAATGTATTACTCCTATATTACATTATAGAGGAAAAGCTTTTACTCAAAAAATTGTACATTTAACAGAATAAAGTAACTACCACACTCACACTTAATTCATGCCAATTTCAGTTTAGAATTTTAGATTAATTTGATAACTGTTATCTTCACAATTTGCCAGTGGATATAAAATTTCATAAGCCAGAATTCAGTGGGGTCATGTCTTCAAAGTATAGTAGTTAGCATGCTAATAGCTTATCATTCATGAACTTTCTTTAATAAATTATATGGTCAAAATATTTGAATCAGTTATCTACATCATTACTTATAACAAGGTAATGTACCAGATGTCCACTTTAAGCACGTAAAACAATGAATAAATAAAAACTCAGAGTATCACCTTACACAATGTTAATTACGGTATGTTACATTTTGTTTCTGATTAAAATACATCACAAGCAATAAAACTTAAGACATTTTACAATGAAATATACGTTCAAAATTGAATAACATTATAGCTGTGATTGCACTTGATTTGAACTAGTTTGTCCATTTCAAGAATGGTTCCTAACAGAAGAGAAAATGCTTTTTACTCATATTTAAACTATGACTCCCACCAATTCATAACTACTTCACACAATTATCTTTTATTATGTTTTAGTTATTGGAAATTGAATGAAAAACAATTCAAAACATTATTGAAAATATTTTGTTACACTATATACATATATTATGCTACAACTATAATTACATAGTATACATTTATGAAATTTCTTATGCACATAACTATCCTTAGTTGTATATTTGAAACCTTGTTAAATTTGAAAACATTAAATACATCCTAAGGTTTTCACAGAAATATTTTGTTGTGTTGCTTAACATACTTCTGTTTATTTTAAAGATAGTTTATAATCACATAGTATGTTTGAAAATTATCAATATATACACAAGAAAAATTTTTAATGTTCATAATGCTATATAATGTACATTTTAATTTAATAACCCCCGAAATATTGAGATTCATTTGCAAATATTTTGAAAAATATATAGCAGGGATGATTGGACTTGAAAATTTAAATTTAAGATTTTAACTTAATTTTTATGAACAGATTTTAAAAATTCACCTACATTATTTTTTCTAATTCTATATATTCTTCACTATAAAACTGCAATGTAGATATATGACATATTTCTGCAAGTAAAAATAAGAGTAATAGAGGTAGAAAATTGTGGAAAATATACTGTATAAATACAGGTATTAAGAATGATAATAAAGTAACCACTATTATTACTTAATACACAGAATGGTATAGTGTTTTTAGTACTCTTATTCAGTAACCTTATTGATTTTACTATAGTAGTTAACAATATTATTTTATAAATATTTTCTAACTTATACACAATATTTTTTCACCTGTTTCAACCAGTCTATTTTTTTTATTGGCATGTACACTACCAAAATAAAATAACTCTTAACCAAATAAGAGACATTGTAAAAAATCATTAATATACACGTTGGATCAAAGATGAGCCAAGAATGTTTTTAATCTTCCCCGATTTATAGTTTTCTGGTTTTGATTAAATTTGTGCTAATGAGACACACTTCACTGAAAAGATAGATATATACTTGGTTATTCGCCTACACCAGTTTCATTATTCAGGTTTTGCCTTTTTCGAATATCTTCATCATAAAATTCAAGAGGATTTATATACTACATGAAACTTTCAACAACATGTGTTAGCCTCGGAGGTATTTTTCCAAAATAACTTTGAAATATTAGTGAAAAATTGAATATGGGACTTTTTACATTGACTCTATTGTGAAGCAAGCACTTAAAATAGTTCTCCACTGATAATTAGCATTAATAACACAGAAACAATTACACAGAATTAAAATGAGTTGGCTTGTAATAAAAAAGACAACATTCATACAATCAAATATTCTTTCAAAATACTTTAATTGACTAAGCACAAAGCATCAAGAAATAAATTAGCAGTTTAAATCCTGAAGTTTTAAGATAAAATATTGTCTATGATATTGTAGCATCAAATTGGAGATTCAACAAAATTTATATTTACAGAAAAGGAATTTAGTGTGGAGGTAGAGAAAAATGAAGCTAAGTGGATAACTGTATAAAATTTGGCCATCTTTATTCAGTGGCCCAAAGATAAAAGGCACGAAAGTTGGCCCTGGAAAATCAATCAAAGAGCAAAATTTCTTTCTAGTGTATCGTAGACATTAAACTTTGGCTAAAATTTTATGTATAAAACTTAGCAGGAACCCACTTTCAAAACAATAAGAATAAATAAATATTAAATTATTAAGAATAATTACACTATAAGATATGCTTCTAAAACCCAGTATATGAACACCAGGATGTAACCTGTAAATATTTATGGAAAATATTTGGAACTCTGAGTGCATTTTTCCATAGACCATGTGAAACAACTCTTGATTTCCCAGGCCAGCCTGGAAAGTATAATACTAACACAATGTAGCTACTATGTAAAGGAGTGATTCCAAGGGAAATGCTTTTATTGCTTGAGTCTCTGCAGAACAAGACTTCATGCTTGAAAATCAGAGTCTGGACTTTTTCAGTTTCAACCTATTGGTGGCACCTATGCCTAGAGATTGTGAGGGAAACTTCCATCAGATTGAAGGATGAGACCTGTGAAGCTTTGGGGGCATATCTGAGTCTTGGCCAGCTTCCCAAAGACTAGTCTTTGTTTCCTTCTTATTACCATTGTTTATTCTTTAAACTGAAATTTATCTCAGTGGTTCCCTACCAAGGGTGATTTTGCCCCCGGGAGATATGTGACAATGTGTAGACACATTTTTGTTTTCACATCAGGTGGCACTGTTGACACACCCTCTTCCAGATTTTAAACAAAACAGTATGTATCCAGTGAGTAGAAGCCAGAAAGATAAATATCCTACAATGCACAAGACAGCTTCTCATATCAAACAAGTATCTGGCCTGAAATGTCAATAGTGGCACTGTTGACAAGCCCTGTTCCAGATTTAAAATAAAACATACTTTCAGCACAGCTCCCCTTTTCCCTCTTTTTTCTTACCACTTCTAGGGAATCTGATAGTAAAATGTATTAAAGCAAAAATAACAAGCCAAGGAGATGTAGCAATCTCAAGTAGTCTAAAATATATGACGAAAGTTGGCGTTCTATTTAACGAAATATGAATAGGACTTTTTTTTTTTTTTTTTTTTTTTTGCTCCTTTTCATCCCACCATCAACCTTTATGCTTGCTATAATTAATTCTACCCAACTGGGCCTCTTTGTTAACTCCAGAACTGGTTCTAAGGAACAGGATTAATTTTAGTTCATGGAAAGGCTTCCATTCATAGCCTTGTAAATTTTTCTTTTTGATTAAGAAATTGTTTTTGAATATATGGCCACTATATACGGGAAATGAGTTATGGGACAAAAAGAAGATGTGTGGATGACATGACATACTTGGAATGGTTTATACCCCTGTATTAGGGCTGGGAGTCAGCACAATGGTTTATTGCAATTCTCTTATATGCCTTCCTTGAAGTTATTTCTGTCCTGGACAGAAGGGACAAACAAAAATCAGAATTAGGAAGGAAGATTTCTAGGCACTCAAAGTTTAAGGAAAGAGGTGGCCAAGAAATTATTTGCAGTCTTTACATGGTGAAAGGGAAACCCCACAGACAACTGTAGGAAATAAGAGAGAGAGAAAAAAAAACCAAAAACCTCTAGTTTAGGGGAGCTATAGGCATAAAAGATAGGTCTAAACAAGTCAGGGACAACCTTTAAAAATAGCCTAGCAATAAAATTAAACTGAATATAACATTATGTTGCTTTTGTTGTCCAGAAGACATTCTGGAATCTAATATGGTCACGAAGTCACCCTTATTCATGTGAATTGGTGACATGCATTATTCCATGCATTGTGTTTCTGATTGCTGAATATAAAACAATGGTTACTCCTTTGGGTACACACCCAGTAATGAGATTGCTGAGTCTAATGGTATTTCTGATTTTAGGTCTTTGAGGAATTGCCACACTGTCTTCCACAATGACTGAACTAATTTTCACTCCTCTGAAAAGTGTATAATCATTAATTTTTTTCCACCTTACCATCATCTGTTATTGTTTATTTTTTTAATAGTAGCCATTCTGACTTGCATGAGATGGTATGGTATCTCATTGTTGTTCCGATTTGCATTTCTCTAATGATCAATGATATTGAACTTTTTTTCATATGATGGTTGGTTGCATGTGTGTCTTCAAAAAAAAAAAGAAAGAAAAAGACATACACATTACATTAAACCAAATAAAACTGCCTATATTCTGACTTAAAAAATAAAGTATCTGTTCATGTCATTTGCCCACTTTTTTATGGGATTGTTTATTTTTTACTTGTAAATTTAAGTTCCTTATAGAGGCTAGATATAAAACCACATGTACTCACGCATATGTTCATTGCAGCACTAGTCACAATAGCAAAGACATGGAATCAAACTAAATGCCCATCAAAGGTAGACTGGAAAACGAAAATGTGGTTCATATACACCATGGAATACTATGAAGCTGTAAAAGAATGAGATCATGTCCTTACAAGGATATGAACAGAAATGGAGTCCATTATCCTGGACAAACTAACATAGAAACAGAAAACCAAGTACTGCATGTTCTCACTTGTAAATGGGAGCTAAATGATGAGAACACGTGGACATATAGAGGGCAACAACACACTGGTATCTTTCAGAGGGTGGAGGATAGGAGGAGGGAGAGGTTCAGGCAAAATAACTAATGGGTACTAGGCTTAATACCCAGGTGAGGGGATAATCTGTATAACAAACCCCCATGACACAAGTTTATCTATGTTACAAACCTGCACTGGTACCCCCGAACTTAAAAGTTAAAATAAAAAAACAATGGTTACTAATATTCTACATTTCATCAGTATTTGACTAAGCTAAGATTAGTGTTATAGCCTGATTTTTTTCATGCTATAGAAGGTAAACAAATGTTTTCAGCCAAAATTTTCTTTCCATAGAGAAAAGGGGATTATCTTTCTCATATTTTCTTAAAACACAGTGCACATAATTCCCTTCAAAATCTTCATTAAATGTCAGTACATTTTATAATAATATAATCCTCAGTAGAGAGAAGCTGATTTTACTCTAACACCATCACACAATTTTTTTTTGAGACAGAGTCTCGCTCTGTCGCCCAGGCTGGAGTGCAGTGGCACGATCTCAGCTCACTGCAAGGTCTGCCTCTTGGGTTCACACCATTCTCCTGCCTCAGCTTCCCAAGTAGCTGGGACTACAGGTGCCCACCACCACGCCTGGCTAATTTTTTGTATTTTTAGTAGAGATGGGGTTTCACCGTGTTAGCCAGGATGGTCTCAATCTCCTGACCTTGTGATCCGCCCTCCTCGGCCTCCCAAAGTGCTGGGATTACAGGCGTGAGCCACCGCGCCCGGCCAAATGTGCAATTTTTAATAAAAATTTTAACAGTAAATTGCATTTATTCTATATCACTTTGCCTCCAAATTCACTGTTCATTTTAAGCTATGGTACATAAATTATTATAATTTGCTTCAACGTGTATTTGTTAATGGAACTTCAGTTTTAACAAATATGATTTGGTGTTAAGGATGTAAGAGAAATGGAAGATAAAATGATCTTTATATTCAGAATATTGTCATATAGCTGGAAAGAAAAAAATATATGTTTAGAGAAATAGATTTTTAAAATTCAAGACCACACTAAGCACTACTAGAAATCATAAGATATGCTCTGTACAAATGTACTATACAATTTCAGAGAAGAAAGGCAACAATAAAGTTAAGTAGTCTTTAATAAATAATAAAAAAGACATAGAAGTTGTTCTCAATAGCTTCAATTCAGTCACAACCTCCATAACCCTTTGTAGAAAGAGCTTCAAGAGATTTAATGTGGGACGAAGGTGGTAATTTAGATCTTGTCTGTAAAAGGGACCTATTGAAATTGTGCCTTGCCTTAACATGATTAATGTGGGCATGGTAGCTGAGGAACAGCTATTTAAAAAATGGTAAGATAACTAAAGAACAGTTGAGGATAGGTAAAAGATACATTGGATAATAATAACTCATATTTATTGTATGCTTAGTAAATGTCAACAATTGTCGTAAATGCTTTATGCATATAAATTCAGTTTTCATTACAACCATATCAAATAGATTGTATTATCAAACCCATGTTACAGATTAGAAAACTGAGGCACAAGAGATTGTTTGTTCAATGCTACCCTCAGCTAATAAGTGGAGTAAGATAAGTTTCAATAATTGAATTAGAATTGAGTCAGACTACTGATGAACTCTCTAGTAAATCTAATATAATAATCAATATGTTTTAGTAAGTTTTTTTCTGAAAACAAAATATAATATCTGAGTTAGATTTGAACTTATTGAGAAAATATGCTTTGTGGTATCATAAAAACACAAGACAATATACATTTATTTATCAACTACATCAATGTATTATCAATATACAAAGTTATCTATCAATGCAATATTCAATAATTGATTTTCTTGAAATCAGGTGGCTTATCATACACAGACTTCTCATTTTTTAAATCAGTTTAAAAAGGAACTATAAAATTGGCTGGGCATGGTGGCTCACGCCTGTAATCCCAGCACTGTGGGATGCCAAGGCGGGAGGATTACGAGGTCAAGAATCGAGACCATCCTGGCCAACATGGTGAAACCCCATCTCTACTAAAAATACAAAAATTAGCTGGGCATGATGGCGCGTGCCTGTAGTCCCAGCTACTCTGGAGGCTGAGGCAGGAGAATGGCATGAACCCGGGAGGCGCAGCTTCAAGAAAAAAAAAAAAAAAAAAAGGAAATATAAAATTATTTTGTAATTTCCATGGTGAACACCTGAATAAAATATTGAATTGCCTGTTCAATTCAAATTTCTAAAAATATTTTTAAAACTGGATTAAACAAAGTTTCTTCATGGTATTGTAAACCTCCAAAACAATATAATGAGTAACTTGGAAGGAATCAAATGCATGTATGTTTGATTACTGGCTTTTTCATATACTAGGCAATTTTTTTTTTACCTCAAGCATTTTTTTTTTTTTTTTTTTTTTAGGAGACAGGGTCTCACTACGTTGCTGGAGCTGGTCTCAACTTAAGTGATCCTCATGTCTTGGCCTCCCAAGGTGCTGGCATTACAGGCACGAGCCACGGTTCCTGGCCGCTTTAATCATTCTTGATTATACTACAATGTTTACCATAAAAATTAGCAAAATACGGATTTTAAATAAGAAAATTTAAAATGACTTATTCATTCCTGCACCTGGAAATAATTCATATTTAATTATTTTCTAATAAAAAATACCAATATTTAATGAACATTTAGTATGTGCTATGCTCTGAGTGCTTTACATGTTTAAACCTATTTAATCCATTTCCCAAACCAATGAGGATGTACTAAAATTACGCCCATTTTATGGATGAGTGAATCAATAAGTACAGATAGATCATTATGCACATCTAAGCTTAAATTTTCTCATCTACACAACACACCCAAATCACAAGTTTGTGATAAATATTAAATTACACAACATATGTGAAGTTCCTAAGCCAGTGACTGATACATAGTTAGCATTTATAATGACTAGTTCTCTGCCTGCTTTAGAAAAAAAACAAAAAAAAGAAGACAACAATAATGTGGTTATATGAAGACCAGCAGAGCGCCAAGTTCATATTTGTAAATATTAGTACCTTGTATAGATATTTAAACATACAAAGCTAAAATGTCTCTGCTAGTTTTGGAAATGGAAAATTGAAAAGGACAACTGGTTCAATTATTTTTCTAGTTTTCTTTAGACTTGTTCATTAGTCAATAAATAGGTGATAAGTCAATGTTTTGATGTTCAAATAAATTTGGAAATTATTTGGCTACCACGGTGTTGGCAAACTATAGCCCTTTGATCACATGCAGGCCACCACCAGTTTTTGTAAGGTTCATGGTCTAAGAATGTGTTTTACATTTTTTCATGATTTTAAAAATCAAAAGGAAAATAACCAGCTTAGACATGAAAATCATAAGATTCAAATTTCAGTGTCCATAAAGTTTTATTGAAACCCAGCCATGCTATTTGTTTACATATTGTATATGACTGTTTTCATGCTGCAATGATGAAGTTGAGTATGTGACAGAGAATGATCTTATGGTTCACAAACCTTAAAATATTTACTATTAGTCCTTTACTGAAAGTTTGCCAACCCCTGGATAAACACAATGAAATAGATTTCTTTACTTTAGGAATTCTGAGGGCATTTAATATGATGATGTTACATCATAAAACCCCAAGAAAAGGAAAATGATTTCAGTATACAGTACTTTCTAAATGTATTTGACCTTGTCACAACATTTCACAATATTGAAGGTTTACATGAAACGTCTGTAACGCACAAATTAAACTATTTTTTACCATATAAAATGAAAAATGTCATCTTTTTTCCTCAGAAGCCACCTGTATTTGCTAACAATAAATTAAATAATATTTCCCTCATGTAAATAATGTATGACTGCATAAAATTGTATTAAAATGCCGATGGGATCTCTTACATAAAACATTAAAATTTTTTTCAGGAATACATATTGAATGTCAGTCTAGGAGACCTTTGACTGTCTTCTTTAAGTTTTAGAGAATTGTTCAATTTATTTTTAGTAAGTTTCAATGTTCCCCCACTTGTTCAGCCTTTAAAAGTTACACTAATCCCAGCACTTTGGGAGGCCAAGGTGGGCAGATCACGAGGTCAAGAGATCCAGACCATCCTGGCCAACATGGTGAAACCCCATCTCTACTAAAAATACAAAAATTAGCCGGGTGTGGTGTCGGGTGCCTGTAGTCCCAACTACTCCGGAGGCTGAGACAGGAGAATGACGTGAACCTGGGAGGCGGAGATTGCGTGAGCCAAGATGGCGCCACTGCACTCCAGTCTGGTGACAAAAAAAAAAAAAAAAAAAAAGAAAAAGAAAGAAAAGGAAAAGAAAAAGAAAAAAAAAAAGCTACATTGACCAATAAATTCTAAGTTTATCTGGCTATTTCCTACACTTAAAAAATAATCACCTCAGAAAAACTGAAGGCGGTTTAGGTAAAGCAAATATGCTACACATGAAATAGGAAGCTCTGGCCCACAACTAACTCTGCTTAATTTTACCCAGTATGTGGCAAATGTCTTCTGAAGTAACATTTGTTTTTGGATCATACAGCTGCAATCCTAGGGAGAGATAAATACAGAACTCATAAATAATACAGCTCTTTTCTTAGGTTGCTAAGGAAATTTGAATCACTGTTTTGATAGATAAAGCATGAAAATTAGTGTTATGAAAAGAGTTTCCTCCAAACTCAAACCATTAGCATTTTTAAAAAATAGTTTGAAAATTGGAGTCTTTCAGAAAATTAATGACTCTATGGAAACTTAGGACAGTCTTCACTTAATAAAAACAAAAGAAAAAATTATCTTGAAAATTAAAATTTGATATATATGTTTGTGTGTATACGAGTGTGTGTGTGTATAATTGTATTTATTAGTTCTGTGCTCTACTAATGCCACTTTAATTTTCCAAGAAGTAATATTATAAACCAGACATGCGGGATAAGAAAAATCCTAGACATTCCATAATGGCAGGGTAGCTATACAACATAATTCCCATGTACAGAGAAAAGGGAAGAGAGTGTGTAAAGAATGTGTATTGGAAACCACTTGGGGTTAAGTAAACTGAGCTCATAGTTCAGATTCCGGAAACTGATTATAATCAAAATACAAATATTTAACATGTGGTATTTACCAGATGAAATGGTGAGAAAATATCTAATCTTGTTGAAAATTCGAGTGTTCACTTCCCAGTATTACCTGCACCTGCGAGGTTGCTAAAGTGGCCTTACTGTTTGGTATTTTGTAAAGAAATATTTCGCAACAAAAAATAAGTGCTTATTAAAAGGAAAGTCACCTACCCTTAATGTTTTGTTTACTGATAACTATTGTTATTTCAGCTATTAGTACAAGATTTTCTTTTGACAGCCGAATCCATATTGGCTTTGCCTTCTTAGTGCAAGATATTTCCTAATGATAATGATTTTGAGCTTGTATTTATGTGCAACCACCTGCTCTTCCCCTCTAAATGTATTCCGAGATAAGCTGGTAAACTTGAAGGGCACAAGTCACATGAAAGAATTTCAGTTATCCAGTTGGATAGCTGAAAACATGAGGTGAGCCCCGTTATCCCTGACTTTCATTTTCTGAATATACCCTGTAATGAACTGCAATAAAATAACTTCCAACTAGAAGCTTCATCTGAATAATCAACTATTTACATTAATCACAATTAAATTTCTTGAAGAGAAAAAGAAAATTATTAACTTGTAGAAATGAGAGTATATTAGGGCTTGCCATTCTATTTTGTTAAGGAAAAGGAGAGATATTATACTTGGGAACATTATTGATAAGAGAAAAATACGAATCGTCTATATCACAAGTATTGTGCGTTTATTTTTCTTCCCTAGGTTTTAACTCTTTAATATGCCTTGAATTTACCGTCTCCACTTCTTCTAGGACTTTGCTTTATAATTTACCCCTTCATAAACTCTTTTTATCTTCTACGTTTTTCTCTGGTTCTTTCTACTATCTTGTCACATTAAAAGAACCTTCGCTTGACCACATATTCCCCTCCACTATCTTTCCTTCACACACCAAATAGCAATCTATTGTTATTCTCTCTAGTACATCACTTTCCAGAAACTCCTCAACCCACCACAAAATGTCTATCTACTGCCTGCACTCATCCTCAGTAGACACGTGCCTTCTTAGGGTTATCAGAAATCTCCTAACTGCCACACCCAATAGTCACTTGCAGAACTGATCTGACATGACCTCTTTGTAACATAATGCATTCCGACCTCCTCCTTCCATTCTTGCAACTCTCCTCTCCTTGACTGTTACGATGCCATTCTCACATGGGTCTTCCTTTACTTTTCCAGCTGCTTCTTCCCAGATCCCACATGGACGTTGCTTCTTCCACATAGTCAATAGATGTGGACGTCATGCAAGTTAAGATTAGCATGGCCACAAATACTTGGCAGTTCTTCCCATTAAGAGAAGCTCTCTATTTCTTCACCCCTTGAATAGACCTTGGAACTTGCTATGACCAATGGAATGTGACAAAAACCATGTTTGCAAGTTCTGGAGTTCAGGCTTCAAAAAGTCTTGCAGCTTCTGCTTACTTCTTTTTGGAATGCAGTCTGAGACTCCTATTTGATGAAAAAAGTCTGAGTTCAAAGAGTATATGGAGAGAAAAGAGGCAAACCATCGAAATAAAGTTGCTCTACCTGAACTGAGCCCTCAGCCAATCAGCTGCTCATGAGAGAGCCCAGGTGAAGCCAGCAGAAGAACCAGTCCTGCTGACCCACAGAATTATGGAAAATAATAAATTGTTCTTTTAGCCACTAATTTGGGGAGTGGTTTTTTTTTTTTTTTCTTTTTTTCTTTTTGAGATGGAATCTTACTCTGTCGCCCAGGCTGGAGTGCAGTGGCGCAATCTCGGCTCACTACAAGCTCCGCCTCCTGGGTTCAGGCCATTTTCCTGCCTCACCCTCCCGAGTAGCTGGGACTACAGGTGCCCGCCACCTCGCCCGGCTAATTTTTTTTTGTATTTTTAGTAGAGACAGGGTTTCCCCGTGTTAGCCAGGATGGTCTCGATCACCTGACCTCGACCTCCGCCCGCCTGGGCCTCCCAAGTGCTGGGATTACAGGCTTGAGCCACCGCGCTGGCTGGGGAGTGTTTTATTATGCAGTAAGTGATAACTGATACAGTTGGCATCCCCTAAGTTTTCGACTGTGACTCATTTCTTGTCTCACTAAACACAGTCTTGTGTGTGACTGCAATAATAGTTGCAGTCTGTAAACCAGTTGTATGATGATGGTTCTCAAACCTAACTATTACGACCTTGAGTTCTAGACCTATATTCCCAGCTTTTTTTTTTTTTTTTTGAATCTTGATATTTTCATTTTCATAACTTACAAACACCTCAGATTTGACTCGTGAAAACTAATTCATCATACTCTTCTTTCAAATATCAAACTATTCCATTACCTGAGTTCCTATCCTACTGCATGCAATTATTAATAGTATTCCCCATCTGTCTACCCAGCTTGAAAAATGAGTTTTCCTAAACTCTTTCCTTTGCCTCTCTCCTCTTTAACAACCAATCACTGTTTATCTTTTCTCTTAAATAGCCCAAATATCTGCCCTCATATTCATCACTACCACAATTCAGACAACTCTTTTACTATATATTACTGTAGTAAGATATTGTATATTCTGTTATTATAAAATCTTTCCCCTTCACATTTGTGCCCCATAATCTTACCAGACTGTCATTTTTAAAATGTAAATCTTGTTTTAATTTCTTTGATTGAAATCTTTAAATTATTTCTGAGTCTTGCATTTTAAACCTGTCTCTGTCTCCCTTTATCCCACTCTCTATCTCTTTTCTGCTCCTAGGATTTCTTCCATAATCTGACTCCTCTAACTCATAGCCAAGCATTAATTAATATACATATTGAGTTAGCCATTCCTTACTTCTTGCTGATCTCTAACAGGTCTACTATGAGAACAACCTGCTGTTACACATATCACATTATTGATTGCTAGACTGGAACGGACCGCATCTGCTATGCTTTTATTTTGACTTCGAGCCTTTCCATAACCTGTTGCGTTATGCTGAAACATCCTTTGATCCCTTCTCCATCTAACTCTTACTCTGCTTTAAGTGTTAAGTGTTGCTTTCAGGAAAGTTCTCTAACCTTCTCTGAATAACTTCACTTCCACAAACCCAAATGGAAATGTGTGCTTATTTATGTATTTATTTATTTATGATAGGAAGTCTCACTCTGTTGACCAGGCTGGAGTGCAGTGGTGCAATCTTAGCTCACTGCAACCTTTACCTCCCAGGTTCAAGTGAGTCTCCTGCCTCGGCCTCCCTGATAGCTGGGATTACAGGCGCATGCCACCATGCCTGATTAATTTTTGTATTTTTAGTAGAGACGAGATTTCACCATGTTGATACTTCTACAAAATCTAATATACACTTAGTAGCAGCACTTTGTACTTTAGATAATGCTTCCTTTTTTGCTAATTTGCCAGTCAAGTCCTGGACTAAGTCTCACTTTCGACTAAATGCCTAATACAGTAGGTATTAAACTTGGGAGTGGGGTGGAGATGAGAAGGGGGAGTTGTAGGGAGATATGTAAAGGGAATTTCTCAGTCAATAATCTAGATCGAGTGTCTGTAAACTAAGGTCCTCGTGGTTATAACTGCCCCACCACCTGTTTTTGTAAATAAAAGTTTTATTGGAACACAGTCACATCGATTTCATTATGTATTGTCTATAGCTGTTTCCATACTACAAGGACAGAGTAGTTGAGATGGAGACACTATGTCTGGGAAAATATAAAATATTTATTATGTTTTTTACACAAAAAGTTTGACAGCTCCTGTCCTAGATAATTTGGCTGCCCCAGAAATCTACACTGTATTTATTTAAATAATAAAATGTTTATTGAACTTCAATATCTACACAAGTTTTCTCTGTGCCATTCTCCAGGAGATAAACAGGTAAAAATAATGTGATCTTTACACACACAAACACACACACACCCCCTTACAGTCCATTGGAAATAATGGCTATGTTTGAAAGCAATTTCAACCAAAGGTAATGATTAAAGGATCATTAAAAGGGTGACTGCCTCATGTGGCCTGACTGTGATTCATGTCAGATTAGTCAGCCTGACAGCCCTGACTGGGAAACCAGTTTGTGTTTTGCCTTTGAAAGCCTCACTCCAGGTGCATCGTGCTATTCTGTATTAATCAGCCCCATATGGATGTCAGGAGGGACAAGAGTAGGTTGAATGAAAGGCTGCTCTCACAGTCCCATCTCAGGTGCAGTGTATCCAAACACCAGGTGTTTACAGGTGGAATATTTGGAAACATTAAAATCACACCTTAATTTTCTTCACTCTTCACCCTGATGTTCTTCCCTCCCAAAACCTATCTCTGTCATATTTTCTGTTCTTTATGATGACACACATGTATCTCCAGTTACTCAGAACCAAAATCTAGTCACCAATGGTTCTTTTTTCCCATCCTGATACAGGTCCTATGCATTGAATTTTCAATTCCTATAAATTCTGCCTCCATGGTGACTCTTAAATCATTCTTCTCTTTCTGTTTAAGAAAGTCCTTCAACTCTCCCATACCTGGCCCACTCGTATTCTTTCTCTATTCCTTCCAATATTTTTAAATATATTTATTCAAGTTTGTTATTTATGTGACATAATGATCATATCATTTTCTTGCTCATAGCCCTTCAGTGGTTCCCACCACAATCTAAGGAAAAAATAAATTAAATTTAAAAGTAAAATAATCTGTTTGGCCATTCACAAACTCACTGATACTATTATGCCAAATATTTTACATTTCCTCCTTTCTCCTTTACCTACAATATTCTTTTTCCCAACTTGTCATATTCTAAATTTCCCTCTCATTTAGATGCCAGGATAGACCCTGTTTTGTAAAACCCACAGAGGTTGTTTCTCCTTGTCACCTAACATACCACTCTATCTATATGTCAGTCCTGAGTTTCAGGCCCTAATATCTTACTGAATACCTCTACTTTATATATTTAACTAATCTGAAACTTAGCAAGGCTGGAGAAGAATCATTAATTTTCCACACATTCTTCCCAACATCTGCTCTTTGACAAATGTCTTCAGAATAATCCCTGTTAAAACCGTCAGAGTCATCCCTCATTTTTCATCTTCCCTCACTCAGTACAAATTTAACTTCTCCTTCCAAACTGTATCCATTTTGTCCCCTACATTCCTTCTCTACTATCATTACACTAGTCATCACCTTTTGCCTGTACTACTGTAATGTCACTGCAACTAGATTCCCTGCTTTCACTCTTTGTCCTACTACAATTACCTCTCTACATACTAGCTAAGTTGACCTTTTGAAAAATGTAAATAAGATTATATAATTCCCCCTGGTTAACACCCTTCAGTGGATTTCCCTTGCATTTAAAGTACAATCAACATCGCTTATGATCCACAAATATCTAAATGATCACACTCCATCTAGATCTTCAACTACTTTCCCTACTAGTTAAGCCCCTTACTAACTGGTCTTCCTTCGTGTTTTCCACAGCTCCAAACCATATTCTGTCTTAGTGACTTTATGCTTTCTGTTCAACCTGGCTGAAACAGTCTTCTACCACAAGCCTGACATGCCTGATTTCTTTGGTTCATTACAGTCTTAACTAACAAGCCAACACTTCCCAGACCACTCTCCACTCTCCACTACACGACTCTATTTTTTCCTTATAACAGTAATTACTATCTCAAATGTCTAATTCACGTATTGTTCTTGCATTGTCTATCTGTCTACCACTGCATTACACATGCAATCAGAGGAAAAACCTTGATTATCTTTCTCACTACTTTATCCTTAGCATCTAGAAAAATATATGGCACATACTACAAGGTAAATAAATATTTATTATTCAACATGTGGATTTTATTATGACACTTTAAAATGCTTGCTTTATATTTCAATTGTTTACATATGGCTTATGTGTCTTGTTAATCAGCAAGCTCCTTAAAAACATAATCCATACCTGATTTATCATTAATACTTCACAATATAACTCGATATAAATATGTGTGTGTGTGTGTGTGTGTGTGTGTGTATTTAAATAGGTCACAAGTCTGATGGAGTGAGATTTGTGATCTACTTAGAACATCATGTATGTTTTTTTCTGAAATGATAAAATAAATTTTCTAGTATCTAATAGCACAAGAGTGTGGTTGTAGCAGTAATAATTTAATTGTACATTTAAAAATAACTAAAAGTGTAATCAGATTGTAACACAACGATAAATATTTCATGTGGCAGATACCTCATTTACCCTGATGTGATTATTATGCATTGTATGCTTGTATCAAAATATCTCATGTATCACATAAGTATATATACACACTTACTATGTGTCCACAAAAATGAAAAATAAAATATTATGAGCATATTCTGTAAAACACTACATTCCAGAGTCAACCGTTTTACTGAATCTTCTAAATTGTGATTACAGCAAGTCCTCCTAATTAAAAGTAGAACCACAAAAAATGCTTAACATTGTTAAAACAGTAACTTAGTCTAAGTCTCATGGCTATTAGTTATAGTTCTAGGAAGAAATTCCTTGACTTCCACTGCTGGAAGAACAGGCAGTCAAGGAATAAAGTTGAATGCTTTGTGGTCTACCTCTGTAATGTGCCTAGTTTCCTGCACTATTAACAAAGATGAAACCTCAACATTTTACTATGGCCTTTTAAATGTTTTTACTAATCATGTACAATTCTTCTCCATATGAGAAGGTAGTTATTACATGTCTACTCCATAAAAAGTTCCATGGCTTACTAATAGCATCTCTCTTATCTTCCAGGCAAACACAAGGTCTTATGTGCAGAGCTGAAATAGGTATCCTTTTAGGCTTTACTGTGGAAGACTGTGTTTTGCCAAAACAAATGCTCTTCTACTGAATGCTAAATTACCACAGTTAACCATAATTTCAGGGATTCCAGTGGGATTGAAAAAGATCAGAATAAATAAGGAGCATTAAGAGTAACTAAAGGTATATGAGGTGGCTACAAAACGTCCCAACCATTGGTTGAGAACAATAAACATGCACCAGAGGGCATATCAATAGGCCTCTGACACAAAGCTTCTACCAATCATACACCATAATTAATGAGCCTGAAAATTTGCTGAAGTTGGACCACAATCTGCATAAATGGAAATAAAATTTAAAAGACTCATAAAATGGTAGAGTTATTCAATTTCAAGATCTGATAAACTGACCAATTTAATGTGATGATTAGAATAAACAGAAGTCAACTGCCATTGACTTTCAACCTGACAATGTTATATAAATACATGAAATTATTTTAAACACTTTTATTGTAATTGTAAAATATTGTTTTCCACCAACTCAACTAAGATTATTGATTATTGCCAAACTGACCATATTATTGCCCACTTCTTGGATTCTTCTCTTTTAATTATCATATGTGAGTCAATCTTAGCCCTGTGTGATTCAGCCCCCTCCTACATATTTTTCTAAATCTATTGCATTCCCTTCTCTTGTTCAAGCCTGTTGCCTGTGGGAGTTTAATAAATGCTAGCTAATTACAATGATGCTCATTTTATTTTCCTTTACCTCCATTTACTCCTCTCTTAAATATTTCTACATAGAGTTAATCAACATTTATTGAGCACCTACTCTACAGAGGAATAGCCTTCATCAACTCCAAGAGATTATACTCTCTTAATTGTATTACAAAGATTATGATTTTGTCTACCCTGTCAAAGATAGTTTTCCATGGAAGAGTGATTTTTAAAAAGTTCTTGCATGAGCTATTTTACTATAATGCTGTTTTCTCAATTAGGAGTTTAATCTCTTAGGAATGGGGTTGTGTCTTTGCATGCCTGGTACAGTACTAAACACAGTTTACCCTTCCTAAAGAAATAAAATTAAAAGGTAGCCACTCAGAACATTCCTATAACTGTGTTGCTAAACTATCTCAAATAAGAAGGAGATATGCTCCATATTCAACAGTGAGGTCTTTAGAAGCCATTCAGTCTCACCCACCCAACTTCACTCATATGCCTACCTGGCTGTGCTCTAGGAGGATGAGGGAAGGTAAGAGCATCCCTAGAGAACGAATGACCATGCTCCTTGATTTGTTTTTCTACCAAAAGTTTGATAAAGTCTCATATCATCGATTTACTAGATATGGCCCTTTACCACTTGAAAGCCAGGAGCTGAGCCTAGGAACAGGGAAGATGAGAGGTCAACCTTGCATTAATGGATTCATTTTTTAAGGTACCCATGTATCCACTTAACATAAATACACTACTGACCAGCTGTATTTTGAGAGTATATGTTGAATGTCTTTATTCAATCAACAGATATTTTTTGAGCACTTACTCTCTGGCTATCTAGGAAGGAAAAAGACAAGTAAGGTCCCTGCTCTGATTGGACCTATACTCAATGATTTTTTTAAACAAAATGCTTAAACCACTTTATTTATAAAAGCAGGGTGCATTCTAGTCTGAAGATATAAACTTCTGAGCATAATTTTCCTTGTTTTTCAGCAGATTTAATTTACATTGCTCATTCTTATACTTGAAATATCTTATTACTGCCAGTGCTAAACATCTTCGCAAGGCTCTACTCCATTCTCATAAATACTTCGTACTGTATGATCATTTATATTAGTAATTGCTTTCAATTTTATCCAACAAATACACAAACTTTCTCTAGAAGGTGTAGTACTACAGCAGACTCCACGAGAATGGAATCACAATCTATTAAAAATAGTAAAGAATTAGCACTTAAGAAATCAGTGTTGTGTTTTGCCAATGTTGTGTTTGGATGTCAAGAAATTAATTAAGCAACCATATATTAAAGTCATTATAATGCAGAAGTAAGCTGAACTTTTTCTTCTGACGTATACCTGGTGCAGATATCACGAGGTTTCATTTTAGAAAGCTGATATGTAAGAAGCAAAGAGATTCCTTGTCAAGGACTGGTATTCATATACACCTGCAAGAGTTAAACACATACCCCTACTTCAACCTTATTTCATTTTTGGAACTAATATCAAAAGAATAGAGCCACACATTTGTGAATTATTTAGGGTTATCATCAGATCTCCTGGAACTACATGACAATAGCATAACATCAAAACTTTCTGAGTTATACAGCCAATAAATACATTATCTAAATTAAATTGTTAGACAGCTTCAAACTTTTTAACACTTCTCTCCAAAAATTGATTTAAGTACTTCTCGCCTTGACATGTGTCCAGGCACTGATACTGTATATAATATATTTTATGTAGTACAAAGCTGGCTTAGTTTTTCTTCAGAAACAATTCAGGTTTAACCTAGAGCTCAATTTCACCCTTGCCACAGCTCTCAGGATATTTTTGCTAGGGATAAAGCATTCCAGTCATTGTTCCTAATGAGCTATCCACTGCCAACTAATAACTACTTGAGTTACCAGATATAATCAGGGGAAATCACTTTCAGGAACTCCTGAGAACTGTGAAGATTTATATACTCAAATATCTGGCACTTCTCCATACAATTTTGGGAACATTTTGAATCTTGATTGGAAGGATAAACAAAATAGTGCATAATAATTTCCCACTCTGCAGAATACACAAATTACCATACTTCTAATTACAGAGAGAAGACATCCTTCTTGTCAGCAACTTTTACCCTAACCACAAAACTTAATTCTTTCTTCTGATGAAGCAATCATTGAATGATTTACTTCTAGTGACAATATAATGTACTTGGCTTTAAGAACTTTTGGCTAAATATGTTCTAATTGATTAAAAAGTAACCTGGAATGCAAATTTTATGTATCAATTATAAAACAATAAAGCTATAATATTTTATGCTCATAAATTCAGGACAAGCAAATTTTTTGGAGTCTTTTAATTTTAGGTTGATATTACAAGTATGTCTGCCATAGCCTGTAGTGGATATTCATATATCAGTACGTTTTGTGAAAGTCGAAGGAAACCCTCGAGATGAAATTAAGGGAAAATGAAGACAAAACTAAATAGTACTTCAACATAATTTTAAACGCCCTTTAAACTGGATTCAATATTTTTATATTCATTATTTTTTATCTTACAAATCACCTATGCAAACTATTCTCATTTCCTATTTTGAAAAATACATTAGACACTATTTCATTATGGCAATGTTGTACTTCCAGCAAGGTTTGGTGAAAGTACCAACCAATTCTCTGTCTCCAAACTTTATTAATTAAAACACTACAAAATCATACCTTACAACCATGTGTGCCGAAACAGCTTTCTAATAACATTCTAGTTATCTGAACTTTTACAAAATTTCTGATTGTTACTTAGACATATTAACATTAAAACAATCTTTACCTTGAAAACATAATATAATATAAAGACAATCACATTCACAAATGGAATCTATATGAATGGTAAATAGGTTAATAATCTAAATCCAATTGCTGAATGTCCACATGAATCTCAAATGGATTGGTGTTTCATTATTTACTTATTTAGCTTTTATGTGAGGAACACTGGCTCCCTAGCAACTTTCAGAAAACACTGTCAGAACTTGAACAGCTTGTTGAAATATATCTATACTCTCAAACATTTGTATTCTTTGTATGTCTCAAACCTTTGTATTCAAACATGTTGAACAAAAGTCTGATGAAGAAGATATGCATCAAGAATCTTTGGAATTCAGTCATAGAATATTCTGTTTTTCTGGAATCAAAGTAATAATTCATCTCCTAAAATCAACAGATTCTCTTAAAATAGAAGTCTTCCAATTAAACATTATCACACTTAGAAAAATTTAAAAGATTAACTCTCATTGTAAACAGAAAAAAAATTTAGATTGGTTCCATGTCTTTATATGAAAGTTTGAAATGAAATGCCTAATTATATTTGGGCATACAAACTTTTCAGGCTTTTTATTTAGGCATCTATTATTCTCAAATTTCCTGAATACTATTTCCTAAATTGTTGAACTAAATAATCTTTAAATTTGGGAAAAAAATTATCTAGTGCGATCAAATTTGCGTGGTTTCAAAATCCATATAACTATGGGTCTATCTCTTTAGGTTTTGAATTACATTAAATATCAACTAACTCTTTAAAAAGTATTCACTTTTATGTAATACCAGCTAGTGTCACATGATGAATAGAGAATACAATAATTAGTATATTTATACTTTGAGTACAAATTATAATTCAATTTACAAAATTGATAATTGTATTGTAGTTCTACCACATGGCAGGCACTGTCTTGGACATGAAAACACAATGGTGTCTAGACAGATATGGCCCCACCTTCTCCAAGCTTTATGGTTTGTATTTTCTAAAATTTTGTATTGCCTCATACTTTGAAGTTTTAATTGCATCCTGTTTGTCTCTAAAGCTCTCAACTATCCATTTATTATAAGAACATTTATAGTACTATCTTATGAGGTTCAATTCTGGGTGATTAAGTATCACTCCAAGAGTGACCAAAAGTGAAAAGAGAGGCAAAGAATAGCATGCAGAAAAATTCTGTAAGCAGACTTTCTCATAATTTTATGATCTTTAATCTCCAATATTCCTTGTAACAGTACATATATTTTCCTGCTGATAATGATGCAATTATGCTCAAGTAGTTTTTTGTTATTGTTGCCTGTCATATATCATAAGGCATATAAATATATTTGTTATCCAAATTCTTACTTTACATTGTACAAGAAATTTTATGTCTGTATTTGAAGAATATAGTGACTCTTATCAGATAACTATCTTATCATAAATCACATTTTCCATGAAAGGATAAATCACTCATCATTGAAGAAAAGATATTTTGTTTCTGTGCTTTAGAGTGTGGTTATTCAAATCATTATGGAAACTGTAAACAAAATGAGCAAACTTAATCTTGCAAGTAATTTTCACCTGTGATCTCACCTCTGCTAAGGTGAAAAAACAAAACCAAAGACCCCGTATATAGCATTACTAAATACCAAAACAAATATTAATTCTATTTCAATACACTCTGTAATTTATTTACTGCTTAATTTGAAATACCCATATTTTTGTGTCCTAGACCACTGCTGTGGTTTAAATCTTTCTTAAGGATTGAAAGATACAAATCTGTAGAGGGAAATACTTTCATTAGAGAAGCTTACGCATATCCTTACTATTGCCACCTTTTCCAAAACACTTGCCTTTATAACAAAGCATCATCTTCGGGAGCCATTCCATTTTCTAAGAAACTTGAAACACTATTAAACTCTCTATTTTTTATCTTTATTTTCACCTTTTCGTAATTTTGCATAGAAAACTTTTAAAAAATGTTTGTATACTCACCTCCTCGAAAGAAAGCTAGTTTTATAAGTAGAGTAGATAGTAGAGTGGCAGAACTGATGTAATGAAATTGAAGAATGCACTTCCCTGAGGGAAACTCAGGGGCACATGCAAAGTTTTATTGTCCTGTATTTGGCATACCAATGACAGAAATCTCAAATTGCTAAAGCAAAACAAAAAAACCTCAAACAAACAAACAGAAAGCCCTGACTACAGGAATAGTATGCCAGAAACACAACTTGATTTATGAAACCATAAAGTTTTCCAGAGTATTTTTGTATATTTTGATGACATTTAAACAAATGCCAAAATAATACTACAAAAATACCACTACAAAAATATCATTTAGAAACCAGAATATTTTTATTTTTGGCTTGGGGGAGGCTTTTCTGGAATATTCTAGAATATTTTAAAATACACTGTCACCATCAAAGCACAGATTTTAAACACTCAAACCACTTTATTTTAATATACAGTTTCATTATCTGTAATTATCATAAATACCATATTTGTGAAATATTGTCAAATTATTAGAAAATAAAGCTTACTTAGAAACTTTTACAGTATTTATCAAGGCCATTTAATTTCTAAAGGAAATTTTGTCAACTAAATCATGAAAACATTTGGAATGAGTTAAAAACAGGATTTTCAAAGTAGACATGTGTGCACAAAATAAAGTATGGAGATTTACTTTAAAGTTGTATTACTGTATATCGTCAGGTAGACACTTTAAAATAATTATATCATTTCCTACCATGTAATTGTATCCTTTTAAATCTGCCCTGAGCAAATTATGACAAGTACAAACAGGCATGATTGAGAGAAAAGTGGTGGACAAGTCCCTATGCCAAAATAAATATATCTTAAAAAATATAGTCCATGTCTAAATTTATTCTCAAGTTTTTGGCATGAAAATGTAACATTTGATGTGTAAATAAAATATTTAACAAGACTAAAATAGACATACTGTCCCTAGGAAAATATGTGTGTGTATGTGTGTTTTAAGTAACTTATTTATACCACAGGCATTTCAAGCTTGAAATATCAAATCAAATCAAAGTAAAACAGTAATAATAAGGATTAGAGAGGATAGCTGCTTGAATCCTTCTTTAGTGCTTATAACTTCCTAAAATTCTCAAAGATTTTTGAAAGAATCAGTTCACACAGAGTTTCTCTCCAGACTATTTTCACTTTGGGAACATTCCAGCTTTCAGGAATGCCCCGCTCTCAGGGGAGCCAAAGCATTGTTTCTGAATTATATCAGCAGATTTATTTCTCATCCTATTTAGTGACTATAAAGTTTAGTTATCTCTTTATCAAAGTTTCAACTCTTTCTATAATATTCTAAAGCTCTGTTTGAAACAAAACGACACTTTTTATTCTACTACCCTCAAATGTCCAGGGCAACAAAAAGAGAAACTGTTTATCTTGCTAATTGTGGAGCCAGGACTGGTCAAAAGGGGAGAAAGGAGTAAAAAATATTCACTCTTTATCGTCTGCGATCCTTGAGCTGGTAAATGCCATCATCAATACTGGGGGAATAGCCTTACCATCTAGGTATTCATACTAGCCTAACTCTTTAGGCTAGGGCTTTGTCCCCACAAAGCCTTTTTTATCAGAATCTAACAACCACAAAACACAGGCTTTCACAGGTAGGGTCCAGACTACACATACCAGACACATACACACACACAGACACACACACACACACACACACGCTTTACTTTACCTGTTTTTATGCCGAGTCTTGAGCAAGTTTCTTCCAAAGGGAGCCATGGTCTGTCGGGCAAATGAATAAAGAAGTTATGTTAAAGCGATCTGGGGGTAGGGGTGGGGGTGTCTGGATTTCCAGGGTAAAGGGAGGAGGGCTGGAAGCTTTCTCTTCTCCTCGAATGTTCCTGGCTTTCAGCTCATTAGTAGCCGGCTGAGAAAGTTGCTGGAAGTTGTGCAACTGCTGCTTAACTTTGAACTGCGGGATTGTTGTGGCTGCTGCACCTTTGGAGACCTGCCCGGCTTCAGCCTCGAAGAAGGCGTTTGGAAGCAGGAAAAGAAAAAAAAAAAAAAAAAAGAAAGAAAGAGTGAGACAGGAAGGGAGGAGGACTCTATTGTGTTCTGTAGTTATTTGCAGACTAGCTAAACTTAAAGAACTGCCAACCCCACAGGCATAGTAATACCAATGGAATGGGAATTTCACTCGATCTGGAAACCCCCATCCCCCGCTTTCCACACCCAACCACACAAGGTGTACTGAAAGCACATAAAAGGATTAAAAGTAAATATCCCCCAACTCCTGCTCAAGCTCCAGTCTGTGGTAAGTCATCTCATCATGGCAAGAATGAGGGAGAGCCGAAAACTCTGTTTGCCAAGGCATTCGACCCCCAAATCCCCTGCCAGGGTGTCAGGACTTTAAAATATATTAGGGAGAGCGAAACTGGAAACCAGATCAAGGTGGACTCACAGACAATTTAGGATTTTAAAAGTCCCTGAACTCACGGTCTTAAGAGCTTCTTCCAGGTCCCTCCTCCACACTCTCAAGTTCATCTTGCAAAAGTTGAAGGACCTGAAGGACCACAGGGCTCCAGGGCTGATGCATCACAGTTTGGTCTAGGAACCAGCTGGAGTTTAGTGTTTGACTTCCACAGAGTTTATGTTGACCCCTACCCCATCTTTCACATTCACTGGGCCTTTAGAGCCCTGGGAATTTCAGAGGAAAAGCAAACTGCTCCTGCCCTCAACGAGTAAAGAAGACACACCTAGGGGATCTGCTGGAAGTCTAAACGTGAAGGGAAGTCTAAGGGAGGGAGAGTTTCACCTAGTCCCAGGAGAGCTCCAACCCAGAAGCAGGGCAGGGGAATGGAGCTGGGAGAGTTCAGGGGCCTGCAGGAAGCCCAGCGCAGCTCCCACCAGGTACCTGGCACTTATGGGAAAGCGCTGTTTAGGGGCAAGGGCCAGGAGAGCTTTCTCATGGACGTGTTTCACTGGGATTTTGGCCCCCTGAAACCACCCCACCACCCTTCACCCCACCAGGCTTCCCAGGCTTCCCAGGCAGATGATGAGGGAGGGAGGGAAAAGAAAGTCAACAAACTTGTGAGTTCCTTCTGAGCCTTGGCAAAGAATATGAATGGCTCACGCTTACTTTGGGAGTTTATCCCCTGCCCCCAACACCACCAAACAAAAAAGTGATCTCAAGGGCTTCCATGATTCTGATACACACTGATTTATGCAGTGATCAGATAAATCATGTTTTTCATTATTTATTATCATAATCTTTCTCTATTCATCTATATTTCATGTTTCTGTATGTACATATACACGTGTCATATACTATTTTATTATTTATAATATTTATTTATAATTTTATATAATAAATCATATATTATATCCATATATACATCCAAATCATTATGAAGTGAAAAACATTACAATAGCTAATGTTACAGTTTAGTTACCTTTTTATATCCCTGGGAGTTAGGATAATTAAAAAATACATACCCATCTTAATTTGATATGGTCAGTGATTCCAGAGAAAATCCAGGCACCAAAAGTTGTAATGACATGTTCTGTGTATATATATGTATAAATGTACACATATATACATGTATAAACATCTGTATGCACATCTTCATCTTTGTAAACATAAGTGTATATATGTGTGTGTGTGTTTTATATATATGACATACTGTGTATATATGCGCTTACGATGCAACATAAGTTACCTAATCTTGGGTGTATTTCTGTTTTGGTTCTTGATTTGGTTTTACTAGCACCTCACAAGAAATGATTTAAACTATTATGGAAGTTTACCTAGTTATTCTAAGTTGTTCACAATGTAATCCCTTAAAGCTATACTGTTTACTTATTAATATAATTGTTGCAGTCAATTTGCAAATAATTTCACATTTACAAATATCCCTACACTTCCTGTAGTTTCGATTCTGCACACTTATTAACATTTTATATACATATGTGTATTATATTTTTCAATAAAAGAGTTTTAATGGGGAATGAGGAAACAATACTGTGTCTTTACTAGCATAATCTTACGTTGAGTTTCAGGTTATCACAAATGAGTTTCATTTAGGTGTCATTAATCCTCACATAAAATGCCCTATTAATACTTTTCATGGCAAGCTCTTTGATGTATAAGAATTACACATAAAAAGGTTTGTACTCACTAAATATATACCATTTTTATTTGCCAATTATACCTTAATAAAGCTGAAAGAAAAAGCACAAAGGGTTAATGTCTCTCAGATAGTAGAAGCGGAAAGGAATAAAAAAAAAAATGAATACTGATGCCTTAATAGAAAATTGAGCAAAAACAATCCTAAAAGAAAGTAACAAAAGTCATTCTTTTTAAAAAATTTTTATTTTTTTATTTTTTTGAGTTAGGATCTTCCTGTGTGGCCCAGGCTATTCACAGACACAATTGTTGCACACTACAGTCTCAAACTCCTGAACTCAGGCAATGCTTTTGTTTCTCCCATCTAAGTAGCTAGTACTACAGGTATGCTCCACCATGTCCAATTAAAAACATGTTTTTAAAAATTGACTACAATCTGCAACAATTTGTTGTATATTTTAGAATAACGAATAACTTCAATTTAGGAGTACAATTTAAAATGTTTGGAACACAAATAATGAATGCTTGAAGGAATGAAAACCTCATGTACCCTGAGGTGATTATTACACACTGTATGCTTGTATCAAAATATCTCATGTACCCCATAAATATATACACCATATATGTACTAATAATGTTTTTAAAGTAACCTTCACTAGTAACTAGATACTGTCTAGTTAAATTGAAACAAGATTTTGTTTTACCTCTGCCAAACTGACTACTTTTTAAAATGATGATGCTCAATAGTGTCAATACGATGAGCATAGTATACTACTCTGCATAAATATTAAAAATTGGCATATCATTTTTCAGAAATGAATTTGGCTATGTAGAGCAATAACCTTCAGAATAGTCAAATTCTCATTCACGTTTTTCTCATAAAAACTTTTTGGAAAAAAGTAACAAGTTTCAGAGAAATCTTATACTCATTGATATTAATTCTGAGAACAAAATGAAATAATGCATACCAATTGCTGACATATAGTGTTAACCTAAGTAGTGTTTTTATTATAGGGTAGAGAAGGTTAGGAAAAATTATCTCACACTTGAAACTAAAACAAATGGATGACTGCATGTTATCTCAAACATATAATGGAGCATTGTCTAATAGACTCTTTCAAACATTATTTAATTCTCTGGAAGAATGCATTGTTTCTTTTACTTACTCTTTTTTTATTTGGCTGAGACTCCATGAGATTAGATATTAAACTGGTTTTTAACAAAAGAGTAGGCCGGGCGCGGTGGCTCAAGCCTGTAATCCCAGCACTTTGGGAGGCCGAGACGGGCGGATCACGAGGTCAGGAGATCGAGACCATCCTGGCTAACACCGTGAAACCCCGTCTCTACTAAAAAGAAATACAAAAAAAAACTAGCCGGGCGAGGTGGCGGGCGCCTGTAGTCCCAGCTACTCGGGAGGCTGAGGCAGGAGAATGGCGTAAACCTGAGAGGCGGAGCTTGCAGTGAGCTGAGATCCGGCCACTGCACTCCAACCTGGACGACAGAGCGAGACTCCGTCTCAAAAAAAAAAAAAAAAAGAGTAAATTTTGTTGTTCAGAAGCAATATAAATTATTTTATCTAGTAGAAAAGATAACACAAATGTAGTTTTATTGCATTGTAGAACATCAACCAACTTTACATCTATTTAATTTTCTCTCGGCATTCTGTCTTTAATTCACTTTCTGTCCATAACAGTCTTTCTTATTCTCTTTTAGACCAGCTTAATAATTCTGCTGGATCCCTCACTAATGAGTTAAGTCAATTTTTGTCACTTGCTCACTACACATTTGTATTAAATTCATGTTTTGGCTTCCTGAAAATTATACCCTGAAAAACTATGAGAACACAGTAGTCCTTTATAGAAGTCCTTTATAGAAGAAGTAGTTCTATATAAGAAGTCTTTATAGAGGAAAGATGGCTACTTAGCTATACAATTTCTACTTTTCTTAAAACATAAAATGTGCAAAAAGGATTTTGATGGTAAAAAATAGAGTGTCCTTTCATTCATTTATGATATGAAGCTCAGCCAAAATAGATAGAAAAGATGTATTCCCTTACAAATAGATTAACATATGAAAAATCAACATTGAAGATGATACATTATACTTGATAAAACAATAAATGTATACTCTCTGCAATTAAATGAAAATGATTTAATCTTTGGTTGACTTGATATCAAAAGCTAAATATTGTTAAAACATGTTGTCTGATAGAGACCCAGCCTGTTTCCATATGAAATCTTGTTTGTTTGTTTGTTTGTTTTGAGACAGTGTCACTCTGTCACCCAAGCTGGAGTGCAGTGATACCAATCTTGGCTCACTGTAGCCTCGGCCTAAAGGGCTCAGGTGATTCTTCCACCTCAGCCTCCTGAGTAGCTGGGACTACAGGCATGCACCACCACACACAGCTATTTTCTGTATTTTTTTGTAGAGATGGGGTTTTGCCATGTTGACCAAGCTGGTCTGGAACTCCTGGGATCAAGCTATCCACTTGCCTCAGCCTCACAATGTACTGGGTTTTACAGGTGTGAACCACTGCACCTGACCCATATGAAGAGGTATTAATTTCCTTTCTGATAACTAAATTTCAAAATTATCTGGGCTGATCTAACGCATGCAAAGAATGGAGAGTAAAGTCTTTGCACAGCTCCCTGACCGTTTACATCGATGTCTTGATTTTCTTCCTCCTACGATATGTTATAAAACTAAAGTTTTAAAAATACCACTCTTATTTTCGTCTTAAATCCTTTAAAGACTCTTTTAGAATTCAGCACAAACTCTGTAGGTTATCATTCAAGGCTCTTTATTACACAAACTTTTTTGACTTTTAGCTTTAGTGTACATGACTTCGCTAAAAGGGCGGCAGATATAACGCGGGAGTTAAGAGTGCAAGTTTTGGAACTGCACAGACAAGGATCCATGTCACGGCTCTGTCATTTTCTAGTAGAGACCTTGGGTAAATTATTTAACCTTCCAAGCCCCAGTTTTCTCATCTGATAAATGGAGAAAATAATAATAATGTAACCTCATTTTCTTATTAAATATAAGTCTAAGATAATTTTTTCTTCTAAAAAACTCTTATAAAGATGTGCTCTCTTCTTATTGCTAGAAATTTACTTCTCACAATTTAATTATTAAATTGGCTTACTGGTATAATTACAATAGACATCTGTGATAAGAGCCACTTGTCCCCACGGCCTTCATAAAAAGAACAGCAGAGCTGAAATTCTTCTGATCACACAGATACTTGACTGTGAGCCAATTTGTCGACACTTACATGGTAATCTGTGAGGAAATAACATACTAGATAGCTTGTTATAATCAATCAGTTCATCTGATTTACTCAAAACCCCATTCTCAATCAAGCGAATAGTAATAAGATAGAACTTCTTTTGTATGGAAAAGAGAGAGAAGAACTCAGAAATAATTAGAGCTGGCCAGAGGGTAGGATCATAATTTGAGTGAGAATCTTTGTACAACAGGTTGTGGCAAAAGAGCATTGTGCAAAACAGAGTTGTTTACAACAAAAAGTAGGAAAGCCCCTAAAAGTCAGTAAAAATAAATTCTTAAATTGAATACCAGAGCCACTACAATTATTATTATTATCTACAAGTATCTATCTTCAGCAGTTCTTTCCTGTCTTAAATTTGCTCATGGTAATAGGAAACTGTCTCTAAAAATTGGAATGGATGAGGCTTTTCTCACAAAACCTTTTAAATATGGATGGTAGGTGTCATGGTTTGTAAATTAACCTCTCTAAGAGGTTTTAAGAATAGAAGAAATGGCCGGGCATGGTGGCTCACGCCTGTAATCCCAGCACTTTGGGAGGCCGAGGTGGGCGATCACAAAGTCAGGAGATCGAGACTATCCTGGCTAACATGGTGAAACCCTGTCTCTGCCAAAAATACAAAAATTAGCCGGGCATGGTGGCAGGTACCTGTAGTCCCAGCTACTTGGGAGGCTGAGACAGGAGACTGGCGTGAACCTGGGAGACAGAGCTTGCAGTGAGCCAAGATCGCGCCACTGCACTCCAGCCTGGGCGACAGAGCGAGACTCTATCTCAAAAAAAAAAAAAAAAAAAAAAGAATAGAAGAAATAACTATCTTGAATGGATTAGGTGTATCTCAGAAGCCGGGATTCCATTTCAACTCTAGGTTTCTATGGTGTCAATGCTCTTTTGATTCTCCATGAAAGTTCAGAATGGCACTACTAAGTTTTGTAGTACTTACATGGAGTCAGGTGGTATAATTAGTCATCCAGCTTTAATAGATTATTCCATTAAAAATCTTTTTTAATAAATTAAACTTAATATTTGAGTAGCTGACTGGCTGAGTGTTGGTCAGATACCTGTGTCCTAAATAAAAGTCCAAATTTCCTCACTAAGGAGCTATGACTGTTATTAACTCTGATTAGATAAATCCACATAAGGCTGGCTACTGGCGGAAATTGCTCCACTTCAAAGAAAGTTTTGAAGGCTATGAAACACAAAGTATGCACATAACATAAAATATGTGCATATAAGTGTATAAACGCCACCAAATATACATTCACCTTCTATGGTAAATGATATAATATTATGTTGTAGTGCTTTACATAAGGCATTTTTATATTTGGTGTCTTATTTGATCGTAGCGTGCTGAGCAGGAAAGAAAATAGAATCTCAAATTTGTGGATAAGAAAAGTGACGTTGAGAGCTATGTGATGATTGAATAATTAATCAAAACCAAATCAAGGCCAACCTATTGTTGTTAACAAAAATAATAATTTATAATTATAATATAATCACTTAATTGCCTTTGGAAAATTTCCTTAAGTGATACTTTACTTTTATTAAGTAGATTTGGGACTCTTTCCTTTTTAAGACTTATTAAAGATTTTGTGAATGTAATGTGAATTCACCATGGTACAAATTTTATTTCCTTATGATATGGAGACCATCATAGGCTCAAATGTATCAGAGCACTAATTGTTACTGATTGAATTGTGTCCTCCACAAAATCCATATATTGAAGCTCTAAACCCAATGTGACTGTATTTGAAGAGAGAGCCTTTATGGCAATAATTAAAGTTAAATGAGGGCATATGGGTGGGTCTCTAAACTGATAGGTCTGGTGTTCTTACAAGAGGAGGAAGAGACAACAGAGTTCTCTCTCTTATTACTCATAAACAAATAAAAAGTCATGTAAGGATGCAGCAGTCAGAGAAGATGGCCATCTACAAGCCAGGAAGAGAACCCTCACCAGAAGCTATTTTCGGACACTTTAATTACGAACTTTTAGCCTCTACAACTGTGAGAATATGAATTTATGTTGTTTAAGCCACCCAGTCTGTATCATTTGCTCATGACAGCAGACTAATACACCAATAATATGAAGCAAATGAACTTGGACTGACTTTCCTTGGAGAAGGACACCATAGTACCGTTTGCCCTTTGAGTAAAAGCTACCTCCTCTTACTATCCCTTTGTGTTCTGGAAGAAGAGGTGGATGATTTGCACCTGCACTTAGAAGCTTCCTGGGAAGTGCAGGGTTCTGAATCCACACTTGTCCTTTGAGCAGCACAGAATTTTTCAATGAATTAAGGTTTCCTATTGAACTGAAAAGATACCAGTGATGCTAAAAGTGATGCAAATCCAAATGTAAGTGATGGCAATGGCAGGTCATCTGGAGCAGCCGCTGCCAAGACGCAGGCTGCAACGGGGAGGCACAGCCAGGGCTGCATTCTCCACAGAGCCAGCGGGAGCCAGGAACAAGTGGGAAACCCACCGCTACCAAGGAGGCAGGGCAGGAGCTCCCTGGGTGCAACTGCAGCTGTCCAAGCCGTGGTTGCAGACCCCGGCCTCCCTGTGCTCTTGGAGACTGGGAGCAGGCCTCCTGCCTGCTCTCCTGGGCACTGCTGAAGTCACCCAAGTCACAGCTGCAGACCTGGGCTTCCCTGTGCTATGTTTCCTGGGGACCAGAAACAGGCGGAAGCCCTGCCCTCCCGGGTCCAGATGCAGTCACCCAAGCCGTGACGGAGGACCTGGGCATCTCTATAGTCTTGGGGACCTAGAAAGTACCCCCCTTCGTGCCTCATCGGTCTTGAAGGTGTCTGCTCCAGCTGCCTGGACTCTCCCCACTCTCGGCACCGCTCTGATCTCGGGGCAAGATTGCGGCTGAGCCCTGGTGCTGTCACAGCCCAGTCGAGTGTGTGCATGCTTGGGGCAGCACTGCCATGCCAGACCTCTGCTGTCTCAGACCCCTCTGGACTTTGGGCTCTGATAAGCACAAGAGGGAGGCCCAGTGGGGACTGAGGGAAGCTCAGCACTGGCCTGCCTGGACGTTCTTCATGAACAGCCTGGACACCACAGAAAGCAGTAGAAGGCAGACAGGCTCCAAGGAAGAAAGGGATGGGTCCCTTGTGAAGCCCCGCCTTCAGGCTGGGGAAAGCCTAAAGCCTGGGGGCCAGGCTCCAGTCTCCTGGACCAGAGAGGGAACTTGTGGTGTTTTTTCCTGTGCCTGCCCATGGCTTCCCTTGGACCAATCAGCAGGTACTTCCTCCCCTCTGAGGCCCATAGAAACCCCAGACTCAGTCAGATTTGGGAAGACAATGGGATGACTTGCCTGCAGAGAGGAGCTACCTACTCTAATGCCTCCTCTCAGCTGAGAGTTGAACACTAAATGGGACAACCTGCCTGCAGAGAGGAGCTATCCACTCCAGGGTCTCCTCTGAGCTATTCTGGCACTCAGTAAAGCTCCTCTTCACCTTGCTCACCCTCTACTCGTCCACATACCTCATTCTTCCTGGAGGCAGGACAAGAACGCAGGACCTGCCAGATGACAGGGTTGAAAGAGCTATAACAAGGCTGAAACACTCTCCTTGCTCACTACATTGCAGGTGAAGGGGAGAGAAGAACTGTGGCCCTTCGGAGAGCCCAGACCTGGGAAGCTCCCGGAGCCAGGGCTGTTTCTCCCTCTTTAGGGGCCTGCAGGTCCTGGAGTCTCCAAGCTTCTTGGCACCACCACATTCCCCAGTATCAGACATGGAAGCTGCTTGCAGTCTACCTGGTCCACCCGCAGCCTCTCAGTGAGCTGGTGCCGGTGCCAGCACCTGGAGCTGCCATCCACTGCAGCAGCCAGTGTGCCTGACTTTGTGCAGTGGTCGGACCCCATACTCGCTTGCTTACACACCCCTCACCACTCCACATCTGGCTCGCCCTTGGCAGGAATGGAATCCAGGCAGGTAGCGTGAGCCGAGCACAGCCTGACAGGCTGAGTGGACAGAGCAAGCCCAGTGGGCCTGAGCAAAACTCAGGCAAAGGTACCACTGTTCATAGAGGTTTCTGGCCAGAAAAGTAACATCCCAAGGATCGTGTGACATAAGAAATTTCTCAGGTTACAGCTTTCTCTCTAGAGTTCAACAGAAAAACCTGCAGGCTTATGAGCAAGGATTCTTTCTGGAAACCACTCAAAACAAAACCACTATGGATCTTCAAATTCTAGCTAAGTGTGCGAGTTTCTGAGAGTACATCAGGAAGTAATGTTTGACTACATGACCTTAAGGTTACTTCTTCTACACTTGCCGGTGTCTGAGCTTGTTAGGGCAGTGGTCGCAGATCTGACTCTGTTCACCTAGTGTTTGAGACTGAAACCTTTGAGAGCAATAGAAAACATGGCAGCTAAAAAGCTAGAACTGCAGGTAAGCTGTTCGCATTTGTCAATCTCGGCTCACGGGAAACCTCCACCTCCCAGGATCAAGCAATTCTCCTGCCTCAGCCTCCCGAGTAGCTGGGATTACAGACATGCACCACTACAACCCAGCTAATTTTCATATTTATGGTAGAGACAGGGTTTCAACCATGTTGGCCAGGCTGGTCTTAAATCCTGACCTCAAATGACCCACTCTTGTCAGCCTCCTAAAGTGCTGGGATTACATGTGTGAGCCACCATGCCCGGCCAAGTGTAGAAGGTCTTATTAAAATACTTGTAATGAATAAAAGTGGGTTAGTTTCTAACAAATATTGGCAGAAGTGGTTGTGAATCATCTTCGAGTATTACGTTTTAAAAGACTGGCTTCTGTCTTGCTCTGGGGAAAGCCATTTTGTGACCAGCCCTATGGAGAGGTGCACATGGTGAGGAACTGAAGCCGCCTACCAATAGCCATAGGAGTCAACTTAGATACTCCAGTCCCTTTAGAGATTGCAGCCCTCATCTACAGTTTACCTGCAATCTCGTGAGACACCTTGAGGCCTTAGCATCTAGCAAAGCTGCTCCCAGATTGTTGACTCTTACAAACTGCTTTAGTTAATAAATGTTCTAAGATGCTAAATTTTGGAGTAAATTGTTACAGAGTTAAATAACTGTTACAATTAGATTTAATAGGTATCAAAGAAAGGCAGCACAAAACAACAAAGCAAGTCACTTTTTAAACATTAGATTGGCCAAATTTTAAAAGAATAATACTCCCCAGTATCTACCAGGCACACGCTATTGATGTGTATTTAATTGAAACTCCCTGCTTGGGGAATAATTTGCCAAAATTACATCTGTAAAACTTTAAAGTGCACATTTCTTTTTTATTTAATGGTTCTAATTCTAAAATTCTAACCTAGAGGAGTTCAACATTGTAAATGCCCCAGAAGGTATATTTTGGCATCACTGCATGCAATAGTGAAAAATGAATTGTCTAACAACGATGTATCTATTATAACAACTCTCTAGTGTCAGATGCTATCTCTAAAACAACTATCTATTATATGTCAGACACTTTTCTTAATGCTTACAAAAGTCTATGAGATAGGCTCATGTTCAAATCCATTTTATGATAAAGGAAACTGGGAAGAGAGATGTGAAATAACTTGCTTGCAGTTACAAAGCTACTAAGAGGAAGAGAAGAGATATAAAGCCATGAAGAAGAGATATATAAAGTACATATATTGAATGTACTTTAATAAGTGAATGTTTAAATACAAAAACACACTTCAATTATGAACCATTTGATACAAATGTTTAAAAGAATAAGATATTTCTATAGACAATTTTACAAACTGATATCAGCGAACTTTTTTCTTTCAAGTGAAACTACATTTCAATGGCTGCTAACTAAATTGCCGAAGGGTGTTAAATAGGTTATGCTAATGAATATAGTGAACTAGACAGCTCTAGCAGATTACCCCTATGTGGAACATGGGTCCATTATTTCTACAGTTTCTGATTTTTTTTTAAGAGAAACCTAAAAATCTGACTTTTTAAAAGTAAATTTTGTCATATTAAATGAATGGCAATAAATTATATTCTTAAAAATCTAAAATCAAATAAGACATTTCTGAATGCAGACTCCCCCCGCTGTGTTCCAGATTGCAATCTCCCTGTGCATTAACAATAATAAATTAAGAACAGTTATTCAAAGTCACCTGACAAAACTTCACTGAAACATGATTGACTCCGTTATCACATCTAAATGAATAATGCCTTAATTAAAATGACATTGGCCACACACTGGAAGCAGAGAAAAGGAGAGAGAAAGAATTGCTGCATCCAAGCAATCTCAGTACAAATATTGCCATCCCAAGAATCTATGTATCCGGTACTTACATATTGTGGACCCTGCATATGTTTATAGCAGAATGCTTGAGAACGTGGACTCTTGAGCTAGAATACGTCTGTTTGAAGCACAGTTCCACCACAAACACTTATTCAAACCCTGGGCCTCCGTGTCTCTATTTGTAAAGCAGGATATAATTGAATCCCATAGAGATGCTGTTAGAAAACAATGACTCCATAAATACCAGCTATTATTAATGTGGAGATAAAGTATTGTATTACCACAACCAGGTGCCAGAAAGCATTCTTATTATTTACCAGCCTTTCTGCTGACTTCATTCTCACAAAACAATTCCTGATTATAATCACTTGTGTGCAATGAAAGAATGTCTTGGCCTGAAGGTGTGAAAGCAAACACTGTAGTAAAGATCTTAGTATATTTTTTAAAATTGCTACATTTTACTTTTATTTTTTAAATATCAACAGATAAAATTGTATGTTCTTACTATTTACAACATATTTTTGGAGTATGCATCCATTGTGGAATGACTAACTTGGTTAATTAATATATGTATCACCTTACATAGTTATTTTTGTCATAAGGACCCTCTACATCCATTCAGTATTTTCAAGAATACAATATATTGTTAATTATGGCCAATATGTTGTACAAGAGATCTCTTGACATATGTCTCCTGTCTAATTGAAACTTTGTGTCCTATTATCAACATTTCCAAACACGCACCCCCAAAACCATTCCAGTCCCTGATAACCATCATTCTACTTTCTACTTACCTGAGTTCAACTCTTTCAGATTATGCAGTATTTTTCCTTTTGTGCTTGGCTTATTTCACTCAATGTAACATCTTCCAGGTTTATTCATGCTGTCAAAAACTACATAATTCCCTTATTTTTATAGCTGAATACTGTTTTATTGTGTATATTTATCACATTTTCTTTCTTCATTCATCCGTTGATAGACATTTTGGTAGATTCCCCATTTTAGCTACTGTGAATAATGTTGCAATAAACATGGAGATGCAGATATCTCTTTGAAATACAGATTTCTTTTCCCTTGAATATATGCCCAGTAGTTAAATTGATGGATCAGATGGCAGTTTTAGTTTTTTATTTTTTGAGGGACCTCCATACAGTTTTCCATAATTACATTGTCACTAACTGTGTGAGGACTTCTTTTTCCCCACATCCTCGTCAACACTTGATATCATTTTTTTATAATAGTCCTTCTAACAGGTGCGAGGCAATATCTCACTGTGTTTTTAATTTGCTTTTTTTGACGCTTATGATGTAGAGCATTACATACAGACACACACACACACACACACACACACGTTGGGCATTTTGTCTTATTGAGAGAAATAACTATTCAAGTCCTTTGCCATTTTATTTTATTTTATTTTATTTTATTTTATTTATTTATTTTTTGAGACAGAGTTTCACTCTTGTTACCCAGGCAGGAGTGCAATGGTGCAATCTTGGTTCACTGCAACCTCCACCTCCTGGATTCAAGTGATTCTCATCCTTCAGCCTCCCTAGTAGCTGGGACTACAGGCATGCACCACCATGCCTGGCAAATTTTTTGTATTTTTTTTTTTTTTTTTAGTGGAGACAGGGTTTTTCCACGTTGGTCAGTCTGGTCTCAAACTCCCAACTTCAGGCGATCCACCCACCTTGGCCTCCCAAAGTGCTGGGATTACAGGTGTGAGCCACCGTGCCTGGCCATTTTGCCTTTTTTTAAATTGGTTTATTTATTTACTTGGCATTGAGTTGAGTTACTTATATATTTTGGATATTAGCACCTTTACAGTTGCATAGTTTGCAGATATTGTCTCCCATTCTATCAATTGCATATTCACTGTTGATATAGTCTGGCTGTGTGTCCACACCAAAATCCTATCTTGAATTGTAATCCAAATTGTAACCCCCACATGTTGGGAGAGGTACCCCGTGGAGAGGTGATTAGATCATGGGGATGTTTCCTCCTGCTGTTCTCATGATAGCAAGTGAGTTCTCATGGGTTTATAAGGGTATCTGCACTTTCCCCACTTTGCTCTGCAATTCTCCTTCATGTTGCCATGTGAAGAAGGACTTGTTTACTTTCCCCTTTGCCATGATTGTAAGTTTCCTGAGACCTCTACAGCCTGCAGAACTCTGAGTCAATTAAGACTCTTTCCTATATAAATTATCCTCTCAGGCAGCTCTTTATAGCAGTGCCAGAATTGACTAATACAACTATATTGATTGTTTCCTTTGCTGTGAAGCATCTTTTTAGTTTGATATAATCTCATTTGTCTATTTCTACTTTTGTTATCTGTTCCTTTGGCATCTTATTAAAGAAATCATCACCCAGATCAATGTCATGAACTTTTTCCCTTATGTTTTCTTCTTGCAGTTTTACAGTTTTAAGTGCTACATTTAAGTGTTTTGTTCATTTTGAGCTGTTTTTTATATATAGTGTGATATAACAATCTAATTTCATTCTTCTGCATGTGCATATCAGTTTTTCCAGTACCATTTATTGAAAAACCTGCTGTTTTCCTATCGTGTATACTTGGCATCTTTGTTGAAAATCAATTGACTGTAATAAAGGGTGGATTTAATTTTGAGCCCTCAATTCTTTTATTTTTAATTTCAACATTTATTTTAGATTCAGTAGGTAACTGTGCATGTTTGTTACATGGGCATACTCCATGAAGTTGAGGGTTAGGGCACATTTGATCCCATCACCCAGGTTGTAAGCATAGTATACAATAAATAGTTTTTCAACCCTTGCCCTCTCTCTCCCCTCAGACCCAAGTAGTTCCCAGTGTCTATTGTTGTCATCTTTAGGTCTGAGTGTACTCAGTGTTTAGCTTTTTCTTATAAGTGAGAACATGTGGTATTTGGTTTTCCATTTATTCAATAATTTGCTTAGGATAATGACCTTTAGCTGCATCTATGTTGCTGCAAAGGAAACAATTTTGTTTATATTTATGACTGTGTAGTATTCCATGGTAAACATGTACCACATTTTCTTTATTCAGTCCATCATTAATGGGCACCTGAGTTGATTCCATGTCTTTGCTACTGTGAATAACAATATGATAAACATATGACTGGACATGTCCTTTTGGTAGAATAATTGATTTTCCTTTGGTTATATAATAAGTAATGGAATTGCCAGGTTGAAAGGTAGTTCTATTTTTAATTCCTTGAGAAATCTCCAAACTGCTTTCCACAGTGTCTGAGCTCCTTTATATTCCCATCAACAATATATAAGCATTCACTTTTCTCCATAACCACACCATCATCTGTTATATTTTAACTTTTTAATAAAAGCCATTCTGACTGGTGTTACTTATGTCATTGTGGTTTTGATTTGCATTTCTCTGAGGATTAGTGATGTGGAATATTTTTTCATGCTTGTTGGCTGCTTATATGTGTTCTTTTAAGAAATGTTTGTTCAGGCTTTTTGCCCATTTTTAAAAATTGGGTTATTTGTATTTTACTTGTTGATTTACGTTCCTTATAATAAGATTCTGGACACTAGACCTTTGTTGGATGCATAGTTTGTGAATATTTTCTCCGATTCTGTAGCTTATCTATTTACTCTGTCGATAGTTTGCTTTGCTGTGCAGAAGCTCTTTAGTTTAATTAGATGCCATTTGTCAGTTTTCATTTTTGTTGCAGTTGCTTTTGAGGACTTAGTTATAATTTTTTTTGCCAAGACCAATGTGATGTCTAGAAGCATATTTCTTATGTTTTCTCCTAGGATTCTTATAGTTTGACATTTAAGTCTTACATTTAAGTCTTTAATCCATCTTGAGCTGATTTTTGTATATGGTGATAGGCAAGAGCCCAGTTTCATTCTTCTGCATTTGGATAGCCATTTGGATATCTTCTGCATATGGATAGCTATTGCAGTGCCATTTATTGACTAATGAGTATTTACTGTATTGCTTATTTTTTGTCAACTTTGTGGAAGATCAGATGGCTGTAGGTGTGTGTTTTTATTTCTGGGTTCTCTATCATGTTTCTTTCATGTATGTATCTGCCTTCATATCAGTACTATGCTGTTTTGGTTATTATAGCTTTGTAGTATAGTTTGAAGTTGGGTAATGTGATGCCTCCAGCTTTGTTCTTTATGCTTAGGATTGCCTTGGCTATTCAGGCTCTTTTTTGGTTCCATATGAATTTTAGAATAGTTTTCCCTAATTCTGTGAAAAAGTGATGCTGGTAATTTGATAGGAATAGAACTGAATCTGTTGGTTGCTTTGGGTATTTGGGCCATTTTACAACACTAATTCTTCCTATCCATGAGCCTGGAATTTTTTTCCTTTTGTTTGTATCATCTCTGACTTTTTTCAATAGTGTTTTGTAGCTCTCCTTGGAGAGCTCCTTCACCTCCTTGGTTTGATTTATTCCTAAATATTTTACTTTTTGGGGACTATGGAATTGCATTTTGATTTGGTTCTCAGTTTGAACATTGTTGGTGTTTAGAAGTGCTACTGCTTTTTCTACATTGATTTTGTAACCTGAAACTTTACTTAAATTGTTTTATCAGCTCTAGAATTATTTTGCAGAATCTTTAGAGTTTCCTAGATATAGAATTATAACTCAGTGAAGGGAGTTTTTGTACACTGATTTTGTAACCTGAAACTTTACTTAAATTGTTTTATCAGCTCTAGAATTATTTTGCAGAATCTTTAGAGTTTCCTAGATATAGAATTATAACTCAATGAAGGGAGATTATTTAACTTCCTCTTTTCCTATATGGATGCCTTTTATTTCTTTATCTTGCCTGATTACTCTGACTAGGACTTCCAGTTGAATAGGAGTGGTGAGAGTGGGCATCCTTGCCTTATTCTAATTCTTAAGGGGACCGCTTCCAGCTTTTGTCCATTCAGTATGATGTTGGCTGTGAGTTTGTCACACATAGCTCATATTATTTTGAGACATGTTCCTTTATGCCTAATGTGTTGAGAGTTTTTATCATGAAAGAATGTTTGAATTTATCAAAAACTTTTTCTGCATCTGTTGAGATTAACATCTGGCTTTTGATGAGACACACAGATAGAGGGTGTGGGCCAGCACAGCAATTGATGAGAAGTGAAGAGGATAAAAAGGAATCCCTATGGACATTTTAACAATATTAACTATTTAAATCCAGAAACACAATATATCTTTCAATTTATTTGTGCCTTCTTTAATTTCTTTCATCAATTATTTGTAATTTCCAGTGTACAGATCTTTCACCTACTCAGTTAAAGTTATGACAAAGTATGTATTACCAATAACATAAATAGTCCGTTAATACATATTTTGTATGCTCTATATATGTATGTAATATACTGTATTCTTACAATAAAGTATGATAGAGAAAGAAGGTTATTAAGACAATCACATGCAAGAAAATATATAGTTACTCTTTGTTAAGTAGCAGTGATCATCATAAACACCTTCATCCTTATCATCTTTATGTTGAGTAGGCTGAGGATGAAGAGGAAGGGAATGGTTAGTCCTCTGTCTGGAGATGACGGAAGCAGAAGAATATTTGTACATATGTGGACCCCTGTGTTCAAACTCACATTGTTTAAGAGTCAACTACAGAAGGAAATAAATAATGTCAAGAATATAAATGAATAAAATTGAGAGTAAATGATAGAGAAAGTCAACAAAAGCCAAAAGCCAGTTTTATAAAAAGATGAAGAAAATTGATACATCTCTAGCAAAATTCATCAAGAAATTAAAGAGAAAAACACAATGTCAGAAATGATTAAGAAAATGTTACTATAGATCCTACAGAAAATATGATATAATAACTAAATATTATGAGTAAATACATGTCAATAAGTTTGATGACTTAGATAATATAGGAAAACCAATAAAGGATACAAGTTACTAAAATAAGGATTATCGACCCAGGTCCTATCAATGCATTTAAAACCAAAAATACTTATCTGAGGCTGCATCTCAAGCTGGTATTGTGACCATGTTGTCAGAATTAGTAGAGAGCTTCCTAGAGTGATCATATTGAAAGATAATTATTGGGATGTGTGAATTTTATCACTTGTATTTTCTTAAGCCATTGGTTGTCCAAGTCTTAAGTAATTTGTGATGTACCATGACATCTTGTAGGCATACATTAAAGGACTTAAAAATAAGCAGAGGAAAACTTCTGTCATCCTCTGTGATTAGTTTTTGATGAAAGACAGATTAGATAAAAGAAGCAGAACACATGAATAGGCCTAGATTTGTTTGGAAAAAAAAATTTACAAGTTTGAACTTTCCCACCAGGTCAAGGTGTTTTCACTAGTAGACTCTAACTACTGGTAAAGCAATGATACCAATCTTACACAAATGTTTCACCTATAAAAGGAAAGAGATCACTTTCTATATAATTTTATGAGGCCAGACTAATTATGATACAAAAATTAGTTGCATATATTTCAAGAAACAAATAGCACAGAACACAATCTCTTATGAAAAGACATGTAAAAATCCGTAACAAAGTACAAAATACATTCTACATTATATAAATAGTATAAGACATGACATTATGCTGTTATCCCAACAATATAATGTTGATTTAATAGTTTAAAAATTAGTCAAAACCATTATCAAAATAATAAAAAGGACAAAATTCATATGATAATCTTAAAACATGTGACAAAAACATTTGACAAAATTGAACACCCATCTATGATTAAAAAATAAAAACCTCTCAGCAAACTAGGAATAAAAAGAAAAACCTACAGTTAGCATAATGCTTAATTGTAAAATACTAACTGCTTCCACTTAAAATCAGAAATCAGATAAGGATTTCTGCTCTCACCACTTGATCAACACCTTTGTACTGGAAGTGTTAGCTAATTCAGTAAGAACGAATAACAAGTAACTAAATGACGTATGGGTTAGAAAGAAAGAAAAAAGAAGTGTCTTTATATGCATACAATATGGTTGTTTACATAGACAATCCAAAGGAATCTACATAAACATAGCTAATAGATCTAATTAATGAATTTAACAACATTGCAGTGTAGAATGACAATTTATAAATATCATTTTGCTGTCTATATGCTAACAATTATTAGAAATAAAACTTGCTAAAACAGACCTCTAGTTTGAAAACATAAAATATTTCTGACAGAAGTTATGGTTTATAAGATACATATAAATTCTCTCTATCTTTTTTTCTCTCTCTTATTTAAGAAACAAGATTTTGCTATGTAGCACAGGCAGAAATGCATGGGGTAGGGTGACTATTTACAGGAACTGTCATCGCTCACTGCAGCCTGGAACTGCTAGGCTTGAGGGAACTTCTTGCCTCAGCTTTCAAAGTAGCTGGAACTACAGATGTGCCTCACCATGCCCAGCAGAAGTTAAATTTAAAAAGATCTGAAGTAATGGAGAACATACTATATTAATGGATGAGAAAACTAAATGCATTGAACATATCAATTATCTCAAATTAATCAATTTGATTTAATGCAATCCCAATCAAACCAGGCTTTTAAAATATAAACAAAAAACCTGACTCGAAAATGTATGTAGAAATGTAAAGAATCAACAGAAACCAGAATGATTTTGAAGAAAACAAAGCTGAGGAACTTAAGCTTGTTGATTTTAAAGTTACTACAAAGATACAGTAATCAAAATACTATACTATTTACATAAGGCCAAAAAAAGAGACCATTCAAAGAGAGTAAACTTCTATGATCCAATCAATGGTTTTTCAAAGGAGGCACCAAATAATTTCAATGGGGAAACAATATCTATTTAACAAATAATGTGGAGGAATGAAATATAAAAATGAAAAATATGAACCTGACCTCAACAGCCTGCACAAAGATTAATTTGAGAACACTTCATAGAACTATATCGTAAAAGCTAGATTTATAAACCTTCTAGAAGCAAACATAAACATTTTTGTGACATTGAGGTATGCAATGATTTTTAGGCTATTAGGAGCACTAATCAGAAAGAATAAAAATGGTCAATTGATTCCATCAAACTTAAACACTTGCTCTTTGAAAGACATTCTTATGAAAATAGGTAAGCTGCAAATTGGAAGAAAATATTTGCAGTGCATATACCTGGAAAAAAAAAAAAAACCTCATAACTCAACAATAAAAAGGCAGTCCAGTTAAACAATGGGTAATGATCTGAACAAACACTTTCCAAAGAAAAATATGAGAGTAGCCAGGGCTGGGTGCGCTAGCTCACACCTATAATGCTGTCACAGGATCATTAGAGTGTCGCTTTTCCAGCTTGAAACTTCTGTGGCTGGTGGCACTTTTGCCTGAGTTTTTCTTGGGCCCACTGAGCTTGTTCTGCCCACACTGCCTGGCAGGCTGTGCTCAGTTCATGCTACCAGCCCACATCCCATGCCTGACAAGGGTGAGCCAGGTGTGGAGTGGTGAGGAATGTGTGAGCAAGTACAGTCTGGCCACTGTGCACAGTCAGGCATGCCAGATTCAGTGGGATGGGTAGCTCCAGGCACTACACAGGTACCAGCTCCCTGTGATGCTGTAGCTAAACCAGGCATACTGCAATGGACTTCCACTGTAGGGACCAGGGAACACAGTGTAACCCAGAAGTCTGGGGATGCCAGGAACTACAGAGCCCCAAAGATGGTGTTACAGCTCTGGCTTGGGGAGGTTCTAGGTCTGGGTTTCCCAAAGGGCCTCTAATATGGTTGGGCTGTGTGTCCCCACCCAAATCTCGTCTTTTAGCTCCTACAATTTTCATGTGTTGTGGGAGGGACCGGGTGGGAGATGATTGAATCATAGGGGTAGGTCATTTCTGTGCTGTTCTTGTGATAGCGACTAAGTCTCGCGTGATGTGATGCTTTTAAAAGCGGGAGTTTCCCTGCATGAGCTCTCTTTCTTTGCACACTGCCATGTATGTAAGATGTGACCAGCTCCTCCTTGCCTTCCACCATGATTGTGAGGCCTCCCCAGCCACGTGGAACTGTAAGTCCATTAAACTTCTTTTTCTTCCCAGTCTCAGGTATGTCATTATCAGCAGCGTGAAAATAAACTAATACAGCTGCAGCTTTTCTCTCCTTCTCTCCTTCTTGTCACCCACAAAGTTGTGAGCAGGGGGATGTTTCAGTCCTGTTTGTGTTTGTCTTTCAGTTCTGCCATTCGATGGGTCCTGAGTACTTTTTCTGCATCCAGGAAGAATGAAGTATGTGGACAACTGGAGGGTGAGCAAGGTGAAGAGGAGCTTCATTGAGCTAAGGAACAGCTCTCAGGAGATCAAAAGAACAAAGGTGCCACTGGCCACAGATGTTTTGAGCTGGAAAAGTGACACCCTAAGGATCCTGTGACAACACTACAGGTGTGAGACACTGCACCCAGCCATGGCTACTCATATTTTATTTTGGGAAGTGTTTGTTCAGATCATTGCCCATTATTTAACTGGGCTGTCTTTTTCTTGTTGAGTTATGAAGTTTTTCAGATACATGCACAGCAAATATTTTCTCCCAGTTTGCAGCTTATCTATCTTCATAAGAATGTCTTTCAAAGAGCAAGTGTTTAAGTTTGATGGAATCAATTGACCATTTTTATTCTTTCTGATTAGTGCTCCTAATAGCCTACAAAATAGCTCCTTTCCACAGGCAGGGCATCCCGACAAGTGTCCAGCTCTCAGCAGAGAGGAGACCCATAGTGGGTAGCTCCTTTCCACAGATAGGTAGTCCTGATAAGTGCAGCCCTCAATGGAGACGAGAGCTGGAGTGGGTAGCTCCTTCATGCAGGTGGTAGTCCCAATATCTGGCTGAGTCTGGGGTTTTTATGGGCTCAGAAGGGAGGAAGTGTGTGCTAATTGGTTCATGGGCAGCCATGGGTGGGTCCAGAGAAAACAGCATAAATTCTCATTCTGGGGAGTAAACTCTACTCAGAACTGGCAGCCAGGCCCCAGGATTCAGGCTATCCCTAGATTGAAAGTGAGGTTTTGGCCAGGTGTAGTGGCTCATGCCTGTAATCCCAGCACTTTGGGAGGTTGAGGCGGGTGGATAACGAAGTCAGGAGATCAAGGCCATCCTGGCTAACACGGTGAAACCCTGCCTCTACTAAAAAATACAAAAAATTAGCTGGGCATGGTGGTGGAGGCCTGTAGTCCCAGCTTCTCAGGAGGCTGAGGCAGGAGAATGGTGTGAATCCAGGAGGCAGAGCTTGCAGTGAGCCCAGATTGCACCACTGCACTCCAGCCTGGGCAACAGAGAAGGACTCTGTCTCAAAAAAAAAAAAAAAGAAAAGAAAAAAAGAAAAAAGAAAGTGGGGTTTCATTGGAGACCTGCCACTCTCCACCCAGGAACCTGTCTGTCTTCTGCCATCAACATGCCATCCATGGCTGAGTGGCTGTAGCTGCATCCTGGAGCACAGGTCTTCTGCCCACCCAACTCGGTAGGGAACAGTGCTCCAGATGGACCACCACCACTATCAATCTCAGAACTTTGGGATTGCTTGAATCGAGGAGTTTGAGACCAGCCCAGACAACATGGTGAAACCCCATCTTTACAAAAAATACAAAAATTAGCCAGGTGTGATGACACAACCTGTAGTCTCTGCCACTCTGGAGACTGAGGCAGGAGCATACTTGAGCTCAGGCAGTCAAGGCTGCAGTGAGCCAAGATTGCATCACTGCACTCTAGCCTGGGTTACAGAATGAGACCCTGTCTCAACAACAACAACAACAAAAAATAGAATAGCCACTATGCACAAGACAAAGAGTTCAACATTGTCATAAAAAATGAAAAACCAAGAGATGACACATTACAATGGCTAAAATGTAGTAATACCAAATGTTAGCAAGGACTTTAAAATGGGACAGTCACCATAATGAACTGTTGGTCAGTTTCTTACTAACTTGAGCATACACCTACTCTAAAACTCAACACTTTCATTCTAGGTATATACAAGAACAATAAAATATATGTCCAGGAAAATACTTACATGTGAGGGAAGGTTCGTAAGAGCTTTTTTCATAATAGCTCCAAACTAGAAACCACACAAATGTTCATTGCACAGGAGAATGAATAAAGTTACAGTATATTCATACAATAGAATAATACTCAGCAATAAAGTGGTATGTACTACTGATGTGTGTAGTACCATAAAGCAATCTTGAAAGCATTATATTGAACATTAGTAGACACTCACTTAAAAAGTATACAAAAGTTGATTCCACTTATATGAACATTAAAAATAGGCAAATTTAAGTGCTTACCTGTGATGTCAGAGGATTCTCTGGGAGTGTGAATTTTTGGGGGTTTTTGAATTACACAAATGTATATAATTGTCAAAATTCATCAACATTTATACTTAGGACTTATGCCTTCCACTGGATGCAAACTTTGCCTCAGTTAAAAAATAATCCAAAGAGGGACAAATGCTATGTATGAAACTAACACTAAAAGACCTCAATATTGGAAAGCAAAGAGACACAAGGATGCTCAACTTTGGAGAGAAGGAAGAGAAATAAGGTTCATATAGAATCTCTGAGATGGAATCTGATTTAAGATTTCATGAATATATCCTGGAATGATTTCAAGAGATTAAAGTATGTAAATATAAAGTAGAAGAGGAAAAATGAGTAAATGAGAGGGGCAAGTTTAGTTTCCGGTTGGATGTGTAACTTTTATTGTATGTCTGCTACATGACACATTTTGTAATATATGCATACTATATAAGAATAAATATGATTTTTTTTTTTTTTTTTTTTTTTTTTTTTTGAGACAGAGTCTCACTCTGTCACCCTGGCTTAAGGGCTGTGGCATGATCTCAGCTCACTGCAACCTCCACCTCACAAGTTCCCGTGATTCTCCTGCCTCAGCCTTCATGGCCAGTAGCTACACATTTCAATTTGTCTGCATAGTGTTGTAAATAAATTGAACTAAATATTAGCATTTAAAGATTGTAATATTTTCATAAAATACAATTTTCTGCAAAATCCTGAAAATTGGAAGATTTACCATTCTTGGTTTCTATTTTCTTTTATAAAAAAACTTTGTGGGTGAGGCACAGTGCCTCACGCCTGTAATCCCAGCACCTTGGGAGGCAGAGGTGGGTGGATCACGAGGTCAGGATCAAGACCATCCTGGCTAACACGGTAAAGCCCTGTCTCTACTAAAAACACAAAAATAGGCATGGTGGGATGTGCCTATACTCCCAGCTACTTGGGAGGCTGAGGCAGGAGAATTGCTTGAACCTAGGAGGCGGAAGTTGCAGCCTGGGTGACAGAGCGAGAATCTGTCTAAAAAAAAACTTTGTGGATCAGGTGTGGTGGCTCACACCTGTAATCCCAGCACTTTGGGAGGCCGAGGCAGGCAGATCACAAGCTAAGGAGATTAAGACTATTCTGGCTAATACTGTAAAAACCTGTTTCAACTAAAAATAAAAATAAAAATAATTATCTGGTCATGATGGCATGCACCTGTATGTAGTCCCAGCTGCTCAGGAGGCTGAGGCAGGAGAATTCCTTGAACCCGGAGGCAGAGGTTGCAGTGAGCTGAGATTGCGCCACTGCACTCCAGTCTGGGAGACAGAGTGAGACTGTCTCAAAAAAACAAAACAGGGGGTTGAGCAAGATGGCCGAATAGAAACAGCTCCAGTCTCCAACTCCCAGCGTGAGCAACACAGAAGACCGGTGATTTCTGCATTTGCAACTGAGGTACTGGGTTCATCTCACTAGGGAATGCCAGACAATCGGTGCTGGTCAGCTGCTGCAGCCTGACCAGCAAGAGCTGAAGCAGGGCGAGGCATCGCCTCACCTGGGAAGTGCAAGAGGGAAGGGAATCCCTTTTCCTAGCCAGGAAACTGAGACACACAACACCTGGAAAATCGGGTAACTCCCACCCCAATACTGCACTTTAAGCAAACAGGCACACCAGGAGATTATATCCCACACCTGGCCGGGAGGGTCCCACGCCCACGGAGCCTCCCTCATTGCTAGCACAGCAGTCTTCGATCTACCGGCAAGGCAGCAGCAAGACTGGGGGAGGGGCGCCCGCCATTGCTGAGGCTTAAGTAGGTAAACAAAGCCGCTGGGAAGCTCAAACTGGGTGGAGCTCACAGCAGCTCAAGGAAATCTGCCTGTCTCGGTAGACTCCACCTCTGGGGACAGGGCACAGTAAACAACAACAAAAGCAGCAGAAACCTCTGCAGACGCAAACGACTCTGTCTGACAGCTTTGAAGAGAGCAGTGGATCTCCCAAAATGGAGGTTGAGATCTGAGAACGGACAGACTGCCTGCTCAAGTGGGTCCCTGACCCCTGAGTAGCCTAACTGGGAGACATCCCCCACTAGGGGCAGTCTGACACCCCACACCTCACAGGGTGGAGTACACCCCTGAGAGGAAGCTTCCAAAGCAAGAATCAGACAGGTACACTAGCTGTTCAGCAATATTCTATCTTCTGCAGCCTCTGCTGCTGATACCCAGGCAAACAGGGTCTGGAGTGAACCTCAAGCAATCTCCAACAGACCTACAGCTGAGGGTCCTGACTGTTAGAAGGAAAACTATCAAACAGGAAGGAACCTACACCAAAACCCCATCAGTACGTCACCATCATCAAAGACCAGAGGCAGATAAAACCACAAAGATGGGGAAAAAGCAGGGCAGAAAAGCTGGAAATTCAAAAAATAAGAGCACATCTCCCCCGGCAAAGGAGCGCAGCTCATCGCCAGCAATGGATCAAAGCTGGACGGAGAATGACTTTGACGAGATGAGAGAAGAAGGCTTCAGTCCATCAAACTTCTCAGAGCTAAAGGAGGAATTACATACCCAGCACAAAGAAACTAAAAATCTTGAAAAAAAGTGGAAGAATTGATAGCTAGAGTAATTAATGCAGAGAAGGTCCTAAACGAAATGAAAGAGATGAAGACCATGACATGAGAAATACGTGACAAATGCACAAGCTTCAGTAACCGACTCGATCAACTGGAAGAAAGAGTGTCAGTGATTGAGGATCAAATGAATGAAATGAAGCGAGAAGAGAAACCAAAAGAAAAAAGAAGAAAAAGAAATGAACAAAGCCTGCAAGAAGTATGAGATTATGTAAAAAGACCAAATCTACATCTGATTGGGGTGCCTGAAAGTGAGGGGGAGAATGGAACTAAGTTGGAAAACACTCTTCAGGATATCATCCAGGAGAACTTCCCCAACCTGGTAGGGCAGGCCAACATTCAAATCCAGGAAATACAGAGAACGCCACAAAGATACTCCTCGAGAAGAGCAACTCCAAGACACATAATTGCCAGATTCACCAAAGTTGAAATGAAGGAAAAAATCTTAAGGGCAGCCAGAGAGAAAGGTCGGGTTACCCACAAAGGGAAGCCCATCAGACTAACAGCAGATCTCTCGGCAGAAACTCTACAAGCCAGAAGAGAGTGGGGGCCAATATTCAACATTCTTTTTTTTTTTTTTTTTTTTTTTTTTTTTTGAGACGGAGTCTCGCTCTGCCGCCCAGGCTGGAGTGCAGTGGCCGGATCTCAGCTCACTGCAAGCTCCGCCTCCCAGGTTCACGCCATTCTCCTGCCTCAGCCTCCCTAGTAGCTGGGACTACAAGCGCCGCCACCTCGCCCGGCTAGTTTTTTGTATTTTTTAAAAGTAGAGACGGGGTTTCACCGTGTCAGCCAGGATGGTCTCGATCTCCCGACCTCGTGATCCGCCCGTCTCGGCCTCCCAAAGTGCTGGGATTACAGGCTTGAGCCACCGCACCCGGCCTCAACATTCTTAAAGAAAAGAGTTTTCAACCCAGAATTTCATATCCAGCAAAACTAAGTTTCATAAGTGAAGGAGAAATAAAATCCATTACAGATAAGCAAATGCTTAGAGATTTTGTCACCACTAGGCCTGCCTTACAAGAGACCCTGAAGGAAGCACTAAACATGGAAAGGAACAACCGGTACCAGCCATTGCAAAAACATGCCAAAATGTAAAGACCATTGAGGCTAGGAAGAAACTGCATCAACTAACGAGCAAAATAACCAGTTAATATCATAATGACAGGATCAAGTTCACACATAACAATATTAACCTTAAATGTAAATGGACTAAATGCTCCAATTAAAAGACACAGACTGGCAAACTGGATAAAGAGTCAAGACCCATCAGTCTACTGTATTCAGGAGACCCATCTCACATGCAGAGACATACATAGGCTCAAAATAAAGGGATGGAGGAAGATTTACCAAGCAAATGGAGAACAAAAAAAAAGCAGGGGTTGCAATACTAGTTTCTGATAAAACAGACTTTAAACCATCAAAGATCAAAAGAGACAAAGAAGGCCATTACATAATGGTAAAAGGATGAATTCAACAGGAAGAGCTAACTATCCTAAATATATATGCACCCAATACAGGAGCACCCAGATTCATAAAGCAAGTCCTTAGAGACTTACAAAGAGACTTAGACTCCCATACAATAATAATGGGAGACTTCAACACTCCACTGTCAACATTAGACAGATCAACGAGACAGAAAGTTAACAAGGATATCCAGGAATTGAACTCATCTCTGCAGCAAGCAGACCTAATAGACATCTATAGAACTCTCCACCCCACATCAACAGAATATACATTCTTCTCAGCACCACATCACACTTATTCCAAAATTGACCACATAATTGGAAGTAAAGCACTCCTCAGCAAATGTACAAGAACAGAAATTATAACAAACTGTCTCTCAGACCACAGTGCAATCAAACTAGAACTCAGGACTAAGAAACTCAATCAAAACCGCTCAACTACATGGAAACTGAACAACCTGCTCCTGAATGACTATTGGATACATAATGAAATGAAGGCAGAAATAAAGATGTTCTTTGCAACCAATGAGAACAAAGATACAACATACCAGAATCTCTGGGACACATTTAAAGCAGTGTGTAGAGGGAAATTTATAGCACTAAATGCCCACAAGAGAAAGCAGGAAAGATCTAAAATTGACACTCTAACATCACAATTAAAAGAACTAGAGAAGCAAGAGCAAACACATTCGAAAGCTAGCAGAAGGCAAGAAATAACTAAGATCAGAGCAGAACTGAAGGAGATAGAGACACAAAAAGCCCTCCAAAAAATCAATGAATCCAGGAGTTGGTTTTTTGAAAAGATCAACAAAATTGACAGACCACTAGAAGACTAATAAAGAAGAAAAGAGAGAAGAATCAAATCGACGCAATAAAAAATGATAAAGGGGATATCACCACCGACCCCACAGAAATACTAACTACCATCAGAGAATACTATAAACACCTCTACGCAAATGAACTGGAAAATCTAGAAGAAATGGATAATTTCCTGGACACTTACACTCTTTCAAGACTAAACCAGGAAGAAGTTGAATCCCTGAATAGACCAATAGCAGGCTCTGAAATTGAGGCAATAATTAATAGCCTACCAACCAAAAAAAGTCCAGGACCAGATAGTTTCACAGCTGAATTCTACCAGAGGTACAAGGAGGAGTTGGTACCATTCCTTCTGAAACTATTCCAATCAATAGAAAAAGAGGGAATCCTCTCTAACTCATTTTATGAGGCCAACATCATCCTGATACCAAAGCCTGGCAGAGACACAACAAAAAAAGAGAATTTTAGACCAATATCCCTGATGAACATCGATGCAAAAATCCTCAATAAAATACTGGCAAACTGGATTCAGCAGCACATCAAAAAGCTTATCCACCATGATCAAGTGGGCTTCATCCCTGGGATGCAAGGCTGCTTCAACATTCGCAAATCAATAAACATAATCCAGCATATAAGCAGAACCAAAGAGAAGAACCACATGATTATCTCAATAGATGCAGAAAAGGCTTTTGACAAAATTCAACAGCCCTTCATGCTAAAAACACTCAATAAATTCAGTATTGATGGAACGTACCTCAAAATAATAAGAGCTATTTATGACAAACCCACAGCCAATATCATACTGAATGGGCAAAAACTGGAAAAATTCCCTTTGAAAACTGGCACAAGACAGGGATGCCCTCTCTCACCACTCCTATTCAACATAGTGTTGGAAGTTCTGGCTAGGGCAATCAGGCAAGAGAAAGAAATCAAGGGTATTCAGTTAGGAAAAGAAGAAGTCAAATTGTCCCTGTTTGCAGATGACATGATTGTATATTTAGAAAACCCATTGTCTCAGCCCAAAATCTCCTTAAGCTGATAAGCAACTTCAGCAAAGTCTCAGGATACAAAATTAATGTGCAAAAAACACAAGCATTCTTATACACCAGTAACAGACAAACAGAGAGCCAAATCAGGAATGAACTTCCATTCACAATTGCTTCAAAGAGTATAAAATGCCTAGGAATCCAACTTACAAGGGATGTAAAGGACCTCTTCAAGGAGAACTACAAACCACTGCTCAGTGAAATCAAAGAGGACACAAACAAATGGAAGAACATACCATGCTCATGGATAGGAAGAATCAATATCGTGAAAATGGCCATACTGCCCAAGGTTATTTATAGATTCAATGCCATCCCCATCAAGCTACCAATGAGTTTCTTCACAGAATTGGAAAAAACTGCTTTAAAGTTCATATGGAACCAAAAAAGAGCCCGCATCTCCAAGACAATCCTAAGTCAAAAGAACAAAGCTGGAGGCATCATGCTACCTGACTTCAAACTATACTACAAGGCTACAGTAACCAAAACAGCATGGTACTGGTACCAAAACAGAGATCTAGACCAATGGAACAGAACAGAGTCCTCAGAAATAATACCACACATCTACAGCCATCTTATCTTTGACAAACCTCAGAGAAACAAGATGGGGAAAGGATTCCCTATTTAATAAATGGTGCTGGGAAAATTGGCTAGCCATAAGTAGAAAGCTGAAACTGGATCCTTTCCTTACTCCTTATACGAAAATTAATTCAAGATGGATTAGAGACTTAAATGTTAGACCTAACGCCATAAAAACCCTAGAGGAAAACCTAGGTAGTACCATTCAGGACATAGGCATGGGCAAAGACTTCATGTCTAAAACACCAAAAGCAACAGCAGCAAAAGCCAAAACTGACAAATGGGGTCTAATTAAACTAAAGAGCTTCTGCACAGCAAAAGAAACTACCATCAGAGTGAACAGGCAACCTACAGAATGGGAGAAAATTTTTGCAATCTACTCATCTGACAAAGGGCTAATATCCAGAACCTACAAAGAACTCAAACAAATTTACAAGAAAAAAACAAACAACCCCATCAAAAAGTGGGCAAAGGATATGAACAGACATTTCTCAAAAGAAGATATTCATACAGCCAACAGACACATGAAAAAATGCTCATCATCACTGGCCATCAGAGAAATGCAAATCAAAACCACCATGAGATACCATCTCACACCAGTTAGAATGGCGATCATTAAAAAGTCAGGAAACAACAGGTGCTGGAGAGGATGTGGAGAAATAGGAACACTTTTACACTGTTGGTGGGATTGTAAACTAGTTCAACCATTATGGAAAACAGTATGATTCCTCAAGGATCTAGAACTAGATGTACCATATGACCCAGCCATCCCATTACTGGGTATATACCCAAAGGATTATAAATCATGCTGCTATAAAGACACATGCACACGTATGTTTATTGGGGCACTATTCACAATAGCAAAGACTTGGAATCAACCCAAATGTCCATCAGTGACAGACTGGATTAAGAAAATGTGGCACATATACACCATGGAATACTATGCAGCCATAAAAAAGGATGAGTTTGTGTCCTTTGTAGGGACATGGATGCAGCTGGAAACCATCATTCTTAGCAAACTATCACAAGAACAGAAAACCAAACACCGCATGTTCTCACTCATAGGTGGGAACTGAACAATGAGATCACTTGGACTCGGGAAGGGGAACATCACACACCAGGGCCTATCATTGGGAGGGGGTGCGTGGGAGGGATTGCATTGGGAGTTATACCTGATGTAAATGATGAGTTGATGGGTGCTGACGAGTTGATGGGTGCAGCACACCAACATGGCACAAGTATACATATGTAACAAACCTGCACATTATGCACATGTACCCTAGAACTTAAAGTATAATAATAATAATAATAATAATAAACTTTGTTTTGCTTTATTTCTTCTAAAAAAACAGGATACATATGCAGAATATGTAGGTTTGTTACATAGGTATATGTGCATCACAATGATTTGTTGCACCTATCAACCTATCCTCTAAGTTCCCTCCCTCACCCCCCATCCCTTCAACAAGCACTGCTTTGTGTTGTTCCCCTCTCTGTGTCCAAGTGTTCTCAATATTCAGCTTCCACTTATGAGTGAGAACATGCAATATTCGATTTTCTGTTCCTGTGTTAGTGTGCTGTGGATAATGGCTTCCAACTTCATCCATGTCTCCATAAAGAACATGATCTCGTTCTTTTTCCTGGCTGCATAGTATTCCACAGTGTATATATACCACATTTTCTTTATCCAGTCTATATCACCGATGGGCATTTGGGTTGGTTCCATGTCTTTGCTCTTGTAAGTAGTGCTGCAGTAAACATACATGTGCATGTGTCTTTATAGTAGAATCATTTATATTCCTTTGGGTATATACCCAATAATCAGATTGCTGAGTCAAATGGTATTTCTGGTTCTAGATCTTTGAGGAATTATCATACTGTGTTCCACGATGGTTGAACTAAATTACATTCCTACCAACAGTGTAAAAGGTTCCTATTTCTCCACAGCCTAGTCAGAATCTATTGTTTCTTGATTTTTTTTTTTTTTTTTTTTTTTAAGATGGAGTCTTGTTCTGTCACCCAGGTTGAAGTGCAGTGGCCAATCTTGGCTCACTGCAAGCTCTGCCTCCCGAGTTCATGCCATTCTCCTGCCTTAGCCTCCTGAGTAGCTGGGACTACAGGTTCCTGCCACCTCACCTGGCTAATTTTTTGTGTTTTTAGTAGAGACTGGGTTTCACCATGTTAGCCAGGATGGCCTTGATCTCCTGACCTCATGATCTTCCTGCCTCAGCTTCCCAAAGTGCTGAGATTACAGGCGTGATCCACTGCACCCATCCTGTTTCTTCATTTTTTAACTATTGCCATTCTGACTGGCATGAAATGGTTTGTCATTGTGGTTTTGATTTGCTTTTCTCTGATGATGATCAGTGATGTTGAGCTTTCTTTCATATGTTTGTTGACTTTTGAGAAGTGCCTGTTTATATATGTTGCCCACTTTTTGATGAGGTTGTTTGTTTGTTTGGTTGTTTCCTGTAAATTTCTTTAAGTTCCTTGTAGATTCTGGATATTAGACCTTCGTCAGATGGGTAGATTGCAAAAATTTTTTCCACTCTGTGGGTTGCCTGTTCACTCTGATGATAATTTCTTTTGCTGTGCAGAAGCTTTTTAGTTTATTAGATCTCATTTGTCAGTTTTGGCTTTTTGTTGCCATTGCTTTTGGCATTTTCATCATGAAGTCTTGCCCATGCCTATGCCCTGAATGGTATTGCCTAAGTTTTCTTCTAGGGTTTTTGTGATTTGAGGTTTCACATTTAAGTTTTTAATTCATCTTGAGTTAAGTTTTGTACAAGATATAAGGAAGGGGTTTAGTTTCACTGTTTTGCATATGGCTAGTCAGTTTTCCCCCCAGCACCATTTATTAAATAGGAGATCCTTTCCTTTCTGCGTTGCTTGTTTTTGTCATGTCAAAGATCAGAAGGTTGTAGATGTGTGGTATTACTTCTGAGGTCTCTGTTCTGTTCCATTGATCTTTTTGTCAGGTATGTCAAAGATCAGATGGTTGTAGATGTGTGGTGTTGTTTCTGAGGTCTCTGTTCTATTCCATTTGTCTACATGTCTGTTTTGGTGCCAGTATCATGATGTTTTGATTACTGTAGCCTTGTGGTATAGTGTGAAGTCAGATGGTGTGATGCCTCCAGTTTTGTTCTTTTTGCTTTGGATTATCTTGGTTATACGGGGTCTTCTTTGGTTCCATAAAATTTAAAGTAGTTTTTTCCTAATTCTGTAAAGAATGCCAATGGTAATTTGATGAAAATATCATTTAATCTATAAATTACTTTGTGTAGTATGGCCATTTTCATGATATTGAGTCTTCCTATCCATGAGAATGGAATGTTTTTCCTTTTCTTTGTGTCCTCTCTGATTTCCTTGAGCAGTGGTTTGTAGTTCTCCTTGAAGAGGTTCTTCACATCCCTTGTTAGCTGTGTTCCTAGGTATTTTATTCTCCGTAGTGATTGTGAATGGGAGTTCATTCATGATTTGGCTCTCTGATTGTCTACTGTTGGTGTATAGGAATGCCTGTGATTTTTGCACATTGAGTTTTATCCTCTGCAACTCTGCTGATGTTGCTTATCAGTTTAAGGAGTTGGGGCTGAGATGATAGGGTTTTCTAAAAATGAAATCATGTTGTCTACAAGCAAAGACAGTTTCACATCCTCTTCCTATTTGACTACATTTTATTTCTTTCTCTTGCCTGATTGTCCCTGCCAGAACTTCCAAAACTATAATAAATAGAGTAGTGAGAGGACATTCTTGTCATATACCAGTTTTCAAAGGGAATGCTTTCAGCTTTTTCCCATTTAAAATGATATTGGGTGTGGGTTTGTCATAAATAGCTCTTACTATTTTGAGATATGTTCCATCAATATCTAGTTTATTGAGAGTTTTTAATATGAAGGTATGTTGAATTTTATCAAAGGCCTTTTCTGAATCTATTGAGGTAATTGTGAGATTTTCATCTTTTGTTTCTTTTTATGTGATAGATTATGTTTATTGATTTGTGTATGTTGAACCAGCCTTGCATCCCAGGAATGAAGCCAATTTGATTGTGGGGGATAAGTTTTGTGATGTGCTACTGGATTCAGTTTGCCAGTATTTTATTGAGGATTTTTGCATCAGTGTTCATCAGGGATATTAGCCTGAAATTTATCTTATTTTATTTTATTTATTTATTTATTTATTTATTTATTTATTTATTTATTTTTTGCTGTGTCTCTTCCTGGTTTTGGATTCAGGATGATACGGGCTTCATAAAATGAGTTAGGGAAGAGCCCCTCCTTTTCAATTGTTTGGAATAGTTTTCAAAAGGAATAGTACCAACTCCTCTTTGTACTTCTGGTAGAATTTGGCTGTGAATCTGACTAGTCCTGGACTTTTTTTTTTTGGTAGGCTACTAATTATTGCCTCAATTTCAGGACTTGTTATTGGTCTATTCAGTGATTTCTCTTCCGAGTTTAGTCTTGGGAGGGTGTATGCATCCAGGAATTTATCCAATTCTTTTAGATTTTCCAGTTTATTTGCACAGAGGTGTTTATAGTATTCTCTGATGGTAATTTGTATTTCTGTAGGGTCAGTGGTGATATCCCATTTATCATTTTTTAATGTATCTGTTTGATTCTTCTCTCTTTTCTTCTTTATTTTTTTATTTTTTAAAAATTAACAAAATAGATAGATGGTTAACTAGATTTCTGCCTTAATATCATTATTTACCCAGGAGTCATTCAGGAGCAGGTTGTTCAATTTCCATATAATTGTGTGGTTTTGAGTGAGGTTCTTAATCCTGATTTCTAATTTGATTGCACTGTGGTCTGAGAGACTATTATGATTGCAGCTCATTTGCATTTGCTGAGGAATGTTTTACTTCCAATTATGTTGTCAATTTTAGAATAAATGCCATGGTGGCACTGAGAAAAATGTATATTCTTTTGATTTGGAGTGTAGAGTTCTGTAAATATCTATTAGGTCCACTTGTTCCAGAGCTGAGTTCAAGTCCTAGATACTTTTCTGTCTTGTTGATCTGTCTAATATTGAAAGTTGGGTGTTAAAGTCTCCCACTATTAATGTGTGGGAGTCTAAGTCTCTTTGTAGGTCTCTAAGACCTTGTTTTATGAATCTGGATGCTCTAGTATTGGGTGCAAATATATTTAGAATAGTTTGCTCTCCTTGTTGAATTGTTCCCTTTACTATTATGTAATCCCTTTCTTTGTCTTTTTTGATCTTTGTAGGTTTAAAGTCTGTTTTGTCAGAGACTAGAATTAGAATTGCAACCTTGCAACCATTGTTTTTTTTTTTTTTTTTTTTTTTTTGCTTTCCATTTGCTTGGTGAATTTTCCTCCATCCCTGTATTTTGAGCCTTTGTGTGTCTTTGCACATGAGATGGGTCTCGTGAATACAGCACATCAATGGGTCTTGACCCATTATCCAACTTGCCAGTTTGTGCCTTTTAATTGGGGCATTTAGGCCATTTACATTTAAGATTAGTATTGTTATGTGTGAATTTCATCCTGTCATCATGGTGCTATTTGGTTATTTTGCACACTAGTTGATGCAGTTTCTTCACAGTGCCATTGGACTTTATATTTTGGTATGTTTTTGCAGTGGCTGGCACTGTTTTTTTCCTTTTTATATTTAGTGCTTCTTTCAGGTGCTCTTGTGAAGCAGGCCTAGTGGTAGTGGAATCTCTCAGCATTTGCTTGTCTGATAAGGATTTTATTTCTCCTTTGCTTATGAAGCTTAGTTTGTCGGGATATGAAATTCTGGTTGAAAATTCTTTCTTTGAGAATGTTGAATATTGGCCCCCAATCTCTTCTGGCTTGTAGAGTTTCTGCCAAGACATCCACTGTTAGTCTGACAGGCTTCACTTCGTAGGTGACCTGGTCATTCTCTCTGGCTGCCCTTAACATTTTTTCCTTCGTTTCATCCTTGGAGAATCCAAAGATTAGGTGCCTTGGGGTTGATCTTCTTATGAAGTATCTTAGTGGTGTTCTCTGTATTTCTTGAATTTGCATGTTTGCCTGTCTTGGTAGATTGGGGAAGTTCTGCTGGGCATTATCCTTAAGTGTGTTTTCCAGCTTGTTTCCATTCTCCCTGCCTCCTTCAAGTACTCCAATTAATCATAGGTTCAGTCTTTTTATGAAATCCCATATTTCTTGAAGGCTTTGTTCATTCCTTTTCATTCTTTTTTCTCTAGCCTTGTCTGCATGCCTTATTTCAGCAAGGTGTACTTCAAACTGTGACATCCTTTCTTCTGCTGGGTCCATTCAGTTATTGATACTTGTGTATGCTTCAGGAAGTTCTTGTGCTGTGTTTTTCAGCTTCATCAGGTCGTGTATGTTCCCTTCTAAACTAGTTGTTCTAGTTAGCAGTTCCTCTCATCTTTTATCAAGGTTCTTAGCATCTTTGCCTTGGGTTAGAACATGCTCCTTTAGCTTAGTGTCGTTTTTTATTATCCATCTTATGAAGCCGACTTTGGTCAATTTGTCCATCTCATCCTTTGTTCAGTTCTGCACTCTTGCTGGTGAGACATCGCGATCATTTGAAAGAGAAGAGGCACTCTGTTTTTTTGGGTTTTCAGCATTTTTTAGTTGATTCTTTCTCATCTTTATGAGTTTATCTAGTTTCAATCTTTGAGACTGCTGACACTTGGATGGGGTTCTTGTGGGAGCTTTTTTGTTATGGTTCATGCTATTGTTCTTGCTTTCTCTTTGTTTTTCTTTCAATGGTCAGGTCCCTTTTCTGTAGGGCTGCTGCAGTTTGCTGGGGGTTTACCTCAGGCCCTACTCATCTGGTTCATCCCCATGCCAGAGATGTCACTCAAGGAGTTGGGAGAACAGCAAAGATAAGTGCCTGCTCCTTCTTCTGGGATCTCTGAACTTGAGGGGCATCAAGCTGATGCCAGTAGGATTGGTCCTGTATAGGACGTCTGACAACCCCTGTTGGAGGTCTTACCCAATTTGGGGGCATGGGGAACAAGACCAATTTAGCGAACCACTTTGTCCCTTGGTGGAGGGGGTGTGCTTCACTGGGGGAAAACTCAGTTGTTTGGGCTGCCCAGATTCCTCAGAACTGCCAGGAGGAAAGGCTAAGTCTGCTGGTTCACAGAGACTGCAGCCACCTTTCCCACTAGGGATTCAGGCCCAGGGAAATCCAGATTCTGTCCCTGAGCCTCTGGCTGGAGTTATTGGAGTTCCTGCAGGGAAGCCCCACCCAGTGAGGAAGGATGAGTCAGGGTCAGGCCTGAAAAGGTAGTCTTGCTGCCATTTGCCACAGTTGGAGTGTTGGGCTGTGGGAGACACATCTTAGGACCAAGTGGTCCAGCCTCCCTGGCTCCAGCAAGGCGAAAGTGCAGTCTGGAGCTATAGAGATGAATGCTGCCCTTCCCCCACCCAGGGAGCTTAGCATATTAGGCAGTTGTGAGTCCCAGTGCTGGCTGCTACCCTTTCCCCAAGGAGCTCAAATGGCTTAGACAGCAGTGAGCTACAGCTGTGGTGCTGGCAGCTTGGTAGGCTTAAGCAGATTCCAGCTGAGAGGCTGTTGAGAATCTGCGCAGCTCCAGGGTTGGGACGCTAGGCCCCGGTGGTGTGGGATCGTGAGTGGGATCTTTCAATTCATGGGTTGCACAGTACTATGGAAAAAGCACAGTTTCCCTAGCTGGGTAGCACGCTCACTCACTGCTTCCCTTGGCTGGGGGTAGGGGGTCCCCTGCCCCATGTGACTCTCAGGTGGGCCACCGCCCCACACTGTTCTTCCTCTCCATGGATCATGTCAGCCTCCTAGTCAGTTCTGATGAGATAACCTGGATACCTTGGTTGCCGGTAAAGGATTCTCAAACTTATTATGTTTTATTTTTAGATAGGAGTCTCCCCATGCCGCTGTTTCTAGTGGGCCACCTTGGCCTTGGCCCCACCCCTCCACCCCAGTTTGTACTTTCTTATGGAGAAAAATCATCTGAAGCTCAGTAGCATGAAGATGATCCCCTTAGATAGAACCTAAATAGGATATGTTACCTGCCTGGTCCTTGTAGGTATTTGAGTATGGTTATCTGACATATGACCATGTCCGTTCAACTTCAGGGCCAGAGAGACTTAGGAAAAAGGAGATGATGTTACATAATAAAACAAAAGTTTATCCAAGTAGAGATTCCATGATCTAGGAGCTAAAGGATTTGTGTTTACTGGACGATAGCAACAGAATTGAATGTGCCAGAAGAAAAACATTCTGTGGAATAAAGACAAAAAATAGGCTGTCCAAAAGGAAAGCCTATTTCATAGTGACTAATCCCTTTGATGTGTTCCAACTTGTGGGGATGCTATACAGAAACTCACAAAGAAGAAATTATTTCTCAAAGTAGCTTGACGGATGTTGGAGAATCAATCCTTCCCCTGAGAAGAGAAGGGAGGTCAGTCTCAGAGCAGTTAGCACCTATGTGATTAAGAGTTGGAAGGTGAAGGAAATTTGTAACTCACCTAGAGTATCTGGACTTCTATTTCTTTTTCTGAAAAATGAAAGTATGAGACTAGCTTCATACAGCATTTTTCAGTTTTAACATTTTCTGGGTCAATGAATTATAATGACATTAAAATATGATCTAGTACTGTGAGTTCTTCCCTGACATTTCCATTCTGTACATACTAGTGCCTCCACCTAGAGTACAAAGTGGGAAATATTCTCCTTCCCAGGCACCAAGCTGTGACTCCCCTCCAGTTAAAACCTCACTTTTTCTCTGATTCTTCTATACATACTTTCTATCTTCTACCCAGTCACGACAATTCATTGCATTCAGAGTCCGTTTAGGTTCTTCATGATCTCTGTGATTAGAAGAAGGATTCTGAGCTCAAGGGTCTGTGTTTTTGTTTAATATGTGTAATACACCTAAGCCTGAAAAGGTAGAAAAACATGGTTAAACTCATAAATTGGAGTTAAAATCACACCTAATTTTTTCACTAAACATACTTTTAAGTTAAAAGTATTAGCCCGTACTTTGTTTGGCATAATATTTTACACAGCATGTTAATACAAGATTTTCTTTGACTTATCACTTGGATCTGGTATTAATGTTACAAAGATTAGCTGTTGCTTTGGAATGAAAACATTGCAGTCCTACCCATACTCTACTTAGTAAGTCCCATTGTCCTTAGTTAAACTCTTTATATCTCTTATTTTTTTTTAACCTGCACAATAGCAATAATGTTCTGTGAACTCTACTTCATGGTATGCTATGTTACATGAAATAAAATTAACCTGGTATACAGTAGCTTTTCAATAATGAATTTCAAATGTATTCTTTAGATTACTCCGAGGTCTGTAGTCGTGGTTACAGTGGCTATTTCTTCTAGACTCAGAATACTCTAATGTTGACTGTAGTCTTCTGTCTCTGACAACTTGCCGGTACTTACCCTCTCTGCACAAATCGGCTCAACAAATTTGGGGCCTTCAGTAAAACCATACACCCAGTTCTCCTCAATGACAACTTACAAAATTCCAACTCGAATTAAATCAATATTCAAGAATCTTTGAAAGGAAGCATTTTTTCATGCTATTTCATTTTGCTAAGAATTTCCCCCAAAAGAGGTTTCCTGGAGTTTATTATTTGCATATTGGAGAATAAAATGTCCTTGTGAGAGGTGAGGGAGTGGTAGCTTATTCTAAAACCATCAGGGAGGGATTCTTGAAATTTAATTAATTCATTAATGCATATTGTCAATATTTACTGAATGATTACTATGAGGAGAATTATTTATGTTCTGATAATTTAAGGAAACAAAACAAGAATGTCCATGCTTTTATTAACAAAAGACAAAAATAAATGAACAAATAAATACTTGTAGAGATTGAATGGGGATAGTGGCAGAATAGGTTTTAAAAGAAATGGTTGTATCAGTCAGCTATTGCCACAAAAATGCTGTATAACAAGTGACTCCAAAAGTCAATTACTTAAAGCAAATTATTTAACTCTGTTCACATGTCTCTGAATCAGCTAAGGTAACCTTGTTTTAAGCTCAGGAATCTCTGCCTTACACTGCAGGTGTGCATGTCAGCTGGGTCAGCTTTGCTCCATATGTCCCTCCACATTTTGGGATCATCTGAGAAAAGAGTTTCTCATGGCAACGACAGAAGAGAAAAAGGGAAAGCGCTATGTTTCAAGCACAAATCAAGCCTGTCTTTTTCTTATGTCTACTAACAGCCCACTGGCCAAATCTAGTCTAATTTCCTAAGTTAAAGTCAAAGAGTGAGGAAATATATTTCATCCACTCTGAGAGGAGTCAGGGAATGAATACTTGATGAACAGTAATCACAGTGTTCATTGCAGATCTTTAACAAAAAAGCTTGGCATCTTGCAGAAAAGCCAGAAGACCAATGTGCTTGAAACATAGGAACAGACGGGGAGAATGGTAGAATATGATGATAGAGAGGAAGACAAAACCCACTCAGGTAGCATAGGCCATCATCAGACATTACAGGAGGAAAGCTTTATAGTGTTTTAAGCAGAGAATGACAGGAGTAGATTTACATTTTTAAAAACTTTTCTGGAGTTTTTGAAAGCTGAAAGGGATCAAGGTTGTTTGTAGGGAGACTACTCAAGTGGTTATTATGGCAGCTCAGGAGAAAGATGGTGGTGACTTGGACTTGGGTGGCAACAATGACATAAGGAAAAGTAGTTGGATTTGAAATATGTTTTGGAACAGGCCTGCACCCCAGGGGTTTTTGCTAGCTTGGAAGTGGAGGGGAGAGAGAAACAATGTAAATGGATTCTAGTTTTTAGATCTGTGCAACTTAATAAATCATGGTTCTAATAACTGAAATGAAAAACTCTAGAGGGGCAGAAGATTTTTAGAAAGATGTTTGGAGGAATCAAAAGTTTTACTTTAGGCAATAACTTTGCCTAATGAAACTCCAAGTAGACCTGCTAATGAGGTGACTGCTTATACAATTCGAGTAGTCAGAGATACAAACTTGGAGGTTATTAAGAAATAGATAGGATTCAAAACCATAAGACTTATCAGATTCACTGGGAAAGCACTGTAAATTTAAAAAGAATTATAAACCCAAGAAGTATGAATAATATAAAACTATTACATTCCAAATTTAACATGTAGTATATTCTTGAGAGAAAGAAAAAAAGTGTTTCACTGAATTTGCTCCTGGTAGACGGTAGCTCAAGTACATCTGCTCTGTTTCAGGTATTGCAGATGCCATGGAAATTTTCTTAGACTTTGTAATATTGAAAAAGAAGAGAGAAAGTTTTCTTATAATAACAGTTTATCTCATTTATTACATTAGATACACTAATTTATAAAACTAAGAAACATGAAAGAAGAAATTTGTCAGGAACATTTTTTCCTGTAATATTTTTATTTTGGTCTTATTCAAAAGGGAGACCTATAAGGACACCTACCTGAGCATTACACACAATGGGTGGTGATTTTGTGGGTATTTACATTTTTTCTTAGACATGAGAAGCAAGATTATAAGTGAAGTCAGCGATGGCTGCAATGTGGAGCGTGGTTAGTTAAATACAGTAACTCATTAACGTGTAAGTCCCAAGCAAAGCGTGTGTTGTAATTACGGTTTAAGTTGCAAAATGTGCTTTCACTACAGAAATCAGTCATCAATTTTTCCAGGTTGATTACCTATAAGGATGCAACAACAGAGATAGGAAGAGTCGAAAGGAAATGAGCTGGGAATTTGTAAGGATTATGGGCAAAACAAGGTTACATACAGATTGGGAAATTGAATGTTTGTTTTACATTTACCTAAATCTCCAAGGTTGGGTTATACACATCCTATGTGGGTGTATGCATGCGAACACCCATCTGTGTTTCTAGAAAATAGACTTTAATTGAACAGAAAAATCAATTGGGTTCACAGACTTTGACATTATTTGTTCAGATGAATCAGTTGCAGCTTCAAATGATAGACTCATTTATAGAAATGGAGCAAACTTACAATTTATCTAAACATTCAGCTGATGATTGTACATGATCCAAGGACAATCTTCTTGAATGATTTTTTTAAAGTTAACTTTTCCAGTCAGAGAGGAAAAGGATGATGAGACAAAAGTCTGAGAAAACTGACCATAAAAATTCACATAAAATATGAAGATTAATGATAACAAAAGAGTGTTAAAAGGTATGGCTGAAAGAAACATTTGAAATTAAAACATGGAAAGGGCATGTAAGAAATTTAACATAATCAGTACTTTCATTCAATTTAGTAAGTATGTATTGATCACTTGTGGATTATAAACCTTAGAAGTCAGAATGTTTTCCTTCTAGCAGTTTACAGTTTACCATAAACTGTATAAACAAACTAGTGAGCATTTAACAGAAAACTAGGAAAAATGGAAGTAGAAAATACTACTTTCAGGACTCAAACTTGGAAATATTTTTGTTGATTAGGCCATAAAATACAGGATGATCAAAGGAAGGTGAAGGGGAGATTCCAGGTTGTGGAAACACAACAGGCCAAGTTTTGGACATTTAGGTTACCAAAAGATTGGAAAGGCCAGGAAGTTGTTATTGAGGTGTTAAAGTCACTAGAGCTATAGGAAGAAACTGTCAGGAGCTGAAGAACCAACGCTTCATCAGTTGGCTCCAGAGCTTGCCCTTCTCCAAACCAGATAAGCTTTCAGACCACTCCAATTCTTCAGGTGTTTCTGTTGATTATTTTCAGCAATTACCTAATAAAAGTCTGACATAAGTAACAGTACAAGCTTAGAAATCTACCTACTTTAGAGATATTGCAATTGACAGGTACCTAACAAGTGACATCCACTTAAGAAGGCCAACACAGGAAGATTATTAAAGGACAATGTTTAAAATCTTTATCAGATATTTTAAGAACTAGGTAACCCTTAGAAGGATATAAGGTAGGCTGGGGTGGCTCACGCCTGTAATCCCAGCACTTTGGCAGGCCGAGGCGGGCGGATCACGAGGTCAAGAGATCGAGACCATCCTGGCCAACATGGTGAAACCCCATCTCTACTAAAAATACAAAAATTAGCTGGGCATGGTGGTGTGCTTGTAATCCCAGCTTCTCAGGAGGCTGAGGCAGGATAATTGCTTGAACCCAGGAGGTGGAGATTGCAGTGAGCCAAGATCATGCCACTGCACTCCAGCCTGGCGACAGAGAGAAACCCCATCTTGAAAAAAAAGGGGAAAAAAAAGGATCTCGGGTAAAAAGCCTTTAAAATAAAAACAGTTCATCCATGTCCGTAGCGAGGTGTCTACAATCTTGCATTAAAGGCTTCATTTAGGGAGTTCGTAGGGTACTTTTTAAGTGGAAAAATACATACTTAACCTTTATCCCTACAACAAATTGTTTTATTGGTTTATCTGTAACTTGAAGGCATTAGATTAGAGCCAGAAACAAAAAACAAAAAACATTAAAAGAAAATACCAATTAGAGGTCAAAGTTTATCTACCTCATAATTCTACCAAAGTTATACATCTTTTTTCCCCAAAAGAAAAATAGCATATAGCATCTATTTGAGTTTGAATTATTTGACATAACTTAATGTTTCCCCTGTTCTTGAATGTTTATCATATATCTCAATTTTCACATTAACAACTAATATCCATGTTATATATTTAAAATGAATTTCCATTATTCTTTCTCCCCCTTTTTTCTAATTAATTAGGAATCAATTTTGTCAACATATTGAAGAAATCATTTCAGGAAAATAAGAATCACACTTCCTTTTTACTATTAGACTGCTATCATACATTTTAAAAGATCATTCTTTGTATTTGCAATTCAAAAGCAGAGAAAACAACTAATTTAATTATCATGCAAAGTATATATAATTTTCCTGATTTGTTAATCAAAGTGGCTTTAAGAGGATTCTGTCACAAAGATGCTCTGATCATAACAGGAAAGTAAGCACAAATCCTCACTTCGACTCTGTTAAGTGAAAATAAAGAGTTTCAAGCTTCCATTGCTCCCCCTAATGGTAGGAAAGCAGAAAACATATAAATGAATGTATTTCACATTTCTTTGTCAACCAAATACTTTACAGAAATTTTCCTCCACGTATGTTCAATATCGTATTTTATGTAAGTTCACAAAACAAACTAAAAGTAATAAATATATCATTTATTATTAAATTCCTGGTATTATATGAAAGACTCCTTACTATTCTGAGTAATTATTAAATGCTTGGAATTAATCTCTTTCCTTAAGTTTAGGGTAAAGGTGAAAAAGTTAAACTCATAGATTGTATAACATAAATCAGTTATCTATAGGCATCAATCCTATTTGTTTCTCAACTGTTACTATATGATTGATTTATTTAAAAATTAAACAATGCTCAGACAACTTTACATTCAAATATTCACATCTCTAACAGCATTGACTTGTCAAATCACCCCATGTATCTTGAAACGCTTACTACAAGAAGAAAGCTTTACTCTAAAAGGCATTTTGAGCAATTTTCTTTCAGAACTCAGACAAAGAATGGGTATCAGTGTAACCCATTAAAAACACGAAGACTTTCATAGAAAAGTGACTTTGGTGAACGGTGGTTATTTAGGATTGTCTCCTTGCCAAAAATACAATCTCATTTTTATGATGAAAAGAGTATTATAACAGGGAAAGTAAGCTTATGCAATAGTAAAAACAGTTGAGAAGGGAATTATACAAAGAATGAGACATGGCATCAAGAATGAATTCAAAAAGAGCAGAAAAATATAGGCACAAAAAGAGAGAATGTACAGAAAAAAAAAGTCAGTGATACAACAATACAAATTTTTATGTGCTAACATTTAAGTAATTTAGAGCTGGATTTTATAAACATGAAATTGTTTTTCTAATACATTCAACCAAAAGTCAGCACACATAGTTCAGTCATCTCTCATTACTTACAATAAAATATTTTTGATTTGTTGGGAAATAATATCTTATTCCCTGGATCTATTATTTCTTTTTATTGGCTTTGTTTCTATTCTCTAAATTTATTTGCTTAATTTTTATAACTGATTCTCTGACTATATTCCATCTTATTCTAGCGTGGATCATTTAAAACCTGTATTAGTTTTGGAACCACTAAACATTTGCTCAGAAGTTTGAATTACCAGAAAAGCCCCTAACTCTTCAAGAACTTTCAAGCCTAAGGAATCACTGATTTAATGCATTCATCCTTGAGATTTTACTTAAAAATTAGAAATAACAGATCTCATATTTCACAAAATCAAAATGACTTTTGCAGTGGGGGAATGAGAAGTGGGAAAAGGATGATACTGGGGGTTCTCTGTCAGTATGCTGTACATAGCAGTGCAGTTGAATGACTCCTTCTGTGCGTCAGAAATCCAAAGCAGCAGCAGCAGCAATTAGGGAAGATCGTCACTTTCACTCAAGGTTCAGAAATGGGGGAGGAGAGCAGAGGGGGACAAAGGAAAAGGGGAGGAGAAAGCAGGGCGAAGGGGGAAAGGATAGAGGTGAAGATAGGGCACATCCTGCAAAGATAATGCCTGTACAATCAATGACATCATCCTCCTGCTTATATATATAGGGGAATGGCCAGAGCACCTCTCATAGTTCACTCACTTTCAAAGCCAGCTGAAGGCAAGAGGAAGTGCTAGAGAGAGCCCCCTTCAGTGTGCTTCTGACTTTTATGGAATTGGCTTGTTAGAAGGCTGAAAGATGATGGCAGGAATGAAAATCCAGCTTGTATGCATGCTACTCCTGGCTTTCAGTTCCTGGAGTCTGTGCTCAGGTAAGCAAAACAGAATTTCACAACTCCCTGAAGTGATTTCTTTTTTCTCTTTTGCAGTGTGTTGCTACTTATGTTCATGTATCGAGGGAGAAGAGTTGCTCCCTTTTATTCAGGATTTGCCTTTTAGTGACAGAAACAGAATATCTTTTTCTCTGCCTTTATGATTACTGAGAGCTGCATTTTCCCTTTTAAAATCTACAAAGCAATAAAAGGGATTTCAATGAAACACTGCATGACCCCCTTTGGAATGCAACCACTAGAGAAAAAAAAAAAAAAAAAAAACCTTACAAAACTTTCAATTAGGCTGATCATTATCTAATGAGAAGTACAGAGACAGTGGCTGTCAACCTGCAAACCCATCATTAAATCCCATTCCATTTAAAATGTTTTACTCTCATCCTCATTCAATCTCTTAGGAAACGGTGGCCCTCATGCCCTTGTAATAGTCCCCATATTATTTTCTTAATTGTTTGTGTTAAGATAACACATAAAGTGAAAATGGATGCTTACTGAAAAATGAATGAAGCATTATTTGTAGATATTCATTTCTAGAAAAATACAAAAATATTCCAGATCCTTTTTGAGAATACAGTTTGCATAGTCTAATAAGTATGCTATTAATATAACTGTTTGGCATTTTTTCCATGCCATTTAAGTTAATACAAAATACAGTTGGAGAATTGGTATTCTTATATTGATGGAAATGATTTGACTTCAGAGTGTTTTGCATGTGGTGTGAAAGGAGAAGTTATATAGTCCTAAATATCTATAAATAACACACTTTGAAAATAAGATTTAAATTGAAAGGTATAACATGAAATATTACAACCATTGCAAAAGGCTGTACTTAATATTTAAGAAATATTTGAATGACCACTTCAAAGGGAAAAGAACACCTTAGGAAGTAAATGCAGCAAAAATAATTTAATCTGCTCCGTGCTTTTATGTATCATAAATATGACATTGAAATGTTTAACTCAAACTCATGCTATCATTTGATTTAAATTATGACATTAAAATCTAAGAAGATATAAAAGTGATTTATGCAAAATTTTAAATTTATTTTAATCATCAAAACATAACTTTCAGCTTCTACTTTTCAAATCTTATGAGAAAAAACAAACTTTTCTACAATTGTGATTTTATCTGAAAGTTATATGAGATTAAAGATTCACATACTTCTGGAAGAAAAACTGGGTTATTGATTAAGCACTGTGATGATTAACTTGAAACTACTTGTTGTAATAATGCAAAACTTATGAGGATTTGAGTATACATTGTTCATAAATTCCTAAAACAGATTATGTCTCTAACAAATAAGGAGAGAAGATCTCTTGTATAATTTAGGTTCTAGGTAAAATTAAGCCAATAGTTTCTCCGATTCTGACATTTCTTTTTACTGAGTGTGAAGTACAAGAAAGATAGAGTCATTTTTAACTTGATTTTTATTATCGTACACTATTTTCTAAATTTTCCTTCTCTGTAAAATATTCATTAACAGAAACTTGGATAGAGTTTAAAAAAAAATCCAGAGACCCATTTTCAATGCTATTGTACATGTATTGTTGAACAGGTCTACTTGTGCTTTAAACAATTTTCTTAAACACCTATGATAAAATTAAGGATACATAATTCCGAATTCTTACTTAAAGTACAAATACAATTCTTTCAACGTATGTTTTGTAAAAAGGCATCTCAAGTTAAGTAAATCTCAGTATCTGTATTATTCTAAAATTATCAGTAAGCAATTCTCTTTGGTTTTGTCTTGAAAAAGTCTCTTGTATAATCTTCATTATGTTGTGTTTTTAAATGTTAATATGCATATTTTCTATATAGGTAAACTATGGCTGGTAAGAAATAAACTACTCTAGCATATTTGGTAAAATATGTGTTATACAATATAATCACATTTTAAAAATCTGAAATTCAAAGTTTAAACAACTCGAAGTCATCAACAGCTGTCTGAACAAATAATCATATGCTTATTTTCTTAGAAGTGCTTCTACTATTTTAGCTTCCTATTATGCTAAAATATACCTAAAATTTGTTTTTTAAGATTACTATTTTTAAGAAAATACATAAGAAAGACATTAACCTCTAAGACTACTTTTTAAAATTAACCTAAAATCTGTAGATTATGATATAATTATATGATATGTGATTATAGTAAACTTGATTTTGATTTTACTCAGATTCAGAGGAGGAAATGAAAGCATTAGAAGCAGATTTATTGACCAGCATGCATACATCAAAGGTAACTTTTTCTTTTCTTTAACTCTGGGTTGAAGTACATATGAACTTTCATTATCAATATGGTATCCTTTTCCTATAGTAATAACTTCCCATCCAGATTTAAAAGTTCCTTAAGAGGCATTTCCTTTTTGAAAAAAAAAAATTCTTTTAGTTAAAAGAAGTTAAAGGTGTTGATATGACAGGTAAAGAAATTATAGTTCTATCAATCAGTATTTTGCAATTTTAATTAATTGCCACACATATTTACGTGCCTGTAAATGTTTTTAAAGGAACTTGTTTCCATGCCTTTTACATTGGGTATGATGAAAGGTATATTGGTCTCAGTTTAAATGAAAACAAAGTGAGCTCTTTGCCTTTGTTTATTATATTGGGGGAAATAAAATGGTGTTTTTTTATTTCCTTAAATTAGAAATAACAGTTCATTACAACCTGCAAAACAAATGTAGTAGAGAGGGGAGAGCAATGGACTGGCAAGCAGGAGCACTGAGATCTAATCCTGAAACAGTGACTTATTAAATATTTTATCTTTAGCAAGTGGATTAGTTTACCTTGCTTACCTGTGTTTCCTTGTTTTTAAATGCAGCTCATAGTCTTCTAGACATTTACCATTCTATAATGTATTTAGGAATTACTAAACTGTACTCTTCATTGTATGTCTGGATTTAATTCTCCCTATACCAGACACGTTATTTTCACATGTTCTAATTCTTTTTTCTTTAATTGAGCCAAATACAACTTTGTATTCTGGGCCCTATTACTCCTCTGCTGGGGTCTTGAAAGCAAGTTTCTAAAATTCCAATCCGTACCTAGGAATACGTTCTGCGGTACATGTGCAGGATGTGCAGGTTTGTTACATAGGTAAAGGTGTGCTGTGGTGGTTTGCTGCACCTATCAACCCATCACCTAGGTATTAAGCCTAGCATGCATTAGCTATTTTTCCTAATGCTCTTGCTTCCTCCACCCCACCCTCTGACAGGCCCCAGTGTGGGTCGTTCCCCTCCCTGTGCCCATGTGTTCTCATTGTTTAGTACTCAATCAGAATACCAATGGCTACAACATCTTCAGTTCAAAAATAGACAACGGAAGTTAATAGTCTGTGTTAGAAAATGGGATAAGTTACGTGCCTTGGTGTCTTGGTATAGATTTACCTAATTCCCAGGTGCAAGTTAATACATAAAGGTCCTAAATAATCTGTGATGCTACCCATAACAATTATTAATGTGTGGAATGCATTACTATCTTCATGCTTTGTAATTGTCCACATTTAATAATACCATCTTTGTCACTGCCCCATTAAACATTAAGCTGAAATGTAATAGATATGGAATAATTTTTTATTTTTAATTTTTCATCTGTGATATATATATCATATTTATATATTTCTGATGTCATTTTAATTTCCTTGCTTTTTTACTTTGCTCTGTGTGTATACACATAAGTGCATGTGTATGTGAATATGACTATTGCGTTTTGTTAAATAGAATTTATGAGATATTGGCACTATACAACTTTGTGAACATGATGTTACTAAATAAATAACACTGTGTTTATTAGACTGGAGTAGCAATTAGACCCTAAATGTGATGGTTTAGCACACTGAAAATTCATTTCTTGCTCATGTAACACAAGTTTTAATTGCAGGTTTTTTTTTTTTTTTATTTTATGTTTCAGATTAGTAAAGCACATGTTCCCTCTTGGAAGATGACTCTGCTAAATGTTTGCAGTCTTGTAAATAATTTGAACAGCCCAGCTGAGGAAACAGGAGAAGTTCATGAAGAGCAGCTTATTACAAGAAGGAAACTTCCCACTGCTTTAGATGGCTTTAGCTTGGAAGCAATGTTGACAATATACCAGCTCCACAAAATCTGTCACAGCAGGGCTTTTCAACACTGGGAGGTATAGCAATAACAAAATATTAATATGATTATAGTTACACTAGTTAACTGTCATTTGTATTGATTTATTAAATTCCCAATCATAATCATAACAAGAAGAGTTACAAGTATTGAAGAAGAACAAGCCACGTGTTGAAGTCAACATTGCTTCAAATCTTCAAAGTGTCCTTCAAATATTTGAAACTGAGCAAAATATGTTTTTCTTCAACCTTAAAAAGAGGATATATCTTCAGGCAGATTTGATCTACATGTTTTTATTATGCTTAAGTGGATGGCATGTTTAGGCAATTTTTGTTGTTGTAGGTGGTGGCATGTCTAACAAATTTAAGCAACTCAAAATGTTGTCTTAGAAACACAAAGTCATGTGTAGTGATCTATAAACAAACTGGATTTATAAATCTATAAACAAAGTAATCCAAGTAAAACTGGAATAAAACATAAAGTTTTCCATTTGTATTTGAATATATTAGGCAAACAAAAAATATATTTTTATGTATATACAAATATAAGATAAGGATGTATTACGTTGTTGCAAAAGTAATTGTGGTTCTTGCCATTACTTTTGCCATTACTGTTGATGGCAAAAACTACAATTACTTTTGCACCAACCTAATATATCTCTATTATTCCAGTTTTATCTGGAACCTGTTGTGTTTGAATATATTAGGCAAATAAAAGTATTTTTAATTTATATAAAGGTATATATAATAGGGATATATATCTGCCCATCATTTCAGTTTGTTTGGAAACCTTTGTGTTATGTGTTTGTTTATAAATACACACCAGTGTGTAATAATGTACTTGCAAAATGCTTTACAATTTATTGCCTTCATTGATATATTTTGCTCTGAAATATAAATTACAGCTTTGAGAAGATATAGAACAATGTTAGGATAAAGAAGAGGAGGGGGAAGAAAAATAAATTCTTCAACAAAAACAAAACAGATGTTTAAAAATTTCTGACAAGGGAAACATTTCTTTCAAATTAACCTCTAAGAGAAATTTGGTCAATATTTTATATTCTGGATTTACACTAGCATTGGAGATCTGAGGGTGCCTTCCCTGCTAATCTAACAAACTTGTGATTGACTACCAAAGAGCTACCCTGTAGATAAGAAGAAGTGCAGGCAGAATTTCTAGTGTTTATTATAACTGGTAAGCAAAAAGATAAATAAACAAAAAACTGAAAAGATCAGTTTTAAATTTACTATTAATTATTTAATTTAAATTTCTGGTAAATTGTTTAGTATTTAAAATATGTTTTGGCTGGGCATGGTGGCTCACGCCTGTAATCCCAGTAGTTTGTGAGGCTGAGGCGGACTGATCACTAGGTCAGGAGATCGAGACCATCCTGGCTAACACGGTGAAATCTCGTCTCCACTAAAACTACAAAAAATTAGCCGGGCGTGGTGGCCGGCGCCTGTCGTCCCAGCTACTCAGGAGGCTGAGGCAGGAGAATGGCGTGAACTCGGGAGGCGGAGCTTGCAGTGAACCTAGATCGCACCACTACACTCCTGCCTATATTTTTATATAGGAAAATGTCCATTATATGTTACTTACCCCCCCCCAAAAAAAAATCCTCAATAAACTACTATGTAGACCAATTCTACTATGTAGAATGTTTTTCATGTCAAATCAGTAACTGACTTAATTGAATATAAAATTTTGTTACCTTTGTTGCCAAACTTGGTTTACCAGATCAAAAACTATATTGAAATATATATTTCATACTTTTGGCATTTCCATCATAAATTGAAGCCTGAAAAGTACTCAAAGGTCTATTTGGTGTTTTTCTACAAAAGGTGGGATTAGTGTACAGTCTTGAAATACATAACTAGTAAAGTATATAGAAATTTTTTAAAAGAGCTAGCCTGGTGAACTAGGAAGAATCCTGAACTGAGTCAGAATTACCATGTTCTTATACTATTGCAGCCACTGAATAGCCGTCTCTCCTTTGAAAAAACAATTTCTTTGAACTTCATGTATCTCGTATCTCACCTACATATGTCTTGCTGTCTTAACAGCAAATGAGATAGAATGTAGAAAAATGCTCTGAAACAAAAGAGTTTATTCATGTAAGTTTCACTTACTTCATCTCTATCTTGCAGTTAATCCAGGAAGATATTCTTGATACTGGAAATGACAAAAATGAAAAGGAAGAAGTCATAAAGAGAAAAATTCCTTATATTCTCAAACGGCAGCTGTATGAGAATAAACCCAGAAGACCCTACATACTCAAAAGAGATTCTTACTACTACTGAGAGAATAAATCATTTATTTACATGTGATTGTGATTCATCATACTTTAAATATCAAATTATATTTGTGTGAAAATGTGACAAAACACACTTACTTGTCTCTTCTACAATTGTGGTTTATTGAATGTGATTTTTCTGCACTAATATAAATTAGACTAAGTGTTTTCAAATAAATCTAAATCTTCAGCATGATGTGTTGTGTATAATTGGAGTAGATATTAATTAAGTCACATGTATAATGTTTTGTAATTTTGCAAAACATATCTTGAGTTGTTTAAACAGTCAAAATGTTTGATATTTTATACCAGCTTATGAGCTCAAAGTCCTACAGCAAAGCCTAGCTTACATATCATTCACCCAAAACAAAGTAATAGCACCTCTTTTATTATTTTGACTGAATGTTTTATTGAATTGAAAGAAACATACATTCTTTTCAAGACTTCCTCATGAATCTCTCAATTATAGGAAAAGTTATTGTGATAAAATAGGAACAGCTGAAAGATTGAATAATGAACTATTGTTAATTATTCCTATTTTAATGAATGACCTTGTACTGAATTTTTTGTCTGTTAAATGAACTAGATAGCTAATAAAAAGACAACTAGTCATCAAAATCATGTTTCTCCACAGATTTGCTTCTTTATAGTGTTACTTTTTATTGAATTTTCCCCCTTTTGCATTTTGACCTAGTAAATAATAGTTTTACTTTTAACTTCACTGAGGTATTTGTGTGACTAATATTTTTCTCAGTTGGAAGGGCATATTTGAGGCAAAAGCTATGCTTGAAATAACACTTCTTAATTTGCTTCTTTATAGTGTTACTTTTTATTGAATTTTCCCCCTTTTGCATTTTGACCTAGTAAATAATAGTTTTACTTTTAACTTCACTGAGGTATTTGTGTGACTAATATTTTTCTCAGTTGGAAGGGCATATTTGAGGCAAAAGCTATGCTTGAAATAACACTTCTTAAATTTTCTTTAAGATCATACATATGGTGTCTGAAGCCCTCAAAGTCTTCGCAAGTCATCATTAGTAGTGACTTTCTTGACTCTTTCTTTTATAGAGGTCTAGGAAGTCTTCTCCTCGCAAGGCTGCAACCTATCCCCCAGTCATCTATGCAAGATAAATCAGAGCTTGAGTTGTTCTGGTATTAAGAAGCCTTTACAACTCCATATCCCTTTGAGAAGATTGTCCCTCCTTGAGGATTAATATTACTCTTGGAAGAAGTGAAGACAAATCTATAGATCTCTGAGTTTTTCTTGTAAAATCACAACTTCTCATTACTACTGCCCCACCATCTCTTACCATCCCAGTAGTCTCATAATTAAAAGTGCCCAAAGTCCTGCTTATAAGAAGGAAAGTATTTCATAATGATTAAGAGTGTCTTCTCTGCAGCTAGAATGCCTAGATTCAGCTCCATTACTCACTAAGCAGTATTAGATAACTTAACCTCCCTGTTTCTTCAATCATAAAATGTAGACAACAATGAGGTTTGCAGGAGGATGATATGAGCTGATACACACACACACACACACACACACACACGTAATGCTTAGAATGATACCTTGAACATATTAATGACACACTAACAGTTATCAGTAGTAACAGTAGTACCAACTTTCCCATAAGAAAGTACTCATCAGATGATACATTTCTCTGTTTACTTCATTAGTTAAAAAGGTTCAAATCTACTAGGTCATACATCATCATCAAAACTCTGTTCTAAGCCAACACCCACTCTTTTCCAACCCTTTAAATCCTTTCATTGGTTATTCTATGAAATTCATGGTCATTGTTTTCTTAATAGCTTTTTCGATGCCTGACTGACTTTTATAACATGTGTTAACGTTATCTGGAAGTGAGGTATGTATTCTGGTCACTACCATACCATTTTTCTTTCCCTTTTAAAAACTATGGATTATTTGAAATACAGGGCATAAGACAATTTCATCTACTGTGATTCGAATAACTATTGTTTTCTCAGTTTCTGAACATCTTCACCTCCAATAATGAATATTTATCTTTTTCATATCAACCAGTCACTTCCATGGTCATATCACAGAACATTTCACTACCAATAAATTCATTCTTTACAAAATCTCATTTTCAAGCACTCTACTCTGGAAACATCATCTTGTTTTTCCAGTTCACATAAGCTAGTACTGTCACTACAGCATCTATGATTCTGTCCAACTCATTGTCCCACCGCTTTTTACTCTTCATCTTCTAATTATGACCTTATCTTCCTCTTTAGTTAGCTTACTTTGCTCCAAAATTAAAATGACTCCCTTGTTACCCTCAACCCTCTGTCTTAAATCATATAAGTTTCTCAAAACATTAGCTGTTAAACTTAAATCTCTCCTGATTCTGACCTCACTGAAAAAGCTTAACATAGCTGAAAGGAAGTGTTCAACCTTGTTGAAAAGTCACACTTAAAATTTTTAATCACAAATCTCAAGTGGATCCCTATTATTGCCCAGAATTCCTATTCATTTGTCTAATAAATTTCACTTCTGATTCTCAGTGATGATTGTCTCATACCCTCTCTTCTTTGAATTTCAACATTTTTCATTCTCCTAACTTCATCTGATGACTTTTCAATTATTTCTCCAAAAATTAAAAAACAATAAGAAAAAAAATGTTATCATTCTTCCCTCTCTATCACATGTAACTATCTGCCTGCATCTAATTTTCATTCTTTTTCTCCACTTCCATTTTGGTGGAAGAACTTTTTCTTTTCTTATCAGGGGCACTTCTTCATGTCTTCTTCTCAGTAAATGGTCCTAATCCCTGCTCAGGCTAAAAATCTAATACTAATTCTAAATTTATCCTTTTAATATACATCTTCCATTTTGTCCACTAAGAAGTTTTGTTGGCTTTACCTTCAAAATACATCTTAAATTTGTGTCTTGTCACATTAACTATTACTATCCTAAGCCACCATATTTCCCTCTGAACTATGTCCCTTTCACCCTAGCTTCACACCCCGATATCAATTTTATTCATCTCTATCCACATAGCACATACTTTTTTACAAATTTTGATTTACTTTTTCATTGGTACACAATAAATGCACATATTTTCTGGATACATGTGAAAATTTATTACATTCATATAATTTGTAAAGAGCAAATCAATGTAATCAGGATGTCCACCACCTCAAATATTTTTCTTTTCTTTATACTAGAAACATTTGAATTATTCTCTTCTGGTATTTTGAAATATACAATAAACTATTGTAAACTATAGTCATCCTACTGATCTATCAAACACTAGGTCTTATTTTATTTATCAAATTGTATGTTGGTGCTCATTTATTATTTTTAATTAATCTCTTTATTTCCCCCTACCCCTACCCTTCCTGGCCGCTGGTAACCACCAGTCTACTGTCTATCTTTATGAGATCCACTTTTTTAGCCACAACACATTAGTGAGAAGATGCAATATTTGTCTTTCTGTGTTGGCTTATTTCATTTACTTAATGATTTCCTATTCCATCCATGTTGTTGTAAAAGACAGGATTTCATTCTTTTTTATGGCTGAATAATATTTATACACTACCTTTTTTTTTTTTTTTTTTTTTTTTTTTGAGACGGAGTCTTGCTCTGTTGCCCAAGCTGAAGTGCAATGGCATGGGTGATAGACTTGCCTCGGCCTTCCAAAGTGCACACTACCTTTCTTTTTAGAGGCATAAATTAAATTATCTCACACACCCCAACTCAAAATCCTACAGTGGACTTCTGATTTCTGGCCCAGTATATAAGAAGCTTGGAAGTCATCACTCAACCCCAACAACAAATAAAAAGCTGAACAAATGAAAAAAAAAATCAATGACTCATTTTATATTTATAAAACAAGAGAGTTCACAGGGCAAATCACTGCCCCTGAAACTGGAGAGGCAAACGGGTAAATGTATAAAGCAACTTAATGAAGCAGAAACCCACAGGTAATATTCTTCATGGAAACAAGTGCCAGGGGAAGAAAGCTTAACTGTGATTAACAAATTGCTGGAGACTTGGTGTTGACAAGTCTGAGAGATTAAAAACTCCAGAGGGACCCAGTCATTGGAGGGCTCCCACACTTCTGTGAGTTTCATTTCCTTGAGCTCAACCTGTTTTTTCATGGTACAAATTAGAGAAAATACTCTTGTGCTTTTGGCTGAGAAGAGAAAAGGAAACCATTTAAAAATATACCAGATAATTCAATTACTCTTAACAAGGTCTGTTTTCAGGATGAACTATTCAACCAGATCCTAACCTGCTGGAATTATTATCAGAACCCACTTGACTTGGGGGAAGGATAATACCAAGTTCCAGCTCCCTATAGCTATTCTGTCCCATTTAAGGAGGTACAGGCAAAGAGGAGAGGTGAACTGAGAAACACGTGTAAAGCTCACAATCCAGAGGTACAGCGTTACTGAAAAAGTAAAACATAATCATTGGATTATGGAATGCTTGCCCCCCTTACACCGTAGTACCACATTACCACAGGCCTACTTAAAATAGTTCCTTTTACTCAATACATAATGTCAGGCTATCAAAAAAAAAAAAAAAAAAAAAAAAACAAAAAAAAACCACAAGACTTACTAAAGGCATAGAATCACAATTTGAAGAAACAGAGCAAGTATCACCAGCTGACTTAGACATGGCAAGGGTGTTGGAATCAGTGGATCAGATATTTAAAATAACTGTGATTAGTATGCAGAAGGTTCTAAAGGATAAATTAGATAATGTACAAAAATAGATGACAAAGAAAACAAAGAGAAATAAATTTTAAGAACCAAAAAGAAGTGCTAGAGATAAAAAAAAAACCTTAACAGAAATGAAGAATATCTTTGATAGACTTATGAGTAGACTAGACACTTTTGAAAGATGAATTTCTGAGATTGAATATATATGTGTACACACACACACACACACACACACACACATACATATCAGTAGAAGGCTCCAAAACTGAAAAGCAAAGAAAATAAAAACTGAAAAAACATGGAACAGAATATTCAATAACTGTAGGACAACTATAGAAATGTAACTTACACATAGGGGGAAAACCAAAGGAAGAAGAAAAAGAGAAAAGAACAGAAGAAACATTTGAAACAACAATAATTGAGAATTTCCCCAAATTATTGTCAGACATCAAAACACAGATTCCAGAAAACTCAGAAAATAGCAAGCTGGATAAATGCCAGAAAAATGACAACTAGTTATATTATTTTCAAATTTAATACAATCAAAGATGAACAAAGAATCTCAAAAAAGACACAAGAGAAATAAACACCTTTCCTGTAGAAAAGCAAAGAATTACATCTGATACCCTCAGAAACCAGGTTAGCAAGAAGATAATGAATGAAAATATTTAAAGTGTTAAGAGAAAAGAAATCATCAACCTAGAATTCTTATCTCATTAAGCAACCTTCGAAAGTAAATGGGAAATAAAGGTCTCAGACAAATATTGAAAAAAATGTATTGCCGATAGCCCTGCATTGCTAGAAATATCAAAGGAAGTTCTTTAGGCAGAGGGAAAATGGTATCAGTCAGAAACTTTGATCTATATAAGAAAGGAAGAGCATCATCAATGAATACATAAAAATGGTACATAACATGAAAACTACCACATTTTATGTTTAATTAATATATCAGATAATAGTTTGTTCAAAATTATAATAGTAACAATACATCCAAATATGTATGTGTATGTGTATGTGTATGTGTACGTGTATGTGTATGTATAAGTGAAATGAATGCCAGCAATAATACAAAAGGTGAAAGAAAGAAATTAGGATTGCTGGCCGGGCGCGGTGGCTCAAGCCTGTAATCCCAGCACTTTGGTGGATCACGAGGTCAGGAGATCGAGACCACCCTGGCTAACACGGTGAAACCCCGTGTCTACTAAAAAATACAAAAAACTAGCTGGGCGAGGTGGCAGGCGCCTGTAGTCCCAGCTACTGGGGAGGCTGAGGCAGAAGAATGGCGTAAACCCGGGAGGCGGAGCTTGCATTGAGCTGAGATCTGGCCACTGCAGTCCAGCCTGGGTGACAGAGCAAGACTCCGTCTCAAAAAAAAAAAAAAAAAAAAAAAAAAAAAAAAAAAAAAAACAGAAATTAGGATTGCTTTGTTCTTATAACGTAGTGACACTACCTATGAAGCAGTATAATGTTATTTGAAAATGAACTTGAATTGGTTGTAAATATATACTGTAAACTCTAAGACAACCACTAATGGAGAAAAAAAAAACATACAATACATACAATTAATACACTAAAAGGAGGAGCAAATACAATAATATAAAATGCTCAATTAAAACCAAAACTGGAAAAAAATGTGAAAGATTAAAAAAGCAGGAATAAAAATAGAAAACAGTACAAATATAATAGATATTAACCCAACCATATGAATAATCATTTTAAATGTCCATGGTCTAAATGAATCATTTAAATGATTGATATTATCAGAGTTGATCCAAAAAACATGACCCAACCGTATGTTATCTATGAGAAATCCAGTTAAAATATAAAGACACATATAGATTAAAAGTAAATTGATAGTAGTTATAGAATATGCTAACACTACTGAAAAGAAAGCAGGAGTAACTATGGTAAATTTAGACAGAGCAGACTTTGTGAAAGTAATATGCATGTATTTAATAGAAACCATACTTTGAGTGGCCGTACAACCACTCTGTTTTTTCACTGTCAGTATGGTGTTCAAAAAATTATATAAGATTTTCAGTACTTTATTATAAAATAGGCTTTGTGTTAGAGGATTTTGCCCACGCCAGGCTAACATAACTGTTCTGTGTACATTTAAAGCAGGCTAGGATAAGCTGATATTTGTTAGGTTAAGGATATTAGATGTGTTTTCAACTTATGATATTTTCCATTTATGATGAGTTTATTGGGATGTACTACGTTGTAAGGAGCATCTATAGCTGCAATAGAAATAGATTTGTGAAATATAAAAATAACTAATATAAACTGCAACTTGCACATAGGAGGAAAGAATAAACAAAATATATTAAGATTATTTTAATATTTTGAGTTAGGAAGATTATTCTTTATATTTGTGGTATTTGAGATGCTGCCACTAGGATAGTCTGAGCTATGTAAAAGCTGGATTTAAATTCTATTTTTTGCCATTCTAGCCTCATTCATTTGAAGCCTGAATTCTTCCAATCAAACACAGATTTTTCTCCAAATTTTGTTGAAAATCATTATACTGTACAAAATATTTGTTTTAAACACCCACTTCAGAAGAAATAACAATATTTATAATATAATTTATAAAATCAAATTCCTATTATGTTTCTAGAATTTTCTTCACATTTGTCATATGTCAGGAGTAACTATAATAAATTTAGACAGAGAAGACTTCACAATATAATAAGTTATCAGAAATAGAGTTCTTACATAATGATAAAGGGATCAATTCTTCTAATAGACATAACAATCCTTTACAAGCATTTATGAATCTTTTTCAATATTTGAAAAACAATTCATGTAATTTATCCCATTGACAGGTTAAAAAAGAACAATCACATGTTCATATTAGTACATGAAGAAAAACATTTGACAAAATACAGAAACCATTCATGATTAAAACTCTCAGTATACTAGGAATAGAGGGGTTCATCCTCAGGATGATATAGAATATCTACAAAAATCCCATAGCTAACGGTATACTTAATGGTAAGAAGCTAGCAGCTTCCCCACTACGATCAGGAACAAGGCAAGAATGTCTCCTCTTTCACTGCTTTTCAACATCATACTTTTGTCTTATTGTGAATATTATGTGTAGCAATTTTTAAAAGTGGACAAATTTTACAGATAATAGAACTGAGCCACCAGAAAGATTAAGTCACTTGCTCAATTTCAAACTGAATGTAAGTATAAGAAGCTGAACTCAACGTCAAGTGTATTTATCTTGTTGCTATGCTGCTGTGTGTTTTAGTAGGACACACCATTGGCAACATAGATGAGTTTTAGATGGGGAGCTCCCATATTTGAAGTTCTGTATGAATAAGAACTAAAAAATATTTAACTAGATTCTTTCGACAGATGAAAAACACAAACACAACCTTCTTCAAAATGAAATTTTCAATTACTTTGTATTGACTTGCTAATTCTATAAGTAATCAAATTAAACATTCACTACATTCTCATTTTTTTTATCATGGACATATCAGTAATTGAATGAAGAAAAAATTACTTCAAGACTTTAGAACATTATCTTTCAAATACGTTTCTTTTATTACAGATACATGTTTCTTTTGCTTCTCCCATGAATAAATTCATTTTTTCTATGCAAAATATAATAATTAAGTCATACTGAAATTGAAACAAAGTTTTAAATTTACTTTATATTTTTATACATGTGCTACAACAAATAGGAAAATTATTTTACTTTTTTAAGAGCTGAACAGGATAGCTACCATTCATCCCTATTTTCATATGAAAACATAATTCAGCTTTTTATTTAATGTTTATTTAATATTAGTATTATAAATTAATATTATTTGTGAAATATAATAATTGGTATTATAAAAAACATGTCTCTTTCAAAATCTTGAATTTTAAAAATGTATTCAGAAGGATTTCAAAAATTCAGTACTCATGCTTGCTTTTTATCTCCTGTGGATATGTATTACAAATAAATAAACTTGATACTTCTCAGAAACCAGATAACTGAAAAATAGAAAATATTCTTTGGGAAACAGTATGGAGATTTCTCAGAGAACTAAAAATAGAACTATCCTTTGATTCAGCAACTCTGCTACTGGGTATCTGCCCAAAGGAAAAGAAATCCTTATATCAAAAGATACTTGTATGTTTATCTCAGCACTATTCACAATAGCAAAGATATGGAATCAACCTAACTGGCCATCAGTGGATGATTGAATGAGGAAAATGTGGTATATATACAATGGAATACTACTCAGCCATGAAAAGCAATGAATCATGCCCTTGCAAGCAACATGTGTGGAAATGGAGGCCATTATGTTAAGTAAAACAATTCAGAAACTGAAAATCAAATACTGCATGTTCTCACTTGGAAGCAGGAGCTAAATCATGTGTACACATAACATGGAGTGTGAAATGATAGAAATCGGAGACTTGGAATGGTAGAGAGGTGGTAGGAGAGTGACTGATGAGAAATTATTTAATCGGTACAATATATATTATTTGGAGATGGATACAGTAAAAGCCAAGGCTTCACCACTATGCATTATGTGTATAGTGTGCATATACACATGATAAAAATACACAAAATTGCACTTGTACTTTTGGAATGTATATAGATTTTAAAAAGGGAGAAAGATGCTTAAAAACAAACAAACAAACAAACAAACAAAAACTGCTCTTAAAGATCAAGGCTACAGCCAGGCCAAATTTTAAAAAAGATGTCATTTCCTCCCAGTGGATAAGATAGAGCCCTATGCCTATGTGCACAGCTAGGCCAGCAGAGCATGGTTAATATTTCATCTTCCACCCATTCTCTCTACTGGAAACCCCTGTGCTAAGCTCACCTTACCCACGTAGGCACTGGCAAGGCTAAAGAACTTAAAAGTGTTGCCAATCCAAATATCAAATGGATACTAATTTAAGCCTTAAGTTACACTAACAGAAAAAAGAAGTCCTCTTCTGAAAGTTTGGCATTTAGTGTTGAATCATTATTAACTCTGATTAATTTACTCAAATAACAAATTATATTTTAAAAAACCTTAATTGGAAATATTCTGTGCGTGGTGGCTCACACCTGTAATCCCAGCACTTTGGGAGGTCGAGACGGGCAGATCACCTGAGGTCAGGAGTTCGAGACCAGCCTGACCAACATGGTGAAACCTCTGTCACTACTAAAAATACAAAAATTAGGAGGGTATGGTGGAGGGTGCCTGTAATCCCAGCAACTCAGGAGGCTGAGACAGGAGAATCGCTTGAACCTGGGAGGCAGAGGTTGCAGTGAGTTGAGATTATGCCACTGCACTCCAGCCTGGGTGACAATGAGAGACTCCATCTTGAAAAAAAAAATCTTAATTGGAAACATATATCTGTGCTATATTTATTTTTGGCAGAGTTAATTCTAGACAAAATTTCAAAGATGCAGTTTTTCTCTAGCTTCCTTCCTCCTTCCATCTTTCATCATTTTTTCCTCCTCTGGGTGACAACTTTACAATGACCATCTCAAAACTATGAGACAGTTTGGTTCTCTCCACAAGGAGCCTACAACTCCTTTTGCAATGTCTTTCTTCCCATACCTTTCAGATTCTGCTTTCTCTGCCCTTTTGCTGATCCTGTACCATAGAGGCCAGATGAAACAACTTTTCATCAGGGTGAAGAAGGAATGTGTGTGCTAGCAATTTCATGCTCATTTTGGTTGCCTGGAGAGGAGGGAGACTGGTGACAACTCCCACATGATATATTTAACTTCGTATAAGACACACTAGTGTACAGAGTAGTGAAGTGGCATGTTGTAAAGCTACACTAATTTATTACACAGCAAGTATTAGAAACAAGGTTCGTTTATTTTTTCATATAGTTTCTTCTCTGAGAAAGGCCTCTTGAGGCAAAAAAAAAGCTGGCCCATTAAACATTATCAAAGTATTGTGCCAGGTTGAACTTACTTAGAAATGGAGAGCAGGAGTTCCAAGTTGGAGCAGGAAACTTAAGTGGACCTTGTTGTTACTGTGGAATGCAGACTGTTAGACCAGTGTTTCTCAAATGAAGGCTGGCTTCTACATCTGAGTTAAAAATATAAATTCTGTGACTTCCTTGCAGAATTAGTAAATCAGAATTTCTGAGACTTAAGTTTGTTTCTTTCCTTGTGGTGGTTTTACTATTATGAATACTTGTTTATTTTTTAAGACAAGGTCTCACACACTCATCCAAGCTAGAGTACAACGGAATGATCACAGTTTATGGCAGCCTCAACTTCCCGTACTCAAGTTTTCCTCCCATCTCTGCCTTCATAGTAGCTGGAACTATAGCTGCAAACCATCGTGCCCGTCATAGCTTTTCTTTTTTTTTTCTTTTTGTAGAGATGGGATTTTTGCCATGTTTCCGGGGCTGGTCTTGAACTCCTGGCTTCAAGCTATCCTCCTGCCTCAGACTCCAACTTGCTGGGATTACAGCTGTGAACCACTGCACCTGGTCAAAATTTGATATTTTTATTTATAATAAGCTACACAGGTAACTGCTATACACAGTAATATATATGGGAAATAATTGGCCGTTAGCTATTTATAGAGAATTACTTTCAACCTGGTAATCTATGTTCAACATAAATAGATTTTATTTCTATTGTAGGAATAAAGGGAAAATTTCCCTTTCATCCCCTGAAGTTTTGCTGAAATATAAACTGAAAAAAAGATGGATTAATAGGAGATAAGGCATAAAAATTTACTTGATCATAGTTTTATTTGAAAAGCAAGCCTTCAGTATGAAGACCCAAAGATACAGAGAAAACTATCCATTTTTATTCTTAGGTTCAATGAAGTATGGAAAGTTGCATAAAAAAGACTGAATAAAAAATGGGTATGATCTAATGATAATACATTGAGTGGGAGAACCCAGCAATGCCTGTATGTCTATATTCTTCTTGGCCTCTCTGCGCAGTACTTTTTTATTTGGGTACGGGGCAGCATCCTTTCTAAAATGAAGTTCTTATGACCTGCAATCAAACAAGGTACATCAATTTAATTATGGCCAGTTTTTACACAGAAAGGTGGAGGAAACAGCAATATTTTGGGGGTTTATGGTGCACTTTGGGGGAAAAGTCTAGTTTCTATGACTTACCTTGCAGAAGAGGGACCCTATTTTCTATGGCCTCCCTCAGGGGAGAAGGAGGGAAGAGAAACAGGAGGATAGGAAAAGGTCAGGGAGAAAATTTGCCTCTGACGCAGTTTCTTTATATATTAATTTTTAATTTTTGTAAGTACATAGTAGGTGTATGTATTTATGGGCTACATGAGATGTTTTGCCACAGGCCTTCAATGTATAATAATTGAATTAGAATAAATGGGGTATCCATCACCAAAGCATTTATCATTACTTTGTGTTACAAATATCCCAATTTTATATACTCTTTTAGTTATTTTTGAATGTACAATAAATTATTATTGATTGTAGTCACCCTGTTGTGGGAAACACTAAATCTTATTCATTCTAACTATATTTTTGCACATGTTAACCACCTCCTCCTCCCTCACCCCATCTCCACTACTCCTCCCAGCCTCTGGCAACCATCCTTTCAGTCTCTATGCCCGTGAAATCAATTGTTTTAATTTTTAGCTCCCACAAATTAGTGGGAACATGCAAAGATTGTCTTTCTGTGCCTGGCTTATTTCACTTAACATAATGACCTTCATTTCCATCCATGCTGTTGCAAATGACAGGATCTAATTCTTCTTATGACTGAATAGTACTCCATTGTGTATATATGTACTACATTTTCCTTTTCCATTCATCTGTTGAGGGATACTTAGGTTGATTCCAAATCTTGACTATTTTAAATAGTGCTGCCATAAACATGGGAAAGCAGACATCACTTATATATACTGATTTCCTTTCTTTTGATATATAGCTAGCTGTTGGGTCGCTGGATCATATGGTAGCCCTATTTTTAGTTTTTTTGAGGGATATCCATACTGTTTTTCATAGTGGTTTGCTAATTTAGATTCCCACCAACAGCGTATGAGGGTTCCCTCTTGCTGGCATTCATATCCTTGCCAGCATTCATAATTGCTGGTGTTTTGGATAAAAGCCATTTGAAATGGGGTGAGATGATAGCTCATTGTAGCTTGATTTGCATTTATATGATGACCAACTATGTTGAGCACCTTTTCATATACCTGCTTGCCATTTGTATGTCTTCTTTTGAGAAATGTGCATTCAGATCTATTGTCCATCTTTTAATCAAATCATTAGATTTTTTTCTCATATAGAGTTGCTTGAGCTCATTACATATTGTGGTAATTAATCCCTTTTCAGATGTGTAATGTGCAAATATTTTCTCTCCTTCTGTGAATTGTCTCTTCACTTTATTGATTGTCTTCTTTGCTATGAAGAAGCTTTTTAACTTGATGTGATTTCGTTTGTCCATTTTTGCTTTGGTTGCCTGTACTTTTGGAGTATTGCTCAAAAAACTTTTGCCCAAACCAATTTCCTGGAGAGTTTCTCCAGTGTTTTCTTTTAATTGTTTCATAGTATGAGGTCTTAGATTTAAGTATTTGATTCATTTTATTTGATTTTTGTATGTGGCGAAAGATAGGGTTTAATTTCTTTCTTCTTCTTTTTTTTTAAATGTGTCACCATTTATTTACCAAATCACCGGTGTTAAAGAGTAGGTCATTTTTATTTTTTGGTTATGGTTTACGTTGCCTCAATTGACCTTACCAAAGACACATGTTTCAACAGTTGTCCAGTTTCGGAAGAATAAATGGTAAGGCTTTTGATACATAATGCCAAATTTCCCTTGGAAAGGTTGTATCAGAGGACAGTCCTTCTAGGAGCACCGAAAGCCTGTCAAAGGACATGGACACACTCCATGTGCTCACTGTCACTGGATTTTCCAGCCAGAGTGTCTTTGACTGCAGCTAATGGTAACTGGGAGAAGGGAAGGCCTCAACATAGACAGCTTGGTTTCAAATCTCAATTCTGTCACTCACTAGCTGTGTGACACGGGAAGTTTTCTGGGCTTTCATTTTCCTCATCCATAGCAATGCAGATCTTATAGGGTTATTTTGAGGATTGAATGAGATGATAGACAAAACGCACTTAGAATTAACCCTGGCGCACAAGAAATAGTAAACAAACATTAGCTATTTCATTGTTTATATAATTAAAATGATATACTGATACATTAGTCTGATGTCGTCATCTTGCTGGTTTGTATATTTTTGCTTATTAATTCTGTCAGAAGCAAATATTTTTCTGTTTGATTATTAAAGAATCATACTAAATCTACTTCATCTTCTAAATCTTGCAACAGCCCCAAACAATAAAATAGATTCAGATCTATTGTCCATCTTTTAATCAAATTATTAGATTTTTTTCTCATTTAGAGTTGCTTGAGCTCCTTACATATTGTGGTAATTAATCTCTTTTCAAATGGTAATGTGCAAATATTTTCTCTCCTTCTGTGAATTGTCGCTTCACTTTGTTGATTGTCTTCTTTGCTATGAAGAAGCTTTTTAACTTGATGTGATCCCATTTGTCCATTTTTGCTTTGGTTGCCTGTACTTTTGGAGTATTACTCAAAAAAGTTTTGGCCAAACCAATTTCCTGGAGAGTTTCTCCAATGTTTTATTTTAATTGTTTCATAGTATGAGGTCTTAGATTTAAGTATTTGATTCATTTTATGAATGACCTAATATATGAAATATAACATCACCTGCAGGGATTAATTTTGCATATGTTATAGAAAACATTCCTGAAGTTTTCTTTTTTTTTTAAATTTTAGGTTTGGCGTATATGTGCGTATTTGTTATATAGGTACACTAGTGTTACGGGGTTTTGTTTTACAGTTTATTTCATCATCCAGGTACAAATCCCAGTATCCAGCAGTTATTTTTTCTGATCTTATCCCTCATCCCATCCTGCACCCTCAAGTACACTCCAGTGTCTGTTGTTCCCCTCTGTGTCCATGGGTTGTCATCGTTTAGCTCCCACTTATAAGTGAGAACAAGTGGTGTTTGGTTTTCTGTTTCTGCATTAGTTTGCTAAGAATGTTGGATTCCAGCTCCATCCATATTCCTGCAAAAGATATGATCTTGTTCTTTTTTATGGCTGTGTAGTATTCCATGTGTATATGTACCATATTTTCTTTCTCCAGTCTATCATTGATGAGCATTTAAGTTGATTCCATGTCATTGCTATTGTGAATAGTACTTCAATGAACATATACATACAAGGGACTTTATGATAGAACAATTTATATTCCTTTGAATATATACCCAGTAATGGGATTGCTTGGTGAAATAGTAGTTCTGTTTTAGCACTTTGAATAGTCATCACACTGCTTTCCATAATGGTTGAACTAATTTACACTCCCACCAACAGTGTATAAGGTTTCCCTTTTTTCTGAAACCTGAACACTATCTGTTATTTTTTAAATGTTTTAATGAAAGCAATTCTGACCAGTGTCAGATGGTATCTCATTGTGGTTTTGATTTTCATTTCTCTAATGATCAGTGATATTAAGCTTTTTCTTCATATGCTTCTTTTGAAAATTGTCTGTTCATGTCCTGTGTCTACTTTTTAATGGAGCTGTTTTTTTCTTATAAATTTAATTCTCTATAGATGTTAGATATTAGGTATTTGTCAGCCACATAGTTTGCAAAACTTTCTCTCATTCTTTAAGTTGTCTGCTTGTTGATAGTTTCTTTGGTTGTGCAGAAGCTCATAAGTTTAATATGTTTAGTTAATTTTTTGTCAATTTTTTATTTTTTACTTTTATTTTTGTCAATTTTTGCTTTTCTTGCAATTACTTTTGGCATCCTCATTGTGAAATCTTTGCCAGTCACTATGTCCAGAATGATATTTCTTAAGTTATCTTCCAGGGTTTTCATAGTCTTGAGTTTTACCTTTAAATCTTTATTCCATCTTGAGTTGATTTTTGCATATGGTGTAAGAAAGAGTTACAGTTTCCTTCTTCCTCCTTCCCCTATTATCAATATCCCCACCAGACTGATGGATGAATCACAAATAATATAGTTGTATTTAATGACTATATCAGTTTGTAATCATCATTTCTTAAAGTCTGTAGTTTACATTAAGGTTCACTCTTGGTCTTGAACATTCTAGGGGCTTAGGAAAATATATAATGATATGTATGCATCATTATAATATCATGTAGAGTATTTTCACTGCCCTAAAATCTGTGTGCTATCTATTTATCCCCCTCCTCACCCTGACCCCTAGCACACACTGATCTTTCCACTGTCTTCATAGTTTTGCCTTTTCTGGAATATCATATAGTTGGAATCATATAGTATGTAGTTTTTCAGACTGGGTCCTTTCGCCTTCCCAAATGCAGTTAAATTTCCTCCATGTTTTTTCATGGCTTGACCACTCATTTCCTTTTAGCACTGAATAATGTTCCATTATCTGAATGTGCCACAATTGATTTAGCCATTCACCTAGTGAGGGACATCTGAGTCTTTCCACAGTTTGGCAATTATGAATAAAGCTTCTATAAACATTCTTGTACAGGTTTTTTTTGTGGACATAAGTTTTTCACTTCTTTAGATAAACAACAAGAAACACAATTGCTAGATCTTATGGTTTAATAGTATATTTAGTTTTATAAGAAACTGCCTATCTTCCAAAGTGGCTGTACCATTTTGCATTCTCAACAGCAATGAAGGACAACTTGTGTTGCTCCATATCCCTGAGAGAATTTGTTGTAGAATATTGTATTTTAACTTGTTTCCCCCGATTTCTTAGCCCATAAGCCCTTCATTCCACACTGAGACGGGAAGTCTGCTAATTTCATTGTGGTAACTGATTTTTTTTCAATTTTCATCCAAATGATTGTAGTAGAGAATCAAATGTTGATAGTAGAGAAGTACTCTTGAAGTCAGAGGAACATGATGTAATAAAGCATTCAGATATTTCACATCACAGAATCAGAATAGTAGAAAGGCTTTTTCAAGTTGCGCTCACTGATAAAACTTTATAAAGAGGCTGAGTGTGGTGACTCACTCTTGTAATCCCAGCACTTTGGGAAGCTGAAGCAGGCAGATCCCTTGAGCCCAGGAGTTTGAAACCAGTCTGTGCAACATGACAAAACCCCGTCTCTTCAAAAAATTAGTTAGGCATAATGGTGTGTGCCTGTAGTCCCAGCTACTCAGGAGGCAGAGAAGGGAGAATTGCATAAGCCCAGGAGGTTGAGACTGCAGGGAGCCATGATCGTGCCACTGTACTCCAGCCTAGGTGACAGAGTGAGATCCTGTTTTAAAAAATATGTAAAAAAACTATAATGAAAGTAAGCCTAAATTTGCCTTATGCTCTGAATTCATTTAAATGTAAAAACATGTCTGAATAACACACATAATCTCTGGTATGAAACACACAAACACTAATGATACAGTCTAACTCTCTGGTTTCATAATCCCTCATTCTCTCATGGTGAACTCTGTGCATTTACGGTTTATTAATTGTGCTCTTTGCTCCTGATAACGTTTCATCCTTTTCAGATTAAGACAAAATATTACTACTTGGAAGTATTTTCTTTTTTTTCTTTTTTTTTTATTTTTCTTTTTTAAAATTTTTTTTAAATTTATTTATTATTATTATACTTTAAGTTGTAGGGTACATGTGCATAACGTGCAGGTTTGTTACATATGTATACTTGTGCCATGTTGGTGTGCTGCACCCATCAACTCGTCATTTACATCAGGTATAACTCCCAATGCAATCCCTCCCCCCTCCCCCCTCCCCATGATAGGCCCCAGTGTGTGATGTTCCCCTTCCTGAGTCCAAGTGATCTCATTGTTCAGTTCCCACCTATGAGTGAGAACATGCGGTGTTTGGTTTTCTGTTCTTGTGATAGTTTGCTAAGAATGATGGTTTCCAGCTGCATCCATGTCCCTACAAAGGACACAAACTCATCCTTTTTTATGGCTGCATTGGAAGTATTGTCTAACCTACAGCTCACCACCAAAAGCTCAACTAGGTCTCCCCTGTGTTCCTCTTCTGTACTGCTGTGATACCTTATGTATGTCCTTGTTAGCAGATTTGCCATATGGTATTATAATAGATTGCATGCTTTTCTGTAGACAGTTCAAACTTCCTTTAGTTAAATATTATGCCCTATTCATATCTGTATCCTTCACTTAGTTCCTGGTACATAGTATGCACTCATGAAAATGTTTGTTGAATGAAAAAATCATTGCTTAGCTAAAATAGGCAATGATTGCAGTCATTCATCCTCACCCATCTCTTTTGTGGATAATCCTCTAAGCAGATGTCATTTAGAAAGACTCAGGTCTGCCCCTTTATAGAACTGACTGTGGCCAGGTGTGGCTCACACCTGTAATCCCAGCACTTTGGGAGGCCGAGGCGGGCAGATCACCTGAGGTCAGGAGTTTGAGACTAGTCTTACTAACATGGTGAAACCTTGTCTCTACTAAAAATACAAAAATTAGCTGGGCATAGTGGGGGATCACCTGTAATCCCAGCTACTCAGGAGGCTGAGGCAGGAGAATCACCTGAATCCAGGAGGCGGAGGTTGCAGTGAGCCGAGACTGCGCCGCTGCAGTCCAGCCTGTGCTACAGAGCGAGACTCTGTCTCAGAAAAACAAACGAACAAAAGAACCAACTGTAAAATCCCTTATGAATACTAATATTCTATGTATAGCAGTCTTTTGGTTCCTATTTCAGAACGGTAATGAGGCTCTACCAAAAATTGGAGTGCCCCTATCGTCTACGGAACTAGTGGTTTCAGAAATTCACTTATGCGGCTCAGTTTATGACAAGTAGCGTATATATTGAACTCCTCAAGAAAGAGCAGCCCAGCTGTCTGAAATTCATGCAGGAGGCATCCCAGGCTTAATATCCTCTTATTGAGCCCACCTACCATGGTGAACAAATTGACTCCCTCCACCAGGCATTGCTACTCTAACCAGGATCAACCCAAACTAGGTTTTCTGTGTTTAAAAACAACAATCTAAATGCAGTTAGGTTTTCAGTGACAGAAAATCTTTTAGTACTTCCAAGCTTTTCACAAATGACTGCATCTGATGTCTACCTTGTTCCAATTTAAATCACTTTAGACTTTTATCGGGCATTCAGCATACGGACTTTCACTTTAGGAGAAGAATTCTCATGAGTACTGAAATACTAACAGTTGGAAATATGTATAAATAAATCTAAATAAGAGTTTTTGAGTGTTCTCAGCAGAGTCCTGGAGAAAAACAAGTAAGGAATTTAAACTATTTCTTGCTATATTGTTATTGATAACTTTGGAAGGAGGCATGAAGCAACTTAATGTGAGGCTGCATTCAGCATGGGACAGCCTCATGAAAGAAAAGATATCTGACATTTACAAGAAAAGCCTTCATGTCCCTGGATTTAAATTCGGTGAGTGTTAAAATATCCTGTATCATGCTTGTAAAGCTAATTCCTGCTTACTTAAGAACTTACCACTTTTCTAGTAGATGGAAGCCTGCCCTTTAACTGTCCCCAGGTAAGCAGTTCAACACATTTGCTATCCTAACCAAATTTTAATCAAGGGAAAAGTGTCAACAGAGCAGTTTAGATATGTTCACTTTTTCTCCTTCTAAAATGTCTTCTTGATACCTAAAATGTGCCCAAATACAACCAAATAAAAGGGTGGCCAAAATAGTTTCATGAAATTCTGAGTGATGATCACAAAGACATCAAAGACACCAGGATGAGTACCAAGGCCAGGTTAGTTTTCTGAGAACATCATTATTTAGAGTTTTAAGTCTTGAAGCTTTGTTTTATTTTCAGACTGCTTTTTGTTTCCAAAGAATTTTGATCCCAATTTCATCAAGATACAAAAAAGAATGTAGTTATTAAAATTAATTACATTTTCTTTTAATTAATAAATACTTCTTGAGTACATACTTTCTGAGACACTGAATAGCATTGCAAACACCAGTTTAAAGACATCCTTCCAATTGTGTGTGACTAAAACCTTTCTGTATTACATGCTTTGTCCGGATGATAAAATTTCAGGCAAAAGGATATACTCACGAACAGAGAACTGACAGAAATTCTTTTTACCCTGTGTTTCATCTTACCTCAATCCTGCCTCCTGTAACACAGATACCTTCTTGGACCATAATGTATAGGGAAACACACGAAGTGTGGCACCACAGTGACTTGAAAGGAGCTTAAGCCCCTGAGAAGCAGAGCCAACTCACTAGCCCTGGATGATGCACCTCTGGATTTTTATATGAGGAAGAAAGAAACACTTATTTTTTTTAAGCTGACAGTAATTTTAAGATTTTCTCTTACTAAAGTTAAAATTATGATCAAATCACCTCCCAATCTCCTTTTGCCTTATAAATCCTTCACCACATAGACCAGAAATCATTCCTACTGACAAGCTTCCTCTGACAAGGACAAACCAAAGTGGCTGAAATGTAAAGTAAAATAAATTTATACGATGCAGTATAAATAGGAAATATGACATAGAAGCTAAGAAACAGAGGATTGAGAAAATGGGAAGCACAGACATATTTAAAGAGATTTCTAAGCAGTTACAGGAAGTTTAAGGATTTCCAATTAGGATGAATAAAACAATATTTATATACAGACAATTATTAGTGAGACTACAGAACACAAACAACTCTTAGAGGAAGCAAACTATTTCTAACTCCACATAATCTAATCACTTAAAAATGGCAAATAGACTGAACTGAATTCTCAAAAACAATAGAAGTTGGAAGACAGTGAATCGTCTTTAATATGCCAAGAAAAATAACTCTTAGCTTAGATTTCGGTGCTCAGTAATAGAACCTTTCAAGAGCAAGTATAAAATAAAGATCATTTATTTAATTTAAGATTTTGACATCATAGAAAATAATTTCAGAAAGACAATAATTCTATTACAATATCTGGGATGCAAGAAGAAGTGATGAGTAAAGGTATTGGTAGATATGAGCTAAATCAAAACACCAATAGACTACATTAGGGAGAGTAATAATATAAACTTTGAGGGATTAAAAAAGGCAAACCTTTGATTGAATCAAAATACTAATCAGCTTTCTCATATTAGAAAGAAAGGACTTGGAGGCTAAAACATTTAAGTTGTTGAATTATTTCAGAAGATCTAAATACATTGATTGATGTATGACTCAAAGTATACACCAAAATAATAGGTATAATTTTTAAACTGGCAAAGAAAAAAAAACATGGAAAGGAGATAAATAAAAGGGGAAAAATAAGTTCAATAAATCTTGAAGATGGCTTGAGAAGAAAAACAGAAAATAAATAGGAAATGGAAAATAAACCAATCGTCTGTGGTGTAACTTTGGGAATGATGATGTGACGTTTTGTGAAACCTCTCCCACAAGGAGACATTTTATTATAGGTATCAAAAACATTAAAAATAAAATATTCAAAATCTATCCAAATTGAATGAAGGATTTGTAACATATTGAGAGGCATCTCTTCAACAAATCTACAGAACTTGGTAAGAGCAGGGCAGGTCACGTCATTGGAACTCAGAGCTGCACCCATTCTTCTACAATTCTGTATGCTGAAAGAGTTATTTTTCTGGGCTCAACAGCAAAGTAGTAGTTTCATATCCCCCAGCTTTCTATTAGATAGTCTGGAATTGCTATTTTGGGTGGACTCAATCATGAATAAAACATGGTCAGATCCCATCTTACTTGGCTCTGTGCTGCTGAAGATATATATTGGGCAGTGGTGGCAGCTAGATCAATTCTTCCTTCCCTAACAACTTGATCCTCAGGGAGGATCACGATGATAAAGGCAGTGAAAAGAGGTTTCTAATCTACCCATATATAAAGGCAAGAGAAATGAAAACATATCCACACAAAATCTTGCACACAAATATTCATACCATCAGCATTTATGATAGTTTGTAGGGGAAACACAGCTCTCCATCAATTGACGAATAGGTAAACAAAATAGAGTATAACTCAAAATGTTACACATATTAAAGAAGTCAGTTACAAATAACTACATATTACATGATTCTGCTCACACAAAATATGCAAAATAGGCAATTCCATAGAGAAATATAATAGATTAATGGTTTCTTAGGACGTAGGGAAGGGAGATGTGATGGCTAATGGGTATAAGGTTTCTTTTGGAGTGATGAAAATGCTCTCAAATTAGATTATAGTAATGCTTGCACTACTCTGTAAACAGACTAAAAACCACTATAAACTATAAACTTTAAAAAGGTGAACTTTATTGTATATAAATTATATACCAATAAAAATATTAATATAAAAATGGTGAAAATAATATGAATAAACCAGTGGTTTCAGTGTGTAAGGCAAAATAAATTATAGAACTGCAAAGATAATCAATAAATCCAGCATCAAAGTGGTAGGTTTTACTACCTGTTGTTATGGAGTGAATTGTATTTTTTCCAAAATTTGTATGTTGAAGGCCCAACCACCAGTATTTTAGAATGTGGCTGTATTTAGAGAGAAGGACTTTAAAGAGATAATTAAGGTGAAATGAGATAATAAAGATGGGACCCTGACACCCTGATATGACTGGTGTCTTCATAAGAGAAGGAAGAGATAACAGAGATGTCTGTGCATAAAGGAAATGTCATATGAGGACACAGGGAGAAGGTGGCCATATGCAAGCCAGAGAGAGAGGTCCTAAGAAAAACCAAAGCTGCCAACACCTGATCTTGGACTTCTAGTCTCCAGAACTGTGAGAAAATCAATTTCTTTTGTTAAGGCCACCCTGTCTGTATCACATTATTAGGGCAACTGTAGGAAACTGATATACCTCTCTTTCAATATTTGACAGATAAATACACATCACATCACTATAAAAAATTAGATTTAAAAATTATAAATATCTAATGGACATAGAGGTGATTTCTCACACAAATACTGGGAAATACATATTCTTTTCAAGCACATTTAAAGCATTTTTAAAAAAAATTTAATTTGTATTTGGCCATAAAAAAGTCTTGCCAAAATTCAAAGAGTCACACAGAGCTCATTGCATGCTCAAAATCTAATTAAGTTAGGTGCAAATAGAAAAATTTATAACCAGAAAAATCCTCAATTTTAGAAATTTAGAAATACAATATTAATCCATAAGTCAATAGAAAAAATAGAAAAATCATAAAATATTTACAACACTATAGTAATGAAAATGGTATATGTGAGTATCTACATACTCATATACATGCAATAATGAAAAATATATAGGTAAAATAAGTTGTCATGTAATACAAAATAAATACAAATTGTATAATTTTTTTTTTTTGAGATAGTGTCTCACTCTGCAGTACAAGCTGGAGTGCAGTGGCACCATCATAGTTCACTGCAACCTTGAATTACTGGCTTCAAGTCATACTCCTGTCTTGATTTCCCAAGTAAATAAGACTGCACACACTACCACCACTATGACTTTTTTTTTTTTTAATTTTTTAACAGACAAGGTATTTCTACATTGCTCTGACTGAGCTTGAACTCCTGGCCTCAAGGGATTCTCCTGCCTGGGACTTTCATAGAGTCAGGATTACAGGCTTGAGCCACTGTGCTAGCCCAATTTTTTATTTATTTTTTCTGACCACATAACACTTTGAGATACCAATTTAACAAAGTGTCTATCGGACTAGGTTTGGTCTTCTAGCTCATAGATTTTATACAACCATCAAAACCAATCTCTTACATCAAAACTCAGTAGTTATGCTGGTGAAATTTTTTGTCAGTTATTGCTTGGTTGTTTTCTTTATTTTTCTTTTTAAATTTTTTATTCTCATAGGTTATCGGGGAATGGGTGTTTGGTTACATGATTAAGTGCTATGGTGGTGATTTGTGAGATTTTTGTGCATCCATCACCCCAGCAGTATACACTGCACATAATTTGTAGTCTTTTATCCTTCACTCTCTTTCCACCCTTTCTCCCTAAGTCACCAAGTCCACTGTGTCATTCTTATGGCTTTGCATCTTCATAGCTTAGGTCCCACTTATGAGTGAGAACATACAATGTTTGCTTTGTATATAATAGTCTCCATAATAATAGTCTCCAATCGCATCCAGGTCGCTGTGAATATTGTTAATTCATTTATTTCATAGCTGAGCAGTATTCCATCATATATATATACACACACATATATGATATATACACACATATATGATATATACACACATATATATGATATATACACACATATATGATATATATACACATATATGATATATATACACATATATATGATTATATATATATCACAATTTATCCACTCATTGATTGATGGACAAAATTCATATTTTTGCAGTTGCAAATTGTGTTGCTATAAACATGCATGTGCAAGTATTATTTTTGAATAATGACTTCTTTTCCTCTAGGTAGATACTCTTCATCCAGTGATTTGACTGTCAAAAGTTCTCTACCTTTCTTTTAAGCCCTATGCTTCAAAATATCGAAAAATCCTGTCAGCTATTCCTTCAAAATATATCCTAATTTTGAGCTATCAATTACATATTTTTATTTTTATTCTTTTAATCTTTTATTTTTAATTTTTATTTTATTTATTTTTATTTTTCTATAGGTTATTGGGGTACAGGTGGTGTTTGGTTACATGAGTAAGTTCTTTCGTGGTGATTTGTGAGATATTGGTGCACCCATCACTCAAACAGTGTACACTGCACCTTATTTGTAGTCTTTTATCCCTAGCCTTTCCCCCAAGTCCCCAAAGTCTATTGTGTCATTCTTATGCCTTTGTGTCCTCATAGCTTAGCTCCTACATATCAGTGAGAACATACAATGTTGGTTTTCCATTCCTGAGTTACTTCACTTAAAATAATAGTAATAGACTCCAATCTCATCCAGGTGGCTGTGAATGCCATTAATTCAGTCCTTTTTTGGCTGAGTGACATTCCATCATATATATCTTTATATCCACTCAATCAATGAGATGAAAATCCACTCATTGATTGATAGCATTTGGGTTGGTCCACTTTTTTTTTTTTTTTTTTTTTACTATACTTTAAGTTCTAGGGTACATCTGCACAACATGTAGGTTTGTTACAAATGTATACATGTGCCACGTTGGTGTGCTGCACCCCGTTAACTCGTTATTTACTTTAGGTATGTCTCCTAATGCTATCCCTCCTCCCTTCCCCAACCCCACAACAGGAGCCGGGTGTGTGATGTTCCCCACCCTGTGTCCAAGTTTTCTCATTGTTCAGTTCCCACCTATGAGTGAGAACACGCGGTGTTTGGTTTTCTGTCCTTGTGATAGTTTGCTCAGAATGGTTTCCAGCTTCATCCATGTCCCTACAAAGGACATGAACTCATCCTTTTGATGGCTGCATGGTATTCCATGGTATATATGTGCCACATTTTCTTAATCCAGTCTATCATTGATGGACATTTGGGTTGGTTCCAAGTCTTTGCTATTGTGAATAGTGCCACAATAAAAATACATGTGCATGTGTCTTTATGGCAGCATGATTTATAATCCTTTGGGTATATGCCTAGTAATGCTATAGCTGGGTCAAATGGTATTTCTAGTTCTAGACCCTTGAGGAATCGCTGCATGGTCTTCCACAGTGTTTGAACTAGCTTACAGTCCCACCAACAGCGTAAAATTGTTCCTATTTCTCCACATCCCCTCCAGCACCTGTTGTTTCCTGACTTTTTAATGATTGCATGGACGTTGCAACAATTTTGATTCTTCCAATCCATGAACGTGAAATATTTTCCATTTTTTATGTCCTCTTCAATTTCTTGCATCATTTTTTTTTTTTTTTTTTTTTTATTGTAGACATCTTTTACTGCCTTGTCAACTTAATTCCTAGGCATTTTGTTTTATGTGTAGCTCTTGTAAATAATTTTTTTCAGATTGTACTCTATTGGCATTTAGAACTGTTACTGATTTTTTATATGGTGATTTTGTATACTGCAACCTCACTAAATTGTTTTATAACTTCAAATGGTTTTTTGGTGAAGTCCTTAGGCTTTTCTAAATATAAGATTATATCATCAATTTGACTTCTCCCTTTCCAGTTTACATGTCCTTTGTTTCTTTTTGTTTTTTGAAGGGATAACAGAGAACTTCTTAAACCTAGAGAAAGACATCAATATCCAAGTACAAGAAGAATATAGAACACGAGACAGATTTAACCCAAATAAGACTAACTCAAGACATTTAATAATCAAACTCCCCAAGGCCAATGATAAAGAAAAGATGCTAAAAGCAGCAAGAAAAATGAAACAAGTAACATACAATAAAGCTCTGATATTTGGTAGTAGACTTTTCAGAGGGAACTTCACAGGCCAGGAGAGAGGACCATGACATATTTAAAGTGCTGAGGGAAGGAAAACAAAAATCTTTTACCCTATAAAAGTTTATCTAGTGAAAATATCCTTCAATCATGACAGTAAAATAAAGACTTTCCCAGACCAAAAAAAAAAAAAAAAAAGCCTCTTGAGGCTGTACCCCAAGCCCCAGACTATGATCACTTATATTTGGTTCAGAATAAACCTCTTTAAATTTTTTAGAGTTTGACTTTTTTTTTTTTTTAAACACCATCTTGTTGCTGCCCAACATCACCTAAACACATAAACACTTTCTCTGATTCCCCTAACTTATTGACAAATTCCTTGCTCTATTCCCCTTTCAGGTGATGGCTGGAAGGTCTCCTTCTGGAAGAGAATTCTTTTATGAAACCCTGTCCAACACTGCCCAATAAACTTGCTGTGTATTTAGGAGTAGTTGTTGCTTCATTTAGGTGGATGAGTAGGTGTATTTGTTTTCTAGGACTTCTGTAACAAAGTATACCAAATTGAGTGGTTTAAACAAAATAAGTTATTTTCTCACAAGGCTTGGAGGCTTAAAGTCTGAGATCAAAGCGTAAGTAGGACTTGTTAATTCTGAGGGCTATAAGTAAAAATCTGTTCTGTGTCTGTTCCCTAGCTTCCTGGGCTTTGCTAGCAATTGTCCGTGTTCTTTGATTTGTGGAAGCATCAATCTTGTCTGCCTTTATCATCACCAATATCATGTGGTGTTCTCCCTGTCAGTGTCTGTGTCCAAATTTCCCCTTCTTATAATGACACCAGTCTTATTGATTCACCTTACTCTAGTGAGACCTCATCTTAACTAATTACATCTGTAATAAACCTATTTTCAAATTAGTTCACATTCTGAGTTCCTGGGTGGGTGAGGGTAGTGGTTAATACTTCAACATATGATTTTTTTAGGGGATACAATTCAACCCATAACAATAGATAGGGAAGTCACAGTTCAGAAGTTGACATTGACTCACATTGAGTTTTGTATGTTTGAGACATTGTCTGATATTCCCAAATGTAAATTGTCTAGTAAGTGGTCGGACAGAAGAGATAGCATTCAAAGGAGAGATCAAGCTAGAGATACAAATTATAAAATCAAGAACCGTACTCATATAGATAATCACTGATGCCATATGCATTGCTGATATTAAGGGAAGATAATACAGAGAAGAGAACTTAGAATTGTACATTGAGCTTTATTGGAAAGAAATGACTATAATCACAGTAATTTATAATATAATTATTCAGCTCTCTTAGAGGGTATAGAAAGTACTGTATGGAAGACAGAAATATAAAATTCATGATTTAAAGGAAACACTAAACCATCCTTACCTTTCAGAACAAAATAAGAAGGTAATATAGGCTGAGCTTCACCTTATTATATTGTAATAAGCATTCTCTCTTATTCCAATAAAAATTTGAAAATCCATTTCCTGCATAATAGTGTGTGCATGTTTCTGTGTCATAAGTTTACAATTATTAAGGTGAAAGTTTGCAATGGGGGTGTTTTGAATGGAAACTTTCAAAAAAGCTTTAAGCTGGAGAATTGCTAACCATTCCAAACTAATTTGTTTTCCACCAGCCACTGATGACCTTTCCATTTTTAGTTCAGTTTTTTTTTCTCATCCTAGTTTGAAAAATAATGTAATAAGAAAACATGCTGAGACCAGAGTCAGAATCTCTATATATTTATGGACAAAGAACCGACATGTATTTCGACATTTATGTGAACTACAAAGGAGTATGACAACTTCAAAAAAAGAAAATCTATGATTTAATACAAGGCTATTGTGAATTTTATTTTTCTCTCTTCCCAGCAAACCGAAACAGTCTTTGAAGTAAGAACACAGTTCTACTTGAATCCTTCGGCAAAATGCAATGATGAAAAGTGTCCATAACACTGTTGCCAACCGCTTTGAAAGGAATATATCCATCTTTTTGTGGTGGGCTATAATGCAATCTAGGTCATCCCTATGCTTTTGGAAATAGGTAATTTCTGAGAATCATTCTTATTATAGCTCTTATTGAAGCAATCAGCATGCTGCATCAATCCAAAGGAGTAATTGGTAATGATGTAAAACTCGCCGCCTCCATCATCTGTGACTAAAAGCTAGAACAAACAGCACCTAAGCAATCTGCCTCTGTACCAAGGTCATACTCATAAAATGAGCAAGAGGTAGAATCACACAGCTTGATACTCTGGCCCATGGCTTAGAAACGTTGCCGCAAATATGGAAAGGAAAGAAATATCTGTGATTTGATAAGGCAGCAGGAAAATTTATGCAAACTTGGGAGTGGGAAAAAAGGCTTTTCTCCTTTCCATAGCTCAGTGACAGAAAGTGAAGTAAGATTTCAATTTTTAATATCAAATGGAAAATTGAATCAAATATGAAGTTTGGTATATTTTGAAGATTTTTTTCTGAAACAATAAAAGTGACCCAATTTTTACCTCTAGGTTGGGGTCGCCTGAAATATATCAATTCAGCTGTCATTGACTATATTTATAAGATAGCAAAATGCATATGTGAAAATGAAATATTTTCTTTTTTTTTTTTTTTTGAGACGGAGTCTTACTTTGTCGCCCAGGCTGGAGTGCAGTAGCACCATCTCGGCTCACTGCAAGCTCCGCCTCCTGGGTTCATGCCAATCTCCTGCCTCAGCCTCCAAGTAGCTGGGACTACAGGCACGCACCACCACACCCAGCTAATTTTTTTTTTGTATTTTTAGTAGAGACGGGGTTTCACCGTGTTAGCCAGGATGGTCTCGATCTCCTGACCTCGTGATCCACCTGCCTCGGCCTCCCAAAGTGCTGCGATTACAGGCGTGAGCCACCACGCCCGGGGAAAATGAAATATTTTCAATGGATTTTCACTCAAGGTTTAAGTAGAATAATTCAGTAGAAAATATTATTAATGTATACACACTTATTGTATTGCCTAGTCCAGTGTATTTACATGCAACAATAGTTTACTGAAATATTAAGTCTTTTTTTAATGCATGCTTTGAAGAAGTAGGCCACAAGGCCTATTGTGATCACTTCTTCAAGATACTGCTCATAAACAATGTCACTTATTCACCACTTGTGTACCAAAATCTCACAAGTCACCACTAAAGAACGTATTCATGCAACCAAACACCACCTGTTCCCCAATAACCTATGAAAATAAAATATTAAAATAAAATAAAAGAAAATAAAATAAATTACAAGTTTAGAAATCTTACATACTTGAATTAGCGTTTTATAAATCTTAGTAAATCTTTGGTAGAGATATTGATGATTATTTATTTTCCTCAGTAAATACAAAACAAGTGCAAAATGAACATAAATGTATTTTTTATTTGTGAAGATTTTATTGGAAAATATGATACATAAACATGCATAAAGCCTAAAAGTACAGCTTTATGAATTATTATAAAGCCAACACATGTGTAACCATCACCTAGTTGAAGAAATAGAATATTGCCAAGCCCTGGTATCGATCCAAGACTTTCTTTTAAGGAAAACCATTGTCCTGAGTTTTCTAGTAGTCACTTTCATCTTTTTTTTCCATATTTTTTTATCACCAAATTATGTTTCATAAAACCCTATCTATATTTTAGCTTTGCGTTTCTTATACATGGAATCTTGTACAATGTACTTTTCTGTGTTTGGCTTCTTTTGTTCAATATTAATCTGTGAGATTCATCCATTTTATTTTCTTTCTTTCTATTTTAGATTCACTATTTTAGTTTCACTTTAGTTTCTTTCTATTTTAGTTTCACTCTGTTGCACAGGCTGAAATGCAGTGGTGTGATCTCAGCTCACTGCAGCCTTGCCCTCCTGGGCTCAAGTGCTGCTCCCACCTCAGCCTCCCAAGTAGCTGGGATTACAGGCATGCTCCACCACACCTGGCTAATTTTTTGTAGAGACTGGGTTTTGCCATGTTCACCAAACTTGTCTCTAACTCCTGGGCTCATGCAATCCTCCCACCTTGACCTCCCAAAGTGCTGGGATTACAGGAGTGAGCCACCACACCCGGCCCATCCATGTTTTTATATGTAACCGTAGTTAATTTATTTTTATCACTAAATGAAATTCATAATATATGTTATTTATTCTTCCCTTCACAGGCATTAGGGTTTTATTGTTGTTGTTGTTACTAATTATTATTATTATTATTTTATTAGAAAGCTGAACTACTTTGTAAAGATGTTACAACAATTTATAATTTCACTGCAATGTATGAGAATTCTTTTATATCCTCACCTATGGTCTCATTAAAGACCTGTCAGTCTTTTTAATTTTTGCCATTCTCAGGTATACACAATGATGTTGAATGTTGGTTTTAATTTGCATTTCCTTGATAACTAATAAGGCTGAACACTTTTTCATATCTTTACTGTCCATTTAATATCCTTATTTTTAAGTGCCTGTTCAAGTCTCTTGCCTGTTGTTCTGTTGTGAAATCTTTTTTATCTATTTGATTCTTTATTGGGGGAACCCGCCCCCAATATTTCAACATAAGTTTTTTCTATTTTCCCTAAGTGTCGGCCAGTCTGAGAAATAAAGAGGAAGAGTACAAAGAGAGGAATTTTACAGCTGGGCCACCGGGGTGACATCACATATTGGTAGGTCCATGATGCCCACCTGAGCCACAAAACCAGCAAGTTTTTATTAGGGATTTCAAAAGGGGAGGCAGTGCACGAACAGGGAGTAGGTCACAAAGATCACATGCTTCAAGGGACAATAAAGATCACAACGCAAAGGGCAAAGTAAAAAACTCCTGATATGGGTCTATGTTCAGCTGTGTATGTATTGTCTTGATAAACATCTTAAATAACAGAAAATGGGGCTCGAGAGCAGACAACTGGTCTGACCTCAAATTTACTAGGGTGGGATTTTTTCCAATCCTAGTAAGCCTGAGGTTACTGCAAGAGACCAGGGTGTATCTCAGTCCTTATCTGAACTGCATAGGACAGACACTCCCAGCGTGGCTGTTTATAGACCTGCCCCTAGGAATGCATTTCTTTTCCTAGGGTCTTAATATTATATTTCTTGCTAGGGAAAGAATTTAGGGATATCTCTTCTACTTGCACATCCATTTATAGGCTCTCTGCAAGAAGAAAATATGGCTCTTTTTGCCCAGCCCTGCAGGAAGTCAGACCTTATGGTTGTCTTCCCTTGTTCCCTAAAATCGCTGTTATTCTGTTCATTTTCAAGGTACACTGATTTCATATTATTCAAAGACACATGTTTTACAATAAATTTGTATAATAGTGGTCCTGAGGTGACATACATCCTCAGCTTATGAAGATAACAGGATTAAGAGATTAAAGTAAGACAGGCATAAGAAATCATAAGAGTCTTAATTTTGGAAACTGATAAATGTTCATGAAATCTTCACAATTTATGTTCAGAGATGGAAGTAAAAACAGCCATAAGAATTTATAAAAGTATTAATTTTGGGAACCGATACATGTCCATATTAAAATGAAATCTTCACAATTTATGCTCCTCTGCCATGGCTCCAGTTGGTCACTCCTTTTGGGGTCCCTGACTTCCTGCAACAATTCCTACGTGACAAAATCACCTAGAAATCAATAAGAAAAAACTATATATGCTCTCTTTATGACATGCACTACAAACATATTCTTAATCTAATTTGTGGCATCTTTCATTCTTATAATGGTGGCTCAAAAGAAATACTTATTTTAATTTTAATGTAGTCATGTATTTGTAAAATATTTAAAACTATTTGTAAATATTTTTAATGTTTAATACTTCTTCTTCTTCTTCTTTTTTGATGGAGTATTGCTCTGTTGCCCAGACTGGAGTACAGCGTCATGATCTTGGCTCACTGCAACCTCCGCTTCCCATGTTCAAGCAATTCTCTTGTCTCACCCTCCCGAGTAGTTGGGATTACAGGCATGTGCCAATGTGCCTGGCTACTTTTTGTATTTTTAGTAAAGACAGGGTTTTGCCATGTTGGCCAGGCTGGTCTTGAACTCCTGACCTCAAGGGATCCACTCACCTCAGCCTCCCAAAGTGCTGGGATTACAGGCCTGAGCCACAGCACTCAGCCAATCCTTCTTGTTTTTAAGAAATCATCCACCATCTTGTGAATTTTTATTTTGTTATCTTCTAAGAGCTTTAGTATTTTGTCTTTCCTATTTAGATCCCAAACTGACATTGAAGTATCTGGGTATAAATGTAGAGAAAGGATGAATTTTCTTTTTTTCCATATGAATGTTCCTTTTTCCCAGAATTATTTATTGAAGGGCTTTTACTTCCCTACTCTTCTAAAGTGCCCAAATTTATCATGAATTAAGTGTTCACTTACTTAGTTTATAGTTTGTAATACTTAGTTGCATCGATCAATTTTCTTTCCAATTATCAGTCTCTCATAATTACTATAACTCAGTAGTAATCTTGACAGTTCATTAAACAAACCCTCCTTTTTTTCTTCTTCAAGAATTTTACTTATTTTTGTTACCCTTGTATTCCACTAAAAATTTGGAATTAGCTTGTCAAATACCACACATACAAACAAAACCTGTGAGGATTTTTATAAGGATTGCATTAAATCTGTAGATAAATTTTAGAAAAATGAACAACTTCAGAATATTGAATTTTATAATCCACATACATGGCATATCTTTCTTCTAACACTCCTTTAATCTCGCTCAAAAGTAAAAAAGGATAATTTTGCATAGAGCTCTTGCAATGTTTTGTTAAACTTATTTCTAAATAATATTGTTATTCTTAGAAACAATAACTTGTTACCACTTCATAGAAATATACTTGATTTTTAAAAATATCTACCTATTTAAGTCCTTCATCCACTTTTGAATTGGGGTTTTTGTTGCTGTTTTGAGAGTCTTGTACATATTACAGGTGTTAGTCTCTTATGAGACTTGTGATTGGTAAAGCTGGATATTTTTTCATTCCGTAAGTTATCATTTTACCAGTACTACTTGTTGAAAAGAGTGTTCTTTTACTATCGAATGGTCTTGGTACCCCTGAGGAAGTCATTTTGTGTCCGGAATTGGTGTGTTCTTGGTCTCGCTGACTTCAAGAATGAAGCCACGGACCCTCATGGTGAGTGTTACAGTTCTTAAAGATGGTGTGTCTGGAGTTTCTTCCTTCTGGTGGGTTCATGGTCTCGCTGATTTCAGGAGCGAAGCTGCAGACCTTTGCGGTGAGCATTACAGCTCTTAAAAGTGGCACATCTGGAGTTGTTCATTCTTTAGGCGGGTTCGTGGTCTCACTGGCTTCAGGAGCTAAGCCGTAGTGAGCCTTACAGCTCATAAAGGTAGAGTGGACCCAAAGACTGAGCAGCAGCAAGATTCATTGCTAACACCGAAAGAACAAAGCTTCCACAGCATGGAAGCGGCCCACATGGTTGCTGCTGCTGGCTCAGGTTGCCTGCTTTTATTACCTTATCTGGTCCCACCCACATCCTGCTGATTGGTCCATTTTACAGAGAGCTGATTGGTCCATTTTACAGAGAACTGATTGGTCCATCTGGACAGAGCGCTGATTGGTGTGATTACAAACCTTTAGCTAGACACAGAGTGCTGATTGGTGCATTTACAAACCTTTAGCTAGAGGCAAAAGTTCTCCAAGTCCCCTACCCTTCCCAGAAGCCCAACTGGCTTCACCTCTCACCGGCACCTGCTGTAGGACTTTGTGGCACACAGCCTGGGCACTCTGGCAGCCCAGACGGTCCTCGTTCCCTGATCAAGCCCAGCAGGTGCCAGCCGGCCATGCAGAATGTGGGGCTCGTGCCCACCCAGAACTACATCTGCCCGCGAGCACTGCAGCCCCGGTTCGCCCAGGCCTCTCCCTCTACACTTCCCATGGAGCAGAGGGAGCCAGCTCCAGCCTTGGCGAGCCGCAGAGAGGGGCCCCAACAGTGCAGTGGTGGGCTGAAGGGCTCCTCAAGCATGGCCAGATTGAAGGCTGATGCTGAGGTGGAGGAGGCACTGAGAGTGAGTGAGGGCTGCCAGCACATTGTCACCTCTCAATTTGACCATATATGCAAAAATTTATTTCTGGGATCTTTAATCTGTTCCAATGGACTATAAGTCTGTCTTTATGCCAGTACCACAATGCTTTGATTACTGTAGCTTTGTAGTAAGTTTTGAAATCAGAAAGTATGAGTAATCCAATTTTGTTCTTTTTTGTCAAGATTATTTTTATGATTTGAGTTCCTTTGAGGTTACATATTAATTTTAGGATTGATTTTTCTATTTCTTTAGAAAACAGTATCAAGATTTTGATAGGGATTGTAATGAATCTTTAAATTGTTTGGGGGAGTATTGACATCTCAACAATTTTAAGTCTTCCAATTAAATAATATAGGATATCTTTTCATTTATTAACATCTTCTTTAATTTCTCTCATATGTGTTTTGTAGTTTTCATTGTACAAGTCTTTCACTTCTTTGGTTAATTCCTAAGTAATTTCTTCTTTTTGGTATTATTGTAAATAGAATTGTTTTCTTAATTTTCTTTTTGGATTGTTCATTGTTAAAGTATAGGGTCACATATTATTTGTGTTGATTTTTGTATACTGCTACTTTACTAAATTTGTTTATTCATTTTAAGTGATGTTTTGTGTAGAATCTTTAGGGCTTTCTGTAGGTAAAATTATATCATCTGTCTTAGAAAGTAGCGTCACAATAATTTATCAAGAATTTGTCTCCAATACTTTTATGGTGGTGAAACTAGATTAGAATGACTATTGGTATATAAATTTAAAAGAATAATAATTAAAGATACTTTGATAAGTACCAGGTTATTTAAACACATTTGTGCTATAGATAAAGGAACTTAATGTCAGTTTGTTTATTTATTTATTTATTTATTTATTTTTGAGATGGAGTCTCACTCTGTCACCCAGGCTGGAGTGCAGTGGCACTATCTCTGCTCACTGCAACCTCTGCCTCCCGGGTTCAAGCTATTCTCCTGCCTCAGCCTCACGAGCAGCTGGGACTACAGGCGAGTGCCACCATGCCAGCTAATTTTTGTATTTTTTTAGTAGAGACGGGATTTCACCATATTGGCCAGGCTGGTCTCAAACTCCTGACCTCGTGATCCACCCTTCTTGGCCTCCCAAAGTGCTGGGACTACAGTCATAAGCCACTGCGCCAGGCCTAATGTCAGTATATTTAAGAGTTTCATGTTCTCTGGCTGTGGAGTTAATCTTTGGTCCTCAGTTACTTTGAGGCATTATAAATCCTGGGCCCTAATTCAAATGGACCTCCTTTAGAATAATCAAAGATGAGATAAAAATACAGAATATTTTTATAGCGTTTTAATTGTCTTGGAAAATAGTCTTAAATTATTACTCTCTTAAACACTAAAAATCACAACTTCATTTTCTGATAGTACTGGAAAAAAGAACCTATAAGTTATCTTTACACAGTCCAATAATCTTTATTACATCACTTTATATAGCATTTTAAAGTTACCATTAGTATAACTTTTTGTTGTGATTGTATATAAATACTCATATTTAGGAGTATAAGGCAGATAGTGTTTCTTACACAATTCATAATTTCAAGGATGTGAACAGAGAAATAAAAATGATACAAAGATAGGTGCATGGATTATAGGATCTAATTTTGGTATTATAGATAAATTTCAGAGAATCATGGAAAATACTTGTTAGACTGTATCTGTGACAATAAGCAAATCTAGAGAGCGTTGACAATGTATTTTTATATTTTGCATTATATTGCCATCTAGTGGTTACAACAGATATGAAAAGCAAACTTTTATAAACTTTGATGTCAGAAAGTCTTAATAGTCAACAAATATTGAAAAGAGAGAAGAGACAAATACATTTTAATGTTATTTTCTTTTTTCATTTTCTCTGCTCATCTGCTTAGAGAGATAATCACTAGTTCTGTGGAAGGTAGGAGAGGAAATAATTCAGACTCTTCCCACTAGCAGTGACTAAATTTCTGCTTGCTTACTTACTTGAAGACAAACATACAGCATCAACAGGATATTAATTTCTTTATAAAGACTATACAGTCTAGACAGTATTTAATAAGAATATGTGCCCTACTAAATAACTCTGGCTTTTATTCTAAATAAATATTTTTTCATTTTGATTGCAAGGAACCCTCAGTTTAGTTCAGAATTCCCCTGGTGAGCCACCATAAGAAAATGGTGCTAATACAAAATACAAATACAAAATAGTCTCCCCTATCACCTATTTCTCTATCTTTTTGCTGTATCTGGGCCAAGCTTTGAATAGTCTCCCCTATTCAAATTTTTCAGCTCTTATGAAAAGAGAAATGACAATTCGTTCTTTAACATTGTAGGCCAGTATTTCTTGCATAATATTATAATCAATAAAATTTGAGCTGAATGAATAATGACCATATATCACATTATTTATTTTGAATTTTAAGATTAAAAAAATGTATTTATATATTTATTTGTATCCAAATTGGAATAAAAATAATTTTCTTTATAAAAATAATTTTCATTTAATTAAGTTTAATAGTACAAAATAAGCTATAAAGCTACCACCTTTAACTTGTCTATCTCCTTACCAACTAGTGTAAAAGGTCATATATTTCATGTATGATTTTCTGAGGCTTAGTAGAGAAGGAAACCCTGGAAATTATAATATACTTAGAAAACCTGGTGTATGTCCAGAGAATCAAATTTCTTAAAACATAATAAACATTTATTAAATAAGTGAAGGAATAACTAAATGGATGGATGGATGGATGGATGGATGGATGGATGGATGAATAAATGGATGGATAGATGGGCTGGCAAACCTATAGAAAGAAGATTTCTCCTTCCATGAGTTCAACCACTAGACATTTAAAAAAACAAAAGTTCTCAATTTTCCCACGAGTGAAACAGATGTCTGTATATCCTTGCTCCTTCTAGGAAGGCCCAACAGTGCCATTTTAGAAATTCTTTGAGGGAGAGGTGCCACTTAAATTAAGCAATCTCCAATTGCTCAACTTGACAAATCACTGCAAGTAATAACATGTTACCAAAATTAGCCTCCCCTATGCCCCCAAAACAGGATATCAAGTAGTGTGGTAAGAGGTATACAAATAGGAAATTTTTTCAAGGGATTTAGGTTCCAAAAGTGGTGGTGGTGTGTGTGTATTTATAGGCTTCTTGTGTGTTTTGAAAAACCATGTCATAGGACCTCACAATTTACCCTACGTAGGAATTCTTGTAAACATTTGCAGTGCCCCGGTGCTCTTTGCAGTGTAGGGTTTCCTAAAACCTCTACTGATTAACTCTGTTTAATGTGGGCACTTTTTAACAAGAAGGACTCCAGAATACAATAAAGGAAGGACAAAAATTGATATTCCTGACATGCACAGTGGGACCAGGGCCAGTGAGTTTTTTTCTGGTGAAAACACGCTGGCAAAGTATTTGGCAGTACAATTAATGAAGACCTTTAATGAACTAACTAATACTAAGAAAGAATTCAGTGGAAAATTCTGTCAAAACTTTTCTAATAAGCTACACTAATAGAGAACTAGGATTTCAAAATGAATAACTTTTCAGTAAAATTCATTGATAAACATTTTTTCTTCTCATAAAACGCTAATGACTAAACAGTAAATATGTGCAGCATAAAAATTCTTGGTGAAATCACAGGACTATTTCAACTATAATAAAAAACCATCACTGCTCTACAAAGACTGACCTCATGATTTGCAGCAAAGTATCTGTCTAAGTTTCTATTCCTATTGTAGCAAATTACCACAAATTCACTAGCCTAAACCACACAAATTTATTACCTTACTGTTCTGAAGGTCAGAAGTTTGAAATCAGTTTAAAAAAGTGTATTAGTCCGTTTCTGCACTGCTATAAAGATAATACCTGAGACCGGATAATTTATAAACAAAGGAGGTTTAATTGACTCACAGCTCCACATGGCTCGGGAGGCCTCAGGAAACTTAAAATCATGGCAGAAGAGGAAGCAGGCATGTCTTACATGGTGGCAAGCAAAAAAGAGCAAAGGGGGAAGAGCCCCCTAAAAAACCATTAGCTCTCTTGAGAACTCCCTCACTATCAAGAGAACAGCATGGGGGAAAATAACCCCATGGATCCAATCGCTTCCCACCAAGTACCTTCCTCAACACCTGGGGATTGCAACCCGGATTATAATCCAAGATGAGATTTGGTGGGGACACAGCCAAACCATATCTGGTAAGTCAAGGTATCTGCAGGACTAGGTCTTTCAGGAGTCTTGGACCCAGGAGTCTGTTTCCCTGTCTTTTTTAGCATCAAGCAGTCACTTGTATTTCATGGTTTGTAATCCTCTAGCCTTTCCTCCATCTTCAAAGCCCATTACTCCAATTTCTCCTTCCTTCATTAAGCAGCCGTCTCTTCTGACTTTACTCCTTCTGTTTCCCTTCTAGAATAATCCAGGTCCACTAAATAATCCAGGATAATCTCCCTATTTCATAATCCTTAATTTATTCACATCTGGAAATTCCCTTTTGCCATATAAAGTAACATTCACAGGTTCCTAGAAATAGGATGTGACTATATTTGAGAGCTATTATTCAGCCTACAATGGCCTTTATGTATCTGAAGTAGATAACTATTCATATTTGTGTAGAGGGCAATAAATTTAGGGTCAGTTAGTAATTTAAATTATCATAGAGATATTTATGAACCTTGATAATAATCCATATTAAGCTCCTATTCATTCCATGTTTCAAAATATTGAACAATAGATTGCACTTACATTTTAGTACATTTTTGTCAGGTTGTTACTCTCTTGAACATTTCATTTTTATCAAAATTTCTTTATGTAAACCAGAAGTACCTAAAGCTGTACACTGTTTTCATATATTCTGATATAGTTTTGCCATTTTTAGGTATATATGTTACCATGGGTTTAGCATACTTTTCCTTTGAAAGTCAAAACTCTAAAATTACAAAAAAATAAAATAAACTCAAGAGGAATAAAATTAATGAGAAATAAGCAGATATGAAGCATCTACATTAAAGAAGCATCTGGGTAGCATAAATATTTTTTGACCACTAGGTGGTATTCCTAATCCACAAAACTGTGATAAAACATGTTCTTTAAGATTAAATTTCTTTTGGCAGTTTAGTCATTTTATTATTTTTGGGCTGATTTTTAAAGTGAGATTTAGATTAGCCAAACAGTGGTTTCTTAAAAAAATACCTTTCCATTGAATTGCAATATCACAGACACACTTTGCTTTAAAAAAACATGTTTTTAAAATACAGGACAGGGCTAGAACAGTTTGTTGGCAGTTTCCTCACAGTTTATTTACTTCTTCATTGTAAGTTTCCGTTGTAAAGTACCGTAAAGTTAGTGCAAACCAAATAATTGTTATCTAGCCTCCTCCCCTGAAACACATAAACAAGTATCAACACAAAAAAATTAACATTTTTAAATAATAATATTTATATGCTTACATCTTTGCACTGTTAAATTTTCATAACCCTGAATATCATGTTCTTAATAGAAAATTTTTAAATCAGATAATAAGGTATATAGTACATTGCTTTGATATTTTCAGAACTTTAAAATAATATAGAACCATGGCTTACAGTAGATCTCTGTGATGCTACTGGAGCACTACTTATCACATTTTCATACATGTAAATTTCCAAAGAGCAAATTTTGACAGGAATGTCAGCAGAATGGCATTTTTTAGGTCATACTGAGTGTTACCATCTTTGCTACATGTAAATCTTTGTGAAAATACAAATATTTTTTCCCTAGCTGCTAATTAATTAAAATTTGTTTTTCACAAAGTCAAATTCATTAAAAAAAAAAAAATCAGATGCAATATCCCAAATAAAAAAGGGAAGAAATCAACTAATTTGCAGTTCTGAGGGATTGTATTTTTTAAAAATTTGGGCAAAGCATTTAAATTATGAAAGAAAGATTAGTGGAATTACAGTAATTTTCTATTAAAACTCTACTTTTGCTTCTGACAACATGTGACTATTGTGATTGAAAATAAAATTTTCAGTCATGCTAATGAGCCACAATCTGTGACACTGAGAGCTATACATGTATATTTCTCCACTATATCTCTATAAAAATTGCAGATGAGTAACTAAACCTTATGCTGGAGCCCTCTCTTTAGTGTGGCATGTGAAGATAAACATTTTATGTAAGATCTGCATAGTGTTTATATTTTAGAATAAAGCAAAAGTTTTGAAAAATATTGATGTAAGTAAATAAACTGAATTTCAATTATGTTGGGACGTGATTCAAAGGCATTCAAAATTTTTTGAAATATATTTTCTGAGTTGATTTGGTCTTTTAACAGTATTGAGAATTTTGTAGCTCAACTGGGAGGCAAATTAGATTAGTTTCTAGCTAACTTGGAAATAGCTAAAAACATTGGGCATGAAAACCAAAAGTGTACAAGAGCTGTATTTCCTCCATAGAGCAAAGATCTAGGAGAAGAAAGAATTATGGAAAGGTAAATGAGCAACCTCAAGCTAAGGGAGGAGACTACCCCTCATATTGTCTTATGCCCAATTTCTGCCTCCAAAGAAAGAAGAAGTAAAAACTAAAAGGCAGAAATGAAATCCACAAGTAGACTGCCCGGCGCCACACCCTGGGCCTGATAGTTAAAGATCGACCCCTGACCTAATTGGTTCTGTTATCTATAGATTACAGACATTGTATGGAAAAGCACTGTGAAAATCCCTGTCCTGTTCTGTTCCGTTCTAATTACCAGTGCATGCAGTCCCCAGTCACGTACCCGCTGTTTGCTCAATCAATCACGACCCTCTCACACAGACCCCCTTAGAGTTTTAAGCCTTTAAGAGGGACAGGAATTGCCCACTCAGGGAGCTCAGTTTTTGAGCTGTGAATCTTGCTGATGCTCCCAGCTGAATAAAACCCTTCCTTCTTTAACTCGGTGTCTGAGGGGTTTTGTCTGTGGCTCGTCCTGCTACAAAGCCAAGAGAGCAAATCGAAACAATATTGCATCTCAACAGGAATGATACAGATTACTACTACCCTCAAAGTCATAGAGAATGCAAGAGTAGTGGTTTCCATCATCATCCTGTTTAATTTACCAGTTAGGTCCCTTTAAAGATTGAGTGTACTGTAGCAGATGAGAATAGACTATCACAGATTCAACCAAGAGGTTACAACTGCAAGGTTGGTTGTGGTATATTTACTAGAGCACATCAGCATTGCCTCTGGTAAATGTTACATGGCTTTCACGTTGAAAAATATATTATTTTCAAATATCCTTTGGGATGGAAAATCAGCAGTTTACATTTACTTGGAATGGACGACATATACATTCATGGTCTTGCCTTTGGGCTTCGTTAATTCACCTAATCTCTGACACAGTATAGTCCAATGGAACATTGGTTATCTATACATTTTCTTGAATATTAAATTTATTGGACCTTATGAGCATGAAGTCACAAGTACTCTGGGAACCTTGGTAACACATGCACTCCAGAGGGTAGGAGATGAAACTTCAAAACATTCAGGAGTCTACACTTTGGCAAAATTATTAGGATTCAGTAGTTTGGGACATTTTGGTACCTGTTTTCCAAACTGAAAGATGAATTATTAATACTTCAACACTCTACTGCTTCTAAGAAAGACATATGATTAGTAGGTTTATTTGGCTTTAGAGTTAACATGTGGCTTTGATGTATTTACTGAGTGATGTGGGAAACTAATAGATCTATATTAAACCCACAATAGTAAGAGGGTTCTGTACCAGTCCAAAACGTTGTATAAGCAGTACTGCTATTTGGGCCATACAATTAAGAATATCTCATGGTACTTACCAGAAGTATTTGTTGTAAAGTTACCATCTGAAACATCTGATAAGTGCCATTAAAAAACTGTGCCCTAGACCTCTATGTTTCTGGAGAAAGGCCATGCTAAATACCGAAGGGAAATGTGTATCATCCAAATAACACAGCCCTGCATGTTACTGAGTCTTGACAGAGTCAGGCATCTAACCATGAGTTAACTGACCATATGGCCATAACTGCCCATTGTAAGCTAACCAACTGAAGACTTACCAAGTCAGAAGACATAAGCAGCAATAAACTTTTATAAGCATGAAAAAAATGGACATTACATATTTGTGATCAGGCTCAAAAAAGTCTAGAGAGGACAAATGAGCTTCACGAGCAACTAGTCCAGACTCGCCTATGTCACTTACCACTCAGGGCCATTATATGGTACTGTGTCCTCAAGCACACATTGATTCAAGACCAAGGGTTGGTGTTCTCACTTATGATCACTCCAAGTTATCAATTTGTAATTTGGGAAATTTATTCTTTCCTGTTTATGTATCTTTCATTTGAGAAGTCCTATTTCCAGAGAGAAGAATGCTTTCAACATGTGATGCAGTAAGAGTCCTACTAAATTTGAAACTCTGAATGATACTGTTCACTTTAAGTTCCATGCACCTGTTCAACAGCAGGCAAAGTTACAACACTGCCAGAAATAAATGACCCTGAATTTTATGAGGCAGTAAGTCTGCTGCTACTTAATGGATGCCCGGGGGAATTTCTTGATATACTTGCCCAGTACAAGTTCTGAAATCACAAAAACTGTTAAAAAATTGTGACCAGATACTAAGATCCCTCAGGGATGAAAGTCGGGGTCACCCCATCAGCCCACTTATTTTACATAGTCTAACAGAAGAGTTGGTCAAGGGGAAAAAGGAAATTTAGAATATGTGTTGAAGGCAGATGAAAATTATTCATCACTTTAGGGGTTTTACATGATAATAAATGGAAAATTAATCCACAATTTCAACTTTTGGATATTGCTATGGTTTGGATGTTTGTCCTCTCCAAACTTCATGTTGAAATTTGATCCCCAATGTTGGAAGTAGGGCTTAATGGGAGGTGTGATGGTCATGGGAGCGGATCCTTCAGGAATAGATTAATTTCCTCCTTCAGGGGTGAATGAGCTCTCCCTTTATTAGTACCACTGGAGCTGGTTTTTAAAAAGAGCATGGCACCTTCCCCTTTCTCTTGCTTCCATTCCTTCCCTGTGAACTGCACACGCTGGGTCCCCTTTACCTTCCACCACAAAAGGAAGCAGCTTGAGGCTCTCCCCAGGTACAGATGCCCAATCTTAAACTTGCCAGCCATCAGAATTGTGTGCCAAATAAAGTATTTGTTGTCATTATTTTTTTAACTTTGATTTTAGGATCAGGGTACACATGCAGGTTTGTGATGTAGGTCAACTCACGTCATGGGGGTTTGTTGTACAGATTATTTGTCAGTCAAGTGCTAAGCCCAGTAACCAATAGTTATTTTTTCTGCTCCTCTTTCTCCTCCCACCCTCCCGATTCATGTAGGCCCCAGTGTCTGCTCTTCCTCTCCTTGTGTCTGTGTGTTCTCATCATTTAGCTCCCATTTATAAGTGAGAACATACAGTGTCTGGTTTTCTGTTCCTGCATTAGTTTACTAAGAATAATGACCTCCAGCTCCATCTATATCCCTGCAAAGGACATGATCTTCTTTTTTATAGCTGTGTAGTATTCCAGGGTGTACATATACCACATATTCTTTATTCAGTCTACCATTGATTTGGAAAGAAAAACACATATTGTGTTTTAGAAATAAGAATTTCAAGTATTTGCATGTAAAAGCTGCTGTATAATTATTCAATGTCTCAACAAAAGTCATTTAATGAATGAGATTAAACCATAGATTATACAATAGAACTTTAAAACTTAGGTCATCACCATTACTGTGTAGACACTTAATTTTTTAGTTATATTATGAGATGAGACAGTAAGAAAGTGAAAGGAAGAAATGAGCTCCTTAAATTTCTTTCAGTTCTTTGAATGTACGGTATATTAAATATATCTTTGTCACTTCTCAATTGAGTTTAGATATATTATGTGGTTCCTATTAAGATTTCTTGCTTCTCTTCATTTTGCTTTAGTTTTCATGATTTAAAACTGTTTCTGTTCAAGTGGTTAATCAGAATGGTTGTTTGTTAGGTAAAAACTGAGGTAAAACTGAGGTAAAAACTGTCTATGTGGAAATTATAAAGAAAAATTATGAAATTTTCACTATCATAGTTTACTACTAAACTATGATAATTATAGTTTAATAATTTGCAGTGTTAATAATTAATGATAAAGTGTTTCATTGAAATTATCATTTAATAGGAAAATTCTGAGCCTCTTATTATTACAATAGGGGTTTTGTTATTTAAAGCAATGGTAACTAGAGCAAATTTATTAGTTTTTCATTCTGGGAATAGACATGAATATTTGAACATGCTCTGTTCTTGATATGAACATAACTTCATATGGATGTATAATTTGCATATCATTTCCTCATGTAATAAATGTCTTTTGTTTAAAATTGCAAAAAGGTTTTCTAGAGAGAATATAATGGAAATAGTGACAATTATTCAAATCAAGTATTTTGAATTCAATTATCTACATTTTCAGAATGAATGTATAGTAAAGGGGCTTAATTCTCTAATCTCATGTAAAACAATGATAAATTCTCTCAGAAGATTTAGGCAGTGAAGAGGTGGAATGCTGTTACGCTGCTTGTTGCCGGAGTTTCACAGCTCTCTATCCATTCTCCAGAATCGCATCTTCCATATTCCCTTTGACGAGTGACTTCTTGTTGGATTTCGCCAATGAACACTTAAAATAACATACATAAATATGTAGGTAGTATGTATGCATGCATGTATGTATGTTTTGTGTTTTTTAAGTTTCTAAGTTACCTCTGCTGTAGTCAGACAATAAGTTCTGAATTATTTCAATGCTCTGAAATCTGTTAAGACTTACCTTATTGCCTTATTAAGGTAAATGTCCCATGGACTTTTGAAAATAATGCTTTTTTCTTTTCTTTCTTTTTTTTTTTCATTTGCTAGTGGGCAGTTTTATTAGCATAATCATGAGTCTAAAGAAACACGAAGACATTTCTAGGCATTGATATAAAACGTTTTAATTTTACAAGATGATACCAGGAGCAACATTTTTAGTTCTTGTACTATATCCTGATAGACATTAACAAGTTAGAAAATATGCAGTATAGAATGGTACCTAAAACTCTATATAACTATATGTAGTCCCTTCTCTACATATTATGACTTTTAAATGTCTATTTGACCTATCCAGTTTCATTATTGTTCTTTATACTTGTGAATGACATAATTATGTAGCTCTGAGGATTTCACAAACACATTGGCTTTATAACAAATATAATGTCACTGTATCATTCAAGCAGATGTATTTTTAATTTTTGACAAATTTATACTTCAAAGATTACCAATAATGAACTCCAAAATGTTTTTATTACCAATGTTTAAATGTATATCTAACCCAATCTTTATAACTAAAAATGCATATTCTACTATATTCTATACTTTTTTAAGTATATTTATAATGGCCAAAAAGACCAATTTTTAAAGGAATAATGTTAAACGTTAGTAGCATTTCCGTAAATTTCCAACTATGAAAAGCTGAGTATTTTGTAATTGAAATTTATATCATATACACCTTTAAAACAGAAAAAAAGCTCTTCAGGTGTACACTGTCATTCTAAAATCCATTTAAATAAATATTTTAAAATTGCAATTACTACAGAAGGAAAGAACAGAATGATAGAGATTGTAGTAGTCTTTAGTAACATGATAAGAATCCTTAAGCCAAATAAACCTCTTTTGTACCATTTGTCTGAAGTCAGATTGTCAGATATTTGAGGTTTAAATTCAGGCATTTCAAACAGAAAATACAAGTTTATCTCAAATTCAAATGTTTAATTTGAGTTTGGCCTTCCTGTAAAGGGCAAAATCAGATTAAAAAGCCTTAATCATCAGAGATTTAAGTTTATTGTGTTAGAACATCAATTTTTAAAACAATAAAAACACACTTATGTACTTTTGTTTTTAATTCATTTTTAAAAGGAATTTCATTTTGATGAAAGAATAAATTTTATGAGCTATATTATATAGGGAAATTAAATATGTTGTATTGTAATTATTTAACTTCTCTTGATACATGAACAAATACATATTTTCATGTGATAGTCATTTTGAGACAATTATTCAGAATTTACTAGATACAGTAATGGTTGTCTGGAAGCATACTTAAAAACACCCAGAAAATCATGGGTCATATAATGAAGTCTACATTATAAGAAGAATTCATGTTTAGGTGGCCAGATATATGAAAATTTATTGATAACACTAAACAGTTAATGTGTATAATTTCAACTACATATGTAGAACACTAAATAATGAAAATAATTTAGATGCAGGAGATTAAGCAAAAGATAATTTGTAGAAGGCCTGAGAATCCAAATGTCCATATATAATGGGAAATATTTTCCACATAAAAATGAAGAACAGTCAGTAGTAACTCTGATACCTACATATGTCAAATATTAATATTTAATCTCTTGACAAAACCCCTCAGTGTCTGTCTAACAACAAAACAAGTGGTTTCAAGGTGGTATTCACATATTTGCTATAAAATTAAATGTCAAGATGTTTGACTGATTTCTTAGGATTAACATCCAATAAATAGTGGTTTGTTTTGTGTTCCTTGAGTATTAATATCCTAAAATCTGTTTGGCATTGTGAAAAATCTGTGTATACAAGACAATGTTAAGAATATGAGAGAGAAAAGCAGACTAGAATTTCGCAACACTACATTTTGTGGTTGGTCTCCATCATGCATATTTATATGTATCAAAATATATATTAAGTTGCTTCATTAATGGAACAAACACCTTTAACATTCTCAGTCAACAATCAGGACAGATGTGACAAAATTAAGACAATATAAAACCATAGTCTTCATGATTTATTAAGTCTCCTGAAATATATTCTGGGAATTATTACTGTTGAGATAACTTTAGATCCTCAAAATTAATTTAGTTAGAATTGCTTCTTATCTGATTTATGTATGTCACAAGTGCATCATTTAGAACACTTAAAAATTAATACAATACTCAATATGTGACTTACTGAAGATTTATACTTTTGCTTTCTGAAACTTTTCTTATTACCTGAGATTAATGCAATGAAAATGAACAGAAATGATTGATGTCTTTAGGATCCATCAGAATACAAGGAAAAGACTACTGGCTTGGGAATCAGAAATCTCCCTCAGAGTCTGCAGTCAGAATTATCTTTGAATCTTCACAAATACAAAGATCCTGGCCCTCACTGTTTTTTTTTTTTTTTTTTTTTTTTTCCCCCCCACTTTTTCAAGGGGTGATGGCTTTAGATATTGATTTAATACCTATTTTATCTCCAACAAAATATTATCTCATGATAATTTTAGTCATATTATCATATTAATTGTTGGGAGCAAGGCCCCAAAATCTGGCCATAAACTGGCCCCAAGACTGGCCATAAACAAAATCTCTGCAGCACTGTAACATGTTCAAAATGGCCCTAACACCCACACTGGAAGGTTGTGGGTTTATGGGAATGAGGGCAAAGAAAACCTGGCCCACCCAAGGTGGAAAACCACTTAGAGGCATTCTTAAGCCACAAACAATAGCATGAGTGATCTGTGCCTTAAGGGTGTGTTCCTGCTGCAGTTAACTAGCCCAATCTATTCCTTTAATTCGGCCCATCCCTTCATTTCCCATAAGGGATACTTTTAGTTAATTTAATATCTATAGAAACAATGCTAATGACTGGTTTGCTGTAAATAAATATGTGAGTAAATCTCTGTTTGGGGGTCTCAGCTCTGAAGGCTGTGAGACCCCTGCTTTCCCACTTCATACCTCTATGTTTTTGTGTTCGTGTGCCTTTAATTCCTCTAGCACTGCTGGATTAGGGTCTCCCCAACTGAGCTGGTCTCAGCATTAATGTAAATAGAAAATTTATTAAGTAATTTTCAAAAATATTTTGTGTTATAATGAAACTTGTGAGAAATATTTGTAAGAAATAGGCAAGTGTAGACTTTATTTACTTTTTAAAAAATCTAATGCAGGTAGCCAACTTAATATTTTTTTTTTTAACGAAAGGCAAACTATTAAAATAGGGATCATTGAAATGTTTTAAAGCTGCACACAGTATTTACCTTTTTAAACTTAGCAATAGTAGAGCTGTATTTAAAAATTAATTTTCTTTCTACTGCTCTTTCTTTAGGTAGTAACTAGAAAAGCCAGGTAATGTGATTTCTCCAACTTTATTATTCTTTTTCAAAATAGTTTGAGCTGTTGTAGTTCCTTAGTGTTTCCATGTAAATTCTGGAATCAGCTGTCAATGGTAAATTCTACAAAATTTCTCTTTCTTTCTTTCTTTCTTTCTTTCTTTCTTTCTTTCTTTCTTTCTTTCTTTCTTTCTTTCTTCCTTCCTTCCTTCCTTCCTTCCTTCCTTCCTTTCTTTCTTTCTTTTTTTATTTTTATTTTTTGATTTACATTTAAGTATTTTGCTTTGGGGGCAATATTAAGGGATTTTTTTAAAATTATGTTTCCTTTTATGCCCTGCTAATATACACAAACACAATTGATTTTATGTGTTTGTCTCATATCCTAAACTCACTTATTAATTCTAGGAAGTATATTTTGTTGATTTAAAAATAATTCTTGAATATTGTGCATAATTATGTTGGCTGTGAACAGGGGGGTTTTTAGTTCTGCCTGACCACACTATATGACTTTTATTTTCTTGCTTTATTCCACTGGCTAGAACCTCCAGGAAAGGGTGAATGGAAGTGGTAAGAAAAATATTTGTATTACTCTTGATCTTAAGAAAAAAGCTTTCAATTTTCACTGTGAATTATGATGTTATCTTTATGTTCTTCTTGTAGATTTTCTTAATCAAATTTTGAGAGTTGTCTTCTAAAACTAGCTTGATAAGATTTTTTGAATATTTCTTCTTTACATGTTTGGAATAACTTGCCAGTGAAACCAATGGAACCTAGATATTTCTCTCTCTCTCTCTCTCTTTTTTTTTTTTTCAGGTTATACACTATTATTTAAATATTTTTAATAGTTCTAGGATTAATCAAGTTATCTACTTCATCTAAGGTAAATTATGATCATCAGTAGTTTTCCAGGAATTGGCTCAATTTCTCTAAATTATTAAATTCTTTTACAAAGGTTGTTCATAATATTTTTCTATTATTGTTTAATATTTGTGGAGTTGACAGTGAAAACTGCTAGTTTTCCATTGCTGGTATTAGTAATGTGTGTTTGCTAATTTGAAAAGGATGCTTTTTCTTTTTTTTTTCATTTGCCAGTGGGCAGTTTTATTAACATAATCATGAGTTTAAAGAAACATGAGAACATTTCTAGGCATTGGAATAAAATGTTTTAATTTTATATAATTTCACTCTCTCTCTGTGATTCTTGGTCCCATGGTACTAAAGAATAAGCTTTCAGCTTCATTGAAAGTCTCTATTGTTATGTGATTTTGTGAAACCAATATTAACTGAAAGTCAAGATAATTATTTGCTCTAATTAAATTAGAATAGAAAGTGTTTAAAATAATGCCTCGCATGTAGCAAGCCCCAAATGAATACTAGCTTTATTTATTAACCTGCATCATTTATTTAATCTTATGCCTCATGAAAAAAATCACATGAAGAAAATATTATCATCCTTATTTTATATTAGTAGCTGATAAGTTTGAGTTGCAGAGAAATTAGACCCTGACTTAGGTAATGGAAGAAATAGGACTCAAGTGCATGCTATATGATATAAAACCCATACTCTTTCCACTAAAATAAACCCTTTATATTATTTAGAAACAACCTGCCTTTTTCTTTTTGGATCTCTAAAAAGACAGGAATGCTCTACTGAGAAACTGTAACAAAGACATTAGTCCTTTGTCAGATACAGTAGTCCCCCTTAATCTGAGGGAGATATGTTCCAAGACTGCCACTGCATGCCTGAAACCATAGGTAATACTGAACCATGTATATATATATATATATATATATATATATATATATATATATATATATATTTTTTTTTTTTTTTACTATACATACATACTTGTGACAAAGATCAGTTTATAATTTAGACACAGTAAGAGATTAAAAATAACAACTATTTTTGTTGTTGTTAATGGAACAATTATGTCAGCATCACCACTCTTGCTCTTTGGGGCCATTATTAAGTAAAATAAGAGATATTTGAATACAAGCACTGTTATACCATGATCTGATAACAGAGATGTCAACTAAGTGACTAAGAGTACTATATACAGTGTTGCTATGCTGAAAAAAAGGGATAATTCACATTCTGGGCCGAATTGAGTGGAATAGCACAATATTTCATCACGCTACTCAGAATGATGTGCACTTTAAAACTTGCAAATTTTTTTTTTCTAGACTATTCCATTTAATATTTTTGGACTATGGTTTGCTGCAGGTAACTGAAGCCACAAAAATCTAGACCACAGAGAAGGAAGGAGTACTGTATATTAATTATTAATATGTCTACCAGCCTATGACTTGCCTATTTATTTAATGGTGTCTTTAGATGAACATTTTTTTAAAATTGCAATGTAGTACAATTTTTTTTTATTTTTTATTGTTAGTGTTATATATGTATGTTTGTATGCACATCTTATTTTAAAAAATAAAGATTTGTATATAACTCCCAGGTTGTGAAAATATTCTCCTAAGTTTATTATATAGGAGTCTTATGTTTCTAGCATTTGTGAGTGTGTGTGTGTGTGTGGTCTGTATCACATAGATTTTTGGTATGGCATAAGATAATGGTCAAGTTTTTTTTTTTTTTTTTTTTTTTTTTCCCCTGCATGTGCATAGTTACAGCATCATTTTCTAAAAATAGTAGGTTGGTGCAAAAATAATTGTAGGTTTTGTCATTAAAAGTAATGTATCTGTTTCTGAACTCTCTATTCTGTTTTATTGGTATGTATGTCTATCTTATGCCATATTGAAACCAGCTAATAAGTATTATCTGAAATTATTCCTTTAAAAAATGTTTTGGCTATTATAGTTTATTTGCATTTCCAAATATATATTACAATCATGTCAATTTCCTCAAGAAAGCTTGCTGAAATTTTAATAGACATCTTATTCATTCATTATTTTGGTAGAATTGGTATTAAAAATATTGAATCTTCCAATACAGAAATGTGGTATACGTCTTTCTTTATTTGGGACTTAACGTTTCCTAGCAATGTTTTGTGGCTTTCATTGTATATGTCAAATTTCTAGGCATCTGGTGTTTTTTTATGTTATTAAGGTGGAATTTTAAAGTTTACTTTCCTAGTTGTTTGTTGCTTCTGTATCAAATATCAGTAAAATATTAATATTCATATCAATAGGTGCAGAAAAAGAACTTAATAAAATTCAAGCAATTTATGTAAAAAACACTCAGTCTGATTAGGCTGATATCACAAAATACCATAGACTGAGTGGCTTACACAACAGACATTTATTTCTCACAGTTCTGGAGACAGGGAAGTCCAAGATCAAGGGGCTCACTGATTTGATGTCTGGTGAGGAACATTGTTCAAACTTGGAAACAGCTGCCTTCCTGATGTCCTTAGGTTGATAGAGAGAGAGAAAGCACTAGTATCTCTTCCTGTTCTTATAAAAGCACTAAGTCCATCATGAGAACCTTGTCCTCATTACCTCATCTAAACCTAATTATCCCTCAGATACTATTTCTTCAAAAATTAGTGCTTCAATATTTTGAATTTTGGGAGATACAATTCAGCCTACTTCAAATTATAGATACTTTACTTTAGTAAAAAAAATATACCCCCAGCTGGGCATGATGCCTCATGCCTGTAATCCCAGCAGTTTGAGAGGTTAAGGCGGGAAGATCCCTTGAGGTCAGGAGATCAAGGCCAGCCTGGCCAACATGGTGAAACCCCGTCTCTACTAAAAATACAAAAATTAGCCAGACATGGTGGAAGATGCCTGTAATCCTAGCTACTTGGGAAGCTGAGGCAGGAGAATCACTTGAACCTGGGAGGTGGAGGTTGCAGTGAGCTGAGATAGTGCCACTGCACTCCAGCCTGGGCAACAGAGTGAGACTCTATCTCATAAAAAAAAAAAAAGAAAAAGAAAAAAAAAGAAAAACTACCCCCAAAATGCCACATAAAATACATTATATATTTATGTTGAACAACTGAAACACTTCTCTCTAAAATTATGGATAAGATGCAGAGATTCACTATCCTCACTTATATTAAGAGCTGTATAGAAGGTTCTACCTAGTTCAATAAAACAAGGAAAAGACATAACAAGTATTATAATAGTAAAATAAAAAAATATTTTAACACTGTCAACATGATAACATACACAAAAAATTTTACAGTATTCACAGAAGATATTTTATAATGAATAATTTAGAGTAACAATTTTCTTGGATGCAATATAAATATGGAAAACTTTTATTTTATATATAGTTTCTTGGTTTTCAGTGTTCTTGGAAAAGGACACTGAGAAAATGCAGCTTCTAGAACAGAAAATAGCTGAATTAAAAAATTCACAGGATAGTATGTGACTAGTATAAGAGCAGATTAGACACTGCAGGAGAAAATTATGGTAACCTGAATAAATAGCAAGAGAAACTGTTCAACTGAAAGTGCAAGATGAAAAAAAAATAAATAAATGAAGATAACCTCTGTGACCATTGGAGAAATGTAAAAGCACTGTTGCCGACATATAATTGGAGTCCCAGGGGGAGAGGCAAAAATATTTGAAGTTATAATAGATAATACATTTCAAATTTGATTAAAATATTAATGCCACCATGGTAGCTTTAAATATGTATCTAAAATTATTTGACACTTTTTCTTTAAAGTGTTGGGGTACCTATCTTTTCTCCTTAAATACGTTGGACTTAACTCTTTAAACAAACGATATGGTGGAAGTGAAATTCTGTGATGTCTAGGATAAATGATAAAGTTTTGCCTAATTCTTTTGTGATGCTTGCTCCAGGAGAAGCAAGGTTTATGTAAAAATCCTAATATATCCTACTTTCACTGTGCCATAGAGGCCTTATGTATATGCTCTGGTAAACAACCCAGCTGGCTGCCAGCTGGCCACAAGTTCCCCTTGTTGGCTTTGTGAGTGAGCAAGTTTGGACATCCAGCCTAGTTGGGCCTGTATAGTTGTACATCACTTAATGAAAGATATATTCTGAGACATATGTCTGTGATGGTTAAAACTGAGTGTCAACTTGATTGGATTGAAGGATGTGAAGTATTGATCTATGAGTGTCTATGAAGGTGTTGCCAAAGGAAATTAACATTTGAGTCAATGGGCTGGGAAAGGCACACCCACCCTTAATCTGGGTGGGCACAATCTAATCAGCTCCCAACACAGCTAGAATATAAAGCAGGCAGAAAAACGTGAAAAGACTAGACTGACCTAGTCTCCCAAACTACATCTTTCTCCCATTCTGGATACTTACTTCCCTTGAATATTGGACTGCAAGTTCTTCAGATTTGGAACTAATACTGACTCTTTTTGCTCCTCAGCTTGCAGGTAGCCTATTGAGGGACCTTGTGATCGTGTGAGTTAATACTTTAAAAACTCCCGCTTATTTATATATATTTATCCTATTAGTTCTGTCCCACTAGGGAACCCTAATACAGGTTTTGGTATCATGAGTGATTTTAGGAGAACAGAATATTAAGGAAGGAGTTTTTTGTTGGTTTTGGGGTTTCTGGAGTTGGCTGCTTAATATGATTAGACTCCAAAATGCCAAGGACTCTACTTCTAATAGTATGGAGAATGCTGATAGTCCTTGGTGTGAACTGTTCAGAGAGTTATGCACAAATAATGCATTTAGCACTCCTGATTCACTGCCGTTGAGAGGCAAGGAGCTTAGTGACCCTATTCATAATACTGTTGACCATAAGTGGAGAGCCAAGGAACAAATTGAAGCTGGTTGGTAGCTCCTAAGCTTAGTGGAAAAAGTGATAAAAGAAAATGATGAACTCAGGGATTCTAATTCCCAGCTTCAGAAGCAGATGCTGAGCCTCAACTCTGCTAAGATTGCCCTGAGTGAGAGTCCTATCCCCTGTAGAGAAGGAGCCGAAATTGTGGAAAATCTCAGTGGTGGTGATTCCCACCTTATCCCCATTCAACTCTCGCATTTGGCCTGTGCAGAAGACAGATGGATCTTGGAGAATGACTTTTAAATTAAAATCTACTTGATTTTAATAATCAAGGAGATAGGATGACCCATTCTGTAACAGCACTTAGCCTTTTTCCTCAGCAACCCCTGTCATAGCCCAATGGGCTCATGAACAAAGTGGCCATGGTGGCAGGAATGGGGGTTACACATGGGCTCAGTGACATGGACTTCCACTCACCAAAGCTGACCTGGCTATGGCCACTACTGAGTGCCCAATTTTCCAGCAGCAAAGACCAACACTGAGCCCTCCATATGGCACCATCCTTGGGGTGATTATCCAGCTACCTGGTGGCAGGTTGATTATATTAGAGCTCTTCCATCATAGAAACGGCAGAGGTGTGTCCTCACTGGAATAGACACTTACTCCGGATATGGATTTGTCTATCCTGCATGCAATGCTTCTGCCAAGATGACCATCTTTAAACTCACAGAATACCTTATCCACCATCACAGTATTCCACACAGCACAAGACACTCACTTTACAGTTAAAGAAGTACAGGAGTGGGCTCATGCTCATGGAATTAACTGATCCTACCATGTTGCCCATTGTCCTGAAGCAGCTGGTTGATAGAATGGTGGAGTGGCCTTCTGAAGTTACAATTACAATGCCAACAGGTGACAATACTTTGCAGGGCTGGGGAAAAGTTCTTCAGAGAACCATGTATAATCTGAATCAGCATCCAGTATATAGTGCTGTTTCTCCCATAGCCAGGATTCCTGGGTCCAGGAATTAAGGGTTGGAAGTTGAAGTGGCACCATTCACCATCACCCTTAGTGATGCACTAGCAACATTTTCGCTTCCTGTTCCCATGATATTACATTCTGCTGTCCTAGAGGTCTTAGTTCTAGAGGAGGAACACTGCCACCAGAAGACACAACAACGATTCCATTAAACTGGAAGTCAAGATTGCCACCTGGATACTTTGTGCTCCTCCTACCTTTAAGTCAACAGGTTTAAAAGGGAGTTACAATGTTGACTGGGGTGATTGACTATGACTATTAAGATGAAATCAGTCTACTACTCCACAACAGAGGTAAGAAAAAGTGTGCATGGTATACAGGAGATCCATTAAGGCTTCTCTTAATATTACTATGCCCTGTGATTAAGGTCAATGGGAAACTACAACAGCCCAATCCGGGCAGAACTACAAATGGCCCAGACCCTTCAGGAATGAAGGTTTGGGTAGCTCCACCAGGAAAAAAGAAAACATGACCTGCTGAGATGCTTGCTGAAGGCAAAGAGAATATAGAATGGGTAGCAGAAGAAGGTACTCATTAATACTAACTATAACCACATGACATGCTACAGAAATTAAGAGTGTAATTGTCATAAGTATCTCCTCTTTATTTTGTTAAAAACATATTTGTGCATGTATACACCTCTACTAAGAAAATATCTTCATTTTATTTCTTTTTTATCATGTGACATAGTATTTATTGACTTCATATCAGCATTTAAGTATTGCTAACTTTATGTAATAGTATTTGGGTTGGGGATTCTGGTTGTACAAAGGATAGGTGTATTATGTTAGTCATAAATATGACCTTAGTATTGTCTTTATTTGAAGATTACTTGTGATCTCAGGAGATGTGTATGGGTTCAAGTTGACAAAGGGTAAACTTGTGATCGTTAATAATGAGTGTCAACTTGATTAAATTGAATGATACAAAGTATTGATCCTGGGTGTTTCTGTGAGGGTGTTTCCAAAGGAGATTAACATTTGAGTCAATGGGCTGGGAAAGGCAGACTCACCCTTAATCTGTGTGGGCACCATCTAATCAGCTGCCAGCATTGCTAGAATATACAGCAGTAAAAATGTGAAAAAACTAGACTATCTTAGCCTCCCAGCCTACATCTTTGTCCGTATTGGACTCTGATTTCTTTAGTTTTGGGATTCGGACTGGCTCCTCTTGCTCCTCAGCTTGCAGATGGCCTATTGTGGGACCTTGTGATCCTATGAGTTCACGCTTAATAAACTCTCCTTTATATATGTATATTTATCCTATTAGTTCTGTTCCTCTAGAGAACTCTGACTAATACAATGTCATGAGGCAATTTTGTCATTTTGTGAACATCTTAGAGTATATTTACACAAACACAATAGTTAACGTAGTTATGCAGCATATGACTATACATGTCTGCAACAAAATGAACTGTACAGTTCATTGCAACTATATGAGATAACTCAAGCAAAAATAGCTGACCTTCTTGAATTTCTGGACTCTCAAAATCGTAAGCCAAATAAATTGTTCTTTGAAGCCATCAAGTTTGAGATAATTTGTAATGTAGCAGTAGCAGTTAAAATGCCCAAAGACACAAGAAATTCAACAAACCTTAAGCAAGATGCACAGGATAAACAAACCACATCAAGGCATATCTCAAACAGATTCCTGAAAACCCGATAGAAGTGGAAAATTATATAAGGAGATGGTGGAAAAAGATACGCATAGAATAGAAAACAAGATAAGAATCATCATTGATACTTTAAGAAACAGCAAACCAGAAGACAGCGGAACAACGTGGTTAATTTAACATGGTAAAAGAGAAAAATATCTGACAACCCCCCAAAAAAGGTCTATGGAACATGAAGGCAAAATAAAAACATTTTTATAGGAGGAAGAGTTGAATCAGATTGTTGCCATTAGAACTGCCCTAAAATAATGTTATAGAAAGCACCTTGTGCTAAAGGAAAATAATAGATGGAAATTTAGATCTACACAAAACAATGGAGAGGGCTAGATATGGTACATCTGTGGTTAAATATTAAATACTTCTTTTTTATTTAAAACGTATCTTTAGAAGATATAATGTCTTTAGTAGAAGATACGGTGTTAGCATCCTGGGACTGTCATAACTGCATGGCTTAAACAACAGAAATGTATTCTTTTATACTTTTGAGGGTCAGAGGTCCAAATAAAACTGTTGTCAGGGTCCTTTTTCTAGAGCCTCTGGGGGAGAATTTATTTCATGTCTTTCCTATAGCTTCTGGTGTGTGCTGGCAATCCTTGCATTTATTTGTGGCCATCCTCCAATCTCTATCTTGGTCTTTATATGGACTTTTTAGATGAGTTTGTTTCAAACTCTCTTTTCTCTTATAAGAATACCAATCATTGAATTTAGGGCCATCCCTAAATCAAGGATGATCTCCTCCCAAGGTTATTGCCATAATTATATCTTCAATAAACCCTATTTCCAATTAAAGTCACATTTCCAGATGTAGAAGTTAAAACTGCGGTAAATATTTTGGGAGGAACACTGTCCAACCCACTACAACTACTTAAAACAAAAAAGGGGAATAATTAATTTTAGTGTTTATTATGTATATAGATGTAAAATGTGCAACAATAGCAAAAGTAATGAAATAAGGAGATGGAAGTATGCCATTGAATGATGTTTTAATATTATGCATAGGCTGGGGGCAGTGACTGAAGCCTGTAATCCCAGAAATTGGGGAGGCCGAGGTGGATGGATCACTTGAGGTCAGAAGTTCGAGACCAGCCTGGCCAACATGGTGAAACCCTGTCTCTACCAAAAATACAAAAAATTAGCCAGGTGTGGTGGTGTGTACCTGTAATCCCAGCTAATTGGGAGGCTGAGGCAGGAAAATTGCTTGAACCTGGGAGGCGAAGGTTGTAGTGAGCTGAGATTGTGCCATTGCACTCCAGTCTGGGCAACAAGAACAAAAACTCCGTCAAAAAAAAAAAATCCATAAACTGTTATTTTTTGAAAGTATACCTTGATACATAAAAGATGCATTTTATGAATTCCACATCATGTAATACAAAATTAAGTAAATATATATAGCTAATCATTCAATAGAGGTAAATAAGTAATTTTAAGAATACACATTCCAGGAAAAAAAAGGAAGTCAGGAAAGGTTAAAAAAAAAAAAAGTGAGAGAGAGAAAGAAAAAAAGCAAAGAACAGGTGAGCTAAATAAAAAAAATCTGTCAAGATGAATGACTAAAACCTAATGAAATTAAATATTACATTAACTAGTTGAACATACCAATTAAAAAAGAAAGAAGGTCAGACTGGGCAATGTTTTATCATAATTAATGTGTCGATTTATCAAAAATAAATAATAATCATAAATGTGTTTATTTCTAATTACAGACCTCCAAAATACCTAATGTGAAAACTTACAGAAATAAAGAGACAATGTTCCAACTGTAGTTGGTTGTTTCAACCTTTCTATCAAAGAATTTGATAGAACAGTTAGAAAATAAGTAAAGATAGCCAGGTGTGGTGGCTCACGCCTGTAATCCCAGCAATTTGGGAGACCAAGGCGGGTGGATCACCTGAGGTCGGCAGTTCGAGACCAGCCTGACTAACATGGAGAAAGCTCATCTCTACTAAAAATACAAAATTAGCCAGGCATGGTGGTGGATGCCTTTAATCCCAGCTACTCGGGGCACTGAGGCAGGAGAATCGCTTGAACCCAGGAGGCGGGGGTTGCGGTGAACTGGGATCATGCCATTGCAGTCCAGCCTGGGCAACAAGAGTGAAACTCTATCTCAAAAAAAAAAAAAGAAAGAAAGAAAAAAAGAAAGAAAGAAAAAGAAAATAAGTAAAGATATAGAATACTTGAACAACACTATCAACCAACGGGACTTAATGGATATTTATAGAGCTTTAAATGCAAAATTGGCATAACGCACTCTTATTTTCAAGTGTGCATGAAGAGACTATGTTCTGGGCCCTAAGAGTCTTAATAAATTTTATAGAACTGAAATCCCTTGACTATTAGTTCTGACCACAAGTAGTTAAACTAGAACTTCAAATAACAATTTCTGCCTAGATTATTAAAAGTATCTGGAAAATCCCTGGATATCTGGAAATTAAGCAGCACACTCTTCCGTGACTTTACTGTACTTGTAGATGTCTTGCTGCATATGCCATGAATGAAAGGCCCTGAGCACTCTTTACCTGGACAACTTCTCTTGCATTTGTAGTTAGCAATTTGGAAAAATAAAGTAATGTCTCTGGAACAAAAAGTGTGCTTTTGTACTGCTTTCTGTAAAAGTAGTGGATCGCCCAAACTTAGCATTTTTCCGCTGCTGCACTAACCGACTACATGCTTAGCATCTGTTGGGGTCCCTCCATACAATTTCCATGGGATTTGGACACCAGGGAAACTGATGCACACATACTGTTGTTTATGCTAATTGCTATGCCTTGAGTAATAAGGCACAAGACTCTAAACCAGGAGTCTCATATTTTCTGCCAGCATCCATGAAGCCATAATTAACTAACTTATTTAGCTTGTAAGGAGAGTAAAATGAAACCTCAGCCTTGGACAAAATAAAAACATTTTATAAAATTCTAAAATCTAAGTTTTTTTTTTTTGTACAATTTTCAGGATAAATAATGTGATTATTCTTCTTCTAAAGGTATCTATCTGAGCAGCCAGAATCTCCCTGCATACTTTCCTTCTAATAGTTACTATTTGTTGTGTATGTCTCAGGAAATAATAAACTTTATGAAAACTATTTTCTGAATGAAAAGTTAATTTACTGGACTTCTTATAGCCTTTGTAGTATTTTAGAGGGTATTTTGAAGTTGAGGATAAGTTGGTAAGGCATTCAGTGTCTTTTTACATTGTTATGTAATGTTATTTTGCTTTTTCAGTGGCTTCAGTTTCTTTTCCTCAAACAGGCACATGTCATCAATGTATAAGCACGTTCATTAAGTTTGTTAGTATGCCTATAATTGCAGCCTCATCTGGGTTTTATACATGCTCAGTAACTCCAGGGTATTTTGTGACAGCGGGTTTAGCTATACATAATCCTGCAACATGAAGTGCTCTTGCAGGTGGAAGTCTGAAGTAATGCTTAAATGATTTATATGAAAGTTAAACATGATTTCTGACAGTAAAAAAAAAGACAGAGAAAGTGATTTCTTCCTTTTGTTATTAAAATATGATACCATTAGGCTGGGCACTGTGGCTCACGCCTGTAATCCCAGCACTTTGCGAGGCCAAGGTGGCAGATCACTTGAGGCCAGAAATTCCAGACTATCCTGGCCAACATGGCAAAACCCCTTCTCTACTAAAAATACAAAAAATTAGCTGGCCATGGTGGTGTGCACCTGTAGTCCCAGCTACTAAGGAGGCTGAGGCAGGAGAATGGCTTGAACTCAGGAGGTGGAGATTGCAGTAAGCTGAGATCACCCCACTGCACTCCAGTCTGGGTTACAGAGAAGACTCCATCTCAAAATAATAATAATAATAATAATAATAATAATAATAACAACAACATTAATAATAATAATAAAATATGACACCATTAGTGGCATTCAGGATGAAGAAATAATTTAGGTAAAATATTTAAAAACTATAAAACAAAACTACTTTAGCAAAGATAATCGAGAGAGGTTTATATAAGAACCATTTCATTGGCTGGGTGTGGTGTCTCAAGCCTGTAATCCCAGCACTTTGGGAGGCTGAGGCAGGCAGATCACGAAGTGAGGAGGTCGAGATCATCTTGGCAAACGTGGTGAAACCCGAGGTCAAGAGGTCAAGACCATCTTGGCAAACATGGTGAAACCCAGGATCTACTAAAAATACAAAAATTAGCCAGGTGTGGTGGTGCGTGCCTGTAATCCCAGCCACTCCAGATGCTGAGGCAGGAGAATCGCTTGAACCAGGGAGTCAGAGGTTGCAGTGAGCCGAGATCTCACCACTGCACTCCACCCTGGTGATAGAGAGAGATTCTGTCTCAAAAAAAAAAAAAAAAAAAAAAAAAGAAAGAAAAAAAGAGCCATTTCATTAAATTATATAAGACAGTAATTTTTCATTATGAAAATTAAGTTTTTAAATGTATTGTTATTTAAGATGACTTTCAAGCATCTTATTAAAATATTTTAAGAAATATTTCTGAAGTAATATGCTTTAATTATCGAGGTGAGAATTTAACTTAAACTTTAGCTAAGAAATATTTTTCTTATGAATGCAGATTAAAAATATTTTTAATTGATTAAAAAAATTGACCCCATTTAAAAAAAATAATCCTTTTATTTTCCAACTTAGTAGAAGTATACAAAATTGAATTCAATTGTTAAAGGTCAGAAGTAAACGTGTCTTTGTATTTGAATAGGCTGCTTTATCTATTAATTTGCAAATATAATGGAAGAGACACCTACCGTAGTCAGGATTTATCATTCAGAAAGTGTTCATTAAAGGTGTAACTCTTATTCTGACTTAACACCATCAGAGTGTTACACCATTAAAGGAGACTTTATATAGTGATTTGAAAAATTCAACGAAATTAAATTTAAAGGAGTTTAATTGAGCAATGAGTGATTTGCGAATCAGGCAGCCCCCAGAATAACAGTGGATTCACAGAACGGAGACTACAGAGGTGCCTCGTGGGCAGAACAAATTTATAGACAAAAGAGGTAAAGCAACATACAGGAATCAGAAGTGATGTATAGAAACAGTGATTGGTTACAGCTCTGCGTTTGCCTTATTTGAAGGCAGTTTGAACATTCACTAGTGTATGAGCGGTTGAAGTATGGCAGCTGGGATGGGCCAACACTCAACTATTGTTACAGGTGCATGCTACGAAATTAGGTTTTCAATTTTGTCTGACTATTAAGCTAGGTTACACAAGGACTCAAACATAGAAGTACGGAGTCCTTCTCAGGCCACATTTAGTTTGCTTTAACAATAGGATACAGACTCATGCTTATACGTGATTGTATAAAAAAATCAAAATAAAGGGTAATACCATTTACTTTTCTAATAGGTAGTTTCCCCGCTATGTATTGTATGCCTAACTCACTTTGAATTTGAAGGCATAACTATTCCAAAAATAAACCAATGTAAAGATTTCTCTGCAAATAAAGGTTGTTTGTAATTTGAAAGTGTTTCATAAAACAGTTTTTAAGAACCCTACATATTCCATGAGATTTTTAAAAATTTATGTACTATACCAGATGTGTCATTTTTACCTATATACATAGCTTCTGTTTTTTTTTTTCCCCAAAAATAATATTGATACAACTCTGATAAGTGGAGAAACACCAGGTTCTTCATCTCGAGTGGAATTAGAAAAATCAACATGGACACACGTGGAGTAGTTTTAAGGAGCAGGGAGTTTAATAGACAAGAAAGAAGGGAAGACAAAAAGAAGAAGCTCCCTTGTACAGAGACAGAGGAAGGAGGGGTCCAAAGCAGAGAGACAGAAGCCCACCTGCTAGGGATACCTGCCAGGTATATGTGCAGAGACTGGAGGAGGCGGTGTCTGATTTGCATAGGGCTCAGGAGATTGGTTTGACTAGGTATATCATTCACCGAGCCCGTGAAAAAGCTGGGCCACCCACCCCAGTCTTTTAATATGCAAATGCAGGGCGCCATGATTTTCTCCACACGTGGGGATACGTGGGGGATACGTGGCGGCAACCATGTTGCCAGGAACATGTGAGGCAAAGGCAAGAAAGCCATGGGAATTGCCATGTTGGGTGGACCCAGTTTCTAACACCTGGTATTTGCATATTAAAGGTTGCTGGCCTGGCTCTAAGAGTTGGGGCTTTACAAGAAACTTTTCTGGAGATGCTTTAAAAAGTGAAAACTTCCCAAGGACCTCTTTTCCTCTCTATCTGCCTAAAATAATTTCTTAATAACTCCTACAACAATATTAATCAAGATTACCTCTAGGTCATTTATCATGCTTTGTAAGAAAGACAGGTGCACGCAGATCCACCATATTGATCTTGCTTATTTACCTAGTGGGCTGTGTCATAGCACTTATTCAGATTATATAAATATGGGAAAAAAAGAATAAATAAATGAATGCATCTATTCTTCTGTCAGACCATTGGTATATTAATTGAATTAATTAATCAGTAATAAAGCATAGTTATGATTTGATTGTTATTATTGTTATCCTCAGTGTACCACAGACTTCAGGTTTCTCCAGCAGTGAACTATATTACTTTGAATTTAGTGTAGGGTTTGTAGTGCTGCAAGTGTTTTCTCAGTGTCCCTACTTTACTTCAGTTATCAACAGTATCTTCATGCCTACATCAGCCTCTTGCACTTCTGCATATCTTGTGAGCAGAGGCACTGGCAGACTTTTTTCCCAACTACATTTTCATGGATACTTGTGTAGCAAACAGCCTTGGAGGATTGGATGCCCTCCAAGGACAGATTTGCTTACTGTTTAGTATAATAAAGCTTCCATTTTATGCAGTCCATTTTTAAAGATTGAAGTTTCCTAAGCTCAACATTCCTTCTCTGTGAAACAAAATCACTGTATGTGTAGGATTTACCAAGTTGCTCCATGTAATCTTCATGAGACTTGGAGTGGAGGGAGGGCAAGGGCAAGGGCAACCATTAAAATGAAACAAATGCTGCTTGTTGTGCTGGGAGTAATAAAGTTCTTTGGCTCTAACCCAGGAGTCTCATATCTTGTGTTAGAATCCATAAAACCGTAGCGTGCTTAACTAGCTTGCTTGAGAGTAAAATCTCAGAACTTATAAACTTTTTTTTTTTTTTTTTTTTTGAGACAGGGTTTCACACTGTCACCCAGACTGGAGTGCAGCGGCTCGATCTCGGCTCACTGCAACCTCCACCACCCAGGATCAAGTGATTCTCCTGTCTTAGCCTCTGGAGTAGCTGGGATTACAGGCACACTCCGGTACTGCCTGGCTAATTTTTGTATTTTTAGTAGAGACGGGGTTTCACCATGATGGCTCGGCTGGTCTCGAACTCCTGACCTCAAATGATCCGCCTGCCTCAGTTCCCCGAAGTGCTGGGATTACAGGCGTGAGCCACTGCACTCAACTGAACTTCTTTATTCTTTACATACTTTATGCCCTTGCCCTTCTCCCAGCATTAAACTGCTGTTGCGTGTCAGGGGCTGCTAAGCTTATTGCAGTAGCAGAGAGGGTGTATATATATTTTTTGTTGTTGTTGCTGTTGTCACTTGTTTGTTTTTGCCAAGATCTAGCTCCAGCACTCTTGCCCTTCCTCTCCAGGGAAGCCAAACTGTACCTTGTATTATTTCTGGTTGATTTTTGGGCAAGGGAGTCTCGTACTCCTGACTCAGTGGTAGTAGATCACAGTTAGTTATTGTTCTATGATTCTTTACCCAAGAGAGTTTCTTGGCCTTTCAGCCAATGAAAATATATATCTATCTTCAGCTCTTCAGTTTCACCAGGATTTTTTGCAATGTCTTGAGAGCCAGGGGCTTTTCCCTACTGGAGAGGCAATTTTGTTTCTACTCTTCTATAGAAGCAGTGGCTCTTTGCATATTCTCTGGTGGCAAAAGAGTTTGTTGCCTTCCTCCAGGGCTTAGGATTTTCACATAAGAAAGAATTATTCAGAGAAGTGGGCAGGTTTCCTTTTCCTGAATTCCCACAGCAGACAAATGCTATATGCACATTTGCAACACTAAAAGAAGCTTTCCTTGTTCTTTTGTATTACCGTCAACTTTCTAGTGAGCATCTACTTGCAAACTCCCCTTGTGTCTGGGAATCTCAGCTATTGAAAATCGACATTTTCATGCAAACTTGGCCTTTAATAATTTCTTTAATTTTTAGCTGATTTTTTTCTTTCATGGACGTGTGGTGGTCATCTCTTTCTCCCATGTACTACAGAAGGTTAACGTCTCTATGTCTCCTTTTGGAACTCCGTTTTCTTGGTTGCTTTCCATTCTCTTCTCTCTGATGGATTCACAAAAAGTTATGATTTGTGTACATTACCCAGATTCTTCTCATTTTTCAATTGAGTGCAACATTATTTAATAGATTTGTACAATTCTAAATGGAAGCATTTTCTAATATAAAATTGATAACTGTATATAAATAGTTCTATTTGAGTGATCAAGAATAGTAGCTAGATATTTCCATTTATACTTCACTTCCGCAAGGTATATACAGATTAATTCCAGCATAAAGAAGGCTATCTCCAAACCTCTTAATGCAGAGATTGACATTGTTTTAAGTATTTAGTGAAGCAAATAGCTATTTCAATATAAGTGTCTATCAACCTAAAAATATAATGAAAAAGTACTGAATATAATAGCTTGTCTTTTGTTCTTTATATTAATTAGCTGAATAATGTAAATCAGTTAATGTTATACACAGATGCGAATGAGAGCATATATTAACACTTTATTTTTCGTGCAAATGAAAGCAATGTTCATTGATTATTCACTCATTTTTCCATCAAGATATTTGATATCTACTATGTGCCATGCACTGTGGATAGAAATATTGATAATCTAGGGTCTCTGGCATAAAAGAGTATATTCTGAAGAACTGAACAATGAAAAATTGTTTTAAAATGTGTAACAGGAATAAGTACAGGATATAGTTGAGGACAAAGGTAGAAAGTTGGGGGAAAGGAAAATTCGTAATTTAAGAACTTGTACACTCATTCATTGAATTCCCACAATTGCATAATATAATTATTTTGATTTTTACAGATAGTCCAAATGGAGTTCATTAATCTTAAAAGGAATAAAAAACTTGCCTCAAGTCTCATATGTAGTACATTTTCATTTGGGTGAGTTTAACACAGAAAGACCTAAAATTCTGCCAAATTGTCCCTATAATATGTAATCTGGTTAACTTTATAATGTGTTGGTATTATTCTTCTGTGGATAAATAAGATCATTGGCAAAATAACATTTCATATGTTTTAATGTTAAAAAATAATGTATGTCCATGTAGATACTATCAAGAAAACATTCTTTCCAAGCAGTGAATAAACTATTAATTTAAAGCCAATAAATGGAACAGAATATTAAGGATGTGTAGGACCAATAATAAACTTAAACACATCATTTATGCTGTCATGAATCTCTAATACTGCTATACTTTATATGCTTCCATTTTCTGAAATCAATTATATTTACCAGGATGTTTTTGAGCTGTACCTTTGGAGGGTATGGAAGCACTGTCAATTCATCCCTGAAAAAGTTTCCTCCATTTAAAATTTTTTTTAATATTTATATATATTTTTTGAGATGGAGTTTTGCTCTTGTTGCCCAGGCTGGAGTGCAATGGCATGATCTCGGCTCACTACAACTCTGCCTCCTGGGTTCAAGTGATTCTCCTGCCTCAGCCTCCCGAGTAGCTGGGATTACAAGCATGTGCCACCATACCCAGCTAATTTTTGTATTTTTAGTAGCGACAGGATTTCTCCATGTTGGTCAGGCTGGTCTCAAACTCCTGAACTCAGATGACCTGCCCGCCTCGGCCTCTGAAAGTGCTGGGATTGTAAGCATAGGCCACCACGTCCAGCCTATAATTTCAATTTTTATTTTAGACTCAAAGTGTAGATATGGAAGTTTGTTACATGAGTATATTGCATGATGCTGAACTTTGGGGAATAAATAATCCCATCACCAGCCAGGTAGCAAGCATAGTGCCCAACAAGTAGTTTTCCAGCCCTTGCACCCCTCTTTCCTGTCTAGTAGTTCCCAGTATCTATTTTTCCCATCTTTATATCTATGTGTATTCAGTGTTAGCTCACACTTACAAGTGAGAACATGCAGCATTTGATTTTCTTTTCTCGCGTTAATTCATTTAGGAATGGCCTCTAGCTGCATCCATGTTTCTGCAGAGGACATAATTTCATTATTTTTTATGATTGTGTAGTGTTTCATTGTGTATATGTGCCACATTTTCTTTATTCAATTCATCATCGATAGGCACTTCAGTTGATTACATGCCACTGCTCTTGGGACTAGTGCTGTGATGAACATATGAAAGTCCATGTCTCTTTGGTGGAACACTTGATTTCCCTTTGGGTATATACTCAGTAATAAGATTGCTGGATCAAACGGTAGTTCTGTTTTGAGTTTTTTGAGAAATCTTCAAACTGTCTTTCACAGTGGCTGAACTTATTTATATTCCCACCGGCAGTATATAATTGTTCTCTTATCTCTCCAGCCTTGCCAGAATCTGTTGTTTTTTGTCTTTTTAATAATAGCCATTTTGTCTGGTGGGAGATGATATATCACTGTGGCTTTGATTTGTATTTCTCTGATGATTAGTGATGCTGAGCATTTTTTTCATGTTTGGCAGCCACTTGTATGTGTTCTGAGAAGTGTCTATTCATCTCATTTGCCCACTTTTTAAAGAAGTTATTTCTTTTTGCTTGTTGAATTGTTTAAGTTATTTATAGATTCTGGATATTTGACCTTTGTTGGATGCACAGTTTGCAAATATTTTCTCCCATTCTGTAGGTTTTCATTTACTCTGTTGATAGTTTCTTTTGCTGTTAAAAAACTGTGTAATTTCATTAGATCCCATTTGTCAATTTTTGTTTTGTTACAAATGTTTTTGAGGATTTAGTCATAAATTATTTGCCAAGGCCGATGTGATGTCCAGAAGGGTATTTTCTAGGTTTTCTTCTAGGATTTTTATAGGTTGAGTTCTTACTTTTAAATTGAGTTAATTTTTGTATATGATGGTAGGTAGAAGTCCAATTTCTTTCTTACACATGTTGATAGCCAAGTAATTCTGACGCCATTTATTGAATAGGGAGCCCTTTCCCCATTGCTTATGTTTGTCAAGTTTTTTTGAATATAAGATGGTTGCAGGAGTGTGGCTTTATTTCTGGATTCTTTCTTCTGTTCCTTCAGTCTATGTGTCTGTTTTTGTGCCACTACTATGCTGTTTCACGTGCATCTGTGTGAAGAGACCACCAAACAGGCTTTGTGTGAGCAATAAAGCTTTTTAATCACCTGGGTGCAGGCAGGCTGAGTCTGAAAAGAGAGTCAGTGAAGGGAGATAAGGGTGGGGCCGTTTTCTTGGGTTTGGGTAGGTAGTGGAAAATTACAGTCAAAGGGGGTGTTCTCTGACTTGCAGGGGTGGGGGTCACAAGGTGCTCAGTGGGGGAGCTTTTGAGCCAGGATGAGCCAGGAGAAGAAATTTCACAAGGTAATATCATCATGTAAGGCAGGAACATTTTAACTTCTTTTGTGATTCTTCAGTTACTTCAGGCCATCTGGATGTATACGTGCAGGTCACAAGGGATATGATGGCTTAGTTTGGGCTCAGAGGCCTGACATGCTTTTATGGTTACTGTAGACTCATAGGATAGTTGATATAGGGTAATGGGATGCTTCCGGTTTTATTCTTTTTGCTTAGATTGCTTTGTCTATTTGGGCTCCTTTTTGATTCCATATAAATTTAGAATAGTGTTTTCCAGTTCTCTAAAAACTGACATCGATAGTTTGAAGGAACAGCATGAATCTGTAGATTGCTTTGGTTAATGTGGACATTTTAACAGTATTGACTCCTCCAGTACCTGAGTTTGGAATGTTTTTCCATTTGTTTGTTTCATCGATGATTTCTTTGTTTCATCGATGATTTCTTTCACTAGTGTTTGGTAGTTCTCTTTGTAGAGTTCTTTCATCTCCTTGGTGAGATGTATTCCTAAGGTTTTTGTTTGTTTTTTTTGGTGGTGACTATTGTAAATGGGAATGGGATTTTGTCATTGATTTGGCTCTCAGCTTGAATGTTATTGGTGTATAGAAATGCAACTGATTTTTTTTAATGTTTATTTTGTGTTCTGAAAATTTATTGAAATTGTTTGCCAGTTTCTAGGAGCCTTTTGGCGGAGTCTTTAGGGTTTCTAAGTATAGCATCACAACGTCAATAAAGAGATAATTTAACTTCTTCTTTTCCTATTTGGATACCTTTTATTTCTTCCTCTTGCCTGAGTGTTCTGGCATGGAGTCCCAGTACTATGTTGAATAGGAGTGGTGAGAGTTGAGTCCTCTCCAATTTCTTAAACATTCTTAAGCCCATTGAAATAAGGTTAAAATGAATTATTAGAAATGTTTGAACAGAAAAGTAAACAAATATAGATTTGAGGAATGTAGGAGAACCAAGGTCACACAAACCTTATTGTATGGGGCAGGGGCGGAGGTGGTGATGGTTATGGAATGAGGAGCTCTAGTAACTCTGGAGATTTTTATTTTCAATTTCCTATAAGAAGAGTCATTGTCCATTCTGTGGTACAAACCCACCTATTCCAGAACACTTGTATCATAACACGTGCCTTTGTAATTAGCAAGAATGAGATTATATTTAGTAGATTTTAAGAAAAGGATATACTTATTGCCTGTTAATTGTGTTGAAAAATAGACTGTAAATGGTAACTTAATGAAAAATAAATATTCTTATTCTTGAAAATGGTGCAGTAAATAAATTTTACCATAATTCTAAAACACAGACATGTTTCCCCTACTCTTAGGATTATAATATCCATTATTGAAATTAAAAATTACAAATAGTTGATTCCTGTTGTGACAAAGGAGCTTGAAGAGAATTACTTCTAGCAAGAAGAGTTTTTCTAGATTTTTATATTACTTAGCATAAAAACTCCAAAGACTTAATGGGAGTATAATAAATATGAATAAAATGTGTAAATCAAACACATAAACATTTAAAATATATATTTGTGGGAGAAGAAAGCTAGAAAGATAATAATTCATTGAGTAAAATTAGTACCTTCATGTTTGCCTGGCTTATTATTTGCATTACATTGCCATCTGGTTGATATCAGAAAGTCTGTATAAGATCAGATACATAAATTTACTGCAAGAGATAAGAAAATAACATATGTTGTTATTTTAAGTCCAGGATCCTATAAACCATATTTTAAGATTGAAAAGAGGATTAATTCCTTAGGCACAAAACAGTGGAGCTACAATTAAGAACCTCAATTAGTCTATCTGGTATTTCAATTTACTGATTCTCTGGTAATGCTCAGTGCTTATTGTGTGTTCACAAGCTGAAAACATGGCGAAGTCACTCTTAGAATGATTAGGAAACGGTTGTGTTAGTCAGGGTTCTCTAGAGAAACTGAACCAACAGAACTTATATATCATATATAGATTCATAAGATAAGATTTATTATGGGAATTGGCTCACATGATTATGGAGGCCAAGAATGCCCACAGTATGCTATCTACAAGCTGGAGGCCAAGAAAAGTTGGTAGTGTTATTCAGCCAGAGTCCATAGGCCTGAGAACGGGAGCTGAGGTGCAGGTTGGGGGATTTTTGTGAGTCTTGGAGCCCAAAGGCTCAAAAACCACGAGTTCTGATGTCTGAGGGCAAGATAAAACAGATGTTCCCCTTAAGAAAAACACAAATTTCCCCTTTGCCTTTTTGTTCCAACTAGGCTCTCAACGGGTTAAATGATGACCAACCACATTGGTGAGAGTGATGTTCTTTACTCAGTCTGCTGATTCAAATGCTGATCTCTTCTGCAAACAGCATGATGAGCACACCCAGAAATAACATTTTACCAGCTATCCTGATACCCCTTAATCCAGTCAAGTTGACATAAAATCAATCATCACAATGGCGATTCTATTTTAAGACTTCATAATTGAGCTAACCCCATGAAATCCCTATTTCTAAAAAAACCAAAACAAAAGAAAAAATTCTTTTTTATAGGACTTTTCCAAGTTATTGTGCAGTTGCATAATAACACAAACCTGCTGGCTATGTTAATAAGAAATAGTTTATTACAGTTAAACTTTGAATAGCCTCCTTTCTTAAGAAAACAATCAAGAAATAAGGCATTTTAATGATCCAAGTCTGTTTTTATGTTAAACCTTGTTTTAGAAAGTAAAATCTTTACATCAGTATGTGAAGACTCAAACATTGATGAGAATGGTAAATCGCCAAATTTTAGTTGGATGGCTACTGAGCAAAAATCATATAATAAATGTTGAATTTTTTAGAAAAAATATTACTATTAGTAACATATTTGTGTTTTCTTTGCCAAATTTGGAGTGAACGTAAAGGTTTCATTTTGATTAGCAGTTTATTTAATTACTTTTAAGGGCATCACAGAATCATATATCCTTATTTGTAAACATTAGGACATATAGAGGAAGAAAGAAAGGCTGGGATGCATCACAAATTGAAATATTCACAACTAATTTGGGAACACCCGGATGTACGGTGACCCTAGCAATGGCCCATATTGACAATTTCCTGAATCTCATTTTGGCCACAGGTTAGTTTTTGGAAGTTATGTTAAATATTATCAATTATTGTATTGAAAAAAGCTAAACACTTTTTGTGCAGTAGTGCAATTTTTACCAATCCAAATTTGTTTTTGGCTTTGTTAATAGGTGGTTCATTTATTGACCAATCAACCATTAGTTAGTAATCACTCTCAGCTCGGCAATATTATTGAGTGTGGAAAATTTTACCCTGGAATACTAAAGCTAGTATTTTCAGTCTCAAGTAGCACATTGAGGTCATGACTAATGACATATATATATATACACACACACACACACACACACACACACATATATATACACACACACACACTCAAATATATATATATATGAGTATCATACATTCATCAGAACTTTGGATATTACTCTTTTACATTTTTATGTGTGTTTTTGTTTGTTTAATTGTTTTGTTCTTGTTACATAAACATCACTTGTGGTATGGAAGAGCAAGAAGACAGCGTAAAATCTGAGGGTAAGTGACGAGAGATGTTATTGCTCAGGCATGCTACTTTAAGAGTGTGTGTGTGTGTGTGTGTGTGTGTGTGCCTGTGTTCCATCTTTCCTTCGTTTTTCCCTCTGATTCTCTTAGAGTCAGGTGGCTTTTATTCAATTTGCTAATTCAGTGAAGCAAATGCAGTCCTATGGTGGCCTTAGCAGTGCAGTTGTCCCTTAATATTTTACTAATTTTTCTGGTTGGTTTTGTTTTGTGGACAGAGATTCCTCTGGCTTTATTTAACAAGTCAGACTCCTGAAGACAATATGGGAGCAAGAGGAACAGGTATTCCAAACATTTAAGTTAGGTAGGATTAGAATCATTGGGTCATTTTTTGGGGAACATGCCAAGAAAGAAAAAAATTTGAGATTACAAAGAAGTTAAGAAGATTTTTCTGTTAACACTTCATATAAGAATGAATAATTGAAATTTCAAGTTGGAAATTTCTTAAACTAGTGGTTCAATTTAACCATCAATTTAAAATTTAAAATAATACTGAAAATTCAGATTCAATTTTGTCTGCCCCTACATCAATTCAGGGCTATTTCAATTCCAACAAAAACATCCACAGCTTCACAAATGTCTAGTTGATGAATCATGAGAAAAGTTAATATGCAGCTTATTCAAATTACTCTTCATTAGGCATAGTTACCTTTAAGGAGTTTGATAAACAGTAATATTGATAGCAAACTCCATTCACGTTTTTATTTAAATTTTTAAAATATTGACTATTGTTTTCTGTGACTTTTTTTTTTTTTTGATCTCGGCTCACTGCAACCTCGGTCTCCTGGGTTCAAGTGATTCTCCTGCCTTAGCCTCCAGAGTAGCTGGGACCACAGGTATATGCCACCACGCCTGGTTAATGTTATATTATTAGTAGAGAAGGAGTTTCTCCATGTTGGTCAGGCTGGTCTCGAACTCCCAACAGGTGGCCTGGCCTTCCAAAGTTCTGGGGTTACAGGTGTGAGCCACTGTGTCCGGCCACACATTCCTTTTTATTTATCTTTTTCTTTTCTAATACTCTTATAAAGCAAAATGGTAACAATGAAAATAAAACAAAATTAAAATTTTGATTTATATAATGCCATTGTAATTAATATATTTATGCTTTTCCTTTCTAAAGTAAGTATTTGGTCATATAATTAGATTTTTTTCACACACTTTTATAAAAAATTCACAACTTCGAGGCCGGGCGCGGTGGCTCAAGCCTGTAATCCCAGCACTTTGGGAGGCCGAGACGGGCGGATCACGAGGTCAGGAGATCGAGACCATCCTGGCTGACACTGTGAAACCCCGTCTCTACTAAAAACTACAAAAAACTAGCCGGGCGAGGTGGCAGGCGCCTGTAGTCCCAGCTACTCGGGAGGCTGAGGCAGGAGAATGGCGTGAACCCGGGAGGCGGAGCTTGCAGTGAGCTGAGATCCGGCCACTGCACTCCAGCCTGGGTGGCAGAGTGAGACTCCGTCTCAAAAAAAAAAAAAAAAAATTCACAACTTCAAAGTATATTCAAAGTAAAACTCACTGGGAAAAAAAATTCTTTGGGGTATTCATATTGGGAAGTGTAAAATTCAACCACTAGATGGTGGAACTAATCCAAGTATCTATAATTAAATAGTCCTCACAAGATCTCTTCCAATTTTTGAAAGTTCCGTGATTTTATTATTTTGAGCCAATTTTTACGTTTTATTTAGTATAACATTTAATTCAGCATATTAATCATTTCTGGTTTTGTGCTTTTTCATCTATTCATCACTCATATAGAAATTTTTATTTATATGACCGCATGATTTAAAATGAAAGAATAAATATTTTCCCCCATTTCAAGTGAATCAAAATTCTCTCATTTATGACCTTTAAAGTTAGCTTAAGACAAATGACATTTTTTTTTTCTTTTGGAGACAAGTACAAGATTCAGAAGATGAAAGCAAATATTTATAAAAGAAACCACAATGTTTTTATGCTGTTTAACCTTCATAATTTTGAACAATTCTGAATTTGTTGCTTCAAATGAATAATGAATTGCAGACATAGGTATTAAAGCCATAAAACATACTAGTTCACCATGTTGCAGATTTTAAAAAACACAGGATAAAGGTTTACAGTAACTATTTGTGCTATCTAATGAAGAAACATCTAGATAATCAGTTTTACATAATTTTTGTACATATACATTTCAATCAGTAAATGTCAACTACAAGATCAGTGCAATTACACTTGTTAGGGCACAGAGAATACTGGTATTTTTGATGAAATTAAGTCCACAAATAAGTATAGTAAAATGTAGAGGTTTGCAACTGGTTTACAGGAAGCCTGATTTTTATTAAACTAGATTAATGAAAAATCACAACTGAAATCACTCTTTCAATAACAAAAGATATATTTGTATGGTAGTTAGTTTTAATTAATTGGATTAGCTTTTCAAATTTGGACATAACCTTCAACATTGTGTAGAACACAGTGGGAAGTATAATAATTTTTCCTGAAAACCCTGTTTTTTACTATGCAAACATGCAGGCATCAGATTTTTAATCAAACCAATTGGCTGCCATCTGTGACACTGGCAGAGAACTGAAAGTGTAGATTTATTTATTACTTGGTTTTGTTGAAAAAACTAGATGAGCCATTTGTGCTAACATGGGAATCTAATTCTCAATAACTTCCGTGTTCTGTTTGTCCTTAGACAATAGAGATAATATATTCATTATGTTTCCATTTTAGTTACCTCAAGGTAAAATTTATAAAACTGTTGGACCAATTGAAAAACTTACTAAAATATGGTTTGGGGACACCTGTTGGGAACACTTACAGATCATTTCTTGGATTACATTTAGTTTTTAGAAAATATGTGATTCAATCAAACAGCATTACTTGGTATGGTGTAGAGAAAACAAAAATGTCATAACAATTTCAGTTTTCAGTCTGTCTTGTAAGATTTAACCCAAGCCACAGTGGGAAAACTACATAATTAGTCAATAAATCATGAGCCCAAAGTCTGTCTTCAACCAATCTAATCATGCACATATAAAACAATATCAAAGACTAGAGAAGCAATTTATGACGTGAGATTGAAGGTGATTCTGAATCAACAGAATTTTATTTTTCTTTTACCATGGCCCAAGTAATGTTTGAAGTAAACTTGCTTGGGAAGCTTTGTTGAATTGACACACACAAGCACAGACATGCACCAACAAGCACATACCAAAGTCAATTCTGAAATGAGTTACAAAACTGTTCAGTGGTGGTCTTCCCATTGTAAAAGCTGATTCCATGGCTATGTGGAACCATTGGTTGGACAGGTAAAATGAGAGAATGTAGATGAGAGCCCTTTGCTGCTGGCAAAGCTTTAAAATATATTATTATTTTGTCATTATCTGTATTTCCTCATAGCAGCTCCTCTTAAAGACGGTTAGTCAGAATTCAGTTGTTTATAAAAGAGGTAGTAATAACATACTACCTGGGCTAGGAGCAGGAAGTTGAAGCATGTGTATGTTTAATTTTTATTTTATTTTTTCATCTGTAAATAAAGTCATATTAGTTGTGAAAGACCAAGGCCAAGGATCTTGCACCTCATTCTATAATGCGGTCATCTCATATTATTTATTGTAAAAATCCCATAAATTAATTATATTTGGTTCTCATTGAAGGGCATGGGCCAGAGATATGCATACAGAAATTGTCCCTCTAGCCTTCCTTTCATGACATGCATGAACTCTAGCAGTGGCTAGAAGGAAATTAACGGTTTGGGAGGTTGAACAACAGACTTTGAGAGTTAATTTTAAGTATCCTACATATATCTGGTAGCTGTGAAGGAAGACAAAAATTGACCTTTATTCTAGTATCCTTCTTCTAACTATGGCTGAAGATAGCTCTGTTATGTCAAATAAAACCACAGATTTTCTTTTACTGTAGAGCTGAATGAGAAAGAAAAAAAAAAAAAAAAAAAGAAAGAAAGAAAAAATCTATCAATCCTGAAAAGAGTGAATCTAGACATATCACATGGTAAAAATACAAACTGAAATCCATCAGCTAAGGGGTTAATTGGTCAGGGGAGTGTAGGTGGTGCATGCCTTTAATAATAGTTTAAGATATTAAATAATTAAATGGGTAATAGGAACCACCATTATTTATTGGCTTTTGTTACTTTTTCTCCAAGCAAATTCGGAATGTTTTCACCTGACATAAATTATTTTACTTAGATTATCTTTATTTGATTGAGAGAATTGTCATTAATGTGCAGCAAAATTTACAAGTCACCATTCCTCCAAATACAAGACTGAATTGTTTAGAGTTTTTTTTTTAAGTGTTTGTGTGTGTGTGTGTGTGTGTGTGTGTGTTTGTTTTCGTTTTGAGACAGAGTCTTGCTCTGTTGTCCAGGCTGGAGTGTAGTGGCATAATCTCTGCTTACCGAAACCTCCGACTCCCAGATTCAAGGGATTCACCTGCCTCAGCCTCCTGAGTACATAGAACCACAGGCATGCCCTACCACACTCAGATAATTTTTTGTATTCTTAGTAGAGATGGGGTTTCACCATGTTGGTCAGGCTGGTCTTGAGCTCCTGATTTCAGGAGTTCTTGGCCTCCCAAAGTGCTGGGATTACAGGCATGAGCTACAGTGCCTGGCCAGTTTTTAAAGTGTTTCATACAGTGTAACTCTAGGCTGTCAGAAATACCTATATCTCAAATTCATTTAACTTTTCTATGAAGCAATCTTCTTATTTTCTCAGACATAAAAATTATCATAATATTTTACATTGAGTCTCTACAGTTAACTATATCCTGTGAAGGACATAAATACATGTGAGAAACAATTAATTGATAGTTTTTATACTAACTAGAAAGCACCAAGTTATTTGACTGCTAAATAAAAGAAGTTAATTTTATATACCTGTTCAGTGAGTGTTGGCAAGTATGAATTAATCTTCAAAAAATTCACTTACAACTAGCAATTTTAAAGACTTAAAGGTTAATTTTATTATTAAAAGGGTATGATTATTTTTACTAAAATTAATAAAAAAGATTAACTGTTATCATTAAATTAAAGCTCCTTCAAAAACTGATAAGTATATTCTTTAGAGAGTTAAAAAGTAGTAGCAATACATTTTTATTTTAGTTAAGCTTACTTAACTAATGATCAAATAGATTAAGTTGTATAAAATTGTACAAACTTTATATTTTTGCATATACTTATCTTCCTGGCATTTTTGAAATAAGAAAAGTACAAGTGTGTGGGGCAGAGGAGGCGATTCAGTTACTTCTGCTATGTTATTAAATCTCTGGTAACCACTTATACAATACAATACAATACAATACAATACAATACAATACAATACAATACAATACAATACCTGTAGACTCAGCATCCAAACTATATTTTACCTTCAAGTTCTACCTGATAAAGTGTTGGAATAAAGATGGTATTTTCCATAACTGTTTAATAATAATCACTTGTTTTATGCCCTTTGCTTTGAAGAAGAAACCTTGATCAACTAGAAATGTCAATCTAAAAGGCAGAAAAGCTGGAAAAATCTCATGAAGACTAAAAGATTTACGTTCATAAGATCATTTAAATTTAGTTGGGTATGATAAAAAAAATAGGGGGTATAAAATCTAAAGTTTGGTAAATCTTTGCTTTACGGGGCTTCAGGTAACAGAATTTGGTTTCCCTTTCTCTTCCCCTTTCTCTCTCTCTCTTTTTTATTTTTGCCATTTCTTCTCAGGAGCCCTGCAATTTCAAACCTTGGAATTGAATTGGATTTGAGGAGGAAAATCCATATTCAGCTTTAATCCAAATGAATTTCACTACTTTAGACAAAAGTACAACACTCTAGTCAAAAAAGTTATTGAAATCACATCTTTAAATCTGACACAGCCACTTGAATAAATAAGTTGTGTTGTAGTTTCTCAGAGCAACCTCCGTTCATCTTTCACTCACCTTAACAATTTCTCACTGTTTTCTGCTCTTTTTTTTTTTTTCTATTTTCTGCTTGCTGAAATTGACATCAATATTCATTTTGTTCTTCTGGGTTAACTCTTTTTTATGTTAACTGAATCAATTTTGATTTTGTTTCTTTATGAAATTACTTTTAAATAAAGTATTGATATTGTCATTTATCAATTTTATTATAAGTCTTTTGCTTATTAAAGGATTAAAATCCACCTATAAACTTATTTAGATCAAGGTCAGTTTTTTTACTCCTCTGTAGAATTGTAAATATAATATCCTATTCTCCTTTTCTTACAGTTTTATTGTGAAGATCTGTGCAAATTGCTATATAAGATGCAATTCGGTATTAAAGAAAATTGTTGCATTGACTACATTGATTAGAGTCTAATTTTTGGAAAGTATACTTTGCTTTTTCAGTAATTTTATTATTCTGTCTGTGGTGGCTGCAGTGTGTCACTAGCCAGCCCTGTGCAGACTTACAAAGGACTACCCACTAAGAACAAAAACCTGATACAACTTGAAGAAATTTCCATCAAACGTCTTTGTCTTGTCCCCTTCTTATACAGACAAAGATGACAAGGGCCAAAAAGGAAGTGATTTTCTCATTGAATAAGAGAATCTGAACAGCATCGAGGATATCTAATGTTGGGGAGAAAATTGAGAGAAGACAGAATTTCAAGTCTGAATTATGACTTCACTACTGTGTCATCATTGGTAGAATAAGGATAACAATACTTATCACACAGATTTGTGGTCTGAATCATGTGAGAGACATAGATGAAAAATGTAAAACAAGAATTAGCATGTGACATACTCTCAGCAAATCAATTAATCCTTCATTCCTTTTCTCTCCCCTTACTCTTTTGATTTTTAAACTAATTTAGATCATGATTATTGGCATGTGTGCCACCCATTATTCACATGTAGAATGGGTTGCATTATCCCCTCCTCGGAAATATCTTTCCAAGTGGGTAATGGGAAAACTACTTTGAAGACTGTGCTGAAGGAATTGATGACAGGAACAACTCTAGATATTTTTTGTTTATTTGGATATGACATGAATGGGTCCATACCATAAACTCCTATTAAGCTGAATCACCAAAAAAATTTGATATGAAAGTTATACATTGAAAAAATTCACTCTTACCACTGACTTGATCGATACTGAGCCTGTAAATATTCATTTATATGATGTTTGGCACTTTATTTTATAAAAGTACCCTTTACTTAAAATAAATCATTTTATTCACATAACTTTCCAGGGCACTATACATTTTTAAACAAGACAATCAATGTACTATTTAAAAAACAAAGTCATAGTCACCTCAATGACTTTCTGACTATAAATTAGAAAACAATATTCTCCTTGTAATATATGTGCCACCAGGGCAAGAATTACAAATTGAGAGCAGGTAAGAAAATGGTTGTTGACTCTCATTAGTATTCCAATGCTCCTTCAGTCAGATTTATAAAGTATGACCTATAGCATCCAACTTCATCATTTTCCAATCATTCTTGAGACTGTCAACTCTATGGGCATTGTTTAGCAGCCTCGGAACACTGAACTTTTTACAGTCTTATTAGAGAGAAAAACACATTAAATGATCAGTCTTTTATGAGCTCAGAAAAAAATGCCTAACATGAACATTTAAGTACCTTCTGTTTCTGTGATTTCCATTTTTGGAGGGCAAAATTTAAAGAAACAAAAGGAATGTGTCTGGGGATGGTACTAATAATATTGGGATTTTACAATTTAGGTTAAATTCAAGATAATTATATATATAAACTACATAATTATATATGGTATAGTTTCAATTTCTAGTCTTTTATCATCGTCTACCACATAACTCCTCCTATATTCTCTTTTTCTGACTGTGGCCTAGTACCTCAAGAATATTGTATATGCTTGTCACTACATATAAACTTCACCCTAAGGAAATTTCTATGTCAGGTACAATAAGGGCAACAGAAGAAAATGTATCAAAACACATTTCCAATTTATTTGAATTTTTTTGGCCTAACCTTGCTTGCATAAGAGTTCCCACTTTGTATTATAATAGGCAAATTGATATACACTTTTCATTTCTTCTAAATAATAGATTAGTATAGTCAGGAGGTTTGGATTGGCAGCTATTAAATACAATTTGAAACCATGGGATTTTATTAGGATTCTAAGATTATTCTGTGATGACGAAACTCATGACGTAAGAGTCGATTACTCATTGTCAAAAATCATTGCCCATCATATCAAAGCAGTGAGACTGTGTGCTTTCTCCAGTTTTATTCATTTCTTTGGTGTATCTGAATGGGCCGTGTGGTAAACACAACAGTAGAATATACCTACACTCCCCTTAGAAACTCTTAAATCTTCAATTTATAAAAGTCATCCTAAGACATTAAAAATAACTTAGGAAAGGATAAATTCCAATGTCAATGGGTGAGATGTGCTCTAGCTAGTGTGCACGGAAGAGAATGTAGAGTTAGAATAATTATTGTAGGACTGTAGATTGTTATCTCAAGATCAGTGTCAAATACATTCATTCATGTAGTATTTTCACATGCATTCTGGTCTAAATATCCCACCATATCTTTCGTTTTGAGATCTGCAGAACAAAGTCAATGTCTGAATTTAGAGACTACTTTGACCATTTTGATTCAAATGTGTAAAGGCTAAACCAGAACAATTTACAACATCCATTGAAGTAAAATTATATAATTAATTAGATAATAAAATATTAACAATAATTGAACATTGTTTACTTTTTTATCCTCGCAACAACTCAACAAGATATGTATGGTTATTACTAAATGTATTATACAAATCACATTTGTCAAATAAGGAATGGCTGAATTAAATGATTGAATGAAAGAGTGAAAGATGTAGATTGTTTAAATACATTCAACTTGTAATGAACTGTAAACTTCACCCATAACATTATTAATATATCACTGCTATCAACTACATTTTACATAGGATGAAAAAAATCATTATTTTATTAATCCAAGATATTTTATTTTATTATATAAATGAAATAATTTATCTATTATAAAGACCTTTATTTTTGTTCCACTCATTAAAGAACATGGTAAGACTGTTGTGTAATTGACTGGATAGGTAAGTCCAAATGGGTAAATTGCTGTTTATGTTAGTATCTCAGGATAGCTATTTGATAATGAAATATATTTTTCTTACCTACTTTCAAAAAAATTGCATAAACAAGTATTTCATAGAATTCAAACACTGATCTTTTTTAGTAGCAAATTGTCCAAAATAATGTAAGTAATATAAACTTAATAAATTCACTTCAACAACTATTTACATGTAAAATTAATATTTTTATTGCCCATTTGGAAAATAGTTTTGCTTTCTGGTTTATAAGGAACTTTTACTAGTTTAATTATTTGGGTGCTTTCAAATGTTTTTTGGAGGCTATTACAAAATCACATCCTTAAATTTTAAATTGGAAACATTGTAAGAATTGAATTTTTAACTCCTCATAAATATTTTAAAAGTATACATTGTTCCATGGCTTTTGCCTTTAGAATAAATACAACATTTTTATGTAGAAAAATATTCTTGTAATGTAACTAGCACATAGTCAGTGTTTCTTAACCATTTTGGGGCCCTGAAAGTTTTTGATAGTGATGAAAGCACAGACATGCTATCAAGAAAAGTTTAACCACATAGCAACACACACATACATATAGACACACACAGAGTTTGCTTATAAGCTCAGGAAGTTTAAAGATCCACTGAAGATTATTCTTGGGTTTGCCATGAATAATAAATACCAAGTCAAATACCTTTGAATTTGATTCTTAACAAATCTTTGTGGCTGAGAAACCATGAGACCTTGGCATGCCCCCAGAATGTAATTATCAATGAACAATAGTCATTGAAAAAATCTGAACAGATATTATTGAGGCTCAAGATTGTTTAATGGCACAGATAATGTAATTCAAATCATGATCCTAGGGCCGATGAAGCCTTGTTTTAACATGTAAGTGGGATGGGGCATGGGAGAGAGAAAACAAAATAATTATTTATGTTAAATCATACATAAACAGTAAAGCCAACACAATAAGTAAAATAAGAGAAAGTAGAATGCTGGGGAGGTCATATGTTTCAAATGAATGCATACACAAAAGAGTAAGCAACAGGATACATTAAGAATAAAATGGGAAAAAATCATATTGGGTAAGTAGTATCACCCCAAAGTGATATCCAAAAGTACCTGTGTTTGCCTAGTTCTCAGATTATAACTATGATGATAATTAGATAAATCAAACAAGCAGAAAACAAAACTATAGAAAAAAAGTCAAAGTGACATAAAATAATTACTGGTGTTTCAATGGAAAAAAAAGCAACATCAGTATTTATCAAATATATGAAAAATTATGAAAGATTATAAAATGCCAATGATTAGATTATGTTATTATAAAGATGCTATGAAGATATACTAAATGATATTCTTTTCATCTGTGGGTACTGCTAAAAAATTCTTTCACAGAAACTGTTGGATTTTGAAATAGTTTCATTCCAAAATATTTTCTCTATTTTGCAAAATTGTAAGATAAATGTATAGGAGATTTTTCTCTGTGGTTACATAAGGATTTATTATCACATTGGCCAAAGAATACACAGAATGCTAGTTTTGAAGAAAATTTTAGAGATTTTAATACCAGGATGATATAATAGTATCGTTCTATTTCAGGTTCTTAAGCAACATTTCTAAGACTAGAACCTTATCTTGAAAAATTATGCTTTTAAACGTAAGGGAATTCAGGTAAAGGAAATTGACTAGGTTGAGGCAAATACATCATGTTTACTGATAAAGTTAACATTATTTAAGGAAGGTAAGATATTCTTATTCTATATATATGCCAGAAAAATTTCTTCTCCTCTGAAAATTACAATTATTTTTGCCCAATATTGTAGCTTAGTTTTAAGTTTTTCTGTACTGTGTCTTCTGACAGTTCTGTGGTAAGGAAGAAATATTATAGGCAGCATTTTCTTTTTTCCTACAGAGTCTGCCATATGGAGAAGTAGAATGAGAGGCCACCTAGGTAACGTGATTTATTAAAACTTCTCCATCCCAAAATAGATATCCCATCTGTGGGCTAATGTCTGAAATTCCTATTATTAAACTCATTTTTATGTAAGATAGTGAGGCCCCAGAGAGTCCTTGAGAAACGTAAATAAACTATCACTGATCTCTCTTGGATTATGATGAAAACCATGGAATCTTTCTATTCTCTGTCAAATGTGGAGGTCATGGATCCTTCTTGGCACCTAAGGTTAAAACTCATAGAATGTGCTTTAACTTCTGAGACGTTGAATCTTAAGAGGACACTATTTATAAAATTTATTGCTTGTAAAATTTGTTTGTTGCACTCTTACTGTTATGAAAATCATGAACTTGGAAATAAGGACACTGAACAATTGAACAAGACTACACTGAAAGGCAGAGAAGAAGTAATTATGAACAAATTGTGCCTTTCATGAAGTGATCAATTGAATTTGAAACAGAAATTTTCCTAGCTTCTAAATGATTGGAAATTTCAGCTTTGGCTTAACTTAAAAACTTAACATTGTCAATTCTGTCCAAGTCTCTGAGTCATGTACAGAATTCAAATTATTACATCATTTTTTTCACTTATCTGTATTATTTCTTCATTTAAAAGTGGACAAATTTTTATACTATATCCTAATAATGATACGAGGTGACTTGTAGGACTCTGGATAGAAAGAGATGGGCTAGGATACAGAGGACGTTCCTTAAACAGTTGCCAAATAAATGGCATTAAAAAATGTATAAAAAGGTATGTTAAGTAATTAAAAGTGTCAGGCATTATTTTCCTATTATGAGACATTTTATATTATGGTTATTCATTGTAATTACATCCAAAATAATTCATAAAACATTTATTTTTGTATTATTAAAAATCTAAACAATAATAACAAGATGGAGGGAAATGATACTATCTGATTTAATTATTAACTTGAAGTCTAGCTTCTACAACTTATTCTCATTTACCTTTATCTGATTTGGCCACAGTTTCTTATTGTCTCACATTTTGCTAAGCTTGTGGATGAAACTGCAGGTCTCTTTTTTTTTTTAAGCTGGAATATAACTTTGTCACTCTATTTAATTATTACTCATCATCTACCTACTTTGAAATTTTGGAGGTTTTATTAAAATAATGAATATTTAATCAAAGTTGCCTCTTCATCATTTGTCAGTGAAAATATCAAACCTGACTGTTTTATTCTATTGTGCACTCTAATTACATAACCAAAATCTTTTTAAAAATTCTTAGTTCTTTGAAAATATAGTTTTTTTGAATTCACAAACTTGCAGAATGATGAAAAAAGTTATTAGATCCTGAAGAAATAACATTGATTTGTCTTTTCTTATTTTATATCAGTTAGTAGTAAAATTGTGACCAAATCTGATAAATCTTTTGGTGTTGCAGGTTCAAAATATGTTAATTGAGAGTATTCAACTATAAATTGCTTTAATTAAGCAATGCTTGCCTCAGAACAAGTTTCATTTCACCTCATGAAAAAATGTTATTTTTTATATTAATCAGTGGAATGTTTAAAGAAAAAAACTGGTTATCTTGAAGCTATCAAATAATTATAAGAAATCTCTATACATTATGCTTTAAAATATATAAAACCCATACATTCAAGCTTATTAGTTTCCATTTTCAGCAAGGTTTGTATGAGAAAATAAGTAATACAAATGAGCTTTCCAGAAAATCTGATTTTATGCAGATCAAATCTGAAAATCATGAGTCCAATATGAAACTGATCTCAAATTATTATTTTGATGTGTTTCCATTTGTACAAAAAATGCCTCATTTTAGCTAGCAACAATGTGTAGAATATTATTTTAAATAAGACAGAGCATTAAAATAATGTATTTGTTGATCTCAAAAAGAATAGATGATCCGATTTTTTAAAAGTGATTTTAATTAAATGGACATGTTTCTCTTTAGCCAGATATGACTGAGAAATTTTGAGTTGGAATTGATATAGGGGAATCCTTGGAATTATGTGTGAATATGTGTGTGTGAATTATGTATGTATATTTACATAATTTACACTATTCACAGTCTTTGCTTTTCTTGACTTTCTTAAGTTTCTCTTGTTTCGTACACTTTTTATCTGTGTAATTACGTTGTTTTCTTTGGGGAAATATATTGAGGCCTATATCAATAACCTCAAACCTTTTAAACACTTAGAGTAAGTCAATGTGCTTGTTCTGTTTCAGCTATCTGAAATTTAAAAATTTGGCAAATACATTTTTAAAGTACCCAGTTATTGGAAGAAGAAAAACAAATAAATTGGTGATTTTGATCATATGGACTCTGACTAAATGAGACAAGGCATACGTGCTGACTTTTGAAGGATTTATGAAAAAAAGCCCACTAAGGAAAACTGATAGTTTTTCTCCTTCTTTCTTGAATACATTTACTTAATTTTATGGAAAGAGGAAGGTAGTTCAGCTTATGAACACCAGTGGGTTGAAGGCAATGCTGTTTATATTCTTGAATTTAAATATCTACAAATATGTCATCATTAGATTTTATGTGTTAAAAAGTGGATTTATAGTCTCTAATTAATAAGGTACAAATGTCAAGACTCAGGAAAACAGATCACTTACATAGTTCTCCAAAAATGAGAGTCCCAGATTCAGTAGGAAGGCATGCAGAGTTTCTCTATAAATCCAACAAAGCCATAAAAATTGACTGGAATTTTTATTTTTCAGTACAGCAATAATAGTATTGAAATACCTAAAAAGGGCAGGAAGCAACACAGAATAACCTACACTTGTCATCATGTTTTCTCTATAATCTTTTCAAACTGGGTAAATGAGAAGTTTTGCAATTTTACTGTGATACAGTCTTTCTTAGTTCCTCTGTGGTTATCAAATCTGTCTGCACGTTAGAATCACTTAGGAAGAATTTTAAAAGTATGCTGATGCCTGGAAACTCCAGAACAATTATGATAACTCTGAGCATGGAGCTCAGGAATGGGTGAAATTCTTCCCCAGAGATATTAATGAACAGCCAGACTTAAAAACTAGTAATTTAGACAAATGTGAGCAGAGGTTAATAATGTTGAGATGAACTGGGCTTAAGATTTTACTAACAAGGTCAGAGTTTTGATGCATCACTTAACTCAAACTTTGAGATTCTTCATCATTGAAGTAGCAATAATAGTAGTCATTTCTATTTTAATACTTCACAGACTTGGAAGGATTTAATGCGGTGTTTCTAAAAGGAGTGAATGCACAATCTGCATCAGTATTATCTAAAATACACTAAAAGTGCCAATTCTTAGATCTATCCAAGATTTACAGGGAAGAATTCAGTAGTCTGAAACACACATTTTAAGTACATTGAATAGGTGATTCTTTTGCATAATGACTTGTTATAATCATTACTTTAATAGGTAATGGAAATACCGATTAGGAGAGTACCAAATACATATTAAACACTCAGTACATGTAAGCTATAGGCCAATAAATACAACTCTGGGGTTTGCTGATGTTTTCCAACATCGGAAATAATAGCTGAAATTTAGAAACATAGTTAATCACACAAAAAATGTTGCATACATGTTGTCTAACTACCGATTTGGCATGTTTGGGGCTGGTGTTATGAAAGACTATTATGTGATTAACACAAAGTTATAATTTTTGGAATCTTTTAGCGTACCCAGAGCCCATGAGTTTTAATTTTCTTTTTGGAATAACAGAAATTAGGTTGCGTTTCAGTGAAATTACAGAAGCAAGTTTTTTAGATGTTCAAGTTTAAAAAATGAGAAAAAAATGTTTTATATGAAGAAACTACCAATTATTTAAATTCATTTTTCAGCTATTTAATGTTATTTTAATATAGTCATATCTTCCATAAAATCCTATCTTAGACAAATGGGTTTTCAATAAATTATTATTATAGTTATGAGGCAATGTATAATAGTGATAAGGAACATAGATTTTGAATTACACAAACCTGAAATCCAGTCCTCTCTGTTTCATTTATCGGTTATGTGACCTTGGACAAGTTAGTAAAACCCTATTTTTCATACTCTCTTTAGCTTTGTTAATAGCTCTTACCTTATATGGTTGTTTATTAAATAAGATAGTGAAATGAACACGAAATCTTCACACAGTGTATCATAATGTCTCCAAAGATATTTATGTAGTAAGCATTGTTCTTGGCGCTGAGCCTACATTACGTGATCAGTAAATTAGAAGGAATTTGTTATATTTGTTTCCTTTCCTTGTTGCCCTAGATGCCTTTTCTCTGCACCTAGATAATTTAGTCTCACTCTGTGGCCTTTACCCTTCAATCAATATGGATTATTAATAAATTTAATTTTGTAATTCCTAAGGAAATATTAATTCATAAAGATTAATCGTCAAATGGAACTGAGTATCTTTGCCAAGTCACACAAATTGATTAAATTAGATTCATTTTTCCATTGATTTTGTTTATATAAATAGTAGCAAATTATTTATATTCTTGTTTATTCTAGTAGATTGACAGGCAGTTTTATTAAGAAATGCATCAAATGGTAAATTTTGAATCATCTGGTAAAAATTGACAAAATTTAGTTTTATCTTGTGGTCTGGAAATATACCCTAAATTATTGTGTCTACTTAGTGAAGGCTGTTAAATTGATTATGAGCATAAGCACATTACTTATAGATCCCCTTATGCTCCCTTAAAACCTGTGAATGTTTAGTGTTATCCAACTATAACTCTTCTAAATATGTCTTGTAATTTTTAAGTTTGCATGAAAATAACTACCATCCTGAGTATACTCATTTCAATAAATTATTTGTCTTGAGCCTATTGTAAGAAATTTAGTAAGGTATTAATTGAATTTACTGTGATTAGATTATTACAAATTCACTTTACCATTCAGATATTATTTTGCTTTAAAGTCAAATAGAGGAACCTTAAAGAATTTAAATAAAAATAATTAATGTTTTTATTAAAGTTTATACAGCAAGATAATAAATTCACTAATCTGAAATATTGACAAGGTATGTACAACTTGTTTCTTAAGTTACTAAAAATGTGTTTTCCTACCTACATAATATCTATCTCTAATTGCTTCTAACATGTGAGTACCTAAAATTGCAAACTTAATCACATAAATAGTGAGATTAAAGTTAAAATGAAAAAGTGGCATGAGGACTATTGTTTGTGTTAAGTGAAATTGTACTTTGTAAAATTTCATATTATGAGAGCAGTATGTAAATTTCATTGCAACAATAGTTATTCAATTTACTGATGAAAATCAGAAGAATGCTGGAAAATTAGTGTATTTGTAAGCTTAATTATTCATAATAAAATTGAACATTTATATAATATAATACATATATTCACAGGAATAAAATAGATATCAAAATAATTAAACAAATTTCACTTTCTTCTTATGAAATAAAATAATTTTTAAGGTAACTAATTTTAGTAGTGCATCAGATCGACACTATTGAGCACCCACTTATTTGGTGGTATACCGAGTGATAATATGTAGCTTTATCTACATTACATTGGTTTGGACAACTGAAAAATTTGCTAGGAAACAATTTTATTACAAACTATGTTGTTAACTTTTCAAAGATGATCAGTTTAGATTGCTTTAACTTGAAGGACACTTATATTTTGTATCACTTTTATAGCAAACACATGACTCATCATTGCCCAAATCAATTGCCCAGATCAATTCAAACATCTCATTATAATTTATCCCATGGCAGAAAATGTATTTATCCATTTAGTAAAATGGGTAACACAAGAGCTTCAGGTTTAATTTGAAATATTAACTTCATAAGAATAAACTTGACCTGTTTGTTCAAGTAAGTAAAAACACTAAATATGTACCGAAATTGTCTTTTGACTCTCGCAGGGAGTCAAATTTTGATTTGCTTGAATACAAGCAAGTCGAGCCATCTTAATTTGCAGTGCTGACAGGAAAGAAGAATTTGCTTGAGGCAAAATCGTGAAGTACAACTTTTCCTTTGCATCCTTTTACCTCATGTTTGTAACATTTCCCCTGTTATTATTTTTACGCATCTGGATGCTCAGCAAGGCCTACTTACCATAGTAATTGAAAGAAGTACTCTGTCAATAGTCAGAATTGAATGAGAGATAGGTTGTTGGGAATATTCTGGGTGAATGTGTCTTTTCTACTTTGACTCTATTTACGACTGACTACAGTAACTCAGCAGAAAGTTAGAGGGTAGAATACATACATTGGTTTATGGGTTTAACTGAAAGTATCCCCAACCATTACATTACAGACAATTCATATACACGTCTTAAAAATCTTCTTGACAATTTGTGACATATTTTCTAAATGTTTTTCCAAAAATAGTTGGTTCTTGTAAGTGATGTTGGTCATGACTGATTACCAAATTATGGTGGGTAAAGATGCCACAGGCAATAAAAAAAGTGTCTAATTATGTTTGTTTCAGAGCTTAAGAAATGTTAAGAAGAGAAGTTACAACTGCATTAATAAGATTTTAATTTTTATTCAAAATGGAAAACTTATGTACTTCTACACAGAGTTAAGCTTATAGATATTTTCATTTAGAGAAAAACTGTTCATTTTATTAGCAGATATCAAGTGCCCTTTTGAAAATTGAGACTGATTTCTAAATTTAAAAAAATGACTTTTTTGGAGGTTTAATTATTTTTAACATATTGCTTCTTTACTAAAAAGAAAGATATAATCCTTCAAGGTCATTCAATAGTAGTAATTGTTAAAGTGAGGGATATAGTTTACATTACCGAGTTTATTTTCTAAGGGTAGTGAATAACTCCTGACAACTACTGATATCATGTCAAGTGGTCCTTTAGTGACCAAAAATGCACAGTTGTAAGATTGCAAGTGTTACTTGTATTGAAAACCAGATTGCATTAAAGGATGGACAATTATGATAAAGGATCTGAGATAATTATTCTAACTTTTGGAACGATACTTTCACTCATTGATAAAGTAAGTAAACAATGTGGAATAACAAAGTTTAAGTGTGTCAGAAAATACATACATATGTTTAAAAGTAGGGAAAATTTTATCAATTATTAAAGATGGAAAAAATAGGACTACATCAAATAGTTAAACAAATGTGGGGTACTTTATGGGAAAAAAGAAGTATGTACTACTTTAAACATTTTCCAATTGAGAACATTTTCCAATTGAGAACAAGAGGCATGTACTACTTTAAACATTTTCCAATTGACAGATTATTATTCAATGAGAAACCAGACTCAGATGAAGTTACAATAAAAGTACTTTTTAAATATCTAGTTTCTAATAGAGTTAGAGCTTTATTGATTGAGATGTATGGAACTGCCACATATCTCTGGGCTATACTTTAGGTACTTTCATAATAAATGGTAAAGTGAGGGAAAGGGTGGAAAAGACAAATCTCTACATCTCTTCCAGAACTTTGAGTGCACTATAAATTAAATATTTAAAATATTTTTGCAATAGTTAGCTTTCAATTATGAACACTCTCACCTCTATTGCCTTATATATGCATTGACTTTGGGAATTTTTGTACATCAAAACTATAATTACCTGTATTTGGGCAGAATGACGTAGATTATGCCAGCTATTGTGGTTGAAGCTGTAGTAACTTACAGTACATTGAAATTACAGACTAAGCTTCTGAATATTGGTAATTCACTATTGTTGTGCACCCTTAAACAACTCTTAAGGTAATGTAAAGTAAATTAAATTCTACATATTAAATTTAACGTGTGTGTGCCTCATGGAAACTTTTATTTTATAGAAAAATATTGACTATCTTATTATTTCTTTGGCTCACCTACTTTAAGGAGATGGCTACTTAGGGTACTTTTAAATCCAATACTATGTGAAAATGTGATCATGCTATATTCTTAATGTAATGGTATCTCTATGGTCATATACAATTTACCTATCACTTTATCACATGATCAATTTAACTTTTGGGTAAATCTTCCAAGAGAGCATCTAGACAGAGTGAAATGAAAGCTGAAGCAACAGTCAAATCAAAAACTGCTTTCATCTCAAATCCATGTTTTTCAGAAAAGATATTCAGATCCAGTTATCTGGCAAATGGTCTCAAACATACATTTCAATTTCAATGTTAAAAGTAGGATATTAAACATCTCAGAAAATATTGGGATTATTGAAGCAAATTCTACCCTGGACTTGGAGTAAGCATGATGAACAGATTAATGAGGTAGAAGGGACTAGAACTTTGGGAAAGTGCAACCTTGTTATCTTAATATTTTTGTAGCTTAGAAAGAGAATGCTTTGCAGCTCATATTTTGATCTTTAAATGTTAAGGAATTCAAATAAAAACTATAAACCTGAAACTCTTAAAAGACAAATTCTGTTTTGAGAGAGATGGCCTCCTCTAGTAAACTTTTAGGAAATTCAAAGTATCTAAAAGGATGCACAAAGATCTCTAATGTGCTATGCTTTTCAGAGGATGTTATGTATAAAATATGTGAGGGAGAACATGAAAGCAAAAGTAAGTTCAGAAGAGGAACACAACCAGGAGGACAGTGTGTCAGAAAAATCAAAGAATAAGTGGAGGTGCAAAGGCTAAAAAATAATGGAAGTGGTGCCTATCCTTCTGTCTCTCTCACACACACAGACACACTTATACAACACATATACAAATACATACATGTATACATGCATATATATAATATATACACACATATTCACATAATATTCAAGTATGTATACATATATACACACATATACATACACATATGTATATATACATACACACAGATTGAGAGATTAACCATATGTAGATACACACATGCACATATGCAATAATGAAATCATTTCATAGCATGCCAAAAATATAATAAAAGATATATCCTCTGGGATTAAAAAAAAGTTTAAAAGCAAACAAAAAATAAATGGCAATAACTAATCACATTGAAGTTTGTTTTGGTCTTTTTCTTCCTAAAAAGAATAACCTCAATCTGAACAAAGAAATTCAAAGCAATGGAAAACTCAACAATTAAACTCAAAGTAGACTAGGAGATAAGATATCTGTTTCAAACATCACTGCCAAGGTAATTTATAGGTCAGTGCATTGATAACTTTTGCCAATGATAGAAAAGATGCCAGAGAGCCAGACCCTGGCATTAAAAAAATAAAAATAAAAAAAGTAAAATGATTCTGAAGACTGCATCTCTGAGCTTAAGGTAAATTCTAAACAAAATCTTGGAAATTAGAAAATGACTTTATGTTTCTTTGTTTTTCAATGTAAATGGATTGAGGTTTCTTAAAACAGAAATGAATATTATTATTTGTAATGAGAGCACGAGGAGCAATTTTGATATTTTTGAAAAGGTTTCTAGAGTGATAAATTAGAATGACAGGAATATATGTTGATTTTAGAAAAGTGTTTATATAATTCCACATGACATTCTCTAGACAAAATATAAAAAGGTAGGCTGAGTAACATTTTTAAAGGGCAGTAAATCTTATAATTGTTATTGATTAGGATGAAGGCCTCTGGTAATGTTTTCCAGGGTCATATTCTGTTACATATACATGACATGGATAAAAAGGAAACCAATATTTACTGTGTGCTTAGTTTATGTTATCTCAATTCCACCTCTACAAGGAGCTACAATGTAAAATTGCTACCTTTAAAAACCTACGAGGTAAAATTATTCCTATTCACAGATGTAGAAACTGAGTTTCAAGAAGGTTAAGTAAATTTCCTCATATCTGGAGGCTAGTAATGCAGAACTGGGTGTCAAAATCAAGTCTGCATGAACCTTCTGTTTTGTCTCCCATGAAGACAAAAGGCATGAATATAAAATTTGTTGAAACACAAAGTTGGGAAGGTGTAATAAGACATGGAATGACAGAAGCAAGATCTAGAAAGTTTGGGATCATGAATCAAAAGAAACAGGATAAAATTATCCTAAAATTAATATTAAATCCTACAAGAAACTCGTCCAAATCAGCTGAATTTGGACAAAACGGAAAATCATTTTATCAGTAGATCCAATAATAAATATTATAAAGTTTAAGTGTGAGCTCTGTTACTCAGTAGTATGGTACCATTACTCTATTGATGGATGCATTGCCAAGGAAAAGGAAGAGAATTACACACTGTCTCCTTCAATTGTTATATGACACTGGATGTACTGTTTTCAGTGTTAATCATGGTATCATGTTCTTTGCCATAAACTTGTTGACAAATTGGCAAATATTGACAGGAAGTATGCTATTAGAGCATCTAAAAATATAGGTGCTTTCCCTACTGCATCATATATTATAATTTGCAAACGTTTGTTTCATTTATATACCATTATTATACAGAAAGGGTTTTCTATGATAGCATTATAAAAATTCCCAGAGAATACCGACCCAGTAAGAAATGGAATGTTCACAACTCATAGTATAGCTATATGAAAGAAATAGATCTAAACAACACGTTGGTTTCCAAATTATATTTTCATACCTGGAAAATATCTACTTTATAAATAGCACAAGGTTACAGTTTTCAAAGAGTAGGAAAAAGTTCTTGCATTAATATTTTATGTATATTTTTGTATCCACATTTGTGATTGCCACTAAAATGTGTATTTTTAAAAAATGTGTATTTTCTGAATTTCATTGTGCTTTTACAAGACACATTTTTCTTTGATGTTCATAAATGCTGAAAAGGCTCTCCTAAGGAGAATTTTAAGTGTAAGTAAGGTTTTTGGTCAGTTTAAATTATACAATTCTGAGGCATTATTTAAGGTACATACTGTATTTTTTGTTTGAAATCTGTCAGCATTTTATTTGTATGGCAATTAAATGACTCAACCACTCATGTCTCAAATGCCAGTCTTTGTCAATTGTTATTTTTAACAAAGAAAATTATATACATATATGTGTTATATATGTATATAAATATATAAACTTACAGCAAAAATGTTTAAAAATAGCAAATAGATTGAGTATAGTTAAACCTAATAATTGTATTTTTGTTTCTATGACTCTGAGACAAGATTACTAGACCCTTATTCAAAGTTTCTAAATATAGGAAATAGAACATCGGACCATTCTAAAAAAATGGTTCAGATTTTCTTTTGAAAAAGAAGAGCTATTTTTCCTCTTGATCCCTAATGAAGAAGCTTTATTTGTCAAGGGGTTTGCCTTAGAAAATTGACCCAGTGTCAACTGTAAAGAAAGCACAGAAGATCCTAGGATGATTGACGAACTTATCCAAACACAGGTTTAGTAAAGAGAGGATATTAAGATAAAATGTGAAATGACCTCTCTGAGTCACATTTGTTTTCATAATTTCCTAGCAAACATCCAACTTCACTGCTACCCTCAGCAATCTTTTCTGAAACATTTTTAAGACTTTGATAGACACCAACAGCTGATCTTCAGAAAGTCATCCCCAGAAGAATATGTAAAATGTTACAACTCATTTCAGGGAGTCTGCCTAGCTCTTGATATTATATATCTTTGGCATACAGTTGTGTACCTTTTATCATTGACAGTGAAGAAAATAATGCCATTTGTAACTTCTGAGATATACACACAATGCTATCAACTAGCCAGTTAAGAAAGATAAGAAAAATAAAGAAAATAGAACATTTTTAGGGGTCTGGCAAGTATCCTCTAAATCAAGGTAAAGGTAATAGTTTAGTGGCAGTGTTCACATTTTCCTATGACTGTTAAGATTTAGATGCCTTACAAAATATTAATATTTAGACTTCTATGAAAGGTTCATTTTTCTTCTAACACTTTAGTAGCTGGATACAAAGAAAATATACAACAGCTGTTTATAAATGAAGAAAAAATTTCCATTTTTTATCCGAGTTTCTCATTTATTTGTAGAGAACGCATAAAATAAAAATATCCTAGTGTTGTTTGGGCCACAGCATACTAGTAAATCTTAAGGACTGTGTTTCAGTATGAAAAGGAAGAGCAGGAAGATTTTCTCATTCCTTCTTACCAGCAAAAGTCTAGCCTTCACACACACACCAACACACACACACTCACAAACACACAGAGTCATATATATAAACATGTACTTGAGTTTCTTGAACATATATGAAGCACCTTCCATTTCCTTTTATAATAAATCCCTGTTTTTGCTGTTCATTAAAAAACAAAAAGGATGAAACAAGCTCAGGACATTCTGAAAACCAATGTCTTTAGGACACACTAAGGTGTCCTGAATTACTTTAATGGACACATTATAAAGACACACTCTCCAATCCCTATTAGGAAAAGTTTAGTCAAGTTTGCTTACTATTTGGGTGCATATACCAAAAAAGTATCATTTAGGACATTATTTAGGATAATATTATTTATGCAAGAATTGTACCACCTATTTCCAGATGGTATAACTTATTATCTGAGAGTCACATAGCAAATAGAACACAGAAAGCATAAACTGTGTCAGGAGAAATCATACGAGAAAAAGAGCATTGTCTGGTTATCAGAATATCAGATCTCTCATTCTGGCCTTGCTAGGAAATAGATCTTTGATTCCAGAAAAGTCAATTACTTTCTATGGTCCTTTATAATATACCCATTTAAATTCCAAAAAAAGTATATGATAAATCGCAATAATTTCAATCACATGGATTTTAATACAAAATGTATAAAATCAATTTCCCAAAATTTTCTGCATATACTGAAAATGTCTGTACGAATGAGCTAACTACTATAGGCCTTCCCTAATTTATTCTATTAAATGTGGGTACTTAATGTAACCTGAAAATATTGAGCTTAACTATTCTTTTCTTTTTTTTTGCAAAAGGGAAACTAGAAAAAGACTGCTTCCCCCAGAAAATTTATCAACAATAGGTGCTCAATTAAATGTTTTTAAACAATGAACAATGTCCCCTTTCATATAAATGGTCAGGGGAGAGATATTTTTAAGTCTTTTTTTTTCTTTTTCCATAGCCTCACTTACACAAAAAATATGTTGTAAAGACACCACTTCTATGAGGAGGTATTCATTGTAGATGTACAGAAGTCAATGGAAACCTAAGTTTACACACACAAAAAAACCAGATTATCATTCCACCCAACTGTATATTCCCACAGATGCTTAATAAAAGCTATCTGATGATATAATGAATTATCAATTCTTGAGGAAGTATATACAGTTGATGACTAATTTTCAAAAACCATCATCCAACAAACTAATTTGTTGATTTAAAATTTTTCATATTACCCTTTTGACAACCAGTTGAAATTTAAAAACTAAAAGCATTTAAAAATATAAAGGAAAATAGCATTAGCTATAGACTTATATTCAACTTCAGACGTTAAAATAAATACAAGTGTGTGTTAAGAATAAAATTATGTCAACAGTGTATAAATGAAAACTACCAAGTAATTAATGTTTCTTTTAACATATCCCATCCATTGTTTTCCCTCCAAATGACAACGGTAGCAAAAGAGGAAACAGGAAGACCTGTTTCAGAAACTGAACATACTGATTTAATTGGCTAAGAAGTCCAAATGCTAATACTCCTAATAATTAGCCATTCCTTTTGTGTTTTGGTGACATATATCCTCATACAATGTATATCAAATGGAATTTTTTGATTCACACCTGACATTTCAAAGTTTCCATTTTTGAATTCTCCTAGTCTTAAGTAAGTAGAACATTGTCTCCTTCGTTTGCTAGGCATAACGTTTTCCCCAACATCTAGTGCTCCATGATGCAAAATATCATTTTGTCGATCTTCTGTTCCAGTATTTACTTTAATTTTTTTAATTATAATTGGATTTTCAAATACAATCACAAAAACATCTCCTGTTGAAGGTGGTTTCCCCCAAAAGTACTCGTCAACACTACTGTAAGCCTTGCTTGCTTCATAATTTTCAAACACATTCATGTTGGTGTACAGACTTGCAGGGGGGTTATCAGGAATGTCAAATGACTCCTCTTCAAAATCATCATCCTTTAGCTTATTCTCTGTCCCTTTGTATGATGAATAATAGCCCATGTGCTGAAAGAGAGATGGTTTAAAACGGATCACATTTTTCTGAGCCAACAGACCCCGGAAATGAGTCAATAGCCAATCACAAGGCATTTCTTGATAAAACATTAATAAAAAATGTGCCAAACGTGGGAGATCATGAGAATGATAGAGTTTACCAATGTAGCCAAGCTTAGAGAATTCAAGAGTTACCCAGTAAGTTCCTTCTAGGGATGCAATGACTTTCTTGATGGCAGTTAAGAAATTTTTTGAACATCGAACATCATCTTCAAGCATTACATAATAGTCAGAAGTATTGGCACAAAAATTAAGCAGAAAAGCATAATCTACATTTTGCTTTGAACGAAATTTGACTCTATCTTCTGGATCATTGTAATTTCTTTTAAGGCCATCCAGGATTGGGTAATACTCCTCTGGGGCATGTATAACCATTAATCTTCCTGCAATAATATGGTGCGCAAATTTCTGTGTAATATCCTGGACCATGGCATCACGCCAGGAAGAATTAAAGTCTGCTAGGTGAACCACCACTGAAATTTCCTTCAGTTCTTCGTAACTGGACTGCTCAAAAATTGACTTAATTGTCTCAAGTAAATAGTTTCCTTTTTTTCGCTTTACTGAAGAAAGTCCAATTGTAAGATACCCTGCAAAAAGAATTCAGAAAGAGTACAAATGTGAACTAGAAATACAGAAAAAGAAAAAGAGAGAAAATATTTATTCCTTAGACTTGCTACTTATTATGTATTAAGTAAATATAGTAAATGACTATGCACAGAACATTTTATGATTAAAGTAATAAGCTAAATATATAAAGGCTGTAAGTGCTTGGTACATAATTTATATTTTCTATGAAAAATAAATAGCATCTTAAGCATAATAATGTATGAGTCCTATTACTGTGAACATTTATTGATGAAATTGTAAAACGAAATGGTTTTAAGTGTTCTGCAGCTTAATTATCCTTATATACGCCCACTAGAGAAGGCAAGTTCCTTTTAAAAATAAAGTAAATAAAATGCTTTTTCTCTTTTGCAAAAAGAGAAGAGTATTCACAGTTAAGGCTGACAAACTAGTTTCAAATGATACAAAATAAAAATAAGGATAAGTCTTTCAATCATCTTTAAATTTTTTACAGAACACCTCACATATTTTCAGTTTTTTTTTTTTTTGCTCTCATTATCTTGTACTAGACTTCATAACTGGACTTCACAATTTTATCCTGAAATGCACTTAGTATATTAATTAGAAAGCAAACAATATTATAAGACACATTCAAAAAACTTTAATGCTACATTGTTCCAAGACACAAGCATCACTTAAAAAAATTTTTGAAACACATTTTATAGTAATGTTGCTTGAATAAATTTTTATTCAGACATTTAAAATCTAAAATTAGGAATTAGATATATTTAGAGAATAAAATAAAACCCTGAGAAAAGACAGCTCGCCTCTGAGAAGGGTTAGAAGTCTATTGAAAAATTTTTTAAAGCTCATTCTCATATGAATCAGAATTGAATAACATTTCTAAGCCACTATTTAGAAAACGGGGAAATCTATATACGACAAGATCATTGTTTTAATACAGGCACCTGTATAATGTGGTTTGTATGATACTGAAAAAAGTCCCATTCAAAAAAACAATTCTTACTAGTTCATCAGAGAGGTTGTGATTTACACATTTCATTTAAATACCTTGGCTTACAACTCAGACTTCTATTGAAACACAATATGTTATCTAGTACCGTTAAACTTGAAGCCACCAAACTTCATTAATAATAATAGCCAATGCTTACGAAATACTGTCTACATAAGAGGCAGGAGTTTGGGCATTTTATCTGTAATATGCATCTTAAATGTTCAAAATTGTCTTTTGGGGTAGGTTTGCTATTACCATCATTCTGCTTTACAGATGAGGACACTAGGTCATGGTGAGATGATGTGACTCATGTAAAGTGGTACACTTAGTAGGTGATGTTGTGTCAGGATTCAAACTGTCCCACTCTTTTATCCTCTGTGTTACATTGCTTCTGGTAGAAAGCAGTTGGCATGTGTGCCAATAAACATTGGTAAATTTAGCACGGGAAAGGGAAATCAGTAATGTTCAAGCCAAGGTGGTGTAACAGAGATGAAAAATGAATGGCAGTCTTAGACAATTAGAAAGAAGCCTAAGAACAGTAGACATTTCAAATGGTAGAATGAAAGGAAATGAGATCTAAAGAAATCTAAATTAATTTAACAATTTCCTCAACCTAGTGATAACAAATATGCTCACATAAACAAGTCTTAAAAGAGAGGCCAATTTTTGTGGTCTCCACATAATTTATTAAAATCATGATAGCACTATATTTTATTCTAAGATTCATGGTTTTTGTTTTTGTTTTTTTGAAATGGAGTCTCGCTCTGTCGCCCAGGCTGTAACGTAGTTCCACCTCCCAGGTTCAGGCGACTCTGGTGTTTCGGCCTCCTCAGCCTCCCGAGTAGCTGGAATTACAGGTGTACACGATCATGCCCAGCTAATTTTTGTATTTTTAGTAAAGAAGGGGTTTAACTATGTTGGCCAGGCTGGTCTTGAACTCCTGGCCTCAAGTGATTCACTTTCCTTGGCCTCCCAAAGTGCTGGGATTACAGGCATGAGCCACCTAAACCCAGCCTAAGATTTATATTTTACGCATTGAAACATTTAAAAATCAGGCTGCATACTGCAATCAATAGCGTTATAATTAAAATTGGTAGTGCTTATACTTTCTTAGTGGTATGCTAATTAGATAACGGTACTTTTTGTAAGCTATGGTGTGTTAGAAATGTAGTATGTCATTTCTTGGCTCCAAATATATATATATATTTTTTACCAGATTGTAGTGTGTTCAATAGTTTCCTCCAAAAATTCATGTCTACCTGGAATCTCAGAATGTAACTTTATTAGTAAATTTGATCTTTGCAGCTATAATTAGTTAAGGATCTTGAGATGCAATAATTCTGGATTTAGATGTGGACCCTAAAATCAGTAACTTGTGTCTTTATAAAAGAGGAAAAGACACAGAAAGACAAAGAGAAGGCCACTGATGATGGAGGCAGGAATTGGAGTGATGCTGCAAAGCCAAAGATTACCAGAAGCGAAGCCACCAGAAGCTGAAAGAGGTGAGGATTCTCCCTTAGAATTTTTGGAGGGAGGAAGTGGGGCCCTGCCAGCACCTTGATTTCAACCTCTGGCTTCCAGAACCATGAGAGAATACATTGCTCTTTTTTTAAAGCCAGTCACTTTGTGGTAATTCATTATGGCAGACCTAGGAAACTAAAACACTGAGTTTCATTAATTAAAAAGTTGCAACAAGTCATAAAACCAAACTGTTAGAGGTTAGAAAACGTAGCAATATGAACATAGCAATTTTTAAAAGTTACCTTCTAAATTTTAAAGTAAATTGATTTTTTTCTAGTCACTCTATAACATCCTACAACAAAATCTCAAAAGACTCATGATTAGGCATTTTATTTAATTTTTTTGTTATTAAGGGTACTGGGTCAGTGAGTATAGTAGTTGGCAATTCATGAAGAAACACTGAAGTTTTCTCCAAATAATTTATTATATGAGTAAAGCCCTTAAGCCTTTTTACTATACATGCGAAACAAATTATTATTATTTTAATGCAAAATATTTTTTGTATTCTTTATTTAAATGTTTAAGGATACTTACGCTTTCTTTGTAAAGGTGTGGCAGCTAGGTAGCGATAGGTGACATTTATGGCTCCTGAGAAATTAGACAAATCCTTAAAAGTATGAACATAGCGTTCTGAATTCAGTTGATGTGTGGATGTTTCCCTTATAAGTTGTTTGTCTCCTTCCTAAATGCCAAGAAAGAGGCAAGAAAAATACATAAATAATAGATGGTCATGGATTAAATAAAGTTTCTTTTTTACACAATAAATGTATGACTATAATATATAGTATGCAGGGTTATATAAATCTCAATTACTGACATCATAAGCTATAGCTCATCATCACTCACCTCATTTTTTACCTGGAGGTTCTGCTCCAGTAGCTCTCTTGCCTATTTTACTGTATATACAATTACACTTGTTTTTCTACAGGACACATTAATAATGGCAATCTATTAAAAAAAAGAATTGCTACATGAAAACTCCCACTGCCATTATGCTACTTTTCAAATTTTTGACAATCATTTAGGGATCTCAAAATTGACAGTAACCTATTTTATAGTTTAATCTAAGGCTAGTTCCTACCATATTGCCTGACTTACTCTTCTTCAAGCACTCTCAGATAAAAAGATCACAGTGTCTCCATGATTATGAAACTATAGGAATGATTAGGAAGATGCAGTAGTGGATATAATATTTGCATTTTGGATACTTTATTAAATAAGTCACTTATGTGGCTACTATCTATCTATTGAGAAGAGCTAGTTATGGGTGATATGGCAGTAATTTTTTTCATATGTCCTAAAGTAACCTCAAATAGGACACATTTGCACCAAATTAAGGTAATGTGTAGAGATCCAGGACTAATATTTCTCATGATAGTTTGTGTGTGTGTGTGTGTGTGTGAGAGAGATTCTATTGGATGTAATGCCCAATCCTTTCATATTTTAGATCCACTTTATTTATTTGGTGTTGGATTTTGCATGTCATTAAATCTTCAGGAAGGTTTATAGTCAAGAAAACATATTCATATTCAGATTAAAATATGTCCTTTACCCATTAATTGCCCTTCTTTGATATAAGCTAAATGGTAAATTTTAATTATCTAATCATCATTTGATCAAGCCTTTATTAGTCATACACTATTAGGAAAATGACTGTTTGACTCGTATGTGATTTACTAGAATTGGTAGAATACGTTTGAGAACAACCTAATTAGAAAGAAATGTTTGTCTCTCTCTCTCTCTCTTTTTTTTTTTTTTTTCCAAAATGTGCACTCTACTATGTGGTTTTATTCATTTATTTTAATCAATTTTTTTTTGAGATGGAGTCTGGATCTGTTGCCCAGGCTGGAGTGCAGTGGCATGATCTCGACTCACTGCAGCCTCCGCCTCCTGGGTTCAAGCCATTCTCCTGCCTCAGTCTCCCAAGTAGCTGGGATTACAGGCACACACCACAATGCCCAGCTAATTTTAGTATTTTTTAGTAGAGACTACGTTTCGTCATGTTGGCCAGGCTGGTCTCAATCTCCTGACCTCAAGTGATCCACTCACCTCGGCCTCCCAAAGTGCTGGGATTGTAGGTGTGAGCCAGTGCACCTGGCCTTATGTGGATTTATTTTATTCAGTATAGAAAGTCAAGCTAGGCATGTGCTAGCTATTAAGACTATAGAGAAAGTAAATGGATTAACTAACTTTGGTCCTGCTATTTTTTTTTTCTGTGGTCAAAATGTTAACTAAAGCCTTGTTCTAAAAAATTAGACAAAGCTCAATATAAGTTTTACAATGAAAACATTCAATACTTCGCATCAATCTCAAGTGCCAGTGAAAAAGATGACTAACTGAAACTTTCAAATCTATGGCCAGACGTGACTATTCTTCGAATGAAAACTGAAAGTAGGGATCTTAACTAGAGGCTTCCAATATGGTCCTTACTAAATCAAGATTCATTCTGAATATCTTTTCTGTATATCCAGTTATGTTTATAAATATAAATTGGGTATTTAATAGTGTACTTCTCTATTTTATACTGCCTCTGATAATTTGGACCAAGAAATACTTTAGTCCTTTATAAAGTTCACAATGTGTAAAAGTGTGACTTTGTGTGGCTTTTACACAATGCCGTGGGTAAAAGCCATAAATTTTCAAAGTACTTGAGATTAAACCTTAGATTCTAAATTACTTAGAAATATACTAATTGACTATCCACTGAATTCTGATTATTTTAAGTTCTTTATACATAAATATTTTCATTGGTGTCTACCTGGCAAACCTATAAAACATCATTAAAGTTTAAAATAAACAAATTTAGAACTGCCAAAAAGTAACTAGTGACTCAGTTTAGTATCAATTATTTTAATAGTAATGTAGTGGTGTACATAATTAATAATGCCTGGAAGAAATTTCTATAAAAAGTACAGTACTTACAGCACTAAATTCATTTTACCATTCTGTTCTTAGTTGATGTTACATTCTAAAGTAGGTGCAGGATATTGAATATCTCTTTAAAAATTCTATCCTGAACACATAAAATCTAGAAATTTTGTGTTATAAGATGGAGTGCATTCAGCCTGATTTAAGGACATAACAGAATATAAAAAGAAATGGAACTTATATGAAATCACTTTATTAAATTCTCAAGAACAAGCTTTTTTCACTTTTCAGCATAAATAAATAATGCAACTTTTACCTGAGTCAGCCTTGTTGGCTGCTTTCCAGAGGCATCTACCTGAACAGTCAGGGTCTCCCTGGATACCTTCTTTCTGTAGCTACTATGCTGTAGTATATTTCTCAGTAATAAGACAAGGCTTTATGACAATCATTTTCTGGAAGGGAATGCAATTCAATGAACTAGCTACAGACTAAATATATACCCTTGTGGCTACTTTGAAGATGTTCACAGCCAAGAGGCTAAGTTGATTGGGCATGCAGCGTCTCTTCTACTTAGTTTGCCTTGTAACGGTGTTTGTCTCTTACACTAAGCACAGCTTCCTTTTTCACTTAAAGGCACATATATCTCTAATACATAAGCAAATAAGCTAAACTGCTAATATGCCTAGGGTTTCAGGCCACAAATGGATTTTCTAACAAAAAGAGGAGAATAGAATGTGTTAACTAACTCCAGAGACCTTGCTAGTTCTAACTATCCACCTGATATCTCCAAGTTAGAAGTATTATTTCCCAGTGTTTAAAAAGGAAGACAAAAAAGAAAGATCTACTAATGTCTGTGCTTAGCAAATTGCATATTTTTATTAGCAAATTGTGATAATCGGGAAGAAAGAAGAAAAATGAGTTCAGATAATTTTATGAAAAAATGAAATAAACACAGGTAAAAGATCAAAAGGGAGATGTGTTAAAAAGAAATTGCATTATATTCTTGGAGGAGGCCAGTTTCCCATGGATATTATTCAATTTTAGAAGAATAATTATAATGCACTTTAATATTAATCATTGAAAAAGTTTTCAATTTATAGTCTTGAAGCAAAATTCAGCTAAAATGCAATTTGGTTAAAAAACATCAGTCAGTAAATAGTAAATTGTTAAATAATAAAAATACTATCATCAAATGTAGAACAAGGGATGAGTGCTGGAATTTAGCAATCATTTTAACTCATTTTTTCCAACTTTTGTAAGTATTTTAAAATAATAACTTTTAAAAGCTAAGAAGCAATCTGTTTTCTGCACCTGGACTGATTTGCAAATTTGAGTAGATATATTCCTAATACAATCAGAGAAATTTCATTGAGAAAGTAGCTTTAGTGGAAGAGCTACTTCATTAAATCATACTATCTACATTTGATGGCTAGGACCAATGTTTAGATAGCACTGTAAAAATTTGCAAAACAGGAAAATAGCATTTTAGTTTCTAATTGACATATACTCTACTACTTCTTACTCATTTTACAGTGAATTTAAACAGGTTCTATTTCAAAAGACCCAAGGGCGTTTTGCACATTCAATGGTCCTTTGGGTTTGTTGAAAGTGAAAGATTAAAATTGCACTGGAAACTGCCTTTTAAATTCAATGAGTCATTGAACATAGCAAGCCTCCAACCAATAACATGTGTTTGATTTACAAGATTTTATTTACTTCTACCTGTAGACACAGAATCAAAAATATATTTTTATTATAAAATTGAATCATTAATCAAGAGAATCTCTAGTGAACTTGTGATCTTTCATTATCTTAAGAAAAAAATAGCAAGAACACATGGGCCTTGTTCTGTTGTCCTTATTATATCTCATATAACTAATAGGTTTTAAAAATATTCAAAAAAGCATAACGTTAGTATGTTTCTCCTATTTGCTAAGTTTGCCTAAATGATGCCTACTCAAATCCTGTTTAATCTTTGGTGATTTCAACCATTGTGCATCGAATGTGTAGAGAAACACGAAGGGTCCACAACATCAGAACCGCTATTTGAAGACAAAAAGCCTAGGCAAAGTCAAAATCTAGGATTCTGGCACAATTTCACCATCAAAGAACAGAGCTAAAGGATGCAAGATGTTTTACAGAGGACTTCTTAGGAATATCTGTACCAACCAAAAAATATGGTTGGATCATAGGATATAGCATAGTATCTGGCAAACAATAGTTAATAAATCATCTAAAGTTTTTTTTTTTTTTTTTTTTTGGAAATACTGTGTCTCTTTTAAGACACTAATTTAAACTCTCAGCATTTTTGCATGTGAAAATCACTTTTTAGTTCCTGTTAGTTGTAAAGGTTTTGATTTCTGAAATATGTAAACTGTAATCAGGTTTTGATTTTCTGAAATCTATAAATATTAATAATAACATACAAATTAGGACAGGTATTTTAGGCTCCATTAAGATAGAAAAAGTGAATAGCAATAATGTCTATATTAATCTTATCAGACATGAAATGATGTGACAATAACAATAAGAAAAAAAGTCAAAGCTAGCACATTAATCTTTCATAATTAGTCAGAAAAAGCCCTTTTGCATATTGTCATATTTTCCCTAAAAAAACGTATTCATATGTAATCACCTACCAATATTTGGCATCTCATTCTAACTACAGAATAATTTACACATCAATATCTTTATCTCTTGAGATCTTTTCAGTGGGTATAAATATAAAACAGAGTGGCCATCTAGGTCTATTCAAAATCCAAATAAGATATTACACATTGTAATAAAATATTACTTATACAAATAGCACAATTAAAAAGCATTGTTAATTAGACAATGGAATTTTGAAAATTTCAGTGATAATATAGAAAAGTAGAGGAAGCAAGGAGTAATACTTTCTAAGCAGATTTTGTTCATTCTATACATTTCAAATGGAAAACCCCAAATCTTAATGGTTCCACATAATATTAATTCTGCATAGTGATGATAGCTAACTTATTTGTAATTATATGTACACACTTGGAGCACAAACTAAACAGCATTAAAATATTGGAAAATAATTCAATACAAGTGTAATGTTGATGTATGGTTAATATAAAAAATAGACAATATACATGTTATAATTTTGCTCAAACTAAGTCTTCTCCAATAGCTTGAGACTGAAGTTAGGTTACAGTGGGACTATTTCTTGTTTGACTTATGCCTTATTTTGAAGAAAAGACAATTAACCTCCAAAACTTACCAGAACATAGCTATCTTCAATGTACAAGTTCATAAAAAGGAGAAAAATGACAAGAACTCCCAAGAATGACACTGTAGAACGTTTTCGCAGGCATCTCATTTTATCAAGTATTTCAAAAATATGTTTCATTTGATGAAATTTAAACATTCTCTTCTGTGGAAAAGAGGCACAGAATTACTAGCAGTTGGTTTTGGATGAAAATATTTCTTTATCAGATATATAAAAGTCAGGTCCTTGTAAAATCTTATCTTTCAAATGTTTGAATTAAAATTCTGTTCCCAATTTCAAACATAAGTTTGGCACAGATCATTAATTAATCTGTAAACATAAGATCAATGCAGTGGTTCATATTAATGTGAGTAAATAAAAATTAAAAGCAAGCCTCATAGTTACTGATGAAAAAAAGATGAACTTTGGTCATAACAATGTAAAAAAACAGGCCTCTGATGAGAAACAGTACAAAAGCCCAATAGAAAAACAGTCAAGTCCACTGTCATCAGTGAGGTATAACTGTAAGGTAATATTTACCTCTCCTATTGTAGCATAATGAAAATGAAAAAAAGCAGAATTATGGACCTAATACTAATCTCAGAATAGATGTCAACTGAAAATATTTAACTGGGAATCTGGGTGGAGCAAAGAAAAGTGACAAAGAAGTTAAGGTTGTGGGGTAAATCCAAACATATGTTTGAAAGCTTCTGGGTTACAATTGCTTTGCTTATTTTTCCAATAATTCTTGTTAAATCAGGGCGAATCCTATAGTATTATATTAACATTTCCTTGATATCTACTAATTAGTAGTTTAGCTGTTTGAAATAATTAATGTACTACACAAAGGCAAAATGAGAGTCAGAACGATTTGTGAAAACCTAATTTAAAAAATTTTACTCTTTTCTATTTGTATTATTTTCCAACCAAAAATTCCTTTACATTATTCACCGTTTTATAAAAAAGTATAAACATATCTGAAGTGCTCGACGAACTAGAAAAATCACAATTTGTCTAAAATCAGCACATTGATAACCTGAAAATAGAGCCACTTAGAGTTGTGTAATGAATCTCCTTGGGTTTATCTTTATGAAGAAGTATTTATGTGTAAGGAAGACTTTAGAAAGTGAAAAATGTTTGTTCCCTATAATCTTAGAACTATGCCTAGAACATAGCTGGCAAATCTTCTCTTCAATGAATTAATGCAAGGGAGAATTCATGGGTCCTTATAAATTATAGTAAAAATATTAAAAATTAGAAGAAAGTCTTAATATATGTGAAGAACAAAATAATTCTAAAAAATAAAGAATTATGAAAATGTTATACCTATTACTGTCCATTTTCTTTGATCATATTTTTCTTAAGGATTATTTTTCTTATTAATTTGTAGAAATTGTAAAGATATATATAAATATGCAAACATAGATGCACATAAATGCATATCCTGAGGATTTGGGTGATATATAACATTATTTACCAGTAAATAATGCTTTGGAGGTAAATAATGCTTTGGAGGCAATATCGTAGTTCTGTTATGGGATCTTCAGAGTGTTGCTTTTCTGATCAGAAACCTCTCTGGCTGGTGGCATCCTGCCAAAGTTCTCGTCCTCTATCCAGGAAGAATGAGGTATTCAGACAAGTGGAGGGTGAGCAAGATGAAGAGGAGCTTTATTGAGTGTTAGAACTGCTCAGATGAGACCCGCAGTGGGTAGGTCCTCTCTGTTGACAGGTCGACCTGTCAAGTGTTTAGCACTTAGTAGAGAGGGTAGTTCCTCTCTGTTTCTGGTTGATCCATCCTCTTCTCAGCAGACAAGGTAGCCCTTCTCTGCAGGTGACCACCCCATCATCTCTCCATCCTCTCTGCTCTGGCTGAACCTGGGGCTTTTATGGGCCTCAGAGGGGAGGAAGCACATGTCAACTGATCCATGGACAACCATGGGCGGGTCCAGAAAAGGCACCACAAGTTCCCAGTCTGGTCTGCAGGACTGGCAGTCTGGCCGCCAGGCTTCAGGCCTTTACTGGCCTGAAGGTGGGGCTTCACTGGGGACCCACCCTGTTTCCCCTCCAGAAGTCTGTCTGCCTCCCAGTACTGTCCATAGCCTCCAGGCTGCTCACACCAATGGGCACCTGCAGGTCAGTGACAAGACACCCTCAGCACCCTCCTTGGTTATCCTTTCCACACTCATGGGTGCCCAAAGCCTGGAGGGTGCTGAGATGACAAGTGGCTGGCATGTCAACACTGCCCAGAGCTGACATTACAGGCATGAGTCTGAGATGTTGCACCTTGGGGGAACTCAGTTTCTAGGCATGGTGGCTCATGCCTCAAATCCCAGCTTTTAGGGGGGCAGAGGTAAGAAGATAGCTTGAGCCCAGGAGTATGAGACCTGCCTGGGCAATATAGTGAGACCCCATTCTCCACAAAAAGGAAAAATTTTACTTCACAGTTTCCAGGTGAGATTTCATCAGAGCAGGTCCTGGAAGTTTCCACCATCCTGATGACAATATGGCAGGGGTGGTGACCACCAAGACATCTTCAGAAGTGGCCCTACCTTTTCAAAGAGCAGACAAAGGCACCACCAGCCACATACATTTCTGGCCAGAAAAGCAACACCCCAAAGATCCTGTAACATTTTGGGGGCTCATCCAGGGTCTGTGGAAAGGTAAATAAAAGTGGATCTGCTTTTACTGTCCTTTTTTTGGAGTCTCTAAATTCCACAACAGTCAAAATGAAAGAAAAATACTGGACCTTTGTCAGTCAGTTAAAAGCGACTAGCACAGCTACCAGGACTCAAGACATGGAGAACAGACTTTCTGGGGAGGACATTGTCAATCCTCCATCACCCTCAGGTGTTGAGAATGTTGGCTTTGTTTCAATCCAGTTTCTTTTCATGAATATCTAGCTGTCACATAGGACTGAAAGAAAATCTTGGCGCAACTGAGGGTATCTGGCCAAGGCTACACCTTGTGTTATCCAAAGGCCTCTGGACTAACTCCAGTCTCCGAGTGCCCATTAGGGTGTTGGCACTTGGACCTCAGTTTTTCCTATCATTCTTTCTTTCTTTCTTTTGTGGTTGTCAAGGTTCCCATCTCTTCTTTATATACAATTTTAAATGTTAAAGATGTTGTTGCAAACCAGAGATATTACTGGGTAGAATGTGGAATTGGCTTAGTCATCAAAAGTATAAAATGGAAAGTTAAGAACACCACAGACAAAGCAAACTGTGCATTGGCATCTGCACATAAATTTGTGGCAAACATGTTTTTGCCATTTCCTTTGTTGTCAACTTAGTGTCAAGCACCTTGAAGTATCAAACAGAAACATGGCCTCAGGAAGAAATCTGTTCTGTGAATGTGAGGGCAAATGGTCCAAGGTCCCATATGTGCAGGCCTTCTTTGCCTTGCAGGGCAATTCGGACCTTTGTCAAGATTGTAGGATTAATTAAGCCCTCCTAGTGGACATCTCAGGAGAGGCTGCAAGAGAAAGTCCCAGGGAAATAGGGAAGCAAACCCCAGAGGTGCCTCCAGCAGGGGAATCAACCTCCTTTGCTCTTTCCTATGCGGGTTCTCTCTTAAGCTTGCCCCAGCCTAAAAATCTTTGTTTTAGGCAGGTCCCAGTCTCAACTGCTCCAATAACAGATGCCTGGTGAATATGGCACCATTAAGGTCCAGGTTCCCTTTTCAAATTAAAGGGGGTCTTGGCAAGTTTCCAGATGGTCCTGACAGGTATATAGAGGCTTTCTAGAACTTAAACTAAGTGTTTGAGCTCTCCTGGAAGGATTCATATTACTTTTGAGTCAAACCCTGACCACCACTGAAAAGCAGGGAATCCTGCAAGTGGCAGAGAAGTTTGGAAATGAACTTTATATCTTATACAGGCCCATGGATGGGGAGGAGTTGGAAGAATGGCAGTACCATTGGAGGACCAGTTGGAAGAATGGCAGTACCACTGGGGACCCAAAATGAGCCCCCAGTGATAAAATGAGAGAAAGGAGGAGGAAACACTTTTAGGTTTGCACACTAGAAGGCTTACAAGGGACTGGGTCCAGCCTCTCAATAGAACTGAGCGATCCATGGTAGACCAGGGATTTGATGGGAGTCACACATTTGATGGGAGTTCATCAGGGGGCTGGAGGGGCATTGGTGAAGTGTGATTCTCCATCTCCTGATTTGATTAAGGGGACAGCTGGTTCTAGGGGATGAGTTAATCGCACAGGTGGCCCCTGATGTCAGGAGGGGCTGCAGAAATGGGCTGTGGGACCAGATGGTACTTTGGAGGGCCTGCTGGGAGTGGCCACTTCAGTATTTCGCAGTGGGAACCATGAGGAAATCCAGAAAAGAGAGGGGAGATACAGTAAAAAGACAGAGGCTTCCAGTAACCACCTTGTGGACTCATGGACCCCAGAGTCCCCAAGATGCATTTGTTGATTGCTGCAAATGTGGTAGGAGGGACTGTCTAGACAGCAGGAGGAGGCCAGGTAGTGGGGGCAGGCATCCCTGAGCCTGTGAAGATGGTGGCATGGGGTCCTTTCTGGGTCCCCAAAAGTGCAGACTGCAGAGAAGTCTGGATTCTGCATCTGGGAGGGCAGCTGCAGTGGCTCCTAGGGAAGGCGAGGCTCCTGCCCAAGCAGTGGCATGGGAAGTCCGGGTCAGCCTGCCTGCTGCAGCTGGCATCTTGGCAGCAGTCACTCTTGATGGGCCATTGCTACCATTAGTTCTGTGTGCAATAATGTGAAATAGAATAAAACAACAACAAAACCCCAGGATATAATTCTCAAGAGTTGACAAAGAAATACAGAAGTCCTTAGAGAATAATGATGGTCTTCTAAATTCTAACATCCAAATCCTGCAAATTGTAATCCTCCCAAATCCATTCACAATACAGAAGAGAAATTAACTTTCCATGGTGTATACCCCCAGAGTAACTATGACACAGACAATTAGCACAAACTTTAACTTTCATTTAACTGAGAACATTTACACCCAGGGTCATCAGAATAGGCGGAGAAGCCCAAACCAGAGCAAACAAAACCATAAAAAAGTAGTAGGCCAAACAGTTCCTGAAGCTTATAGAGTGTTGGGGACAGTTTGTGTGTCCATAAGCCAAGTTTGTGTGTCCATCAGCCAGCAGGATAGACCTGGACATTAAAAAGAATACTCAGAGGCCAGTTGTGATGCCTCACGCCTGTAACCTCAAAACTTTGGAAGGCTGAGGCAGGAGGAAAGCTTGAGCCCAGGACATTGAAACCACCATGGGCAACATAGTGAGACCCGGTCTTTACAAAATATAAGAAAACTAGCCAGCTCTGGTGGTGCACACCTGTAGTGCCAGCTACTTGGGTGACTGAGGCAGGAGCATTGCTTGAGCCTGGGAGGTCAAGCCTGCATGCAGTAAGCTATAATTGTGCCACTGCACTACAGCCTAGGCAACAGAGTAACACTCTGTTTCAAAACAAACAACAACAAAAAGAATACTCAGAAGCATATTACCTTAGTATTTGGGCCAATAATCTCTAAGCTTGTCCTAAAGAAAGCTTAACAATAAGCATCAATAGCATCAAATAATTTTACATAACTTAACTCCATACTAGTACAAAGTACAACACTCTTTAAACACATAGGACAATGTCTAGAACTTAAGAACATAAAAATTACAATATCCAGGATCCAGCAAAAATTACCATTTAAATCAAGGACAATATAGTCTATAATTAGTCTGAAACTAATCAGAGAGAAAAAAAATCAAGAAATAATGGAGATGATAGAATTAAAAGAAAAAGGATGTTAAAAAGACTATCATAAACATGTCCCATAGGTGCAAAGTAGAAGAACAATGATAATTTTAAGGACAGAAATGAAATGTTTCAATAAAAACAAAAACAGAATTTCTAGAGATGAAAAATATGTGTGAAATGCAAATACACTGGCTAGTAGATAAGGAATAGCAGGAGAAAAGATGAGCCACTGAAGATACAACAGTAGAAATAATACAAATTAAGCACAGAGAGAGGGACAAACATCCAGCCAAACTGCTGTCTAAATTTTGAGTCACAGGAAAAGTGAGATCAAAAATGTTTTAAGGCATTAAATTTCAGAGTGTTTTCTTTGGCAACATTAGATAACTGATACAGCTACCTACAGGAAACTCATTTTAATGATAAAGACAAAAATGAGTTAATAATAAAGGGAAGGATAGGGATGAATATTAATCAAAGGAAAGCTGGACCAGATATATTAATATCATATAAAGTAAACATTTAGTAATTGATGAATATTAATTTTTTGAAGGAAGCATAAATGTACATGCACTACATAAGAGTTTCAAAATACCTGAAGCAAAACTGACATAAGGGAAAGGAGAAGAAAGGGAATAAATAAAGGAGGAAGAAAGGAAAGAAAGAGAATAAATGAATTCATTAATTTTCTTTTTTTTTTAATTTTTTTATTATTATTTTTAAATTTATTTATTATTATTATACTTTAAGTTGTAGGGTACATGTGCATAACGTGCAGGTTTGTTACATATGTATACTTGTGCCATGTTGGTGTGCTGCACCCATCAACTCGTCATTTACATCAGGTATAACTCCCAATGCAATCCCTCCCCCCTCCCCCCTCCCCATGATAGGCCCCGGTGTGTGATGTTCCCCTTCCTGAGTCCAAGTGATCTCATTGTTCAGTTCCCACCTATGAGTGAGAACATGCGGTGTTTGGTTTTCTGTTCTTGTGATAGTTTGCTGAGAATGATGGTTTCCAGCTGCATCCATGTCCCTACAAAGGACACAAACTCATCCTTTTTTATGGCTGCATAGTATTCCATGGTGTATATGTGCCACATTTTCTTAATCCAATCTGTCACTGATGGACATTTGGGTTGATTCCAAGTCTTTGCTATTGTGAATAGTGCTGCAATAAACATACGTGTGAATGTGTCTTTATAGCAGCATAATTTATAATCCTTTGGGTATATACCCAGTAATGCGATGGCTGGGTCATATGGTACATCTAGTTCTAGATCCTTGAGGAATCACCATACTGTTTTCCATAATGGTTGAACTAGTTTACAATCCCATCAACAGAGTAAAAGCGTTCCTATTTCTCCACATCCTCTCCAGCACCTGTTGTTTCCTGACTTTTTAATGATCGCCATTCTAACTGGTGTGAGATGGTATCTCATTGTGGTTTTGATTTGCATTTCTCTGATGGCCAGTAATGATGAGCATTTTTTCATGTGTCTGTTGGCTGTATGAATGTCTTCTTTTGAGAAATGTCTGTTCATATCCTTTGCCCACCTTTTGATGGAGTTGTTTGTTTTTTTCTTGTAAATGTGTTTGAGTTCTTTGTAGGTTCTGGATATTAGCCCTTTGTCAGATGAGTAGATTGCAAAATTTTTCTCCCATTCTGTAGGTTTCCTGTTCACTCTGATGGTAGTTTCTTTTGCTGTGCAGAAGATCTTTAGTTTAATTAGATCCCATTTGTCAATTTTGGCTTTTGCTGCTGTTGCTTTTGGTGTTTTAGACATGAAGTCTTTGCCCATGCCTATGTCCTGAATGGTACTACCTAGGTTTTCCTCTAGGATTTTTATGGTATTAGGTCTAACATTTAAGTCTCTAATCCATCTTGAATTAATTTTCATATAAGGAGTAAGGAAAGGATCCAGTTTCAGCTTTCTACTTACGGCTAGCCAATTTTCCCAGCACCATATATTAAATAGGGAATCCTTTCCCCATTTCTTGTTTCTCTCAGGTTTGTCAAAGATCAGATGGCTGTAGATGTGTGGTATTATTTCTGAGGACTCTGTTCTGTTCCATTGGTCTAGATCTCTGTTTTGGTACCAGTACCATGCTGTTTTGGTTACTGTAGCCTTGTAGTATAGTTTGAAGTCAGGTAGCGTGATGCCTCCAGCTTTGTTCTTTTGACTTAGGATTGTCTTGGAGATGCGGGCTCTTTTTTGGTTCCATATGAACTTTAAAGCAGTTTTTTCCAATTCTGTGAAGAAACTCATTGGTAGCTTGATGGGGATGGCATTGAATCTATAAATTACCTTGGGCAGTATGGCCATTTTCACGATATTGATTCTTCCTATCCATGAGCATGGTATGTTCTTCCATTTGTTTGTGTCCTCTTTTATTTCAGTGAGCAGTGGTTTGTAGTTCTCCTTGAAGAGGTCCTTTACATCCCTTGTAAGTTGGATTCCTGGGTATTTTATTCTCTTTGAAGCAATTGTGAATGGAAGTTCATTCCTGATTTGGCTGTCTGTTTGTCTGTTACTGGTGTATAAGAATGCTTGTGATTTTTGCACATTAATTTTGTATCCTGAGACTTTGCTGAAGTTGCTTATCAGCTTAAGGAGATTTTGGGCTGAGACAATGGGGTTTTCTAAATATACAATCATGTCATCTGCAAACAGGGACAATTTGACTTCTTCTTTTCCTAACTGAATACCCTTGATTTCTTTCTCTTGCCTGATTGCCCTAGCCAGAACTTCCAACACTATGTTGAATAGGAGTGGTGAGAGAGGGCATTCCTGTCTTGTGCCAGTTTTCAAAGGGAATTTTTCCAGTTTTTGCCCATTCAGTATGATATTGGCTGTGGGTTTGTCATAAATAGCTCTTATTATTTTGAGGTACATTCCATCAATACCGAATTTATTGAGCGTTTTTAGCATGAAGGGCTGTTGAATTTTGTCAAAAGCCTTTTCTGCATCTATTGAGATAATCATGTGGTTCTTGTCTTTGGTTCTGTTTATATGCTGGATTATGTTTATTGATTTGCGAATGTTGAACCAGCCTTGCATCCCAGGGATGAAGCCCACTTGATCATGGTGGATAAGCTTTTTGATGTGTTGCTGAATCCGGTTTGCCAGTATTTTATTGAGGATTTTTGCATCGATGTTCATCAGGGATATTGGTCTAAAATTCTCTTTTTTTGTTGTGTCTCTTCCAGGCTTTGGTATCAGGATGATGTTGGCCTCATAAAATGAGTTAGGGAGGATTCCCTCTTTTTCTATTGATTGGAATAGTTTCAGAAGGAATGGTACCAACTCCTCCTTGTACCTCTGGTAGAATTCAGCTGTGAATCCATCTGGTCCTGGACTTTTTTTGGTTGGTAGGCTATTAATTATTGCCTCAATTTCAGAGCCTGCTATTGGTCTATTCAGGGATTCAACTTCGTCCTGGTTTAGTCTTGGAAGAGTGTAAGTGTCCAGGAAATTATCCATTTCTTCTAGATTTTCCAGTTTATTTGCGTAGAGGTGTTTATAGTATTCTCTGATGGTAGTTTGTATTTCTGTGGGGTCGGTGGTGATATCCCCTTTATCATTTTTTATTGCGTCGATTTGATTCTTCTCTCTTTTCTTCTTTATTAGTCTTGCTAGTGGTCTGTCAATTTTGTTGATCTTTTCAAAAAACCAACTCCTGGATTCATTGATTTTTTGGAGGGTTTTTTGTGTCTCTATCTCCTTCAGTTCTGCTCTGATCTTAGTTATTTCTTGCCTTCTGCTAGCTTTCGAATGTGTTTGCTCTTGCTTCTCTAGTTCTTTTAATTGCAATGTTAGAGTGTCAATTTTAGATCTTTCCTGCTTTCTCTTGTGGGCATTTAGTGCTATAAATTTCCCTCTACACACTGCTTTAAATGTGTCCCAGAGGTTCTGGTATGTTGTATCTTTGTTCTCATTGGTTTCAAAGAACATCTTTATTTCTGCCTTCATTTCGTTATGTGCCCAGTAGTCATTCAGGAGCAGGTTGTTCAGTTTCCATGTAGTTGAGCAGTTTTGATTGAGTTTCTTAGTCCTGAGTTCTAGTTTGATTGCACTGTGGTCTGAGAGACAGTTTGTTATAATTTCTGTTCTTGTACATTTGCTGAGGAGTGCTTTACTTCCAATTATGTGGTCAATTTTGAAGTAAGTATGATGTGGTGCTGAGAAGAATGTATATTCTGTTGATTTGGGGTGGAGAGTTCTATAGATGTCTATTAGGTCTGCTTGGTGCAGAGTTGAGTTCAATTCCTGGATATCCTTGTTAACTTTCTGTCTCGTTGATCTGTCTAATGTTGACAGTGGAGTGTTGAAGTCTCCCATTATTATTGTATGGGAGTCTAAGTCTCTTTGTAAGTCTCTAAGGACTTGCTTGATGAATCTGGGTGCTCCTGTATTGGGTGCATATATATTTAGGATAGTTAGCTCTTCCTGTTGAATTCATCCTTTTACCATTATGTAATGGCCTTCTTTGTCTCTTTTGATCTTTGATGATTTAAAGTCTGTTTTATCAGAGACTAGTATTGCAACCCCCGCTTTTTTTTTGTTCTCCATTTGCTTGGTAAATCTTCCTCCATCCCTTTATTTTGAGCCTATGTATGTCTCTGCATGTGAGATGGGTCTCCTGAATACAGTAGACTGATGGGTCTTGACTCTTTATCCAGTTTGCCAGTCTGTGTCTTTTAATTGGAGCATTTAGTCCATTTACATTTAAGGTTAAGATTGTTATGTGTGAACTTGATCCTGCCATTATGATATTAACTGGTTATTTTGCTCATTAGTTGATGCAGTTTCTTCCTAGCCTCGATGGTCTTTACATTTTGGCATGTTTTTGCAATGGCTGGTATCGGTTGTTCCTTTCCATGTTGAGTGCTTCCTTCAGGGTCTCTTGTAAGGCAGGCCTAGTGGTGACAAAATCTCTAAGCATTTGCTTATCTGTAAAGGATTTTATTTCTCCTTCACTTATGAAACTTAGTTTGGCTGGATATGAAATTCTGGGTTTAAAATTCTTTTCTTTAAGAATGTTGAATATTGGCCCCCACTCTCTTCTGGCTTGGAGAGTTTCTGCTGAGAGATCTGCTGTTAGTCTGATGGGCTTCCCTTTGTGGGTAACCCGACCTTTCTCTCTGGCTGCCCTTAAGATTTTTTCCTTCATTTCAACTTTGGTGAATCTGGCAATTATGTGTCTTGGAGTTGCTCTTCTCGAGGAGTATCTTTGTGGCGTTCTCTGTATTTCCTGGATTTGAATGTTGGCCTGCCCTACTAGGTTGGGGAAGTTCTCCTGGATGATATGCTGAAGAGTGTTTTCCAACTTTGTTCCATTTTCCCCCTCACTTTCAGGCACCCCAATCAGACGTAGATTTGGTCTTTTTACATAATCCCATACTTCTTGCAGGCTTTGTTCATTTCTTTTTCTTCTTTGTTCTTTTGGTTTTTCTTCTCGCTTCATTTCATTCATTTGATCCTCAATCTCTGATACTCTTTCTTCCAGTTGATCGAGACGGTTACTGAAACTTGTGCATTTGTCACGTATTTCTCGTGTCATGGTTTTCATCTCTTTCATTTCGTTTATGACCTTCTCTGCATTAATCACTCTAGCCATCAATTCTTCCACTTTTTTTTCAAGATTTTTAGTTTCTTTACGCTGGGTACGTAATTCCTCCTTTAGCTCTGAGAAATTTGATGGACTGAAGCCTTCTTCTCTCATCTCATCAAAGTCATTCTCCGTCCAGCTTTGATCCGTTGCTGGCAATGAGCTGCGCTCCTTTGCCGGGGGAGATGCGCTCTTATTTTTTGAATTTCCAGCTTTTCTGCCCTGCCTTTTCCCCATCTTTGTGGTTTTATCTGCCTCTGCTCTTTGATGATGGTGATGTACTGATGGGGTTTTGGTGTAGGTGTCCTTCCTGTTTGATAGTTTTCCTTCTAACAGTCAGGACCCTCAGCTGTAGGTCTGTTGGAGATTGCTTGAGGTCCACTCCAGACCCTGTTTGCCTGGGTATCAGCAGCAGAGGCTGCAGAAGATAGAATATTTCTGAACAGCGAGTGTACCTGTCTGATTCTTGCTTTGGAAGCTTCCTCTCAGGGGTGTACTCCACCTTGTGAGGTGTGGGGTGTCAGACTGCCCCTAGTGGGGGATGTCTCCCAGTTAGGCTACTCAGGGGTCAGGGACCCACTTGAGCAGGGAGTCTGTCCCTTCTCAGATCTCAACCTCCGTGTTGGGAGATCCACTGCTCTCTTCAAAGCTGTCAGACAGAGTCGTTTGCGTCTGCAGAGGCTTCTGCTGTGTTTGTTATTGTTTACTGTGCCCTGTCCCCAGAGGTGGAGTCTACAGAGACAGGCAGGTTTCCTTGAGCTGCTGTGAGCTCCACCCAGTTCGAGCTTCCCAGCAGCTTTGTTTACCTACTTAAGCCTCAGCAATGGCGGGCGCCCCTCCGCCAGCCTTGCTGCTGCCTTGCCGGTAGATCACAGACTGCTGTGCTAGCAATGAGGGAGGCACCGTGGGCGTGGGACCCTCCCGGCCAGGTGTGGGATATGATCTCCTGGTGTGCCTGTTTCCTTAAAGTGCAGTATTGGGGTGGGAGTTACCTGATTTTCCAGGTGTTGTGTGTCTCAGTTCCCCTGGCTAGGAAAAGGGATTCCCTTCCCCCTTGCGCTTCCCAGGTGAGGCAATGCCTCGCCCTGCTTCAGCTCTCGCTGGTCGGGCTGCAGCAGCTGACCAGCACCGATCGTCCGGCACTCCCCAGTGAGATGAACCCAGTACCTCAGTTGAAAATGCAGAAATCACCAGTCTTCTGTGTCGCTTGCGCTGGGAGTTGGAGACTGGAGCTGTTCCTATTCGGCCATCTTGCTCCGCCCCCCCCATTCATTTTCAATAAATGAATATTGAAGTCCTCTATTTCAATATTCATCCCTCAGTAATTGACTGAATATGCAAATACAAAACCAGTAAATATCAAAGATATTTAAAACACTATCAAATAAATTAATCTACTTGGGATTTATGAAACACTCCACCAAACAATAGCAGTCTATAAATCTGTTTTCATGCTGCTGATAAAGATATACACAAGAGAGTGCAATTTACAAAAGAAAGAGGTTTAATGGACTTACAGTTCCACATGGCTGGGAGGCCTCACAATCATGGTGAAAGGCCAGAAGGAGCAAGTCACATATTACATGGATGGCAAAGAGAGAGATTTTGCAGGGGAACTCCTCTTTATAAAATCATCAGATATTGTGAGACTTATTCACTATTATGAGAACCGCACAAGAAAGACCTGCCCTCGTGATTCAATTACCTTCCCCTTGGCCCTTGCCTTGATATGCAGGAATTGTGGGAGTTACAATTCAAGATGAGATTTGGGTGGGGAACCAGCCAAACCATATCATTCCACCTCCTAAATCTCATGTCCTCACATTCCAAAAAAGCTTGCCTTCCCAACAGTCCCTCAAAGTATAAACTCATTTCAGCTTTACCTCAAAAGTCCATGAAAGTCTCGTTCTGAGACAAGGCAAGTACTTTCAGCCTATGAGACTGTAAAATCAAACCAAGTTAATTACTGCCTAGATACAATGGAGGTACAGGCATTGGGTAAATACAGCCATTCCAAATGGAAGAAATTGGCCAAAACAAAGGGGGCACAGGCCCTATGCATGTCCAAAATCCAGCAAGACAGTCAAATCTTAAGGCTCTGAAATTATCTCCTTTGACTCAAGGTCTCACATCCAGGTCATGCTGATGCAAAAGGTTGGTTCTCATGGTCTTGGGTGGTCTTGGGTAGCTCTGCCCCAAAGGCTTTGCAAGGTACAGCCTCCCTCCTGGCTGCCATCATGGGTTGGCATAAAGTGTCTGTGGCTTTTCCAGGTGCACAGTGCAAGCTCTCAGTGGATCTACCATTCTGGGGTCTGGAGGATCGTGGCCCTCTTCTCACAGCACCACTACATGGTGCCCCAGTAAGGACTCAGTGTGTGGGCTCTGACCCCACATTTCACTTCTGCACTGCCCTAGTGGAGGTTCTCTATGAGGGCCCCACCCCTGCAGCAAACTTCTGCCTGGACATCCAGGCGTTTCCATACATCCTCTGAAATCTGTGCAGAGGTTCCCAAACCCCGATTCTTTACTACTGTGCACTGTCAGGCTCAATACCACATGGAAGCTGCCAAGGCTTGGGGCTTGCACCCTCTGAAGCCATGGCCCAAACTCTATGTTGGTCCCTTTCAGCCATGGCTGGAGCAACAGGGATTCAGGGCACCTAGTTCCTAGACTGCACACAGCACTGGGAATCTGTGTTTCACCTATGAAACCATGTTTTTCCTCCTGGGCCTCCAGGCCTGTGATGGAAGGGGCTGCCATGAAGACCTCTGACTTGACCTGGAGACATTTTCCCCATTGTCTTGGGGATTAAATTCGGCTCCTCATTACTTATGCAAATTTCTGCAGCCAGCTTGAATTTCTCTCTAGAAAATGGGATTTTGTTTCCTATCGCATTGTCAGGCTGCAAATTTTCTGAACTTTTATGCTTTGCTTCCCTTATAAAACTGAATGCCTTTAACAGCACACAAGTCACCTCTTGAATGCCTTGCTGCTTAGAAATTTCTTCTACTAGATACACTAAATCATCTCTCTTAAGTTCAAAGTTCCATTAATCTCTAGAGAAGGGACAAAATACTGCTGGTCTCTTTCCTAAAACATAACAAGAGTCACTTTTGCTCCAGTTCCCAACAAGTTCTTCTTTTCAAATGCACATAGAAAATTTATACACACACATACACACACACACACAATGGAACACTATTTAGCCATAAAATAGAAGGAAATCCTGTCATTTGCAGCAACATGGATGAATCCTGTCATTTGCAGCAACACGGATGAATGCACGGAGTGCATTATGTTAAGTGAAATAAGCCAGGCACACAAAAACAAAGACTGCATGATCTAACTTATTTCTGAAATCTAAAAAAGTTGAACTCGTAAAAGCAGAAAGTAGAATAGTGATTACCAGAGGCTGGGAGGGGAGATGGAAGCTGGGTTGGTAAGAGGCACAGTTAGAATTAGACAGTAAGTGTAAGTTATTGCAGTCTATTACACATTAGGGTGACTATGGCTAATAACAATGCAGTGTATATATCAAGATATCCTGAAGCGAAGATTTAGAATGTTATCATCAAAAAAATTGTTTAAGGTGACAGATATGCTAATTACCTTAATGTGATCATTGTACAAGGTATACACAATCATTGAAATATCACACTGTACCACAGAAATATGTAAAATTGTGTCAATTATAAATACAAATAATTGTAAAAGAAATTAGAAAAAAAAGGGCAAACTATCTCCAAAGTAAGCTATAGAAGAGCAAATTAGGCAAAAAGTAAACAGACAAAAATGACAAAAGTAAAAGTAAAAATCAATGAATAACAAAAAAATAGAAACAAATGCTGGTCCTTCAAAAAGATCAATAAAATATATATTCCTCTAGCCATATTGATCAAGAAAAAAGAAAAGACATTATTAATATCATGAATGAGACACGTGTCATATCACTAAAGATTCTACAGGATAATTGTATATTTTGAAAAAATATGCTAATAAGTTTGACAACTTAAATGAAATGGATAAATTCCTTGCAACACAGAATAATTATTTATGTATTAATAAAATAGAATAAGCAGTTAAAACATCCCTCTCAAAACACTCCATGTCTGTATGGCTTCACTAGTGAATTCTACCAAATATTTTAAGGAAAAAGTACACCTACTCTACACGAGCTACTCCAGAAAATAGAAGAGAAGTAAATAATTTGTATTGTCTAGATCTAATAAAGCATTTTTATTAAATTTTATTTGATAATATTTTAAGAAATTTTATGAATAGTAGGAGTAAAAATGAGTATGTTGAAAACAACTTTATTAGGAATATTGTTAAGCATCTAAACATAGCTAAACAAGATTTTCTTTCTAATTTTTCCAATTTTAAAAGTATATGCCTACCAAATCTACAATGCCTCAACTGATCCCCAATCATCATGCCAGAACCTGCAACATATCCTTCTTGTAAGCTGTGATTTCATATTTCTAATATATTTCTAACAGGCTCATGCTTATCACTACTTTGGATTCTTGCGTTTGCACCATGAAGACACTATACCCTTGGGAATTTCAATGGCTCATAATTTTGTTGAAGAGAGGACAATTTGCTTATCCTGTCAAATCAGTTTAGCCAGAATCCCCTATCTTCCATATCCGATCCCTCAATATCTGATCAAATTTCTCACCCACCACTATCCCCCAGGTAATATATGATCTCCCTGCCCTGCCATCAGTAAAAATCCTTTTAAGTCAGTTTAGCAAAAAATTATCTATCTTCTTAATGATTTTCAATCCACTACCTTGCATTCTTCTCCTTGGCTATAAATTCCAATTTGTCTTTGTTGTATTCAGCATTGAGAACAATCTCTTTCTCCTACTTCAATACCTCATGGCAGTAGACCCTTGAAATCCCTTGAATAAAGTCTAAACTGCCATCTTTAACAAGTGTTATTATTTTTCCTTTAACAGTTTTTGTTGCTCTGACTTGTATAGGATCAAATTCATTATTGGATTCCCAATCTTCTGACCCAGAATCCCAAGCACCTACCTTTGAAGCTATTGTCTTCACTTCTGGTTGATTGATGGATGAGCCCTTGGTGATTTAGACTCCTGAGCCAGTGCTCCAAATGATAGTCTGTTGAAGTACAGTTAAGGCAGAGAGAGTCTCAGTAAACTATACAAAGGCTGAGTTAGTCCTGTTTCTTTTTTTTAGAAGTTGGTTTAGTCACAGGTTTCTTTGTTAGGAAAGTACTGGCTGGATTGTAAGTCTTACTTCCTGTTTCTGTCTTTGAGTGGGAATTTACTTCTTGAATCCCTGAGCTGAAATATTTTCCTTGATTATTTGTGAGGCCACTCTGTTCTATTTGACCCTATTTCTCCCATGGTAACTTTTTAGTCAACAGAAACCCCCTTCTTAAACCCTTACTGATCGTATACTCCACTTCCTTACTTGTGGTCATGGTTTTGCTAAGGATAATTTGAGACTTCAGGATCTCTTTGGGAAACTGAAGATTTTCCCGAAGTGAGTCTTCTGAGATCTCTTCCTTCCCATTGTTTCTGCTCCCCATTCATCCTTTTACTACCTTCAATCTACCCTTCAACTTTCTTGAATCTTTTGACACGTGCCTCTTCAGACCTCTTCCCTCTGCCTACCTGTCCTCCCAGACGTTTTTCCTTCCTGCTTCAGCCATTCAATCACTTGAACTTTAGGTCTCCTATTTCCATCATAACTTTCAAGGGACTCTAGGACCCCAAAAGCAATTGTCTGAGGTTGAAAAAGGGGGAAAAAAAGACTGATTGAAAAATAGTTTGGATATTTTATCCAGATGAGGCTTTGAAGACATCCAGATAGGTGCTTGATGTTCTTTCAGTCTCTTGCCTAAAATGTAGTCACAGCCTCCATAATATTGCATATATGGGCAAAAGAAAATCTTAAATGTGTCTTCTCCACAAATATTGGCTAAAAGCTTTAGCCTTCCTATTGAGAAGGTAACCTTAACTTGTTGCATCTGTCAGAAACGCAATGGATAAAACTATAAAGTAGAGGACATAAGAGAGTATTACTGTGTTGTCTAACTCCTGGCTAAAGTTTTAGAATAAAACCTTTACGATCTCTTATAATATATGTATACATTACATTATATATATGCAATATATATTCATATATAATACCTATATGTATAGAATATATATATATCCCATTCTCTGTATATATAGAATATATGTATATCCCATTCTGTAAATCTAGAGAATATATATTATATATATGTATATGCAGTATACATGATAATATATATCATAATATACATGAGATTTCTCTGTGGATGGTATTATCAAATTACTTAGTACTTTCTTTTTGTTTTTTAGAGACAGATTCTCACTCTGTCACTCAGACTAGAGTGCAGTGGTGCAATCACAACTCACTGTAGACTCAGATTCCTGCATTCAAGGGATACTCCTGCCTCAGTGTCCCAAGTAGCTGGGACTACAGGCATGTGCAACCATGTCCAGTTAATTTTCAAATTTTTTTCTAGAGGTGGGGTCTCACCATGCTGTCCAGGCAGGTCTAGAAGTCCTGGGCTCAAGCAATCCTCCTACCTTTGTCTCCCAAAGTGTCAGGATTACAGGTATGAGCCACCACACCTGGCCTAAAATTTCTTAAGTTCTATTCCAATTTTCAGAGATAAATTTGTGCTTATATAAGGCAAATATTTCTAAAACTCTCAGAAACTAATTCAAATACTTTTCGAATTCACATGAAATGGATGTATATTTGACAATTAATACTAGCTTCATATTGTTTGTTTCATAAAAACAACTACATTTTCTGGTATATCAGCATTCAGTATAATATGAACATACATTTTTATTCTACTTGGGCTTACTAGTTGAATCAGGTAATATGTCTTCTAGATATTTAGGAATATAAACAATTATCAGTTTGACCTTAGAATAAGTATACAAGTAAAGGTACAGTAAAGAAGAGTTGTTTGATGCCCATTACTTCATATTTCTCAAGACAGCCATAAAACCCAAAACTGCGTGTTTAACTTCGTTGGTTTTTGCTTTTGTGATGCTTGCCTACCATGATGATGTTAACTGTAAAAACAGTTAACAAGGAAGTAAGTTGAGATTGTGGCTAGCTTTGCCTTGTATTACAATATCGTTGCCAAAAACAGTTTCCAAATTATTTTTGTTAACTTGAAGCTTTAAAGTTTTTCTAAGCTGTATTAAGTAATAAATATTCATTAAATATCTAGGTCATTTCTAAGTAATATGAACTACTGAAACACTAATTGTTAAGCATTAGGTTTAATTTTATAGATTTTTTGGCATTTTATTTTAAAAATGAGACTAAAGATATTTGGACCTGTTAATAAACATGTTATTTTGTCACATAAAAATTGTGCTATGAGGAAGCATGAACCTATAAGAAATTTTGAGATGATATATTCATAAAATTTGCTAGTCTGCTACATAATGCAAGACAGACAATTTACAGTCATCTTCTTCCCAGTTTTCTCAGTCAAAAGAAATATTACTAATGGTCAAAAGCGATCATCAATATATGTAATTAAAACTACTAGAAATAACAACCATGAAGAGAAACATCTTTGTATGTAGAGTATGCAAGGAAAATACGATATGTTTTCAAGAAAAATAATTCGATGTATGAAGAATGTATTTTTTGTCAAGGGAACAGGAGGGTAATTTTGTCCTAAAATAAAATGATTAGTTGTGCCAGAATCAGAAAAAAAAGAGAGAGAAGGACAAAAGCTAAACAGATATAGAAAGTTGTAAAAAGTTCATGGAAGAAAGAATTTTATATGTTTAAGCTGGTAAGATTGAACAGATTTATTTACAAAGTTTTGTAAAAGAAGAAGAAGAAGAAGCAGAAGGAGGAGGAGGAGGAAAAGGAGAAGGAGAAGAAGAAAAAGAAGAGAGCCCAATGCTATAATAATGCAAAACTAGATTTTTTTTTCTGTTGAAAATGCCCGTTTTCTTGGATTACAGTACAAGGTCTTTTTGTTTGTTTTACCTTTTAAGTAATCTTCCTAGGAAGCCAAGATTTTGTGTCTTATCAAGTTAGTTTTCTGTGTTTATGTTAACCTTTACCATTGGCCTTGATTATTTAAGAGAACTGAGAGCTTGCAATTTAAAAGCACTAAAACATTTTACCTGTTTTACAGTGTTGCCTTTTCAAAACAAATCTTAAGCAAAATCTTGTTCTCGAACTGATCTTGAAATTTCTCGAAGGGACCCTGAATAATTTCAAAAAAATTGTTCTTTCACCTTGTAAAGAGAAATGCTAAAAATAGTTTGGTTTATTTAATTGATACACTGCATTGCATGAAAAAACACTTTCAAATAAGATACTTTAACTTTCCCTAAATTATATTTTTTTATGGGCAAACATTAGGCATTTTAGAAAATACATAAAATTCCTAGAAATTTGTCAATGTCCCTTCTGTCCACAATATATCTTGGTATAATACCATCAGGGGTGGCTCTAATTTTTATTTAAAATATTATATGCCTCAAAAATAGCCAAATTATCTTGTCCTTTGGGTTATTTTTATATTGAACTCTCATTACATGTTATTTTCCATTTTAAATTTTTTGTCATTGACTCATATTCTGATTCTTCTCCAAAAATATTTGCAATCAGCTACAAGTCATAATGCTTCATGATGGTGTTGATTAATTTAGAGACCATAGTATAGTACTGAATTAAGGATTTTCAGAACTAGAGTAGAGAAGGAAATGGGTTTATGAAATTCCTAACCCAAGAGCAAGGAGAACAAAAATTATTTGTTCTGATGGATGATAATGAACTGAAGAAAAGTGATTATGGTTTTGTTTGAAAGTTTGTTGGTTCTTTAATGCTCTACTTTCTGGATATAAGCACTCTTTTCATTTTTCTCATATTTATGGAACCACAGAACAAGCCCAATCTGGTTCAACTTTGAATAATAAAATGGTGAGTTATTTTTCAGTTGCCATGGATTCTGGGTTGCAATTATGTAAACTGCTTATGTTCAGATAAACCACGTGTAACTGTAGTTAGAAACTAAATTCTAGGATCACAAATCAGGGACTGAATTAAGAAGGGGATATCTCATGACATAATCCAATCAGATCAAGTCCTGACACCACCCCATGGCACAATCCAGTCGGATCATGCCTCATGGCATCATCTCATTGTAAGATGCAATCAGCTCACACCTTGTTACCCTCTGCCTATAAAACCTGCCCCAGTCCCCAGTCTTCAGAGGCAGATTTGATCACTGCCTTATGTCTCCTTGCCAATTAACTCACAATAAAACCTTTATTTTCTCAAAGACTTGTGCCACATTGGGCAGAGAAGCCATTGCTTACTCAGCAACATTTACACTTGTAAAAATCAGTAGATTATACTTTTGTAAATATAATATTTTCTCCTCGATCCTTCTAGAATTTGTAAACTATTGAATATTCTTATTTTCCTGGCAATACAGTTATTTACCTGAATTTAATAAGAATCTGTTATCTTTGTAACAGAACACAATTGGAAACATTGGTTATATTTATAATGCTTTGACTTCAATGTCATATTTGAGAATGATGTGTATAGAATCCAAGTTATGGAATTTAAGTTAGTTTTATAGAACCAATTTTTACAAAGCTATCTTAAAAAAGCTGGCCCAATAATAATTGGCTTCTAGGGTTCCTAGCCATACAGATGAGTAAAGAAGATCACTTCCTAGCAGGCCCAGGGAAGATGGGCTATCTTGGGAACCTCAAGAAGAGAGGAATTCATTCAAATCTATAAGTACCAGAAGTGAAGTCTGATGGCCAGTTCTTATTAGCTTCAAGAGGTTTTTGAAATTATAACCTGAGATTCCTTATGAAAAGTTCCAGCAAAGAAAACTCAAAAAGACCTATGTGGTCAGTTACCATTCTTCCTTTCCTTATGTAAATAATCAGGTCAAATCTAATGAGACCAGATTTATTTTGTCTTTTAAAATAGAATAACCTCACTTTAGTTATCTTTGATAAAAAATGAGCGTGACTAGAGAGATGCATTTTATGTTTCAGTGGAAAAATACAGTGCACTCTTGTGAGTTCTCGATTATTCTAGCTTTTTTCCAGTATCCATCTACAACTTCCAATTTTCTCTCACCCTCCTGACTTGGAGTCAATGAGATGTAAAACTGTCCTTTTTTCAAAACTTTGCAAGCTGAAGCTCGACTATGTGATATAAACTTCATGGAAATCACTGTAACAGATTATGAATAGACAGCCTTTTTGCTTGTTGCTGTGTGGGCCATGCAGAATGTTCATGGAAACACTTCATGCTATCACTGAAAACATTCAACCTGCAAACCCAGAAACTTTGTCAGTTTGCCACTGCCATCCCCACTTCACTACCTAAAGATGCTTCAAACTCAAATCAAGATGTCTTCTTGAATGGCGGCCCTGTGGAATCAGAAACTGGATTTCTAACCATTAATTTTTAAAAAAATTTTCACAGAAATTCCCCGCATTAAATTCCTGACTGCTAACCCATACAGCAAACATACTATACTACCATCTCCCAACAGGTGCTTCAGCTTGTCCTCAATGAGCAAAAGATAACTCAAAAAGAAATGGACTTGTTTTGTTCAATGGAAAAAACAATATTTCTTTTCTTGAACAAGAGGAGGGACTGACAAAGAATCTTTTCTTGACCAAACTTTAATCAGTCTCCTCTGAGCCGAACTAGGCCCCATGTTGGGCATATCCTCCAAGAGCCTAGTTTTAGCACTTACCCTGTAGAGTCAGCTTAGCCAAAATCCCTTGCTCTCCACATTTCATCCCTCTCAATATCTGATCAAATTTTTTATCCACCACCATCCCTCAAGTAATGACTGATAAATCTATCTTGCATTAAGCAAGAAACTTGCTGGGTCATTCTTGCAAATAATTACTCTACTCTCTTAGTGATTTTTCCATCCACTGACTCACATCCTACTCCTTGGCTATAACCTTCTACTTTTTGTATTCAGAGTTTAGCCCAATCTATCTCCCCTACTACAAAACCCATTGCATTAGTCCCCATGAAGCTACTTGAATAAAGTCTACTTTATGTTTAATAAGGGTCATCATGAATAATTTTCTTTCTTTAACAGCATCTAAGAATCTGATCCATCTAATAATTGTGAATTATATAATTCTCTAATAATTATGACTCACATAAAGAGTATCTTCCTCTATTTATATTTTTCTCTTTATCATTATCATAGGAAAATTAAAAATTCTGCATTTTCAACTGTGTTCAATGAATGGTTGAATACACAGATTAAAGGATAATGTCTTTAGAATTTTACTTACCTACTTGAAAGACTGCAGTACTTTGGGCAGCACAATACCAATAGTGAAGAATACTATCCTGAAATGGTTCATTATTTCAATACCGCACCTTCTACTTAGATGAGTCCATCATTCTTCCATTTTCTAATTATTTCAATCTGTGCTTTAGCATGGTTAGAATAATTTATGTGTGATGAAATACTCTCTATTAACATGAAATAGTAAAATATTTCAAGATATACAAAATATAAGATCACCATGATCTGGTAGTATATCATAAGATTTACCAAAAGGTCTAATGGGCTTATATGCTAATTATAATTTATAATGAATGTGCCATTTAAACAAGAATAAGTATTCTCATTTTTGGTCTGGTAGAATTCCAGTGAAGTATAAATATCATCATACATCAAACTTTAAAACAAAAAATGTGTTTAAACAAACAGACGAAAAAATCAATAAAAACAAAAAACTAATTGGTTTCAACAGACTCTGATGATTTATCAAAGGTGAACAGTATTTTTTGATGAGCAGCCATTTTTAATGTTGATGATAAAGTCAAGTTCATTAACTTTTTTGGTATCGCTTTTGTGTATTCTAACCATTGCTTAATTAGTATAATGGAAATATTCTCATATGCTTTCTTCCAGGGGCTTTAGTTTTTAGGGTAGGTATAATAACCATCTTAAATTAAGTGTATGGTGTGAAGAAGAGGATGAAGTCCCTTTTCTACCCTATTTATTCAGTCATATTGGGTGCCTTTGTTGAAAATCAATTGTGTATATATGTGTGGTTATATATTTGAAGTCTCTATTCGGTATATGTCTCTATTTTTCCTTATATCAGTATCATACTCTCTGGATTACTATCTGAAATATGATGATGTCAGTAATTTGCATTATTATGGAAGTTTTATCATCAATTGTCAATTTTGACAAAAACAAACCAGAATTTTAATTAAAAATTTGTTGGGTCTGTAAATTATACAATCCACTTACCAATTTCTACCAAAAAATTATTTAGAATTTGAGAATTTGCTGGATGCACAAATAAATTATTTGAATCTAAAAATATATTTTTCCCAACATGGTATTTATTTATATTTATTCAAGTCATCTTTAATTTGAGCAATGGTTTTATTTTTTCAGTGATTCTGACATCTTTCATGGCTTGTAAAATTTATTCCTAATAATTTTGTCTTTTTTCTATTATTACAAGTGATTTTTGCACATATGTTTCCTGCTACTACATAGAAATACAATTTATTTTTGTATATTGATGCCTTGGATCCTGTGACCTTGTTAAATTTAACCATCATGATATTGACAAGCAATAAACAGATTTAATACTTCTTTTCCAATCTCTAAGATTTTAACATTTTGTTGCTGTTATTGCTGCCTTATTTCCATGGCAATACGTAAATGGGCTTCCAGTCACATGTTAAATAGAAGTTATTAAAACAAACTTCTGTGCTTTGTTATGATGTTAGGAAGAAAGCATTAAGTATTTCAGTATAAGGTAAGAAGACAGCGGTAGTTTTCTTACAGATGCACCTTATCACACTGAGGACATTTCCTTCTATTCCTGGATTGATGAAGTTTGATATTGAGAATAACTGTGGGATGAATTTTGTCAAATATTTTTTCTCCATCTGTTGAATTTAGGGAGCTTTTTCTTCTCCTTTATTGTGCTATATGATGGATTATACTTGCTGGTTTTGTAATTTAAACCAAATAGAAGTATACATTAAGTAATTACATAATTATTTTTATATACTGTTGATTTGCTAAGATTCTCTTTCTGCGTTTATGTTCTTCAGAAATATTGATACGTAATTTTCTTTTTTATTTTCCAAAATCTTTGTCAGCTTTTGCTATTGGAGTGCCAATCTCAGAGAAACCTTCAGTCTAGGGCTAATTTTGCCTTATAGCCAAGGCAGACCCTTCTGAGTACTCTAATGACCCGCATATTACAAACTTTTTCATTTCAGTTAACAGAAATAAGAATTAGTCTTCTTTTGTGTGTGTGTTGCAGAAGACATTGCAACTGTTCCTTTCCAGTGATTCTTTAGCAACCTTGAATAGTTTGTTCACACACATGCCATGATAAATGTTCAGACATAAAATAATCCCTTTCTCTCTCTCCCTCTCTGCGGTTGTGTTTTCCATGCAGCTTTCTCCTCTACAGTATCTGCTTGACAATTATAATTGTCAAGCAAGAATCCAAGTATCTTAGCTATGTCTCTTCAATTCAGAGAGATCAGTTGTCTCTTTGACTTCACTCTGCTTGTATTGTAACCCAGAAACTGTAGCCAGTAAGATATAAAAATAACCTCGTTTCCACCCTCCACCCATCAGGAATCATTGTCTTGTTCTGCCTATTTTATAATGTCTAAATTTTGTTTTACATATATTAATTCTACTTTTTTTTTTAGTTGTTTAAGGATAGAAGTAAATCTGATCCCTATTTCTCCATCATGGTAAGAAGCATCTTTCTGGTTATAAGATTATTTGCCTACACATTCTTTCCTTTATTTTCTTGAAAACATTGCTCCATTATTGTCTTGCTTTCTGTGTTACTGCTGAAAAATCTAATCTTGCCTGCTTTTCTTTCCATTATAAATGACTTGTCAAACATGAATGAGTTGGTTGTGTAGCTTAGAGGCTTGCTGAATATTTTATCTTTAAAGTGGAATCATATATGTTTTGGGGTTGTCAATTCTTCGTTAAGTACTCAAGAATTACTGAAGAAAATCAGAAAAATCACTCTTGATCACTTGATATTTAATTGTGTGTTTAATTCTAAACAGAACATAGGGAATATAGTGTAAGAATAATGCATAAATGTTATACATTCTGATAATGCCAGAAAATACCCAACTAAAAATACAAGGAGATAGAAAGGGGGAAGTAGTATAAACTAATACATCTACACTGTATAGATAATAGGTGTAAGTCATAAACTATTATTTAAAGCAAAACAGACATTAGAAGCAAAGTTAGAAAACGAGACTAATGAAATAAAGATAATTGTAAAAGCTAACTACTTAAACAAAACTGCAAGAGTTCCTAAATACCAAAATGAATACAAGAAAAATATCTGCAAAACTACCAGTGCTATGGCTTGAATGTCTGTCTCTTTTAAAACCCATGTTGAGGATGGGAGCAGTGGCTCATGCCTATAATCCCAGCACTTTGAAAGGCCGAGGCGGGCAGATCACGGGGTCAGGAGTTCGAGACCAGCCTGGCCAACGTGGCGAAATCCCGCCTCTACTAAAAATACAAAAAGTAGTCAGGGGTGGTTGTAGGTGCCTATAGTCCCAGCTACTCAGGAGGCTGAGACAGGAGAATTGCTTGAACTCATGAGGCAGAAGTTGCAGTAAGCCAAGGTTGTGCCATTGCACACCAGCCTGAGCAACAGAGCAAGACTCTGTCTCAAACAAACAAAACCCATGTTGAAAGATAATCCCCAGTGTAACAGTATTAAGAGGTGAGGCCCTTAAGAGGTGATTGGATCATGAGGCTTCTGCCTTTGTGAATGGATTAATCTACTCATGGATTAATGGGCTAATAGATTAATGGGTTATCACAGGAGGGGTTAGTTATCACAAGAGTGGGTCTATTATAAAAGTTAGCTTGACTCTCTTGTGCCCTTTTAGCCTTGTGATGCCTTTTGCCATGTTGTGATGTAGCATGAGGCCCTCACCAGAAGCCAACCAGATACTGCTACCTGATATTGGACTTCCCAGACTCCAGAACTGTAAAAAATACATTTCTGTCTATATAAATTACCCAGTCTCTGTATTCTGAGATGGCAACAGAAAACACACCAACACAATCACAAAGGGAAATATAATACAATGAGCAACTTTCTAAATCAGAAACACAGAAGGTGCAAGAAGTCAAAATTCCTAATAATAGGGGCCTTTAATTTTCACAGTTCAATATAAGTCAAGAGGCCAAAAATTGCCAAATATCACCACAGTAAATTGCATGAGCCAAGAACTTTTAGAGACATAAGCACAAGTTTATGGGTTCAAAAACACAGTGAAGGAAATTAATATTCTTCTCTCAGAATTTCCTAGTTTGAATAGTTTAAACATTAACAAAGACAGAGAATATAAAAAATGCAAAGTTATCTTTTAGAATTTTAATTTTGTGTGAGTTTTGGTCAACAAAGTACATATGATAGGTAGAGATTAAAAAAATATTTCATACCTGACCATAAACCAGTATAATTCAGAATATTACAACAGAGGAGAGAACCACATTGCATGAGAGAGATGTTGTTGGCTTATAATAGTATAGTAGAAAATGAGATGAGAGAATTGAAGATATTTGGAAGCAAGTTATTTCCTAGGTAGTAGGATAGGGCTAATAGGCAGAAATTTAAATTTATATTTTAAATCCATAGATGCAGTAAAAACTTTAGTAACTTAGGGTACCAGTGTAAAAAATGTATGTTAATATAATTTGTGAATAATACTGATTACTAGGAATAAACACTACATTGAATGTGGCAGACACAAACTCACCATTCTTTACCAGCTCCAAGGGTTAAAAGAAAGTAAAATTTTGGTCTCAAATTTGTAACCAGGTGAGCATACCCTGATAATATAAACTTCCATGTCACAAGCTACTGCCTGAAAATATCATTCATGCAAATGAAGATGACTTACTTGAGCAGTAGATTTTGGTTCCATGTTCAAATAACATTTTATCTGCTAGATTTTTTTTTGTTTTGTTTTGGAATAATATTACAAAGGACAAGTATGTTTTTCTTTTAAGGCCATGAGTTGATTGTTACGGATTAGGTTCATTTGAAAAGTGGTAACTCATATTATCTTGATTTGAGTGAACTGTTTCTCAGGATGATACATCATCTTTATATATCCTGAATGTTATAGACATTTGTTTGCTAACAGCATATCCCACAATACCTTTTATTTCTTTCACACCCAATGGGAAATCATGAGGGTATTTTGTTTACTAATTACGTTGCGTTTTCAAAAACAGCTTCATCACAACTTTCTGATCCAAGGCTATTGATTACAGGACACAGTTATGGAAGCAAGGTTGTAACAATATCCTTACTTCTCTGTACCAAATATATGCAGCATTGGCATGTCTGCTTCAATAAGACTTAATCAGTTTTTGTTTGAATTATATGCGTTTTCAGAGAACTGGGTGAGGCCGGGAGCAATACTCAAACCTGTAATCCTAGCAATTTGGGAGGCCGAGGCATGTGGATCACCTGTGGTCAAGAGCTTGAGACCAGCCTGGCCAAAATGGAAAAACCCCATCTCTACTAAAAATACAAAAAAAAAAAAAAAAAAAAAAAAAAAAATTAGCCAGGAATGCTGGCGGGCACCTGTAATCCCAGCTACTCGGGGGCTGAGGCAGGAGAATCACTTGAACCCGGGAGGCGGAGGTTACAGTGAGCTGAGATCTCACCATTGCACTGCAGCCTGGGCAATAAAAGAGAAACTCCATCTCAAACAACAACAACAACAACAAAAACAAAAACAAAAAAACCTGGGTGGTGGGCCTGCTGCAGTGGCTCATGCTAATAATCCCAGCACTTTGGGAGGGCTGAGTTGGGAGGATTGCTTCAGGACAGGTGTTTGCAACCAGCTTAGGCAACATAGTGAGGCATCATCTCCACAAAAATTAAAAAAAAAAATAGCCAGGCTTGGTGGGACATGCCTGTGGTCCTAGCTACTTGGAAGACTGAAAGACTGAGGTGGGAGGATTGCTTGAACTCAGGCAAACAAGGCTGCAAAGAACTATTATCACACTACTGCACACCTGGGTAATGAAGAATTAAGACCTTGTCTCTTCAGAAAAAAAAAAGTAAAAAGAAACAGATGAGTGATGAATGTTCATTTACATCAAAGTAATATTTCAAAATATAAACATTAAAATTATTTTGAAGTGATACTGTACCAAGTAATTCATTTTTAAAATAGAAATAAATCATTTCGCTCTGTAGTTCCCCTCATAAAAGACTATTATATGTGGATATATGGATAAATATACTAACATAAAAAATACAATTATATATTCATGCATTTACACTTAATTTTGAAATTATACATAATGTGGCATATATTCCTATACATATAAATGCACAATTATACATATATAAATAGAGCTATATTCACCTATAAATCTGTGAGCACGTACTATTCTTCCGCACCATTTAGTACCGGTCCTACCTGAATTTTACCTACGGTTTACAAACCACTAACAAAAAGAATATACGGCTTTTCTAGTGTCATGACGGTCCACAGAATCTTGGTTAAAAAACGAACAAAAAAAAGACTTTCTTAGTAAATTCTTTTCTCTCCTACTCTCATAAATATTATCATTTTCCATCATTCTATCCAAGCTTTTCTTCTTTTTCTTTGTTGCAATATTTTTGGTATTACAGAACTTCTCCTACAGCCATATTTAGAGCTTCAGCTAGGACTCCTTCCTGAATCCCAGTATCAGCTTTTGAATAATGACTATTCTCTTTACCTATTTTTCTGCTGACCAATAAAACACAATGCATCTAAAACTGTAATTTTCCTTTCCTGCCAGCTTCTCCTTCCAGGTTCTTATTTTTGGTGGGCTCAGTTTTCTCAGGGCTAATTTTATACCTTTTATTCTCTCATAATTAGAGACATGCCAAGTCCTCTCCTCCTCAATATCTCACCTGCCACAATGTTTCCTATTTAGTTATCACTGCCATAATCAAAGTTCCCGTTAATACTTCCTTTAATTTTGGCAACAGCATTACATTACTGATGGTTTTCCCTACCTGTTCATTACAATTTTGAAGCATCAACCCCTAAACCGGAAGTGGGAAACTAGTTTTGGACGTTCCATCCCTAAACCAGAAGAGGGATGATCCGCCCTTGAGAAGAGATCTTGATGCACTCCCAGCCTACAAGCTTTAAGCAGATGCCTGCTTGACGATGTTAATGGGGGAAACGTAACAATCCTGCCTGGCTGTGCTGCGATGTGAATCAAGAAGGCTGCCTGCAAATGATCTCAGTTAACTCAGTAAGAAACAGTCATGGCAACATCATGTGTTAGCGTGAACCTCAGCCAGCCCTGTTCGGAGCTCCAGGGGGAGGTCCTTTCAGGTCAGGGTTTCCCCGGACCTCATAATTTATGCTATGAAAATTGTGCAGAAGTCGGTCTGCTTTCGCCCTGCTCTTGGCAAGAACTGGGGGAAGAAACCTAATGCCCCTTCGAAAGTATGTATTAATTTTTCAGGGCCTGGAATTTGCTGAGCTTGTATTTGTATTCTGCATTTTATGAAAAAAAATGACAATGAGGAGTGCCAAGGAGTACTTGGGAACGTGGAGGGCTTGAACAATTTATTATTATTATTATTATTATCATCATCATCATCATCATCATTATTTATTTTGAGACAGGATCTCTTGCCAGGTTGGAGGGTTCAAATGATACTCCCACTTCAGCCTCCTGAGTAGCTGGGACTACTGGCATGTGCCACCATGCCAAGCTAATTTTTCTTTATTTTTCATTTTCTTTTTCTTTTTTTTGGAGAGGCGGGGATTTGCCATGTTGTCCAGGCTGGTCTTGAACTTCTGAGCGCCAGTGATCAGCCTCAGCTTCCTGAAGTGCTGGGATTACAGGTGTGAGCCACCACACCCGGCCTCTGTGTCCTACTTCTGTTTTTTTCACTTCTGATGTGAAATAAACAAAGTTTATTCTGTTTTGTAATAATAAGAGTAGTTATATTAAATAATAGTAAGGCTGGTGAAAAAGTAATTGTGGAAAAAGCGCAATTACTTTTGCACCAACGTGTGTGTGTGCATGCGCGCGCAATTTTTTTTTTTTTCTTCTGGGAAATAAAAAAAGGAACTGGGGCCCAGTGTCCTGGAAACTGGAGTACTTCTAGCACTGTCTCCCTTTGCTGCCTCCCAACAAGCTGTTTGTGCTGTGGTCATGCCAATCAGCTGGGCTTTGAGGAGGAACTGGAGGACCAGCTATGAATGCACTGTGAGCGAGCATCTCCCATCTTGACGTATGGAAGGCAGAGGTCTGGCATTCTTTGTGTCAGGACACTGAAATTTATCCAGATTAAGTATAACCTTTGCCCAAATCCACCTGTCTGGAAGAAGCACATTGCACAGTTGCCACCACAGTAAGTCTTGGATTGCTTGAGACAGGAGTTTTAGCAATTGCTGCAATAACTGGAGGAAGAAATAAAAATCCTTAGCAGCTTCATATAGAGAGTTTCAAGATGGTGACTCAGGATCTGAGCAGTCAACTCCAACAGTTCCCTCTGATTTTTAATGACCTTAAAGTGCTTTCATTTAGTGCCTTACTTGTATATAATCTCACATATTTTGTAAATGCAAAGCAAGTAAGCACATTCAAGGGCTATTGATCAATTACTTTTATTTCTTTGAGGTTCTGCACAATTGAACATCCCTGTGTTTTGGACACTTGAAGCTTGTAGGTGAGTGGTAGTAAGTATACAATTCCAAATAAATGGGCTACATTCCTTTCTCATGCACAGCACCTAACCGACTATTATTTCACATTGAACGCCAGTGGAATTATTCATAATTTCCAGGTGGCTCACATAGAATAGGCAAGGACTGAGATTTGCTTGTAGGATGAATAGGAAAAAAAAGAAATCAAGCATAACTTAAAAGTAATTACCCTTTTTTGGGAATGGAGCCCCAAATCTTTGATGAATTGTCATCACATATCAACTAAATGTACTCAACTGGGCCAATTCTTTTTCTAGAAGGAAACACTAATGCAGTTTATTAGGACACTACTCTAAAAGACAAATGCGATGTTCCTGTGTCATCAAGTTTTGTCACAGGGTTGAAATGACCTATCCCAGTGAAATTTCAGAGCCAGAAGATTTTCAAGTACCTATATGGAACCAGAGGGAGATAGAATGACCTTGCCAGGACTTGGACTTGTTTGGCAAAAGCCCTGGTTAAAGCCAGACCCAAGCTGTGGAAACTAATATTTTGTGCAGACAGGATAGTTCCAAGGAAGCTGTGCATTTTCCTGATACCAATGTTATCATCCCTGTGCCTGAACGTGTCTCCTGGGACAATGCAACAGATATCTAGGAAAGTTCTGTTGGACTAACATTTGCAATTCAGAATTGAGTGGTAGCAGTCCTGTATTCAAGGTGAGGACACTTAACACAGAAGTAAAAACCAATCTGTATGTTAGTTCTAGATTCCCCACTCCTGATTAGAAAAATTTAGGGATTCAACTACTTAGAAGCATGTAAAGCTGAGAAGGATGTTATTGGTGCAACACAGTGTATATTCATTCTCAAAGGCCTACGTGTAAATTTTTTTTTTTTTTTTTGGTATGCAGACAGGTTTTTCTACACAATTTCTTTCCACCTTAGGTGTGCTACATTTCTGTGCATTAGCTTAAGAACACTAATGTTCTCTACATTTGTCTCTCATTTTAATATCCAGGGATTTGCTCTCTTCTTTTATCAATTCTCTCATTTTAAAAGTTAATTTTTAAGTCAGCAAAATGTTACCTTATTACTGAAGATGCCTCTGAAGCCTATTTTCAGTCAGAAGTTGTTGTTCATTTTTTTGAACTCGTACCATTTTATCTGTACATCTCTTAGTTTCTTTAATACTTTCTACTTCTTAGAATTGTCATCTGTATGTCTTATTTCCCCTTGGATTCTGATCTTCTTAAATTTGAAAATACTTAAAAAAACCACTTTTATTACATCACTTGAGTACATAGGGGAGTGTTTAAAAAGATTACAGCTACCACTCTGGTTTGAGTGTGTGTGTGTGTTTGTATGAGTGTGTGTGTGTGTTTACATTGCAGGAATCTTGAACGTGGAGCTATATGACAAACTATCAGCCATGAAGATTTGTATTTATTATTTACAGCACAGCACCCCTTGAAAACTTGCTTAAGACTTTCCCTGATATAATCCAGATCTGTATGTCATTTTGGGGCTCTTTAATTGAAAAATCACAAATGAGCATATCAAACTTAACTTTGTCTACTAAGAAGGTACCATACATTTCTCTTATTGTTTATAACTTATTTAAGTGAGAAGTGAGGATAATGCCGCTTGTTAAATTATATAATAAATATAAACATCTTTTAACTGCTATGAATAAAAATATTTTAAGATACTAAAAATGTAGCAGAAAAAATATTGACACTGTGTACAGTTAGAAGATTAACAGCAAAACTGAGTACTGGGGGAAACTCAGACATGTAATCTAATCTGTCTAATATCAAAATTCATATATGATATAAAGTTTGAGGAGTCTCACAATTTAGGGACAGGTATTTGTGGAATCTGCTGGGCCATCTACTTGTCTTCACTGCCTCATACATATACATATATATGTAGAGAAATAACATTTTTAACTATTCTATTTGCCATTGGAACACAATGAATCTCTATTATTTACCTCTAATCATTGTTCATGAAGGCAGATAAAGTATTAGCTATACAAATGTTATTACATTTCTTCTTGGGAAGATAATGTGTGGGAACTTGTTAGCTTTCATCAACTCCAGAAAAATGCTCACTTATTAAGGAATTTATGCTGATATGCAATGACAAGTGAATTATTACACTGTAGAGTGCTTTGCTTAGAATGCATATTACTGTGCATGTAATCACAAATTCCTCAGGTTTCTGGAGTGTTACTTGGACTATATGCAACAAACCACCAAACACTAATGGGCTCAATTCTTTTCCTTCAGCTCTTCAAGGTTGCTCTTCCTCAGTGCAAACTATTCTGTGGCCCTATGTAAAAGTGGGAAAGAAGAAAAACAAAATTCTACCCATCTAAATGAAAGTGGTAACGTTAATCTACCCCAAGGCACTAAACTGTAGTATTTTATTTAATCATTTATTTTAAAATCAACAGAATGCAACAGTAAATTACATTCCCCAAATCATAAGGGCTGGTATTCAACACTTAACCTCAAGTCAGGGAAAACGTAAGTCTTGCAGTCAACTCTTCATCTGTCTCACATGGTCCACTGTGTGTATCTGACTTGCTTTGCTTGCTTTTTTAAATGCTTGCCCAACTTGTTTTTCAACTTTGCTTTGTGGAAGGCTGCGTATGCCCTCAGGGCAGTATTCAGTACTTTCTGACAAACAGAAAGAATGTTGCTGACATAGCAAAATCTTCAGAAAGCCAGAAAAATGAAAAGTTTTTCTGAAACATATTTATAATTACATTGTGTACAAAATCTCAGATATTGATAGGAGCACATGTAATTGTTTTGCTGTTTCATATTTTTTTACAGTCCCAAGTTGTATGTTCATCTATAGTATAGGTGGTAATGAAATAGAAAACATATTATATATATAAGGAGAGAGACAGAGAGAGAGAGAGAGAGAGAGAGAGAGAGAGAGAGAGACACGCTAGAGTATCCCACAATGATGTCCGGCAAGATTTACATTGTTTCACTTTAAGCTTCAACGTAAATAGAAAACGTGTGGCATTGACAGGATCAAGATTTCCTGCCAGTGATTACAGAAATAATAAAAGTTGAGATGAGGATTGGGAAGGGACAGTAAACTCTTCCAATATTAAAGTTAATTGAGACAAGTTATGTTGTAATTTATTTACCAACTTCTTTTTTACACTATCATTCTCTTAAATATTTCTTTTTTTTTTTTTTTTTCTGTGAGCTAAAAAAAGGCTTGGTTAGAATAGAATCAGTAGTAGCAAACATTGAACTAACTACATCAGCAAGAGAACAGGAATTAACTCGTTCTGAGAAAAGTTATGACTGTGAACACTGCTTTGATTTGTGGTGGGGAAGAGAAGAGTGACAATGATGATGAAAATAACTTAAGTCTTTCAAAGGGCTATAAAACATGCTTTGTTAAATCCTCCATAAAACTCATGAGGTAGGTAAAAATATATTCATGAATATTCTTATACTACAAATACAAACTGAACTAAGATAGGTTTAGTGGTGTGCCCCAGTGTAATAGATAGCAAGTATGCTGTCATACCTATGTATGATAAATGGCAATTTGGTTTCAACACAGGCCTTTGTAAATAAATCTCTGATGTTTTACACATCTTAGTCTACACAGAGTTTATCAGAGAGATAACTATTAGGTGCTTCAAAGTCAAGTTAAAAATTGGTTAAGCAAATAATATTGAAGAACAGTAGCAATCATGTTTCCACCATTAATGTTAAGACATAATACTTAAGATGATTATTTTTCCTTAAAGGATGGTATAAGCATTTATGTACAACCACTAGTATAGTATAAAAGGCAATAATATATTGTCTCAATAATATTGTCCCACATTTTCACTGTACATTTTCATATAATAATAGATCAGGTAAACTAACTTGAATTTGGTAGTACCAAATAACAAATTTGGGCAGATTTAATGCATGCATTAATATATTTTTACATTTAAGTAATATGCTCAGATTACAAATTATTTTCCTGTTTAAGTGTTGTTTTTCCTAAGCTTGTTATTAAATTCTAAAAATAATAAGAATTTTGTTACTGATAAATCATTACCATTCATTTATTATTTCACTCAAACATTTAATGAGTTTATACTAGGTACCAGATACCTGTGCTATGCACAATGACTGCAATTTAATATGCAGCTTAACTAGAACAGAACAATATTACAGAGGAAGTACAGTATAAACACATGTTGTGGCTAGAAATGCTTTTAATACTTTCCTGATAGCTGTTATGAAGAATTTTTAAAAACATTTTAAATGGTTACTCAGTCTGTATTGCCCAAGACATTAAGTATTGCCTTAATTCTTTCTGCACTTACTGAAGCCCTACTATGCACATGGCATTGTGCTAAAAAGAAAAGTAAATATTAATTTAAAGTCCATGTTCTTTCTGGTCCTGCTGGCTCACCGTCTGTAATTTCAGTGTTTTGGGAGGCTGAGGTGGGAGGATGACTTGAGGCCAGGAGCTTGACACCAGCCTGGGCAACATAGTGAGAACTTATCTCTATGAAAAATGATAAAAAATAATTGCTGCTCATAGTGGTGCACACCTGTAGTCCCAGATACTCGACAGGCTAAGACAGAGGATCACTTGAGCACAAGAGTTCAAGGTTGAGCCATGATTGTGCCATGTACTTCAGCCTGAGTGACAGACTGAGACCCTGTCTCTAAAATAAAGTAAGTCCCTGTTCTTGCAGTAATGTCCAATGCAAGGCAAAAGGAAGGTAAATGTGCCCAAAAGTAGATCCATAAATTGTTAGAGACATGATGTTACAAAAATGCACAGGTTATAATAGAAACATAAAACAGGGAAATAAGGTACTTTTCTACTGGGGACTTGGCTGTTTTCAGAGAATATTACATAGAGGAGATGAAGGCAGACAGGGAGTAAGACAAGAGTGGGAAAGACCCCAGGGTAAGAGTATGGCAAAAAAAAAAAAGAAAAAAAGAAAAAAAAAGTGACATAAGGAGTGTAACATTTCTATATTATAAAGTTGTTGATATTTCCTGTTTTCGTAAAATCTCACCACCATCTAAGTGGAAATAGTATAAATTAATGCATTATAGAGCTCATGATAAACAAAATGAACAGCCTGGTTTCAGATTTATATTCTGTAATAGTTTTATTAAATGAGAAGATAATAAGAAAATACCTTGAAATTTTTGAAGGGAAATGTTATGTTATTGTTCCATAACTGTAGTTCACAAAAGTTCTCTTTATTTTGCAGAGGCAAAGTAATTTTTTTTTTTTTCTGATAGGTAAGGTCTTCAGAAATAAAGTATTGATTTATTTTCCTCTTTAGAAAATAATTAAAATTTCCACCAAGTCATTTTAGAGATGAATTAAGAACCAAGAATGGAGAGACTATGGTGAAAAGTGACTGCAGTTTTTTCTTACTTAATTTTGATTCCAGATTCAAGAAACCAGTAGGATTTAGGTATCCTCAGGTTGCTTTTAAAGCCAAGCGGTGAAGCTAGATTTTTATATTAAGTACTATTTAGGACTTTATATTAAGCTTGGTTCCTGTTTTGTAACTTCAAATTTTGTAGAATCACAAAATATACTATATACATTATATAAATACTTATGTAATTATATGTTTATATTATAGAAATATTTATTATTATATACATATAATAAAACTGCATCCAAGCTTCAAATAGAACACATAATACTGTTGTTTGTAGCCACTTGAAGCAGTAACTAGCTTTTTTTCCATTCATGAATTTACTGAAAATGACTATAATATTTGCATGGTTTGTAGTTTATAAGAATAATTACAAAGTGTTTGTTCTTGTTTATCCCATTTAGAAAGTTAGAGCTGAGCTGGGCAATTTAAAGGTCACTTCCATGTCGAGAAACTTGAGAAATGATTTTTTAATTTATCTTTAAAATTCTTCCTGAATGAACAAGTATAATATGTATCAAAAAAACCCTCCACATATTATCTCGCATCTAAGACCTCTAATGTTCTTATATGTTTAATATGTAAAACTTTATGAAAAAATGTATACAGAGAAAGACTAAAGAACTACAATGACATATCAATAGTATGCATTTTCTACAATTATGGATGGTTGTTACTTTTTTCTTTATATCTTTCTATATTTTGTAATTTTTAAATTATGTATATACCCATAAACCATCCCTTCTTTCCAGCTTCAGATAATCATCATTCTACTCTGTCTATGGGTAAATAATGTTAAACAGGGATACAGAATAGAATAATGGTTTTACTTTTGACACTTCCTTTTGTCTTTTCTCAATTAATAATTTTTTTCTATTCAAAAAATATGCATATAGCTTATATTTAGAAAAATGCATTTGAAAAAGCCCTAAAATTCTGTATATACTATCAAAATTATGCAAAAAATATAGAGCAAAAATTCTAGAAGGGACTAGATCTAAAGTTAAAAATTGTCTTCCAAGCCTAACAGGGTTTTACTTCTTTCCCTTTGTACTTTGTAAAATTACTGCTCTTATATTGATTTTATAGAAGATATAATTTTCATTTATATAAAGACTCTTAAAGCTGCACTCTAACATCTGAATTGACAAATCAGGCCACAGAATTGTACATCATAGTGCATGAATGACAAGTAATTTCAGATTGACTCAAGTTGGTAATTCAGGTTTAAGAAGAAAGATGTCATTGGCGATAATTCAGATAAAAGAAGAAAAATGTCATTAACTATCCTACAGCCTACTCCCAATGAGATTGAAGGAGTAATTTCCATAGTCAAATGGTCAAATGTGAAGAATAAGTATCTGTGTTCTAAGGACATTTATAGTAATGGTATAATTAACATTTAAAAAATGCATTTTAAAGTGTCAATACCCATTTTTCGAGTTATCAAATCTTAAACATTTCAAATACCCGAACTAGTTTTTTTTTTTTTTTTTTTCTATTTTCAGACTGAAGTTTAGGATTAAACCTTGTTATATTAACAACTGTATGACAATCTTGATTCATTTGGCTTACTTAAGATGAAACCGGAATTCAAATGTTGTCTTTTCCTGTTGGTCACAGATTCCTTAAAGTAAATTATCAAGTGATTTTTATAAAGAAATAACTGAATTTTAAAATAGGCATAACCTAGATTTATTACCAGGTCCCTAAACATAATTTTTATACCAACATTTCAGTATATCTTTTTTTTTTTTAATTTCCCCCATGGTATAAATTACTTTATCGATTAGGAAAGAAGTTATGGTTTGAGAGCACAATAAAAATCTGCAATGAAAAACTCTTTCTAGAAAGAAATTAATAATTTCGACAGTGAAAATCAATTTTCCTATGTTCAATCTTATAATCTATTTTGCATTATTTCCCTTGTGTAATCGAAACATCATTGATTCATGGCATTATGTAGATAATCAACTAAAATGAAAGAATGACGTAAAATATATTTCTCTATGACTATCCCCTAGCTGTCTCATACTAAAATACTTAAATTTCTATATTCAATAACTAAAGATGTCATGAGAGAATTAAACAGTTTTAAAAATCTATCCATTGTTGAAAAACCCATAAAACAATATTTTTATATTTGTTTCAAATATTTATAACTTATAAAGATAGGAAGAATAGGCTATTAATAAGAGCTATGAAGAAACACTAAAATTCTAAATTCTAAGGGAACTTATTTTATGATAGGCTGTGGGACTCTCTACATGCATTATCTATTTTAATCCTCCTAGGACTCCAATTACTAGATATTATCATATCTATTTACTTATCAAGGAAAAAATGAGGCTTTAGGGGGTGTTTAATGAACTTTTCCAGGATTTCATAACTATTGGGACGAGGTGTATCTGACTCCCCAGACTGTGGTGTTGGACATCATGCTATGTTGTCTCTCTTCAAATAATGAAAATAATTAATCATCAACTCAATCTTAATGCTTAGGGCTCTTGATATATACATACATATATGTTTTTAATCTGATAAATGGTTCAATATTAGTGAATATACAATGATACATTATAATACTTGTAATACTGTAGATACATCCTGCAGTTATGATGGTGTATTTATGTCATCCGTCCTGAAATTTCATGTTCTTGCTAACACCAAAATTTTTAAAAATACTGTGGTAACAAAGTAAGTGTCCAAGTCCTATTCATAAGAAGTGGGGATATAAAATAAGAATAATTTTACTTTTATTTTTAATTACAAAAGCAATGCAAGAATATAGAAAAAATAGAAGCAGTTGAATATTCTCCTCTACTCCCATCACTGTAATTCCTACTACTGATTACCTTTACTGGTACAATTTGTTTTTTAGGACCTTTTCTGTGCATTTGTGTGCACATACACACACAGATGCACACACAAATACTAAACGCACACACACACACTTGTTTAAAAATAACACATACGTTGAACCATATCATGTTTTCGTTTATTTCACTATATCTTGAAAATCTTTCCATATCAGCACAAATAGGTTCACTTTACTCTTTCAAAATGCTGAATAGTCTAGTTGAAACATGTATTTATTTAACCCACTCCCTTAGTTCCAAATATTACCTTACAAAAATGATACAATTAAAATTTGTATAAGATATCTTTGTGCCTAATTTTTTGATATAAACATATTAGTAAAATTGATGGGTCAAAAGGTAGTCTCATTTATGAGAGCTACTTCCAGCTCCCCTTAGTCTTGTAATATATTCTTATGCATTGACTGTAACATTACAAGTGGTTCAGTGTTTATTTTCTGCATTTCAAATAGATTTGAAATGCAGTAAATTTAAGCAGATCTGAGATACTGCTGTTGACAGCTTAGTCAAATAAGCTTTCTCAGCTCTTCCAATTTGTGTGTGTATAATTTCTCTAGAGTCCAGAGGATTACTAAAAGGGATCCTTTTCAATTAAAGTAGCAACAGTGAAGCATTTGTGTATGATACCATTTATTAAGTGGAAGGTAATCCTTATGAAAAATACACTTGTTGCAATCTATTTGGATTTAATTTCCAAAGTCATTATTAACCAGTTCTCAGTATACTATAAGTAGGTCCATATTCTAAAAGGAAAAATAGTGACAACACATAACTACAATGAATCATTATTAGGAAATCTTCAGGAAATAACGAATTTTTCACTATCATAGTGTACCTCACTTCATAAGCAAACCAAACGTAACAGTATCATAATAGAAGAGGAAAGGGCTACCTGGAGACCTCTGGGAAGCATATTCATGGGGTTTTCCTGGCTGTTGTCTCTTCTGATAACTAAACTTTTGCTGTATTCCATGTTTTCTCAAAGACAATGGCTGTGACTAAGTTAAAATATCCTAGCATAAAGCATTATTTAAACCTAATTAAAAATTTTTATATTTTAAGTAACTTCATTACATTTTCATTTTGAAAATTATAATTTTCTGTTTTATTGACTACTCTAATATTGAATGTTTAATTATTTAGATCAAATATTATAATATGATGTACTATATTTCTGGCCCAGAGAACAGAATAGAAAAAATTTATTTTAAAATATACGTGGTTTTTCATGAAATTAATATGATGAAAAACATTAACATAAAGTATAGGTCATTATATACTGCACATTATAACTGCATTTTATCTGATTAAGAATTGTGGTCCAGTTAAAATAGTTTGGTTAATGGGAAATTATCCATTTTAAAGACACATTTTGGAGTTTATGTGAATACATGTAATGCTGAAATATGTTACGCATAATTTAATATTTCACGGTTTATCAAATAGTTCAAAAGCTTTCAATGCCCCATGGCCCTCATTATAGCTTTTACTATAATTTTCCAGAGATCTGACTAATTTCTAAAGTTCACTTCACTTTGCTAAATTCATCGTTGAAATAACAGTGATCCATAATCATTTCATTTTTCCAAGAAAAAATATTTTATATATACAGTAATTATTTATCATCAGTATAAAATATTATAGATCATAATAGCTTATCATCAACATCATATTGTATTTTATACATTTTACATTGACCTACGTTGTATACATTCTCCAGCCTTTGAAAATCAAGGGCATCGATCAAAAAATTATCAAACACATGCTGTTAAATCTTCCATCAACTACCTTTTCTAAATAATACCTTGCATCTTCTGGATCTCTTTGCCACACTCCTCTGCACAGTCTTTCTTAAAACAAATCTGACCATGTCCTTCCCAAGCATGAGACATTCCAAGATTCCATCTGCTGATGGCAAAAAGTGCAAAATCTTTTTCATTGTTATTAAAAGCTCCTATTACCTTCTCTTGCCCTAGTAATTGGCAGCATTCCATTGCAACACCATGCCCTTTATCTGCTGAAATACCCTGAACTCCTCATCGTGGCAGGGCAAGTGATGCTCTCACTATGAAGTATTGCCGATTTCTCTCCTATAGGTAAGACGTGGTCAGTACTTCTTTAGGGTCTGGTGTCTAACTTGCAGCTTGTCCATCACATCATCTTTTACACTTTCTTACCCTTATTTCTGTACACAACTTTTTTTTCCCTGGTAAACTCTGGGCTCACTGAAGGCAAGAAATTAGGCCCAGGTATACCGCAGAAATGTTCCCTAACAGTTTTAATTAGAATTTTAATTGATAAATTTTACCATTTGAGAACACAGACAGAGTCATCTCTTTAATTAAAATTTGAGAAACCTTTAGTAGAACGTCAAGGAAATTGTTTCTGTTAGTAAGACGCTATGTTGCCATTCTATCAGCTATGTTGTGTGGAAAAATACAGGTTAGGTTTTGATCCTGGTTTCTAGAGATTATAAATATTGGGGGTAGGATTACCTTATTAAAACAAAAGCACTGAGAAAGAAAATAAGTGGGGGAATCCCTATTATAACTAAGAAATGATATAAGATCTCACATTACATATTCCAATTATCTATATTTTCACTGTACATGTAATTATTGTGCTTACTATTTTATTGCTTTATCATTCAAACTTGGGTAGTATGCACTATCTTTTCTATTTTCTAATTATTGTTTGCAGTATTTATTATTGAGATGGTCTTATGGCTGATATTTATAAAAGACTGAAATGATTAAAGACAAAACATAGTAAATGCCTGATGCTATTTAATGGACAATAGTATAAGCAGTAAAGCCTGATGATCTCCAGTATTATATATATAACCAGGATATTTAACTTTTAGTATGTGTCAGGCTCTATGTAAGATGTTTACATGCTTCTAATTTTCATTAAAACTTGTTATATGTCAATATCGGATCAAAAAGGACAGAGTCGAAATCTAGAACGAGTCATGGGAAAGAAAGGAGTACTAAACATCAGTATGCAGCCAATTTGAGTGTAGGGCTGGATCTGCTCTCACTTATGAGAAAAACTATAACAGAAAGGTTGCTAATGCCCTACTGACCTTACTATGTTTTTTAAATAGTACATTTAAATACATATAAACTTATTTAAACTGGTTGGACAGAGATCTAACTTGCTAAAAACTAGCAGAGTAAAATCTTTTTACAGTGTAAGAATGAGAATACAAACTTCCCTTTCAGCTTCTTTCCTTGATTTTGTATCCTGAGACTTCACTGAAGTTGCTTATCAGCTTAAGGAGATTTTGGGTTGAGACAATGGGGTTTCTAAATATATAATCATGTCATCTGCAAACAGAGACAATTTGACTTCCTCTTTTCCTAATTGAATACCCTTTATTTCTTTCTCTTGCCTGATTGTCCTGGCCAGAACTTCTAATACTAGGTTGAATAGGGGTGGTGAGAGAGGGCGTCCATGTCTTGTGCCAGTTTTCAAAGGGAATGCTTCCAGTTTTTGCCCATTCAGTATGATATTGGCTGTGGATTTGTCACAAATAGCTCTTACTATTTTGAGATACATTCAATAAATACCGAGTTTATTGAGAGTTTTCAGCATGACTATTGAGTTTTGACAAAGGCCTTTCCTTTTCTATTGATATAATCTTGTGTTTTTTGTCATTGGTTCTGTTTATGTGATAGATTACGTTTATTGATTTGCATATTTTGAAACAGCCTTGCATCCCCAGGATGAAACCAACTTGATTGTGGTGGATAAGCTTTTTGATGTGCTGCTGGATTTGGTTTCCAGTATTTTATTGATTTTCACATCAATGTTCATCAGGGATACTGGCCTGAAATTTTCTTTATTTGTTTTGTCTCTGCCAGGTTTTGGTATTAGGATGACCCTGGCCTTATAAAATGAGTTAGGGAGGAGTCCCTTTTTTTCTGTTGTTTGGAATAGTTTCAGAAGGAATGGTACAAGCTTCTCTTTGTGACTCTGGTAGAATTTGGCTGTGAATCTGTCTGGTCCTGGACTTTTTTTGGTTGGTAGGCTAGTAATTACTGCCTCAATTTCAGAACTTGTTATTGGTCTATTCAGGGATTCAACTTCTTCCCGGTTTAGTATTGGGAGGGTGTATGTGTCCAGGAACTTATCCATTTATTCTGGTTTTCTGGTTTATTTTTCTATAGGTGTTTATCATATTTTCTAATGGTAGTTTGTATTTCTGTGAGATCAGTGGTGATATTCTCTTGATCATTTTTTATTGCATCTATTTGATTCTTGTCTCTTTTCTTCTATATTAGTCTGGCTAGCAGTCTATCTATTTTGCTGATCTTTTAAAAAATCCAGCTCCTGGATTCATTGATTTTTTTGAAGAGTTTTCTGTGTTTCTATCTCCTTCAGTTCTGCTCTAATCTTAGTTATTTTTTTGCCTTATGCTAGCTTTTGAATTTGTTTTCTCCTGCTCCTCTAGTTCTTTTAAAGGTGATGTTAGGGTGTCAATTTTAGATCTTTCTTGCTTTCTCTTGTTGGCATCTACTGCTATAAATTTCTCTCTATACACTGCTTTAAATGTGTCCCAGAGATTCTAGTATGTTTTGTCTTTGTTCTCATTGGTTTCAAAGAACATCTTTATTTCTGCCTTCATTTCATTATTTACCCAGTAGTCATTCAAGAGCAGGTTGTTCAGTTTCCATGTAGTTGTGAGGTTTTGAGTGAGTTTCTTAATCCTGAGTTGTAATTTGATTGCACTGTGGTCTGAGAGAGTGCTTGTTATTATTTCCGTTCTTTTGTATTTGCTTAGGAGTGTTTCACTTCCAATTATTTGGTAAATTTTAGAATATGTGAGATGTGGTGCTGAGAAGAATGTATATTCTGTTGATTTGGGGTGGAGAGTTCTGTAGATGTATATTAGATCTGCTTGGTCCAGAGAAGCTTTCAAGTCCTGGATATCCTTGTTAATTTTGTTTTGTTGATCTGTCTAATATTGACAGTGGGGTATTAAAGTCTTCCACTATTATTATGTGGGAGTCTAAGTGTTGGGGTGATCAGACTCAACCCCAGGTCGTGGGGGTGATAAAGTCTGGTGGAGTCAAAGGAATTTGAAGTGACAGTTTGAGAGAGAAAGTGGGTCCAGGGGGCCAATGCGAGTATGCAGGCTGTGAAGGCCCTGAGTTCTGGAAGTCCACACTTTTTATTGGTGATCAAACAAAGAAATAGGTAATGAGAATGTGGGGGTCAAAAGGGCAAGCATGTGATCTACAGCTGTGATGGTTTAGCATTTCCTTTGAAGCATATGGAACATATTCTGCTACTTGAGATAATGGGGAGCATGTTCTTCTAGTTTAAGCTAGAAACAAGGAGTCAGCAAGTCTAGACTCATTCCAGAGGTCACAAGGGGTTTTATGTCCTGAGCCCTGGACATTATATCAGACATGCAAGCCCCGCCTCAGCCTTTTTCTCAACACTATGTCTCTTTGTAGGTCTCTAAAAACTTGTTTTATGAATCTCTGTGCTCCTGTGTTGGGTGCATATATATTTAGGATACTTAGCTCTTCTTGTTGCATCGATTCCCTTTACCATTATGTAATGCCCTTCTTTGCCTCTTTTGATCTCTGTTGGCTTAAAGTCTGTTTTATCAGAGACTATGATTTCAACTCTTCTTCTTTTTTCTTTCCATTTGCTTGGTAAATATTCCTCCATCCCTTTATTTTGAGCCTATGTGTGTCTTTGCATGTGAGATGGTCTCCTGAGTACAGCACACCAATGGGTCTTGACTCTATCCATTTTGCAAGTCTTTGTCTTTTAATTGTGGCATTTAGCCAATTTACATTTAAGGTTAATATTGTTATGTGAGTTTGTTCCTGCCATTATAATGCTAGCTGGTTATTTTGCCCATTAGTTGATGCATTTTCTTCATAATGTTGATGGTCTTTACAATTTGGTATGTTTTTGCAGTGGCTGGTACCAGTTCATCCTTTCCATATTTAATGCTTCCTTCAGGAGCTCTTGTAAGGCAGGCCTGGTGGTGAGAAAATCTCTCAGCGTTTGCTTGTCTGTAAAAGATTTTCTTTTCTCCTTCGCTTAGTTTGGGTGGATATAAAATTCTGGATTGAAAATTATTTTCTTTAAGAATATTGAATATTGGCCCCACTTTCTTCTATGTTGTAGGGTTTCTGCAGAGAGATCCACTGTTAGTCTGATGGGCTTCCCTTTATGGGTAACCCAACCTTTCTCTCTGGCTTCCTTAACATTTTTTCCTTCATTTCAACCTTGGTGAATCTGATGATTATGTGTTTTGGGGTTGCTCTTCTCGAGAAATATCTTTATGATGTTCTCTGTATTTCCCAAATTTGAATTTTGGCCTGCCTTGCTAAGTTGGAGAAGTTCTCCTGGATAATATCCTGAAGAGTGTTTTCCAACTTGGTTCCATTCTCCCCGTGACTTTCAGGTACACCAATCAAATGTAGATTTGGTATTTTCACATAGTCCCATATTTCTCGGAGGCTTTGTTTGTTTCTTTTCACCCTTTTTTCTCTGATCTTGTCTTCTCACTTTATTTTATTGAGTTGATCTTCAATCTCTGATATCCTTTCTTCCACTTGATCTATTAAGCTATTGATAATTTTGTATGCTTCATGAAGTTCTCGTGCTGTGTTTTTCAGCTCCATTAGGTCTTTTATGTTCTTCTCTAAACTGGATATTCTAGTTAACAATTCATCTAACAATTCACCTTTTTTTAAGGAACTTAGCTTCCTTGCAGTTGGTTAGAACATGTTCCTTTAGCTCAGAGGAGTTTGTTATTACTCACCTTCTGAAGTCTACTTCTGTTAATTCATCAAACTCATTCTCCATCCAGTTTTGTTCCCTTGCTAGCAAGGAGTTGTTATCCTTTGAAAGAAAAGAGGAGTCCTGGTTTTTGGAATTTTCAGCCTTTTTGCACTGGTTTTTCCCCTTCTTTGTGGATTTATCTACCTTTGGTCTTTGAGATCGGTGACCTTCAGTTGGGGTCTCTGAGTGGATGTCTTTTTTGTTGATGTTGATACTATTCCTTTCTGTTTGTTAATTTTGCTTCTAGCAGTCAGGACCTTCTGCTGCAGGTCTGCTGGAGTCTGCTGGAAGTCCACTGCAGACCCTGTTTGCCTGAGCACCACTGGTGGACACTGCAGAACAGTCAAGATTGCTGCCTCTTCCTTCCTCTGGAAGACTCATCCCAGAGGGGCACTTGCCAGATGCCAGTCAGAGCTCTCCTCTATGAAGTGTCTGTCGGCCCCTACTGGGAAGAGTCTCCCAGTCAGGATTCACAGGGGTCAAGGACCCACTTGAGGAGGCAGTGTATCCCTTATCAGAGCTTGAATGCTGTCTTGGGAGATCTGCTGCTCTCTTCAGAGCTGACATGCAGGGAAGTTTAAGTCTGCTGTAGTTGTGCCCCCACCCACCTTTTCCCCTAGATGTTCTGTCCCAGGGAGGTGGGGCTTTTATCTGTAAGTTCCTGACTGGGGCTGCTCCCTTTTTTTCAGAGATGCCCTGCCCAGAGAGGAAGGAATCTGGCGAGGCAATCTGGCCTCAGTGGCCTTGCTGACCTGTGGTGGGCTCTGCCCAGTTCGAACCTCCCCATAGCTCTGTTTGCACTGTGAGTGTAAAACCGCTTAAACCTCAGCAATGGTGGATGCCCCTCTCCCCACCAAGCTTGAGTGTCCCAGGTAGAGTTCAGACTGCTGTGCTAGCAGCAAGAATTTCAAGCCAGTGAATCTTAGCTTGCTGAGCTTCATGGGGGTGGGAACTGCTGAGCCAGACCACTTGGCTCCCTGGCTTCAGCCCCCTTTCCAGGGGAGTGACCAATTCTGCCTTGCTGGCATTCTGGGCACCACTGGGGTATAAACAAACAAACAACAAAAAGAAACCTCCTGTGGCTAGCTCAGTGTCTGCCCAAACTGCTGCAGAGTTTTGTGCTGGAAACCCAGGACCCTGGTGATGTGGGCACTGGAGTAAATCTCCTGGTCTGTGGGTTGCGGAGACCATGGGAAAAGCACAGTATCTGGGCTGGAGTGCATGGTACAGTCCTAATGGCTTCCCTTGGCTGGGAGAGGGAGTTCCCCAACCCCTTGTGCTTCCCAGGTGAGGCGATGACCCACCCTGCTTCAGCTCACCCTCCTTGGGCTGCACCCACTGTCCAACCAGTCCCAGTGAGATGAACCGGGTACCTTAGTTGGAAATGCTGACATCACCCGCCTTCTGCATTAATCTAGCTGGTTGCTGCAGACCAGAGCTTTTCCTATGCAGCCATCTTGCCTTTTTTTTTTTTTTTTTTTTTCCTATTAGCTCAGTGGTAATGTCCCATTTGCCATTTTTAATTGTGTTCCTTTGGATCATCTTTCTTTTTTATTAGTATAGCTACTTGTCTGTCAATCTTATTTACTCTCTCAAAAAATAAATTCCTAATTTGATACTTTGCTGTTGTTTCTGCAGTCCCCCTAGGTCTGATGTGATGTTATTAATTTTAAATCTTTCTAATTTTTGATGTGGGTGTTTAGCACCATAAGTTTCCCTCTTAACATTATTTCTGCTTTGTCCCAGAGATTCTAGTATGTTGTATCTTTGTTCTCATAAGTTTCAAAGAATTTATTGATTTCTGCCTTAATCTCACTGTTTACCCACAAGTCATTCAGGAGTAGGTTGTTTAATTTACATGTAATTATATAGTTTTGAGTGATTTTCTTTGTATTGACTTAAATTCTTATAGTGCTGTGGTCTGATTCTGTGGTTAGCATGATTTTGCTTTTTAGACTTTCCTGAGGATTGCTTTATGGCCAATTGTGCAGTCAATTTCAGAGTATATGCCAGTGCACATGAAAAGAATGTATATTCTGTTGTTTTTGGGTGGAGATTTCTGTAGGTGTCTATTAGGTCCATTTGGTTGTGCTCAGGTCCTGAATGTCTTCATTAGTTTTCTGCTCCGATAATCTCTCTATTGTGCTCAGTGGGGTGTTGAAACCTCCCACTGTTATTGTGTGGCTATCTCACTCTCTTCATAGGTCTCTAAGCACTTGCTTTATGAATCTGAGTGCCCCTGTGTTGGGTGTATATATTTTCGGGATAATTAGGTCTTCTTGTTGAATTAATTCCTCTACCATTATGTAATACACTTCTTTGCCTTTTTGAACTTTTTTGGTTTAAGGTCTGTTTTGTCTGGAATTAGAATAGCAACGTCTGTTTTTTTGTTTTCATTTTCTTGGCAGATTTTTCTCCATCCATTAACTTTAAGCCTATGGATGACATTGTATGTGAGATGGGTTTCTTGAAGACAGCATATCATTCGGTCTCGCCTCTTTATCCAACCCGCCACTTTGTGCCTTTTAATTCAGGCCTTTAGCCTGGTTACATTCAAGGTTAATACTGATATGTGCAGATTTGATCCTGTCATTGTGTTGTTAGCTTGTTTTTATGCAAACTTGTTTGTGTAGTTGCTTTATAGTGTCAATGGTTTCTGTAGTTAAATATGTTTTTGTTGTATCTGGTTGCAGTCTTTCCTATCCATATTTGGCACTACCTTCAGAACCTCTTGTAAGACAGGTCCAATGCAAGGAATTCCTATAGCATTTGCTTATCTGGAAAGAATCTTACATGTCCTTTGCTTATGAAGCTAAGTTTGGCTAGATACAAAATTCTTTGTTGGAATTTCATTAAGCATGCTGAATGGGAGGCTGAGATGGGCAGATCACAGGGTTAGGAGATCAAAACCATCCTGGCTAACATGGTGAAACCCCGTCTCTACTAAAAAAAATACAAAGAATTAGCCAGGCATGGTGGCAGGTGTCTGTAGTCACAGCTACTTGGGAGGCTGAGGCAGAAGAATGGTGTGAACTCAGAAGGCAGAGCTTGCAGTGAGCCGAGATCATGCCACTGCACTCCAGCCTGGGATACAGACAAAGACTCCATTTTATATATATATATATATATATATATATATATATATATATATATATATATATATATATAGAGAGAGAGAGAGAGAGAGAGAGAGAGAGAGAGAGAGAGATAAAATAATGCTGAATATAGGCCCCTGCCATTTTCTGGCTTATAGGGTTTCTGTCAAAAAGTCTGCTGTTAGCCTTATGGTGTTCCCATTGCAAGTGACCTTCTCTCTAGCTGCATTTAACCTTTTTTTCTTTCATTTCAATCTTAGAGAATCTAATGACTATGAGTCTTGGGGATGGTCATCTTATGTAGTATGTCACAGGGTTCTCTGCATTTTCTGAATTTGAATATTGTGTCCTCTCTAGTGAAGTTGGGGAAATTTTCATGGGTTATATAATCTGTATTAGTCAGGGTTCCCTAGAGAGAAAGTACTAATACGATAGATGTATATATAAAAGGGAGTTTATTAAGGAATTTTGACTTACATAATCACAAGGTGAAGTCTCACAATAAGTCATCTGCAAGCTGAGGAGCAAGTCAGTCCAAGTTCAAAACCTCAAAAATAGGAAAACAGTGTAGCCTTCAGTCTGTGGTTGAAGGCCTGAGAGCCCCTGGCAAACCATTGGTGTAGGCCCAAGAGTTTAAAAGCTGAAGAACTTGGAGTCCAATGTTCAAGGGCAGGAAGCATCCAGCAGAGGTAAAAGAAGGATGTCAGAAGACTCAGTCAGTCTAGTCCTTCCACATTCTTCTACTTGCTTTTATTCTAGCCACATTGGCAACTGATTAGATTGTGCCCACCCAGATTGAGAATGGGTCTGCCTTTCTCTGTCCATTGACTCAAATATTAATCTCCTTTGGCATCACCGTCACAGACACACACAGGAACAATACTTTACATCCTTCAATCAAATCTAGTAGACACTTGATACTAACCATCACATCCTCCAATATGGTTTTCGAGTTGTTTGCTTTCTTTCCCTCTCTTTCAGGGATGTCAATGAGTCAATAAATTTGGTCTCTTTACATTTTTGCATCTCTTAGAATACTTGAATTGGGTTTTGGCTTTCTCCTGAATCTTCTTTCCTGTCCATGATCTGAATTCTATTTTTGTCGTTTCAGCCATTTCAGCCTTGTTAAGAACCATTGCTGGGGAACCAGTGTGGGTCATTTTGAGGTGAGAGGACACTTTAGTTTTTTGAGTTGCTAGAGTTCTTTCTCTGTTTTTTTCTCATCTGTGCGGGCTGATATTCCTCCAATCTTAGAAGTTACTATCCTTTGAAAGGGTTTTGTTTTTATCTTGTTTGCTGCCCTTGAGGGTTTGATTGTGGTCTAAGGTGGTTTCAGTTGAGTGGATTTCTTTCTGGAAGATTTTAGGGGTCTAAGGCTTAGTTCAGCACTCTTGAGCTGTGTGCTCTAACTTTGAGGGAATGATACCAGGCTCCCAGCTTTGTTCTCTGGCCCCTCAAGGTTAGGGATCTGTGGTGCTGGAGGGACTGAGCTGTTTCCAGACAGCAGTCTGTAACAATCCAATGGATGGTGCCAGTGAAAATGCTTTGTCTGAGTGGTGATAGAAGAATTCATGTTTGTTTGCACATGCCAGCAGCAGTGGCAGCATGGTGGGTTACACGTTCATTGGTCCGGCTGGGATGCTGGTGGGTTTGTGGCTGCCAGCCTCTGTGTGCATGTTTGCTCTGTGGGCAGTAGTGTGAGGGGATGCATGCATACACATATTCTGGCAGAGGAGGGGAGACAAGTTCCACTTGCATGCGTGCACACTGGAAGGACAGTGGAGTGAGTGACAGTGGGCAAGTGAGTGCTGGCAAAGCAGCATGGGGGAGGTTGTGGTGGGGGTAAGGGGCAGGTGAGCTGGTGTGTGTTAGCAGGGTCTGCTCTGCTGGAGCTCTCTGATGGTCAGGCACAGTCAGCTGATGAAGGAGCTATGATGTGGGCCCCTGGGAAGCACCTTGGTTGACTCTCCATCATTGCACTGCAAGTGAGCTCTGCCAGGCTGGGGCCCTGGAACAGACCTAGCTGTGTTTTACTGCAGATGTTCCCACACCATACCCCCTGAGTTCAGCACAGGATAGAGTCCTGCTCCTATCAACTCTCTACACAGCTTTCCCTGCTAGCTCAAGTGTCCATGGGTGTTGTGGTATCTCTAGTTGTCAGGATTCCAGAGGTTCATGGTGAGGGCAGGTTGCTCCTCACCTGTTCAATTCACTCATTCCCCAAGAGTTGTTAGGAGCCAGGAATAAGTTGTTTTGCAAGGTAGCTCTGTTCAGGGTTCCCAGTCTCCTCCTACTTCAGCCCAGGGTCTGTGTCCTCCCTCTGTCCACCTTCAATGCCTTCCCTCTGAAGATATGCTCATAGTGTACCAGTGTGCCCTATGTCCCAGTCACTTGGTGGCAGATGTTCCTCCTGGGTGTGTCTAGTCAGGCATCTTTCTGAGACAACCTTCTTTTGTTTTTAAAATCAAAATATGTAGTAATAATGGATTTTCATTCCTACATTGCAGCGATTGACAGGACCTAAGTAAAAGCTAATACTATTTATATCAGGAAGGCTTATCCTAGTTGCCTACACTCCTCTCTCTCCACAAGTACTTGACGTTTTACTGCTGAGCTATGTCACTGATTTATATTACTTGCATTACTCTAGACATTTGAGGAATATGTAACATCTGATCCAGAGGAAAGGGAGCCAAGCTATAAAATTTTGATATTTCTCCTCTTAATGGTGTGATTATCTTTGAGGTGGAGAGAAATGTTGTATACATGCTTTAAGCATTTTCCATTCTGTTAGAAAAAGAAAACGCAAAACCAAAACCCCCAAATTGTTATCATTAAATACAGCTTTCTTAGCTTGATGTTGTTAAATTTTTACTTATCTGATCTTCTATTGTCTATTTTGATAATCAGAGAACAACAACAGTCTGATTTCTATATTTGTCTATGTGTAAGGAGGAAATATGCTCAAATATGTATTTTGTTTATTTCTTGTCTCTGTAAAAGTGCATTAATGACAGCATATTCATAACATTCTTGGTGTTACTTGACTATAGTGAGAGATTTTGCTGATTATTTCTGCAGAAAATTCCATCTCAAGTAATATCTATATTTTTTATTGTGAGTTAAAAAATTAGTAATGTTAATATTGTCATCAGTATCAATTTATCATGTATTTTATTAGTGTGATCCTGTCTCTCAGGGCCTGGTTATATCCAAGGTTATGGTTTTACCTGAGCACTTGCAGTATAGAGCCCAAACTAATGAATTTTAGGTGACAGCAGTATTATTTCTTAACATGTCCCTACAGATTTCTATAGTATCCACGGTGGAGTTAAATCATTTGAAGATGAGGAAAGAAAACTGTTTACCTTGTTTCTGTATTGAGAATATAAGATGCTGTGGAAGACTGATTGACAAAATGTCTTGTATTGTTCATGCTCTGTATGTACCCCATTTCTGGTATGACTTTGTAACTTCTCCCATCAATAAATGAAATCTGTTCCCCACACATGAATTCAAGCTGACTTTTTAATATGTTTGCACCAAAAGAATGCAGTAGAACTGACAGCCTACAATTTTAAGCCTAAGACTCAAGAGTGATTTTATACTTCAACTCTCCCTTGTGAAACCCTTCCCCGACTGCCACAGAAACAGAGCAAGGCATGTTTGGTAGAGGTACAGAGTTCATATGGAGTGAGGTGCTAATCATCTTAGCCAAGATCATTCTAGAGCAGCCAGCCTTTAGACAACCCAATAGCTGACTAGAAACATATTAGTAAGCTGTGTGAGATGAGTCAAGTCCAGCCCAGATTGAATTACCAGGTTCAGTAGAATTACCCACGCAACCTATAGACTCATGGGGCAAACTGTTGTAAGCTATTAAGTCAGTAGTTTTCAAAGTGTGATTTAGGGTCTCCTGTGGATCCCCAGCAACTTTTGAAAACAACTACAATATCAAACCTATTTCCACAATGATGCTAAGATATTATTTGTCTTAATTCTCAATCTGTCACAATACACAGGGAAGTTTTTCAAAGACTACATGATGTTTGGTATCAAAACAGAGTGGATACAGAAGCAGGTACAACACTCCAGCAGTCTTCTATTGAGTTTTCTATTGAATCGTACATGAAAGAGATTAGCAAAAATACAAAGCAGTGCTAAACTTCTCATTAATTTTTGTTTTGTTTAAAAAATGCAGTTATTTTTCATAAAAAATATGCTATTTCTGTTACAGGTAATGGGTTTATTCTTAGTGGTAGAGGAAATAAATATTTTAAAATTTCTATTTTAGTTTATAATACAGCAAATATTAATGGATGAAAATCCTCAAAACAAAGCCATTTGGAGTCCTTAATAGTTCTCAAGAAACTGATATTCTGAAAGCAAAATGTTTAAGAAATGATGCACTTTTTTCTGCAACATTTCTTTATTCTGAGTATAGCAGTTGTTTATAGAGAAATCACTATAAATTTTTCTTCATGACTGTCTCCAAAATGTAAAGAATCAAATATTAGCATCTTTAGAAATCAAAAACATTTACTTTTCTGCTTCAAGCCTGCATATTCGATCTATCTAACCAGAGTAAAGTTACTGATGAAAAAACAATTAAAATAAAATTACATACACACACACATGTATGTACATTACAAGAATCTTTGATTTTGCATGAAGGAAAAAAATCTACAAATACTAAGATAACAATAAAAGCAGAAACCCTGAGAGGTGAAGTAATCATCAAAGCTAGCTTCCTGTGTGAAAAGTCCTACCAAACCTTAGAATGTTTGAGATTACATTTTGACTGCTTAATGATGAACGGAATGCAGGAGATAAACCTTGTGGCCCATCCAAAGTGGAAAGTATAATAGAAAACGCTATCCCTCATAAAACGAGAAACAAATCTCATGGAGAAAAAGGGTCTGAAAAGAAATATTCAATCCTGAATGCTGCCTGGAGAAAATAAAACCAAAACAAAGAACTTACGAAAACACATTAATCCTCATTAAAGATCTGAGATCTGAATAAATTCATGCTATTTGTTTGCTCAAAAATCGAAAGCAAAGAAGTTAGTATAAAATTGGTCTTGGGTTGATATTGCTCCTTAGTGACTGGCAGAAGCAAAAAATTTAAGAGTAGAACTTCAAGTCTCGCCTCAAAGAATTTTCATAGTCACATTTTATGTGTGTGTGTGTGCAATCATAGTTAAAACAACAGTGAAAACACACATGGAAAATAATATTCCATGAGTGTAACTGATCATGAACAACACAGAGTGTAAATAGAATCGCAAATAAAATAGAAACTTGGATTGAACATAAGAACAAGAAAAAACAGATGATGAATTTTTAAAAGACTCAAACAGAATTTCTTAACACAAATGGAATACTCTGTCACCATAAAAAACAAAAGCACGTCCTTTGCAGCAACATGGATGCTGCTGGAGGCCATTATCCTAAGTGAATTAACAAAGGAACAGAAAACAAAATACTCTATGTTTTCAGTTATAAGTGGGGACTAAACATTGAGTACACATGGACATAAAGATATCAGCAACAGACACTAGAGACTACTAGAGCAGAGAGTGTGGAGGGAAGGAGTGAGGGTTAAAAAACTACTACATCAGGTACTATGCTTACTACCTGAGTGAATGTGGTCATTCCTATACCAAACCACAGTGACACACAGTTCACCCATGTAACAGACCTGCACATATACCTCATGAACCTAAAGTAATATTTCAAAATACACTAATACAAATTAGAATATTAAAAAAGATTAAATGAAAATATATCACCAACACAGATAAAATCAGTGAACTGGATGTAGATTCAAAGTAATAAATAATGAAATGATGTGAAAAAAGGAAGAGGTATGGAAAATAAAGAAATGGAAGAGGTTACATTAAAGGACATGCTGACGGAGGAGTTCCAGAATTGCTGGAAACATCTACTGACAGTTTCAAGAAGGCTAACACATCTAAAGCGGGATGCATAACATATCCAGTCATATTACAACCAGTTTCAGATCACTAAAGATTAAGAGAAGACTTTAAAAGCAACAAGAAGAAATGCAAATTACCCAGACAGGTGTAACAACTGTCTGAATTGTTACAATGAAAACAATTGAGTTTTCATTAATAAATGGAATCCAGGAAGCAATATAATAAACTACTCAGTGGTGCAAGCAAAATTACTGACAATCTAGATTCACAATGGGGGAAATTATTTTTCAAGAGTAAGAGTAAAATAAAAATACTTTCAGACAAAGAAAACTTGACAATTCTTTACTAAAGGAAATGATAAAGTATATACTTTTAGCAGATAGATAAAGTGTAAAGTCTGATAAGAAATGGTAAAAAAAGGAGTAAATGTGTGAGTAAATCTCATATGGCTATCTTATAATACAATAATAAAAATTGCTAACTCTTGGAATAATAAAGAAGATAGAGCAAAACTACTCATTAACACAACAATCTGGAGGGCTTTTGAGAATTGTAAGATTCTAATGGACTTGTATTTTAGGAGAAAGTTACAAATATTAATTACCATCCTCTGTGTGTGTGTGTCTGTGTGTGTGTGTTTGTGTGTACCTACACAAGTGCATGCACTCTCTGAGAGATGCCTTAATTGTATTAGTTGTATTAGAATGTTTTGCTGTTGTTCTCTAACTTGATTTTCTTATATGGTTAACATATTTCCAAATTTTAATCAAAGTATCAAGTTACACGGTTTGTACTCAGAAATGTCCAAGAAATGGTTAGAGTTTATCATGAAAACAGTACTATTGAAGAAATAGAATTATGTACATAAAATTGATGAGAAAATATTTTCAATTTAGGAATGTGTAGCTATTCCAGGATAATTTTACTTATGAAATATTTTTGATATTACATTAAAAAAATGTGTAGTCCCTTAGAAAACTACCGTGAATGACATCCAGTCTCACCTTAAGGAAGAAGCTGTCATAATCTGTGCTGTACAGAAACCGTTGATACCCTGGAAAAAAGAAAGTCTAATATTACTAACACGACCCACTGGTTTCTTGCTGATAAAAGTAAAATAAAAAGTATTCCCTGTAATAATTTGCTATTTTCCATCTAACTGCATTATGATCGTATTTATAAAATCTTTCTAACTTGACAGAAAAATATAGACCAAACATTTTAAACGTAATTTATCCGTGTATGCATATCATGGAATAGGCATACCTTTGTATTACGTTAAATTTTTCATTAAAAGTATCAAATTAATTATTTGAATTATATATAGCATAATATAAAGATACATACATATAAGTCTCTTTTAATATTACCATTGATGTCTGTGTTAGTAAATAAATATAATATTCCACTTAAGCATAAAGTTATTTTACTTAAGAATGTATTTCAGTCCATATCACTAAGCTTCACTTCACCAAAAAGGTGCACAGGCTAGTTTGTTACACATTTATCCATGTTATTGATTTTTCCATCATATATAAAGGGTTACAACATTCAAGAGATTGTTCCTGTTACAACAGTATAAATTCATTGCCTGGAACACAGTTTGCTATTGAATGTCTGCCAGACTGTGTTAACAAGGGTATTCAGGAGAAAACTGTGCAGGTATGAGACAATAAGTAAGTGAATAAAATTCTCTAAAGATAACATGCCTCTAAAATTATGTGCATTTTCTTTAAGCAAAGGTAGTCTGAGAAAATAAATATATTCTTATTTTGCATTGCCTTTTTCCACTATACATAAACTTGTATTTATATTTTTAAAAATTCAGTGCTACTCTGAGGCTATTTAAGTACCTCTGAGTAGAACCAATTATGCTGTTTTTCAAAGTTTGGTGTTATGCAAACATTATTCTTTCAGACAAGAGTCAATTGTGAACATTTATATGCTCTTGAGGCACAGATTCCTCCAGCTCTCCTGATGTCTCGCCATCAGCATTTCTCTCTCTACTTAAATGTGCTGTGGTCAGCTTAAACACATTTTGTCTTCTTCCATAGCCTCCACAGACACCAAGAATGGTTACAATTGGAGACTGACATTTTGAAACAGTAGTAGGTATTTTGGGATTCTCATGTCACATAAACTCATTTTTGTAACATGAAGTTATCTTCACAGCCAATTAGTTATATCACAGAACACAGAGGTTAGGACCTAAACCCAGATCTCAGTCATTGGCATGGAGCAGAAAGAAAGCAGGACTTAAGGAGACCCAACGATCGATCCCAAGAAATTTGCTCTTCAGAAGGCTATAGCAACAATCGGTTGAATCCCATGCAAGCATTGGGTATTTGGTCACAGCAAGGTGTTTGGTTTATGGAGTTTATGTTTTCAATATTATACATTTGGCACATTGATGAAGAGAATCTAAACATTAGAGATGATCATCAGATGATCAGGCAATCAGGAAAAACGGCATTGATTTTGAAAATATTATAACAATGTTCATGACCAGAAGTGTTGTAATGGGTCTTTTGACTCTATTTACTAGTGATGAGACTTTAAATATAATTCTGAATATGTTTTAACAGCGGCTGATTTTTGACAAAGATTTCATGAATTTTGTGAAAGACTGATGAACAAAATGGAATTGCTGATTTATCTTTGTATGGCTATCATCAACTAGAAACTTTAACACACTGTAGGCACAGGACCTTAAAATCTCGTTAGTGGTTTATGAAGTTTATATTTGGCTGATAATTTCTCATAGACACTGATGAAAAATATCATGTACCTGAGAAGAGATAATTAGTAAGCCAGATATTCAGTTAAATAAAAAGCAATTCAATTAAATAAAAAGTAATTAAGGAAAGATAATTTCATCTGGTTAAATTATATATTTTTTATAAATATTTTGTTATCAAATCAAAATAATTATAAGAATGTGTTCTATTTAGGTAGAAAAAGAGTATGAATGAAAAATAATATTTTATTTTTCTAATTATTAATATTTAACAAATTAGGTAGTATCTTCAATGTGAATAAAATTATAATAGATATAATTTAGTTGATTTTGGATCCATTCTTGTGTGACTATCTCCTTTCTGAAGCATTATTGTTAAAATGGTTAGTTTTTTGTACTATCACTCTGTAGCATAATGAAAAATATTTTGAGTCATGTTGCAAATAATTGTGCTAGCATAAAATATTTCAAAGAGTTTTTAAAACAATTGGAGATATATTTCATTTAGAATTTTCTATAAATTGGCTAATGGAAGTATTTTATTATTTTCAAGAAATTTCTAATATTCAAATATCTCATAAATACCTACATATGTGTTCCTAAATATATGTAACATAATACAATGAATCAGGTTGCCATAATAAGATAATTATACATTTCTATCATCTTTAGATTTTATAAATGTAAACTTTGTTTCTGTGTAAAAGGAAAATACATGTTTAAAAAATTTCAGATTAATGGTAATTGATTTGCTGCCTCAAAAAGAGGGCCCAGAATTTTTTCCTTAACAAAAAAAGGTAAGTGACCAAGCCTTCTACAGAGAGAGTAACCTAAAAATTATTGTTGATCTGTAATGGTTATAAAAAAGTTTTCAAGATAATAAAACCTGACAAGTGAAAGTGAAATTCTTCATTAATATATATTTTTGAATACATATTCAATAAATTTCTAATTTTGAGATAAACAAACTGTTTCAATCATATAAATGTCAGGTATTGCTAAATTATATGTTCAATTAAATAATAAGAAATGCATACTTCCTGTATTATTCTCATAAAAGCAATTTCCTACATGAGCACATGAACAGCTTCAAGAATCAAATCGACCACACTACATCACTCAGCAAAATGTATTGCAGATTGGGAACACAAAACATGAAAGAAAATGAAAGACAGAAAGATAACCTTTCCCTTAAATCTATGCTCATCTGAATCTTAAATCATGTATTATTTTCCCTTTATATAATTATTGATGGGAGTCTTACAGAAAAAAAAAATGAGTTAAACTGACAGTTCTTCACTGTCAAGAGAAACCTATGGTCAGGGATATATATAATTCCCAGAGCTTTCATCATTAATATTTTATGAGTCTTGCTGATCTGTCCCATCTGGAAGAAAAATTTATCTTTCATTTGTGCAAGTGGTGCCTGCCGAGTAATAGATTTCATCTCTATAAGCTGAGTGGTGAAATGCAAACAGCAGCAAAGGTACTAGGAGGCAAAGTGTTCACTTTATTTCTTTTACTGGAGTCTGGATGCACTTTACTGGAGTTGCAGAGACAGCCAAGCAAAGCGAAAGATCTTTGGGGAACTACAAGTGTCAATTCCTTGCCAATATACCTCAGCCTACATATGTGAATGCTCACGTGTTCAATCTGACTTTTAAATGAGGTGATTAGCCACAGTGACTTTTTTTTTTTTTAACATCAACATATACAAGAAGCTTTGGTGACTGGCACATTGGAAAACCATTAGCTGAGTATTTGACTTTGTGTGTGTGTGTGTGTGTGTGTGTGTGTATACATGAGATGACTAAGAGATAATTAGTAATTTTTGGACACTTCTAACTTAAAAGGCAGGATGTTCTGTCCCTTGGGTGAGCATGACTTGCCTTAGCTGAACTAAGAATTTTGTGTAGGTTCATCTGTGACACTGGAGCTGAGTATCCCCTGGGCAGTATTCAAACACAGAAAAGCAAGCAGAGAAAGTGTTATAGGACCCCTTTCAAAGACATAAACACTGGGACAATCTTTATAACATGGGTCTGGACAATGACTTTTTTGGGGGGATTAAGACCCCAAAAGCATAGAAAACAAAAGCCAAAAATAGACGAATGGGATTATATCAAATTAGAAAGCTCTAAACAGCAAGAGAAACAATGAACAAAACAAAAAGTCTACAAATGGCAGAAAAAATTGTAACCATGTATCATATAAGTTAATATTGCAAATGTATAAGGAACTCAAACAAACTATTAGCAAGAAAACAAATGGCCCTGTTAAAAATGGGCCAAGGACAGGAATAAACATTTCTCAAAAGAAGACATAAAATGACCAACAGGTATATATAAAAAAATGCTCAGCATAACTCATTAGCAGAGAAATGCAAGTAAAATTCACAATGAGTTATCACCTGGCCCCTGTTAGAATGGCTATTATAAAAAAGATGAAAAATAAGTGTTGAGGAGGATATGGAGAAAAAGTGAATGATGGTGGGAATGTAAATTAGTATGGCCACTATGGAAAACAGTATGGTAGTTTCTCAAAAATCAGAAAAAAAAAAAAGAAGTACCTTATGATCTAGCCATCCCACTACTAGATATATAATCAAATGAAATGAAAGCAGTATGTCAAAGAGATACCTGCACTCCCATGTTTATTGCAGCACTATTCATACTAGCCAAGATATGGAGTCGACCCAAGTCTCCAGCAATGGATAAATGGATAAAGAAAAACTATTCAGTCTTGAAAACAAGGGAATCCTGTAATTTGCCATATCATGGATGAACCCAAGGATATTGTGCTAAGCGAATTAAGCCCAGCACAGAGACAGATATCACATGTTCTCACTAGTATATGGGAGTTATAAAAAAGCTGAACTCATAAAAGTAAAGGAGAGTAGAATAGTAGTTACTAGGGGCTGGAGTGGAGGTGTGGAGATAGAGAGATGTTCTTCGAAGGTTATACAATTTCAATTAGACAGAAGAAATAAGTTCAAGAGCTCTATTGCACAACACAGCGACTATAGTTAATAGCAGCATATTGTATACTTGAAAATTGCTAAGACTGTAAAATGATAAGCATGTGAAGTAATGCATATGTTAATTAGCTCAATTTAGTCATTCCACAATGTATATATTTTAAAACATCATGTTGTATAAGATAAATATATCCATTTTTATTTATCAGTTAAAAAATAATGATACATTAGCTTAAAAATAAAACAATAACAACAAAAGCCAGAAACACAGTGAGTTTATCTAGTTCATAGGTCCACCATGAGTGAAGTGTGGGTCCCTCATTCGGATGAAAAGAAATTTCTGGAGAAATGTATTTAGTGCATAATCAGAAAAAAACATATTGGTTTTAGAGGAGAATTTTCCTTCATTAAAGAATCTAGAATTTAAAACTCCTTGAAACAGTTTCTCTTTTCTTCAACAATTTTATTTTAATTTTTAATGAAATATTAAGGAGTGTGATTATTTAACATCTTTCTGACCTTTTAGAACATAAGACCCTTTCTATTTTCTGCAAAATTGTATCCCCAGAGTCTTGCACACTGTTGACAAGAAGTAAATATTCAGTAAGTTTTTGTTGAAAGATTTGCATATTTTTCATTTTTATCAGTAGCTTCCAACATGTTCTAACATAAAAGCTTCAACAAGGCTTGGGGTAAGAGTGATGATTTATTCAAACTACAGCTACTAATCATACATTTACATAAAGCACTGTGTTAGAAATTGAGTGATACTAAAATGCCTAAGATTAATTTCTGGGCTTCAGAGAGTTAACCGTCTAGTTGAGGGAATAAGATGTGTGTGTAAAAATAATGCCAAATGTGAAATATTAAGTGACTAGAGAATATATGAGCTGAAATTGTACATTAGACAAAAGAAATAAAAGGACATTCCTGATAAAGAGAACCACATGAGTAAATACATTAATATCAAAAGTCTGTAAACCATAAATCATATAAGTGATGTTGAGGATGATGGAGATTAGAATGACTGACAAGAGAACACTATCCCTGTCTATAAGAACTATCTACTCCCCATTCTTTAATTGATTTGTCTATTTACTCTTTGTCATAGAAAAGCATGCGATTTCCATGTATGGAAAGAATCAACACTGAATACTCATGTTAATATAATATTACCACAAACGTATAAGGATTTTTTTTTTTTTTCTGACATTCAACTGGCAGCTGGGTGCTTCAAACTTTTTGAATCTTTACCATCCTAAAATGGGTGAGGGTAAAGGGAGAATGGTATCTTGTTTTCATTTGAGCTTTACTTATGATTTAAATATCTTTTCATGTCTTCATTCTCTCTTTCAGCCTCAGCTCTCTTTTTCCATTCCCCTGTTACCCAATTCATTTGCCTGACTCCTTGGCATCATTCCAGGCTATGCAATCACAAGTGGAGCAGATAGTCATTTTCAGAGAAAAGTAGCCATTCGTTGATACTCTCTAACTGAGTAAAATGGTTACTAGTTGTTACTCTTAAATGGCTTGGCTATAATACTAGTTTTAACAAGTTAGAAAAAATTATTCCAGGCATTCTTCTGGATAATTTTAATGAGTTCTGTGCTCACTAAAGCCTTTATTTTGCCATTAACTTGTTAGCTCTATTATTAGCTAAATTTTATGTCACTTTGAGAAAACTATTATTTGAACTTAAAAAGCAGGCCATATGTGAAATGAACGATCTACTTATTTATTTTATTTTGTAAATTATACTTTAAGTTCTAGGGTACATGTGCACAACGTACAGGTTGGGTACATATGTATACATGTGCCACGTTGGTGTGCTACACCACCAACTCTTCATTTACGTTAGATATTTCTCCTAATGCTATCCCTTCCCCTGCTCCCCACCCCAGGACAGGTCCCAGAGTGTGACGTTCCCCACTCTGTGTCCAAGTTGTTCTCATTGTTCATTTCCCACCTATGAGTGAGAACATGCAGTGTTTGGTTTTCTTCCCTTGTGGTAGTTTGCTCAGAATGATGGTTTCCAGCTGCATCCATGTCCCTGCAAAGCACATAAACTCATCCTTTTTTATGGTTGCATAGTATTCCATGGTGCATATATGCCACATTTTCTTAATCCAGTCTATCATTGATGGGTATATGGGTTAGTTCCAAGTCTTCGCTATTGTGAATAGTGCTGCAATAAACATATGTGTGCATGTGTCTTTATGGTATCATGATTTATAATCCTTTGGGTACACACCCAGTAATGGGATCCCTGGATCAAATGGTATTTCAGTTCTAGATCCTTGAGGAATTGCCACACTGTCTTCCACAATGGTTGAACTAGTTTACACTCCTACCAACAGTGTAAAAGTGTTCCTATTTCTCCACATCCTCTCTGGCATCTGTTGTTTCCTAATTTTTTAATGAATGAATGATCTATTTAAAGTGATAATATAAAAATTTAAAGTTACGTAGGAAAATAAACATGCTAATATTGGAGAATATATTTCTGTATTTCCTTGATTTTAAAATCAAAGTAGTTTTCTTTAAAGCTAATATCAAACTAGTTGAACTTACATTATTTTTATTTAAAAAAATCTTTTATATCCTTTAGATCTCAAAAAATTTTGAAATTTGCAGATTCCATAATAATGTATGTCTAAAATTATGTAAACTCTTTTACTAATTATTATTATTTACTTTTTTAGAGACAGGGTCTTGCTCTGTGGTTCAGGCTGGAGTGCAGTCGTGCAATCATGGCTCACAGTATCCTCAAATTCCTGGGCTGTCATAGTATCTATGCTTTTGGTCTTTTCAGTACATTTCTTTCCAATTATGTAAGTGAATGAAACTCTGCTGCCAAAAGGAAATTCTAGTCAGATCCCTCTTGTTTCTGATCCCTTTATTGGTTTCTTATTGTTTGAATAAATACATTTCTTAGCCATATATTTTACTCCCACCAATAACTCTATCCTGCAACTACACTGAACTACCTGCCATTTTCCAAACATATTTCATGTGAGCTTTCATGCTTCAGTGACTTTGAACATATATTCCATTTTTCTAGACAATACTTTGATTAACTGTCACCTCTGCAGGAATGGCTGTGACCCCTATAGCGATCTTGGTCTCTCTGTCTTCTTGGGACTACAATTAGAGAACTAAGTCCATCTTACTGCAATCTTTGTGTGAATGCCAGTATCTACCCAATGCTATAACCTCAAGGGCAGAAATCATAGCATGCCATTTTTGTGTTTGGAATACAGTAGATCTTCAACAATTGTTTGCTAAATGACTAGTATAATAAATTCATATAACATTTTCCCACTAATTGGAGCTTTTAAGGGAAATACTTTAATTCAACAAGATTTCTATAGCAGACAGATCTTTGACTTCTATACACTGCTATTTAAGAAACTAATTTTGATTTGACAGTTGTTTCTGGATGTCTCAAATAACGTATTATTATAGATTTACTTAAATGTAAAGGCTTTTTAAATGTAGATTTTAACCTACATTACCACACTTCTTTGCTTAATGATTAAATGAACTGTTGCTTAGATTTTTATAAGAGAAAAGAGGCAGTAAATAAAATGCACATTTAATTAACACAGTGAATATTTTTTGTATCTACATATTTTAGTTGTTAATGGGATTTCATGACCTAAATTGGCCAGCAAACTGTAATATTATTTTATAACACTCATGCATATAAATGCTATAATAAATCTGCTAGAAAGAGAGAGAATGCAATCAAATTTAAAAGCCTCACCAGAAAGATGACAGTTTTCTTTCTGGTCATTTCTTTGAGTAGTTTGTATAAGTGGTATAAATCTCCACAAATCTATAAAATATTTTACAGTCTGCCAAATAAAATGTTCAAATTCCTCTCATGACTTCTTTCTGCAAGAAAAATGAACTCAATATTATGCTAATAGTAAAAAATATTTTCCCTAGTAGTTTTTATAATATTCAAAAAAGTTTACAATTAATTATGCCTACAATTTACAGTTCTTTAAAACTGGGAAATGCTTTAAGCATATTATTTTAATCTACTCGTACAATAGTTTTATGAAGCAAGTATAACAATTTGTGATATTAACTCTCTCTTTCTTACTGAGAAGTGAAGTCCTAAAAGATTTGATAACTTATCCAAGGCAACATATATATGTCTTCTAGGTTTGCAATGAAATTAACTCATGGTATATAGTGTAGAAAAACGTCTTTCTTTCTTTTATTGACATGGTGTTTCTATGATTTTAATAAAAAAGTAAAAGTCAATTCAACTCAAACAAAACAGGCTTGAACATCTAACATTTTATTTATCTTTTAGATGTAAAAATGTCTCATTTTTTTCAAGTTTCACCCTCAAATTCTCCCCAATTCCAATCTTACTAATCAATGGTCTTACATGTATACAAAGCATTTACAAAGATATGCACATTATTTTTTTAGGAATATAAGTAGATTTAAGGAATATAACATTTTACACCATCTTACTCAATTCATATGCCACAACATTCCATTTCCCTGAAAGATCGAACATGTTTTTTGTTTTTATTTGTTTGTTTTGTTTTATTTTTTGAAACAGAGTCTCACTTTGTCTCCCAGGCTGGACTTCAGTGGCATGATTTCGGCTTATTGCAACCTTCACCTCCCAGGTTCAGGCAATTCTTGTGTACCTCGGCCAACCGAGTAGCTGGGATTACAAGTGCCTGCCACCACACCTGGCTAATTTTTGCATTTTCAGAGGAGATGGGGTTTCTCCATGTTGGCCAGTCTTGAATTCCTGACTTCAAGTGATCCGCCTCCCTCTGCCTCCCAAAGTGCTGGGATTACAGGCATGAGCCACCACACCCAGCCTTAACATGTCTTCTTAATGTTCACACCAGCCCTTTCTTCATCATTTATTCATCTCTTTGTTTTAATATTTGATTATCCCTTTGTTGTTTTCTTCTCCTCTCAGAAGAAACCATAGTTCTCTGGAGGAGCTGGGCTCAGACCAGTGTTTCCAGTTTCCTTTCTGCTGGTTGGAAACTGAACTGTCTTCCGTGTTCTCTGTAAGACACAGATAGCACATGCTACCCCTTTTCTCCCTTTTGGAAGATACATCTCCTGCTGTCAGGGAAGACTAAGGATATTTAAAGCCTCAATCTGAAGTGGCCTGTATAGTTGACAGAGGCTACGTAGGTTGTAGTAGACAGATCTTTTTGCACAACCAGAGTGGGAAACTTCAATGAAGCTGATTACAAGGAGCTAAAGTGAGAAGGGTTCTGTCCCTTTGGTTCTTGCTCCTTTCACTTGCCCATCTCTCTGTATCAAGAACACCAGAGCAGCAACCCCTAACACAGGACTCTAACACTGTGTAAGATAAGTTTTCAACCCAACACTGTTTACCTTATAATACAAGTCAGCACACTGAAACTAACGAGAGGAATAAGAGACAAAGATCTGATACAGAATGAGAACAGGAATAAGGCAGAAAGATAAAGAAAAGACAGAAAGCATTTTCTTTCAAGACTTGTTTTCTTTTGCTATTTCTTGGAGGGAGAAAAGGAAACATGCAAATATGGCTATCTACTAGGAATAATTTAGTTAGGTATAATATCAAATGAAGACTAGAACTTCAGTTTTTTTTTATTTTATTATTTTTTTTATTATACTTTAAGTTCTAGGGTACATGTGGATAACGTGCAGGTTTGTTACATATGTATACCTGTGCCATGTTGGCGTGCTGCACCCATCAACTCGTCAGCTCCCATCAACTCGTCATTTACATCAGGTATAACTCCCAATGCAATCCCTCCCCCTCCCCCTCCCCATGATAGGCCCCGGTGTGTGATGTTCCCCTTCCCGAGTGCAAGTGAGCTCATTGTTCAGTTCCCACCTATGAGTGAAAACATGCGGTGTTTGGTTTTCTGTTCTTGCGATAGTTTGCTGAGAATGATGGTTTCCAGCTGCATCCATGTCCCTACAAAGGACACAAACTCATCCTTTTTTATGGCTGCATAGTATTCCATGGTGTATATGTGTCACATTTTCTTAATCCAGTCTGTCACTGATGGACATTTGGGTTGATTCCAAGTCTTTGCTATTGTGAATAGTGCCCCAATAAACATACATGTGCATGTGTCTTTATAGCAGCATGATTTATAATCCTTTGGTTATATACCCAGTAATGGGATGGCTGGGTCATGTGGTACTTCTAGTTCTAGATCCTTGAGGAATCACCATACTGTTTTCCATAATGGTTGAACTAGTTTACAATCCCACCAACAGTGTAAAAGTGTTCCTATTTCTCCACATCCTCTCCAGCACCTGTTGTTTCCTGACTTTTTAATGATTGCCATTCTAACTGGTATGAGATGGTATCTCATTGTGGTTTTGATTTGCATTTTATGATGGCCAGTGATGATGAGCATTTTTTCATGTGTCTGTTGGCTGTATGAATATCTTCTTTTGAGAACTGTCTGTTCATATGCTTTGCCCACTTTTTGATGGGGTTCTTTGTTTTTTTCTTGTAAATTTGTTTGAGTTCTTTGTAGGTTCTGGATATTAGCCCTTTGTCAGATGAGTAGATTGCAAAAATTTTCTCCCATTCTGTAGGCTGCCTGTTCACTCATGGTAGTTTCTTTTGCTGTGCAGAAGCTTTTTAGTTTAATTAGATCTCATTTGTCAATTTTGGCTTTTATTGCCATTGCTTTTGGTGTTTTAGACATGAAGTCCTTGCCCATGCCTATGTCCTGAATGGTATTACCTAGGTTTTCTTCTTGGGTTTTTATGGTATTAGGTCTAACATTTAAGTCTCTAATCAATCTTGAATTAATTTTCGTATAAGGAGTAAGGAAAGGATCCAGTTTCAGCTTTCTACTTATGGCTAAACAATTTTCCCAGCACCATTTATTAAATAGGGGATCCTTTCCCCATTTCTTGTTTTAGCAGAACTGAAGGAGATAGAGACACAAAAAACCCTCCAAAAAATCAATGAATACAGGAGTTGGTTTTTTGAAAAGATCAACAAAATTGATAGACCGCTAGCAAGACTAATAAAGAAGAAAAGAGAGAAGAATCAAATAGATGCAATAAAAAATGATAAAGGGGATATCACCACTGACCCCACAGAAATACAAACTACCATCAGAGAATACTATAAACACCTCTATGCAAATAAACTGGAAAATCTAGAAGAAATGGATAATTTCCTGGACACTTACACTCTCCCAAGACTAAACCAGGAAGAAGCTGAATTCCTGAATAGACCAATAGCAGGCTCTGAAATTGAGGCAATAATTAATAGCCTACCAACCAAAAAAAGTCCAGGACCAGATGGATTCACAGCTGAATTCTACCAGAGGTACAAAGAGGAGCTGGTACCATTCCTTCTGAAACTATTCCAATCAATAGAAAAAGAGGGAATCCTCCCTAACTCATTTTATGAGGCCAACATCATCCTGATACCAAAGCCCGGCAGAGACACAACAAAAAAAGAGAATTTTAGACCAATATCCCTGATGAAGATCGATGCAAAAATCCTTAATAAAATACTGGCAAACCGGATCCAGCAGCACATCAAAAAGCTTATCCACCATGATTAAGTGGGCTTCATCCCTGAGATGCAAGGCTGGTTCAACATACACAAATCAATAAACGTAATCCAGCATATAAACAGAACCAAAGACAAAAACCGCATGATTATCTCAATAGATGCAGAAAAGACCTTTGACAAAATTCAACAGCCCTTCATGCTAAAAACACTCAATAAATTCGGTATTAATGGAACGTATCTCAAAATCATAAGAGCTATTTATGACAAACCCACAGCCAATATCATACTGAATGGGCAAAAACTGGAAAAATTCCCTTTGAAAACTGGTACAAGACAGGGATGCCCTCTCTCGCCACTCCTGTTCAACGTAGTGTTGGAAGTTCTGGCTAGGGCAATCAGGCAAGAGAAAGAAATCAAGGGTATTCAGTTAGGAAAAGAAGAAGTCAAATTGTCCCTGTTTGCAGATGACATGATTGTATATTTAGAAAACCCCATTGTCTCAGCCCAAAATCTCCTTGAGCTGATAAGAAACTTCAGCAAAGTCTCAGGATACAAAATTAATGTGCAAAAATCACAAGCATTCTTATACACCAGTAACAGACAAACAGAGAGCCAAATCATGAATGAACTTCCATTCACAATTGCTTCAAAGAGAATGAAGTACCTAGGAATCCAACTTACTAGGGATGTAAAGGACCTCTTCAAGGAGAACTACAAACCACTGCTCAGTGAAATAAAAGAGGACACAAACAAATGGAAGAACATACCATGCTCATGGATAGGAAGAATCAATATCGTGAAAATGGCCATATTGACCAAGGTAATTTATAGATTCAATGCCATCCCCATCAAGCTACCAATGAGTTTCTTCACAGAATTGGAAAAAACTGCTTTAAAGTTCATATGGAACCAAAAAAGAGCCCACATTGCCAAGACAATCCTAAGTCAAAAGAAGAAAACTGGAGGCATCACACTACCTGACTTCCAACTATACTACAAGGCTATAGTAACCAAAACAGCATGGTACTGGTACCAAAACAGAGACATAGACCAATGGAACAGAACAGAGTCCTCAGAAATAATACCACATATCTACAGCCATCTGAGCTTTGACAAACCTCAGTAGAACTTCAGTTTTTCTAAAAAAAAAAAAAAAAATGGAGAACTTGGAGTATGCCAGATCTATTTGTAGGTCAAGGACTCTACTAAGCTTTCTGACACACAAAGGTAGGCCTCTAGGTAGACTGACCTCTTCTAAATTGTCATTTCATTGAAAGGATAAAGAATTGTTTTTCAATTATAGCATTTTCTGAGGCCTCCACGTCTTTTTTGTTTGTTTATTTAAACAATAAATGTATTTAGGAAAAGTTCAAGCAACTTTTACAATTGTTTTATGAAGAGTTAGGAAAAGAATGGCTTCCACAGTTTAAAAAATTATCTAGTTGTTTAATTATGCAAATTGCCTATTATAGCTTATGTTTATGGTTGGCTATTTCGTCACATCATGATATAATACTTGCAATACAATACAACCTAAGGGGTCTAATAAAGTGGAAATAGTTCATTCATACCATCCTAATTAATCAATAATCTTTAATTAGAAAATTATATGCTAGGAATTAACATTTTTTCAACCCTCGCATTGAGCAAATGTGTATAATCTTTTAATTTATAGTTGTTACAATCAAAGAGAGATAACAAAATGACTGAAGAAAATAAATAGAAACATTTATTGCTTAGATTCTGTATCTTCAGAGGAAAATTCATCTATAGAATTCAGCCCCAAAGTGGACTCATTTCTCTTTTCAGGAAGTAGTTACAAGGAGTGAAATCCTTGGTTTAAAGAAGGATCTTAAGAAAACCCCATGGTGGCCAGACATTTCTGGTGCTACTGGGGGACTGAACTGGCCAGGAAAATTCCATTCTGGAAACTAATACGGGAAATTTCATATGCTTCTTGGGGGAAGATGTAGGGAGGAAGGAAATCCTGCTCCCATCAACTCACCCAATTTTTTCATTACCAATATGGGCTTTCAAATTGGTAATAGGGTAGAGGAAGGAAGCCTTGGTCAGGGGCTTCACTTTCAAGAAAAGAGGCAGATACTATCTTCGGTGGCTGAGTCTGCAGCTCCCAGCGAGATCAACCCAGAAGGTGGGTAATTTCTGCATTTCCAACTGATGTACCTGGTTCATCTTATTGGGCTGGTTGGACAGTGGGTGCAGCCCAAGGAGGGCAAGCTGAAGCAGGGTGGGGCATCGCCTAACCCGGGAAGTGCAAGGGGTTGGGAAATTCTCTCCCATACCCAAAGGAAGCCGTGAGGTACTGTGCCTTGAGGAATGGTGCACTCCACCCCAGATACTGCACTTTTCCCATGGTTTTCACAACTCGCAGACCAGGAGATTCCCTCAGTGCCTATGCCACCAGGGCCCTGGGTTTCAAGCACAAAACTCGGTAGCAGTTTGGGCAGACACCGAGCTAACTACAGGAGTCTTTTTTTTTTTTTTTTTCCATGCCCCAGTGGTGCCTGGAACACCAGCTAGAAAGAACTGTTCCCTCCTCTGGAAAGAGGGCTGAAGTCTGGGAGCTAAGTGGATTGGCTTGGCAGGTCACACCCCCATGGAGCCCAGCAAGCTAAGATCCACTGGCTTGAAATTCTCACTGCCAGCACAGCAATCTGAGGTCGACCTGGGATGCTCAAGCTTGGTGGGGGGAGGGGTGTCCACCATTGCTGAGGCTTGAGTAGGCAGTTTTACCTTCACTGTGTAAACGAAGTCGCTAGAAAGTTTGAACTGGGTGGAGCCCACCACAGCTCAGCAAAGCCACTGTATTCAGACTGCCTCTCTAGATTTCTCCTCTCTGGGCAGGGCATCTCTGAAAAAAAGGCAGCACCCTCAGTCAGGGACCTATAGATAAAATCCCCACCTCCCTGTGACAGAGCATCTGGGGGAAGGGGCAGCTGTAGGTACAGCTTCAGCAGACTTAAACTTCCCTGCCTGATAGCTCTGAAGAGAGCAGTGGATCTCCCAGCACAGCACTCTAGTTCTGCTAAGGAACAGAGGGCCTCGTCAAGGGGGTCCCTGACCCCCATGTATCCTGATTGGGAGACACCACCCAGTAGGAGCCAACAGACACCTCATTTAGTAGAGCTCTGGCTGGCACCTGGCAGGTGCCCCATCAAAATTAAAAAGAACTAGAGAAGCAGGAGCAAACAAATTCAAAACCTAGCAGAAGGCAAAAAATACCTGAGATCAGAGCAAAACTGAAGGAGACAGAGACATGAAATCTCTTCAAAAAATAAATGAATCCAGGAGCTGTTTTTTTGAAAAGATCAACAAAATAGACCACTAACCAGACTAATAAAGAAGAAGAGAGAGAAGAATCAAATAGACGCAATACAAAATGATTAAGGGGATATCATCACTGATCTCACAGAAATACAAACTGACATCAGAGAATACTATAAACACCTCTATGCAAATAAACCAGAAAATCTAGAATAAATGGATAAATTCCTGGACACATACACCCTCCCAAGTCTATACTAGGAAGAAATTGAATCCCTGAATAGACCAATAATAAGTTCTGAAATTGAGACAGTAATTAATAGCCTACCAACCAGAAAAAGTCCAGGACTAGACAGATTCACAGCCACATTCTACCAGAGGTACAAGGAGGAGCTAGTACCATTCCTTCTGAAACTATTCCAAACAATAGAAAAAGAGGGACTCCTCCCTAACACATTTTATGAAGTCAGCATTATCCTAATACCAAAACATGGCAGAGACACAACACATAGAGAAAATTTCAGGCTAACATTCCTGATGAACATAGATGAAAAAATCCTCAATAAAATACTGGCAAACTGAATCCAGGAGCACATCAAAGCTTATCCACCACCATCAAGTCAGCTTAATACCTGGGATGCAAGGCTGGTTCAACATACACAAATCAATAATCATAATCCATCACATAAACAGAACCAATGACAAAAACCACATGATTATCTCAGTAGATGCAGGAAAGGCCTTTGACAACATTCCACACCCCTTCATGCTAAAAACTCTCAATAAACTACATATTGATGGAACGTATATCAAAACAATAAGAGCTATTTATGACAAACTGCCAGCCAATATTATATTGAGTCGGCAAAAACTGGAAGCATTCCCTTTGAAAAATGGGAGAAGACAAGGGTGCCCTCTCTCACCACTCCTATTCAACATTGTAATTGGAAATTCTTGTCAGGGCAATCAGGCAAAAGAAAGACATAAAGGGTATTCAATTAGGAAAAGAGGAAGTAAAATTGTTTCTGTTTGCAGATGACATGATTGTATGTTTGGAAAACCCCATCGTCTCAGCCCAAAATCTCCTTAAGTTGCTGAAAAGTAACTTCAGCAATGTCTCAGGATACAAAATCAATGTGCAAAAATTACAAGCATTTCTATACACCAGTAACAGACAAAGAGCCAAATCATGAGTGAACTCCCATTCACAATTGCTACAAAGAGAATAAAATACCTACAAATCCAACTTACAAGGGATATGAAGGACCTCTTCAAGGAGAACTACAAAGCAGTGCCCAAGGAAATAAGAGATGACACAAACAAATGATAAAACATTCCTTGCTCAGGAAGAGGAAGAATCAATATCGTGAAAATGGCCATACTGCCCAGAGTAATTTATAGATTCAATGCTATCCTCATCAAGGTACCATTGACTTTCTTCACAGAATTAGACAAAACTACTTTAAATTTCATATGGAACCAAAAAAGAGCCCACATAGCCAAGATAATCCTAAGCAAAAAGAACAAAGCTGGATACATCACGCTACCTGACCTCAAACTGTACTACAAGGCTACAGTAACAAAAACAATGTTGTACTAGTACCAAAACAGATATATAGACTAATGGAACAGAACAGAGGCCTTAGAAATAACACCATACATCTACAACCATTTTACTTTTGACAAACCTGAAAAAAAGGCAATGGGGAAAAGTTTCCCTATTTAATAAATGGTTTGGGAAAACTGGCTAGCCATATGCAGAAAACTGAAACTGGATCCTTTCCTTATATCTTCTACAAAAATTACCTCAAGGTGGATTAAATACTTATATGTATGACCTAAAACCATAAAAACCCTAGAGGAAAACCTAGGCAACACCATTCAGGTCATAGGCACGGGCAAAGACTTCATGATTAAAACACCAAAAGAAATGGCAACAAAAGCCAAAATTGGCAAATGGGATCTAATTAAACTAAAGAGTTTCTGCACAGCAAAAGAAACTTTTATCAGAGTGGACAGGCAACCTAAAGAATGGGAGAGAATTGTTGCAATCTATCCATCTGACACAGTGCTAATATCCAAAATCTACAAAGAACTTCAACAAATTTACAAGAAAAAAAAAACAACCACATCAAAAAGTAGGTGAAGGATATGAAGAGACACTTTTCAAAAGAAGACATTTATGCAGCCCACAAATATATGAAAAAAAGCTCATCATCACTGGTCATTAGAAAAATGCAAATCAAAACCACAATGAAATACTATCTCGACCATCTCGTGCCAGTTAGAATGGTGATCATTAAAAAGTCAGAAAACAATAGATGCTGGAGCAGATGTGGAGAAATAGGAATGCTTTTACATTATTTGTGGGAGTGTAAATTAGTTCAGCCATTGTGGAAGACAGTCTGGTGATTCCTCAAGGATCTAGAACCAGAAATACCATTTGACTCAGCACCTCATTACTGGGTATATACCCAAAGGGTTATAAATCATTCTACTATAAAGATACATGCACACATATGTTTATTATGGCACAGTTCACAATAGCAAAGACTTGGAACCAACCCAATGCCCAACAATGAAGACTGAATAAAGAAAATGTGTTGGGGGGTGAGCCCAAGGTGGCCAAATAGTAACAGCTCCAGCCTCCAGCTCCCAGCGTGAGTGACACAGAAGATGAGTGATTTCTGCATTTTCAACTGAGATGCGGGGTTCATCTCACTGGGGCGTATGGGACAGTTGACACTGGTCTGTGGGTGCAGCCCAGTTGAAGTAGGGCGAGGCATCACCTCACCTGGGAAGTGCAAGGGGGAAGGGAATTCCTTTTCCTAGCCAAAGGAAATTGAGACACACAACACTTGGAAAATTGGGTAACTCCCACCCTAATACTGTGCTTTACCAAGGGTCTTAGCAAACAGCACTCCAGGAGATTATATCCCACACCTGGCCCAGGGGGTCCCACGCCCACAGAGCCAGCCTCCTTCATTGCTAGCACAGCAGTCTGAGATCTAACTGCAAGGTGGCAGCTAGGCTGGGGGAGGGGCACTCGCCATTGCTGAGGCTTAAGTAGGTAAACAAAGCCGCTGGGAAGCTTGAATTGAGTGGAGCCCACCACAGCTCAAGGAGGCCGGTGTGCCTCTGTAGACTCCTCCTCTGGGGACAGGACATAGCTAAACAAAAAGCAGCAGAAACCTCGGCAGAAGTAAATGTCCCTGTCTGACAGCTTTGAAGAGAGCAGTGGATCTCCCAGCATGGAGGTTGAGATCCAAGAATGGACAGACTGCCTACTCAAGTGGGTCCCTGAACCCTGAGTAGCCTAACTGGGAAACATCACTCACTATGAGGTGTGCAGATCCACACCTCATACCTCACACGGCAGGGTACACCCCTGAGATGAAGCTTCCAGAGCAAGAATCAGACAGCAACACTCGCTGTTCAGCAATATTCTATCTTCTGCAGCCTCCACTGCTGATACCCAGGCAAAAAGGGTCTGGAGTGGACCTCAAGCAAACCCCAACAGACCTACAGCTGAGGGTCCTGACTGTTAGAAGGAAAACTAACAAACAGAAAGGACACCCACACCAAAACCCCATCAGTACATCACCATCATAAAAGACCAAAGGCAGATAAAACCACAAAGATGGGGAAAAAGCAGTGCAGAAAACCTGGAAATTCAAAAAATCAGATCGCATCTCCCCCTCCAAAGGAACACAGCTCATCACCAGCAATGGAAGAAACCTGGATGGAGAATGACATTGACGAGTTGAGAGAAGAAGGCTTCAGTCGATCAAACTTCTCAGAGCTAAAGGAGGAACTACGTAACCAGCGCAAAGAAACTAAAAGCCTTGAAAAAAGAATGGATGAATGGATAACTAGAATAATCAATGCAGAGAAGACCTTAAAAGAACTGATAGAGATGAAAACCATAACACGAGAACTACATGACAAATACATAAGCTTCAGTAAGCAACTCAATCAACTGGAAGAAAGAGTATCAGCGATTGAAGATCAAATGAATGAAATGGAGTGAGAAGAGAAGTGTAGAGAAAAAAGAGTAAAAATAAATGAACAAAGCCTCCAAGAAAAATGGGATTATGTGAAAAACCAAATCTACATCTGATTGGTGTGCCTGAAAGTGACGGGGAAAATGGAACCAAGTTGGAAAACACTCTGCAGGATATCATCCAGGAGAACTTCCCCAACCTAGTAAGGCAGGCCAACATTCAAATTCTGGAAATATAGAGAACGCCACAAAGATACTCCTCGAGAAGAGCAACTCCAAGACACATAATTGTCAAATTCACCAAAGTTGAAATGAAGGAAAAAATGTCAAGGGCAGCCAGAGAGAAAGGTTGGGTTACACACAAAGGGAAGCCCATTAGACTAACAGCAGATCTCTCAGCAGAAACTCTCCAAGCCAGAAGAGAGTAGGGACCAATATTCAACATTCTTAAAGAAAAGAATTTTCAATCCAGAATTTCATATCCAGCCAAACTAAGTTTCATAAGTGAAGGAGAAATAAAATCCTTTACAGACAAGCAAATGCTTAGAGATTTTGTCACCACCAGGCCTGCCCTACAAGAGATTCTGAAGGAAGCACTAAACGTGCAAAGGAACAACAGGTACCAGCCATTGCAAAAACATGTCAAAATGTAAAGTCTATTGATGCTAGGAAGAAACTGAACCAACTAGCAACCAAAATAACCAGTTAATATCATAATGACAGGATCAAGTTCACACATAACAATAATAACCTTAAATGTAAATGAACTAAATGGTCCAATGAAAAGACACAGACTGGCAAATTAGATAAAGAATCAAGACCCATCAGTTTACTGTATTCAGGAGACCCATCTCACATGCAGAGACACACATAGGCTCAAAATAAGGGGATGGAGGAAGATCTACCAAGCAAATGGAAAACAAACAAACAAACAAACAAAAAAGCAGGGGTTGCAATACTAGTCTCTGATAATACAGACTTTAAACCATCAAACATCAAAAGAGACAAAGAAGGTCATTACATAATGGTAAAGGGATCAATTCATCAGGAAGAGCTAACTATCATAAATATATATGTACCCAATACAGGAGCACCTAGATTCATAAAGCAAGTCCTTAGAGACTTACAAAGAGACTTAGACACCCATAAAATAATAATAGGAGATTTAACACCCCACTGTCAATATTAGACAGATAAACAAGATAGAAAATTAACAAGGATATCCAGGAATTGAACTCAACTCTGCACCAAGCAGACCTAATAGACATCTACAGAACTCTCCACCCCAAATCAACAGAATATACATTCTTCTCAGCATCACATTGCACTTATTCCAAAATTGACCACATAGTTGGAAGTAAAGCGCTCCTCAGCAAATGTAAGAGAATGGAAATTATAACAAACTGTCTCTCAGACCACAGTGCAATCAAACTAGAACTCAAGAGTAAGAAACTCAATCAAAACTGCTCAACTACATGGAAACTGAACAGCCTGCTCCTGAATGACTACTGGGTACATAATGAAATGAAAGCAGAAATAAAGATGTTCTTTGAAACCAATGAGAACAAGGATACAACATATCAGAATCTCTGGGACACATTTAAAGCAGTGTGTAGAGAGAAATTTATAGCAATAAATGTCCACAAGAGAAAGCAGGAAAGATCTAAAATTGACACCCTAACATCACAATTAAAAGAACTAGAGAAGCAAGAGCAAACACGTTCAAAAGCTAGCAGAAGGCAAGAAATAACTAAGATCAGAGCTGAACTGAAGAAGATAGAGACACAAAAAACCCTTCAAAAAATCAATGAATACAGGAGCTGGATTTTTGAAAAGATCAACAAAATTGATAGACCGCTAGCAAGACTAATAAAGAAGAAAAGAGAGAAGGATCAAATAGATGCAATAAAAAATAATAAAGGGGATATCACCTCCGACCCCACAGAAATACAAACTGCCATCAGAGAATAACTATAAACACCTCTGCGCAAATAAACTAGAAAACCTAGAAGAAATTGATAATTTCCTGGACACTTACACTCTCCCAAGACTAAACCAGGAAGAAGTTGAATCCCTGAACAGACCAATAGCAGGCTCTGAAATTGAGACAGTAATTAATAGCCTACCAACCAAAAAACGTCCAGGACCAGACAGATTCACAGCTGAATTCTACCAGAGGTACAAGGAAGAGTTGGTACCATTCCTTCTGAAACCCTCCAATCAACAGAAAAGAGGGAATCCTCTTTAACTCATTTTATGAGGCCATATCATCCTGATACCAAAGCCTCACAGAGATACAACAAAAAAAGAGAATTTTAGACCAATATCCCTGATGAACATTGTTGCAAAAATCCTCAATAAAATACTGGCAAACCGAATCCAGCAGCACATCCAAAAGCTTATCAAAAAGCTTATTCACCATGATCAAGTGGGTTTCATCCCTGGGATGCAAGGCTGATTCAACATCCTCAAATCCATAAACGTAATCCAGCATATAAACAGAACCAAAGACAAAAACCGCATGATTATCTCAATAGATGCAGAAAATACCTTTGACAAAATTCAACAGCCCTTCATGCTAAAAACTCTCAATAAATTCAGTACTGATGGAACATATCTCAAAATCATAAGAGCTATTTATGACAAACCCACAGCCAATATCATACTGAATGGGCAAAAACTGGAAAAATTCCCTTTGAAAACTGGTACAAGACAGGGATGCCCTCTCTCACCACTCCTGTTCAACGTAGTGTTGGAAGTTCTGGCTAGGGCAATCAGGCAAGAGAAAGAAATCAAGGGTATTCAGTTAGGAAAAGAAGAAGTCAAATTGTCCCTGTTTGCAGATGACATGATTGTATATTTAGAAAACCCCATTGTCTCAGTCCAAAATCTCCTTAAGCTAATAAGCAACTTTAGCAAAGTCTCAGGATACAAAATCAATGTGCAAAAATCACAAGAATTCTTATACACCAGTAACAGACAAACAGAGAGCCAAATCATGAATGAACTCCCATTCCCAATACCTTAAAAGAGAATAAAATACCTAGGAATCTAACTTACAAGGGATGTAAAGGACCTCTTCAAGGAGAACTACAAACCACTGCTCAGTGAAATAAAAGAGGAAACACAAATAAATGGAAGAACATACCATGCTCATGGATAGGAAGAATCAATATTGTGAAAATGGCCATCCCCATTAAGCTACCAATGACTTTCTTCACAGAATTGGAAAAAAACTGCTTTAAAGTTCATATGGAACCACAAAAGATCCCACATTGCCAAGACAATCCTAAGGCAAAAGAAGAAAGCTAGAGGCATCACGCTACCTGACTTCAAACTATACTACAAGGCTACAGTAACCAAAACAGGGTGGTACTGGTACCAAAACAGAGATATAGACCAATGGAACAGAACAGAGCCCTCAAAAATAATACCAGACATCTATAGCCATCTGATCTTTGACAAACCTGACAAAAACAAGAAATGGGGAAAGGATTCCCTATATAATAAAAGATGCTGGGAAAATTGGCTAGCCATAAGTAGAAAGCTGAAACTGGATTCTTTCCTTACTCCTTATACAAAAATTAATTCAAGATGAATTGGAGACTTAAATGTTAGACCTAATACCATAAAAACCCTAGAAGAAACCTAGGTAATACCATTCAGAACATAGGCATGGGCAAGGACTTCATGTCAAAAACACCAAAAGCAATGGCAACAAAAGCCAAAATTGACAGATGGGATCTAATTAAACTAAAAAGCTTCTGCACAGCAAAAGAAACTACCATCAGAGTGAACAGGCAACCTACAGAATGGGAGAAAATTTTTGCAATCTACTCATCTGACAAAGGGCTAATATCCAGAACCTACAAAGAACTCAAACAAATTTACAAGAAAAAAACAAACAACCCCATCAAAAAGTGGGCAAAGGATATGAACAGACACTTCTCAAAAGAAGCCATTCATACAGCCAACAGATAAATGACAAAATGCTCATCATCACTCACCGTCATAGAAATGCAAATCAAAACCACAATGAGATACCATCTCATACCAGTTAGAATGGCAATCATTAAAAAATCAGGAAACAACAGGTGCTGGAGAGGATGTGGAGAAATAGGAACACTTTTACACTGTTGGTGGGATTGTAAACTAGTTCAACCATTATGGAAAACAGTATGGTGATTCCTCAAGGATCTAGAACTAGAAGTACCACATGACCCAGCCATCCCATTACTGGGTATATAACCAAAGGATTATAAATCATGCTGCTATAAAGACACATGCACATGTATGTTTATTGGGGCACTATTCACAATAGCAAAGACTTGGAATCAACCCAAATGTCCATCAGTGACAGACTGGATTAAGAAAATGTGACACATATACACCATGGAATACTATGCAGCCATAAAAAAGGATGAGTTTGTGTCCTTTGTAGGGACATGGATGCAGCTGGAAACCATCATTTTCAGCAAACTATTGCAAGAACAGAAAACCAAACACCGCATGTTTTCACTCATAGGTGGGAACTGAACAATGAGCTCACTTGCACTCGGGAAGGGGAACATCACACACCGGGGCCTATCACGGGGAGGGGGGAGGAGGAGGGATTGCGTTGGGAGTTATACCTGATGTAAATGATGAGTTAATGGGTGCAGCACACCAACATGGCACATGTATACATATGTAACAAATCTGTACGTTGTGCACATGTACCCTAGAACTTAAAGTATAATAATAATAAAAAAAAGAAAATGTGTCACATATACACTATGGAACATTATGTAGCCATAAAGAAGGATGAGTTCATGTTCTTTGCAGGGACATAGATGAAGTTGGAAACCATCATTCTCAGAAAACTAACACAAGAACAGAAAACCAAACATCGCATGTTCTCACTCATATGTAGGACCTGAACAATGAGAACACTTGGACAGAGGGATGGGAATATCACACACTGGGACCTGTCAAGGGATGGGGAGATAGGGGAGGAATAGCATTAGGAGAAATACCTAATGTAGATGATGGGTTAATGGGTGCAGCAAACCACCATGGCACGTGTATACCTATGTAAAAACCTGCACATTCTGCACATGTACCCCAAACTTAAAGTGTAAAAAAAAGAGACAGTGAAAATCGAAATTGCCAAATGCTTCTTTAGTATTTATTTCACTTTTGATGACATTATTTTTCATTGACAGAAGGCATGTAGTAGATAATGAATCCTGCTGGTCTCTGTTGATGATAAGATGCCAAAGCAGGAGTAAATTTTCTTGACATCCAGAGCAAGAGCTGGAGCAGAAATTCAGGTGTTATCTCGTCAACACAGCATGTAGATCCTGGATCCATGAGCCCTGTCAGATGGACTCACTCCTTACCAAAAAATCTGGAAGATCCTCAGGACCTTTTAAGCCTCTGCTAAATGCTGCTCAGATACCTCTCCAAAATTTCAAATTTGACATCCACTTTAGTTAATTTTGAAATGCTGTGTATGTGTATGTTCTTTTCTCATACATTACTAAAGTTTCTTGACCAACCTGGGCTATCAAACATATATCACATATTTTGTTATCAAGGGCAACAAAGCAGATTTTTAAGGAACAAATAATTCTTTGTTTGTTGTTGTTCTTTTAAACTTTGGCTTGCCTTTTTGGCAGAGGTTCTACTCTGCATGTCTTCATCCGCTTTGCAACTATCTCTAAACTATCCTTTCCCTCTATTAGGAAAAGTAGCTAGTTTTGTCATCATCATTGATGTTAGTTTGTTTTTCATTTATTGTTATAATTCATTCATTATATTACTAATGAAGCTCTTGTATTTCACTTTTAGGGTTTGCATTTTCCGATTCCAAGGATTCATTCTTACTTTTCAGAGTTGATGCAAGTCATAACTGCTTCTTTTTTTCTTCTTTTGGAACATAAATATATAGATAAATGTGAATAAAAATATATGTAAGTATATTTATATATTACATACATACGCATAGCATATTTATATATATATTTATATACACACACACACACACTTCCAGGAAATGCTTATTCTTGCCTCGGTTTGCTTGTGTGAAGGCTTGTGCCTGTCTAATCTATAGTTGAGCTGGCTCTCTGGGCTTTGGGAGTTATGAGGCATTCTCTTTACTATTCCAGCTTTTTATGCTTCTGAAGATGTCTCTCTACTTTGCTGACCTGCCCCCTTTTACCTGTAGGAGTACAGTCTATGAAAGCCCAGTAAGACTTGGGATGGCACATTCTCTTCTCTTTGCTGCAATCTTTGAAAGGGTGTGGTCTTGCACTTTGTGAAGTCCCTCTGTAAAGTTGGTTGATAATATGGTATTGCTTTATGTGGGAGACTACTTAAAATTCCAATTAACTGTCCCAACCTATATGTGGCCATTAATAGTTTGTTAAAAGTTGGACTGGTCCTCTTTTCTGTCTAAAGCAGATTGCCTCCTGCTGCTGCAGTGCCCTCAGGTATGAAAACAGTCATGTGATCCCTTTATTCTGATAAGATGTCTTTTTTTCTGGAATTTGGTCATGTAATTTTGTACCTTCAGTTTTCTGAGTTAAAATATAACATTTTAGTGTATCTTGCTTATTCTTAAGTATTCTTTTAATAGGTATCTCCCCACAAAACTCTTCTGTTTATCTTAAATGAGGACAGCACCACCAACAAATACAATAATTCAAGTCAAATCTGAGATAATGTAGATTTACTCCTCAAATGTTGTATTCAGTAGCACTGGTGATCCTTCCATAAGTGACTAGGTTAATAACAACACTCAAAGCTAAAAGTAAAGTATATGTGTGAGTTTTAGATTTTACATGGGCTATTTATTTGCAACTAATATATGCAGTGGAAAAGTCTCCAATCTTAATATTCTATGCATATTATGGTACTAAGGTGGAAGTGAATAGTGTGAAGTATGGCAGATTACGTAAGAAAATGAATCTACACAATATTCTTATTCTGAATTGATGTCTATCCTTCCAATTCCCCAGGCCAGTTACAGTCATTCTTAACTCCATCTTTAAATCCACACTCAATATATTAGGCAACTGTGCTGGTCCCATATTCAAAATATATCCATAACAATGGCTCACTAAAGTTACTACTAGCATCTTGGTCTCAGCGACTATGATTTCTTACTTGGTTTTAACTAGTATATTTTTAACTCATCTCCATTCTTTTGCTCTGGCAACATTTTTTCCTCCTCTCCCCACAATGTATTGTAAATAGAACAACTAGAATGACTTTATTAAAATGGAAGTCAGATAATCAAGTTTTTCTACACAAAATCAAATAATATATTCTCATTTATTGCTAAACAAATGCGAATTACAATGGTATAAAAGGCCTTCTTGACCTGGCGCCTTCCTTGAACTCATCTCTTGCATCAGCAGCAGCCACGTTGTCTTCCTTGGTGTCCTGTGAATCATGAGGTCCTGATGTAGGAACTTTGCATTGGATGTTTTTTTTTTTTTTTTTTTTTTTTTTTGAAATCTGGAAATCCCTTCTCCTAAATATTCCCATGGTTCTAACATTTATCCTCCTTAAGTCAAATATAGTCAACTCTATTCTAACAATTAAACTGCAAATTTCTCCCTTCAGACAGGAATTCTAATATACCTGAACTTGACCAATAGTTTTTCTTCTCTATAGTATTTATCATCTTTTAATATGCTATATGACTTAATTACTTATTTTCTGTCTTTTCACATTGACTGCCAAGTTTATAAAAACAGTAATCTTTCTTTTCTCTGATTGTTTGCTAGTCACCTGCTAAATCATTAAAAAAAAAATTTGTTGAAAGAACGAATCAACAGGGAGGTAAAAGCTAGTACACCACTACTAATCCACTTTTTTTGTGTAAATTCCACCAAGATATTCAGCAACAAATAGTTTTTTTTCTCAGATTTCAATTTTAATATAAATTGATGATCTTTAAGAAAAATTCACTTGGTGATCTGTATCTGTACAGGTAGCAGCAGTTTTTAATGGGTTGTGGCTCTTTATTATTTTTAATGAGCTGGGATTTCAAAGTTCTATCTATCTCTAAGGAGATTTCTAGAAGAATATTCAATTTTTATTAGATAATACAGGGATATACTTACCAGGACAGAGTAGTCACATTTCCAACGGGTCCACGAGCAATCAGATTCACAATCCTAATTTTGCACTGAGTTCTAATAATGTAGTTAATTATTGATTTTAAAAAAATTTGACCAAGCAAGAAGAAAATTCACTATTTTGTCAAAAACAGCACATTCCTAATTTGCCTATGGAAGAGTATGCAATGCTTCTAAATGGGGATGAAATCTACATGATTATATAGAAGATTGTTCCTTATTCTAAATTGTAACTAAAGCAGAAATTCAAAGCTTATGAAATAAGGCAGATAGCCTCAAGGTAAAACTCCTAAGTAATATTACGTTTAAATGCAGAGGTAGGCAATGGACCATATGACATGGTAAAGCACAAAAAGAGTAGGGCACTACACTCAATCTTATTGAATTCACTGTGAAAATACCACAGCCAGAAGCTATTCAGTTTTTGGAGAAGACGGGAAAGTACCAAGATATCATGGGAAAATGCAGACAGGGAAAAAATACAGATTCAAAGTGAAATTCAAAGTTAAAAAAGGTAATCCTGCTTAAAGGAAAAAATAAATCAGATCAGTACTAGAAACAAAATCCAGAGGATCAGACAAGGCAGAAATGTTTCGTTCAGATAGACCCAATTGTTTTTTGGAAGAATAATACAATAATATAAATAATTTATGAAATGTGTTTTGCAGTTGGCTTATAACAGAATCCTTTAGGCCAAAAAATATTTGACGTCTTTACATATGGCTATTAACAGGTAACTATGTTGCTCTTTTATGGTTAACTTTTTTGCTCTTATGAAGGCTGCTAATTTGTGCAACTCCAGGAGCACATTCTATTCACATGTAACATAACACTATGTGAAATATTTCTCTTAGCATCAAGTAATATGGTAGCAATACTGCTTACTATGTATCATAGCTTTACATATTTTAAATCATTTAATCATGTCAATAATTGTATGAGTTAGGAATTTTTATTATCCCATTTTACATATTCAAGAAATAAAGCACAGAGTTAACTAACTTGCACAAGTTGAACAGTTAAACGTGTTAGATCCAGAATTTCAGTACAGGAAATCTGTCTTCCTGATCAGCGTTCTTAACTTGGCTATTATTCTGCCTCTTCAAAAGAATAATTATTGAACACCTTCAGTGTTTTGGGCACCCATTCTTAGTATTAGGAAATGGCGAGAAACATAAAAGCCCATCTCTTACTCTCATTAGCTTTTATTTCTGTGAAGATAATCAGACCATAAGTAACAGTTAATGCATAGGGTGTGTGTGTGTATGTGTGTGTGTGTGTGTGTTCCAACCACTGTTCAAATCGCTTTATAAATATTAACACATTCAGTCCTCACAACAGCCATTTTAGATAGTTGCCATGATTATTCCTCTTTTACAGGTGATAAAACTGAGGGCAAAAGGGTTAAATGATATGCCCTGAGGTCACAGAACTAGCAAAACACATTTTCCCTACTCTCAAATAGAGGACTGTCACTAAACTAATTATACAGAAAAGTCTTTCTGAAGAAAGTGAAGTAAGAGCTCTTTTAGAATTTCCTAATTTTTTTAGCTTTTTTTTTTTTCCCCAAAACACTTTAAAATCCCAGGACAACCCATGCTTTTTTATTGCCATCCACATGAAAGAAGAGAAGAAAAAATTACAAGTAATTAATGAAAAATAAAGAGCCAAGTGTGTTTACAAGTATACAATATGCATCTGTATGTATATTTATATCTGTAAGGCTCTTTCTGGATAGAAAGACACAGACAAGCCAAACACATGCATTTTTTCCCCCTTTTTGTACAACTCATGTATTTTACACAATGAAGCAAAGGATGGATGAAAGGATGTTTGGATAGATGAATAGATGGATTGATTAGATGAGTAAGCAGGTAGATGGAGAGGAAAACAGAGTGGGGGAGGATGGAATGAAGAAAGCTGCGGGGGAGAGAGATTTACAGCTTGAACAAAAGAAATATACAACAGAATATAATTGAAAAGTAACTACACCAATATTTTTTACACACCTTTTATACTGTGATAATAGATTTATGAGAATTATCTAGTTTCTTAGATCCTTACTCAGGTAGCTTTCTTGTTTGGAGAAGAAAAATGTTTGAGATTCATTAATCTTTACCTGATGTCTCACATCATTAACATTATTGTGATTCTGGAACACGAGAGGACTAGGAGTTACATTTCTATTCCTCTATGCAATGCATACTCCAAAACAAGTGATATGCTTTGGCTGTGCCCTCACACAAATCTCATCTTGAATTTTAACTCCCTTAATTTCCACATGTTGTGAGAGGGACCTGGTGGGAGACAACTGAATCATGGGAGCACTTTTCTTCATACTGTTCTTGTGGTAGTGAATAAGTCTCACGAGATATGATGGTTTTATAAGGGGAAACCCTTTTCACTTGGCTCTCAATTCTCTCTTGTCTGCCGCCATGGAGGACAGCTTTCACCTTCTGTCATGACTGTGAGGCCTTCTCGGCCATGTGGAACTGTGAGTCCATTAAACATCTTTTTCTTTATAAATTACCTAGTCTTGAGTATGTCTTTATCACCAGCACGAGAACAGACTAATACAGTAAATTGGTACCATAGATTGGGGTGCTGCTCTAAAAATATCTGAAAATGTGGAAGCGACTTTGGAACTGGGTAACAGGTAGAGGTTGGAACAGTTTGAAGAGCCTGGAAGAAGACAGGAAAATGTGGGAAAGTTTGGAGCTTCCTGAAGACTTGTTGAATGGCTTTGAACAAAATGCTGATAGTGATATGGAAAATAAAGTTCAGGCTGAGGTAGTCTCAGATGGAGATCAGAAATTTAGGAACCGGAGTTAAGGTGACTCTTTAAAAATCTGGCTATTCCACTGGATTTTGGACTTTCATGGACCCTGTAACTTCCTTGTTTTGGCCAATTTCTCCCGTTTGGAATGGCTGTATTTACCTGATACCCATAACCCACATTGTACCTAGGAAGAAACTAGCTTACTTTTGATATTACAGGCTCTTTGGTGGAAGGGAATTGCCTTTTCTCAGATAGGACTATGGACTGTGGATTTTTGGGCTAATGCTGAAATGTGTTAAGACTTTGGGGGACTGTTGGGAAGTCACAGTTGGTTTTGAAATGTGTGCGGACATGAGATTTGGAGGGGCCAGGGGTGAAATGATATTGTTTGGCTATGTCCTCACCCAAATCTCAGTTTGAATTGTTATCTCCCAGAATTTTCATGTGTCATGGGAGGGATCCGGGGAGGTTATTGAATGATGGGGACCTGTCTTTCCCATGCTATTCTCATGATAGTGAATAAGTCTCACAAGATCTGATGGGTTCATCAGGAGTTTCTGCTTTTGCATCTTCCTCATTTTACTCTTGCCACTGCCAATGTAAGAAGTGCCTTTCACCTCCCACCATGATTCTGAGGCCTCCCCAGCCATATAGAACTGTAAGTCCAATTAAATCTCTTTTTGTTCCCAGTTTCAGGTATGTCTTTATCAGCAATGTGAAAACGAACTAATACATGGGACCTTGTAATCGTGTGAGTTAACACTTAATAAATATATATATTCCATTACTTCTTCTGTCCCTCTAGAGAACCCTGACTAATACAATCTCCATTACTGAATAGTATATCTTAATAAACATTTGGAGTTTGCAAGTGGTAGAATAATCCATATTTTTATAGAAGTGAGTGCAAGTATAATGACACTCTATGTAAATCTCTTCTATGTCTCTTACAGTACTTTGGAGCCCTCAAAAATGGAATCACTGGCTGTTTTTCTTAATTCTTTCATATGGACCTGTATTAGTTTGTTTTCATGTTGTTGATAAAGACATACCCAAGACTGAGTAATTTATAAAGAAAAAGAGGTTTAATGCACTCACAGTTCCACGTGGCTGGTGAGGCCTCACGATCATTACAGAAGGTGAAAGGCACATCCTACATGGTTGCAAATAAGAGACAATTGAGAGCCAAGGAAAAGAAGTTTTCCCTTATAAAAGCATCAGATCTCATGAGACATATTCACTACCATGAAAACAGTATGAGGAAAACTGCCCCCATGATTCAATTATCTCCTACCAGATCCCTCCCACAACATGGAATTATGGAAGCTACAATTCAAAATGAGATTTGGGTGGGGACACAGCTAAATCATATCGTTGTGCCCCTGGCCCCACCCAGATCTCATGTCCTCACATTTCAATACCAATCATGCTTTCTCAACAGTCCCCCAGTCTTAACTCATTTCATCATTAAACCAACAGTCCACAGTCCAAAGTCTCATCTGAAATAAGGCAAGTTGCTTCCACATATGAGCCTGTAATATCAAAAGCAAGCTTGTTACCTGCTAGATACAATGGGGGATACAGGTATCGGGTAAATACCACCATTCCAAAGAGAGAAATTGGCCAAAGCAAAGGGGTTACAGGACCCATGCAAGTCTGAAATCCAGTGGTGCAAAATTTAGAGCCCCAAAATGATCTCTCTTGACTCCAGGTCTCACATCCAGGTCATACTGATACAAGAGATGGGTTCCCATGGTCTTGGGCAGCTCTGCTCCTGTGTCTTTTCAGGGTACAGCCTCCCTCCCCAGCTGCTTTCCCAGGCTGGCATTGACTGCCTGCTGCTTTTCCAAGTACATGGATCAAGTTCTCGGTGGATCTACCATTCTGGGGTCTGGAGGACAGTGACCCTCTTCTCACAGCTCCACCAGGCTGTGCCTCAGTAGGTACTCCATGTGAGGGCTCTGATCCCACACTTCCCTTCTGCACTGCCCTAGCAGAGGTTCTCCATGAGGGCCCCACCCCTGCAGTAAACTTTTGCCTGGGAATCCAGGTGTTTCCATTCATCTTCTGAAATCTAGGCGGAGCTTCCCAAAACTCAATTCTTGACTTCCGTGCATCTGCAGGCTCAGCACCACGTAGAAGCTGCAGGCCTGGGGCTTCCATTCTCTGAAGCCACAGCCCAAGCTCTAAGTTGACCCCTTTCAGCCACAGCTGGAGCATCTGGGACACAGGGCCCTGCCCACAAAACCACCTTTTCCTCCTGGGCCTCTGGACCTGTGATGGGAGGGACTGCTGTGAAGACCTCTGACATGCTCTGGAGACATTTTCCCCATGGTCTTGGTGATTAACATTGGGCTCCTTGCTAAATATGCAAATTTCTGCAGCCAGCTGAATTTCTCCCTGTAAAATGAATTTTTCTTTTCTACCATATAGTCAGGATGCAAAGTTTATGAACTTTTATGCTCTGTTTCCTTTTAAAACTGAATGCCTTTAACAGCACCCAAGTCACCACTTGAATGCTTTGCTGCTTAGAAATTTCTTTTGCCAGATAATCTAAGTCATCTCTCTGAAGTTCAAAGTTTCACAAATCTCTAGTACAGGGGCAAAATGACACAACTATCTTTACTAAAACATAAGAAGAGTCACATTTGCTTCAGTTCCCAACAAGTTCCTCATCTCCACCTGTAACCACCTCAGTCTGAATCTTATTGTTCCTATTGCAATCAGTATTTTGGGCAAAGTCATTCAACAAGTCTCTAGGAAGTTTCAAACTTTTCCACATTTTCCTGTTTTCTTCTGAGCTCTCCAAACTGTTCTAAGCTCTGCCTGTTACCTAATTCCAAAGACGCTTCCACATTTTCAGGTATCTTTTCAGTAATGCCCCACTCTGGTGGTACCAATTTCTATATTAGTTTGTTTCATGCTGCTGATAAAGACATACCTGAAACTGGGAAGAAAAAGAAGTTTAGTTGGACTTACAGTTCCACCTGGCTGGGGAGGCCTCATAATCATGGCAGGAGGCAAAACACACTTCTTACAGGGCAGTGGCAAGAGAAAAATGAGGAAGAGGCAAAAGTGGAAACCCCTGACAAACCCATCAGATATTGTGGGTCTCATTCACCATCATGAGAATAGCATGGGAAAGACCGACCTCCATGACTCAATTATCTCCCCCTGGGTCACAGCTACAACACGTGGGAATTCTGGGAGATGCAATTCAAGTTGAGATTTGGGTGGAGATATAGCTAAACCATATCATCACACAATAAGCCATCTGCAGGCTGAGGAGCAAGGAGAGCCAGTCCGAGTTCCCAAACTGAAGAACATGGAGTCCGATTTTCTAAGGCAGGAAGCATCCAGCACAGGAGAAAGATATAGGCTGGGAGGCTAGGCCAGTCTCTCTTTTCACCTTTTTTCTGCTGTCTTACATTCTAGCCCTGCTGGCAACTGATTAGACTGTGCCCACCTAGATTAAGAATGGGTCTGCCTTTCACAACTCACTGACTCAAACGTTAATCTCTTTTGGTAACACTCTCATAGACAAACACAGGATTAGAACTTTGTATCCTTCTATCCAATCAAATTGACACTCAGTATTAACCATCACAAGTCCACCACTTGTCAACTTGAACCCATACACATCTCCTGAGATTATACATAATCTTCAAATAAAGAAAATAATAAGTTCATAATTATAGCTGACATAATACAACTATCCTTCATTCAATCAGAAATGCACCATTCCCCAACCCAATTACTATTACAGGAAGTCAAAAATACTTAAATGCTGATGTGAAGTTAATAAATCTTATATTACATGATAAAAAAGGAAATAAAATGAAGATACTTTCTTAGATACAAGGCACAAAGATAGTTTTAACAAAAGGAGTAGGAAATACTCATGACAATTACAGTCCTCATTTCTGGAGTTGCTCCTCATTTCTGCAGCTGGTCACACGGTCATAGCTGGTATTGATGACTATTTTTTTCTACTCCCCATTTTGAATACCCTTTGCCTTCAGCAAGCACCTCAGCAGGTCATGATTTTTTCCTGGTGGAGTGACCCAAACCTTCACTTCTGAAGGGTCCAAGCCATTTGTAGTCCTACCTGGATTGGGCTGTTGTAGTTTCCCATTGACCTTAATCACAGGGCATGGTAATAATACGAAATTCCCAAATGGATCTCGTGTATTCCATACATACTCTTCCTTACCTCTGTTATGGAGTAGTAGACTGATTTCTTCTTATAAGTCCAGGTCAATCACTCCAGCCAACACTGTATCTCCCATCTTAGCCTGTTGACTTAAATGCAGAAGAAGTCCAAAGTGTCCAGGTGGTAATCTTAACTTCCAGTTTAATGGAATCATTGTTGTGTCTCCTGGTGGCAGCATTCCTCCCTCTGGAACTAAGACCTCTAGGCCAGCAAAACATAAAGTTATGGGAACAGGAAGCAAAAATTTTGCTGGTGCATCACTGGGGGTGATGGTGAGTGGTGCCACATACACTTCCACCCCTTGATTCCTGGGCCCATAAATCCTGGCTATGGGAGAAACAGTATTATATATTTGATGCTGATTCAGAGCATCAGCCTTCTAGAGAACTTTGCCTCAGCCCTGCTAAGTATTGTCACCTAGCTGGCATTGTAATTGTGACTTCAAAGGGCCATTCCACCATTCTATCAATCAAGCTGCTTCAGGATGAAGAGGAACATGGTAAGACCAGTGAATTCCATGAGCAATGGCCCACTGCTGCACTTCTTTAGGGAGCGCCTTGATCAGAGGCAATGCTGTGTAGAATACCATGATGGTGGATAAGGTATTCCGTGAGTCCACAGATGGTAGTCTTGGCAGAAGCATTGCATGCAGGACAGGCAAACCTATATCTGGAATAAGTGTTTATTCTAATGAGGACACACTGCTTCCTTTTCCACGATGGAAGAGGTCCAATATAATTAACCTGCCAACAGGTGGTTGGCTTATCACTCCAAGGAATGGTGCAATATTGAAGGCTCAGTGTTGGTCTCTGCTGCTGGCAAATTGGGCACTCAGTAGTGGATGTAGCCAGGTCAGCCTTGGTGAGTGGAAGTTCATGTTGCTGAGCCCATGCATAACCTCCATCTCTGCCACCATGGCCACTTTGTTCATGGCCCATTGGGTGATGATAGGGGTGGCTGGGGAAAGAGGCTGATTGGTGTCCAGAGAATAGGTCATTCTATCTACTTGATTATTAAAATCCTCCTCTGCTGAGGTCACCCATTGGTGAGCACTCTCATGGGATACAAATATTTTCACATCTGACATGCATGTTCTTAGTGTATTACTTCTTTTATGTATACAAGCTATTTTGTAATACAAGCAAACACTTAAACTCATCGTATTAATATCTTAGTTGAATTCTTTTTTAAAATTAGACCTAGATGAGAACAGAGCTTAGAAGGAAGACCACACAAAGTAGAAAAGGCTTAGTAATAAAAATATGGTGTGGGATGAAAAGGCACTGATTATTTGAGGAAAAAAAATAATGTTGGTATAGTGGTCAGTGCAGGTGGAATGCCCTGGTTGAAAGGAGTAGCATTTGTATGTTGGGTACGTAGTCAAATCCTGGCATAGATGTAGTACTTAGTTAATATGGGTTTTTAATAAATCAGAAGAGAGGGATTTACTCCATGGAATTAAAAATCACAGAAAACAACCTTAGCATGTCCTAGAGTTTTAAAGGGCCCAGGAGACCTTTCTCCTTTTAATTCATTTAAGAGTGGTACCTGGATATAGCCAACCTCAAGGCAAAGTGAGGAAACCCTGGTTAACTTGCTGAAGGGTTAGGAAACAGCCTTAAATTCTGGACTGTGAGATCAAAAGAGCAAGGTCAAACTGTGAGTCCAGAATGGCACATTTGGAAGTCTCCTTAAAATATCTAAGGACACCCAATGGTCATCATTAAGTATCACTATATAGTATGGTCTTGTCTGATGAGAACATAAGGGTTGGAATGAGGGTGGATTCTATGTTCGGCAAGGAAAATAGGAATTTCCATGGAAAATTACCCCAAAAACATTCCTACTTACTCAAAAACTGCATACTATAAATGATTTATGTATATAAGTTTAAACAATAATGTGTATGGGTAAATGGATTATTTGTATAAGTGTGTAAAAATAATATATATTTTATATATATATAAATACAAACATATTTCTGAATCTTTAAACACTAGAAATATTCAAACATTAAGAATAAAGTGAAACGGAGACTACTGAGAGCAAATTTACAGCTCTTAACTCACTATCATTCCAGGTCGTGCTCACTGAAAGAAATGATTAACTCATTTTGCTAGGCCTCTCTCTCTCTTTTTCTCGTCACCTTCTTTCCATTTTTCTTTTTTTCTTTATACTTGATCCCCTACTCTACTCCTGCCTAGACAGGTATGAAGTTCTCCCTGCTGTGTTCTGTTACACTAGGGGGCCGCAGCTAAGATTCCCTCACCAAGCACGACCCATAGTGCCAGTGCTATGCTTCCATGCCACCTGTTTATCTCATTTTCTGTTTTGTTTCTGCCTATTATTTTTCCTTCTCCCTTCCTCTGCATTTTGTCTCCTGTTGTATTTATTAATAAATATTCTGGCTTTAGCTACAGAGATTGCTTTGTCTTACCAAATAAAACATATTTCCTGTGTCTGGGCAAGCAGTTATACTCACTATTCTAGGTAACTTATTTGTGTTATTTTAACACCTAGTAACTAACTCCAGCTTTTATCACATACTTAAAAAAAATGTTTTCTTTATATTTTTAGCTTTTCTATTCTATCTTGATTACTATAGAAAATAGGCAACATGTATTTTCACACTGGAAATTATCAAATAGAGCATTTACAAAATACCTGAAAATATGTGAAGTGCTACAATAGCGACAATAGAAATAACATAAAGTGTCCCCCCAACTGTTTGTGCTTCAATCTGGTTATAAAAACATGTCAGAGCACATGCACGCATGTACCAAGACATTGCAACCAGAGTTTAATGTCTAGTGCTGTAACAATGGCTGATGATTAGAGCTATGTATTCTACTCAAAATTAACAGGCATGAAAGAAAAGAAAGAAGGAGGGACTTATTAGCTGAAGGGAGGATATATCCAAATCAATGTGCTACCCCATGAAGCTATCGTCCCAGTGTGAGCATAATTAAAAACAATTATGGTTTTACATTATAAAATATTTTTGGATAACAAAAGTAAACAATTTAATTTTTAAAATAGAAATTATGTGTTCAGCATGAAAATACACTTTCAAAAGAAATTATACATTTAATCAAGTCTATAAATAATGCATATGTTTTCTAAGCATTCAACTTAAAGAAAAAAGGTAAAAAGAGAATGGCATTTAGTTGATGTGAATAGGTTACCATTTGTTTCTCTATGATCCAAGGGGAAATAACCAGAGGAAGTATGCGCTTGAACATAGTTTTAGCATTATGTGTCTGAAGAAACAAACATGGTTATTGTGAGTAAGAAAACGATAATAGTGAAATATTAAAAAAAAAAGATACTTGAACAGTTCCTGAATAATGAATTTTACTCCCAACTTGCATCCTGGCACACTATAGATGGTAAGGAACAATAATGAATTGACTTTTATTGTTATCGATTTGTTGCTATGGTGACTTTTTGGGACAACGGAAGTCAGCATAGTCAAAGTGATTCTAATTTGGGAGTCTGTGATCCAAATCAGAGACAAATGAACATTGTACAGAAATTAGGGACCTCATTTTAGTCTCCTATAGATGCTCTTTGTTATAGTATTACATTTGTTTTGATAGCTTTTGTTTGTTTGTTTTTTGTTTTGTTTTGTTCACAGAAATTTACAAATTCACCATTAATCCATTTTGGAATATTCAAGAGCTAGTGTTCATCTAGCACAACTGATAACACTAGGAAACAACACCTAAAATAGCTTTTGGAACATAGAATGCAGAATATTTATTACAAGAATTGAATGAAGTCTGGGGGGTGACAACTTAGTGACAATTTGCCCTATTGCTATGCATGAAGCTTGTACATTGAGGCCTTCTTCAGTTGCTCAGCTACAGAAAGGACTGAAAAGAACATGCTGATATATAAAAGAAAAAAGGGAAAAAAAAAGGTGCTCTAAACAAATAAAGCCAACTATCTGGAAATATCCCCCTGCTGTCCTAAGATATAACGTTGCTGAATGTGACAGGCTGTGGTTCCTATCTCATGGGATGTGGTGCAAAGAGTAGACAACTGAAATGCTTGCTTAAAATCTTCATTTAAAAAAGTCCACATTGGCCGGGCGCGGTGGCTCAAGCCTGTAATCTCAGCACTTTGGGAGGCCGAGACGGGTGGATCACGAGGTCAGGAGATCGAGACCATCCTGGCTAACACGGTGAAACCCCGTCTCTACTAAAAAAAATACAAAAAACTAGCCGGGCGAGGTGGCGGGCGCCTGTAGTCCCAGCTACTCGGGAGGCTGAGGCAGGAGAATGGCGTAAACCCGGGAGGCGGAGCTTGCAGTGAGCCGAGATCCGGCCACAGCACTCCAGCCTGGGTGACAGAGCCAGACTCCGTCTCAAAAAAAAAAAAAAAAAAAAAAGTCCACATTATAAAGCCTCCATGTCACTAGAGAATGGAGACATTAAGTAGCTCATTATAGTTTGTGCAGCATACTGTCTAGGGACCCCTTGCCCAGTGGGAGCTCTTAGTAGCAGAATCCTTGGCAGGCATTTTTCTTCAGGGAAAGTATTTCTGTTGGAAACATTGTGAATTGTGCATAAACACCTTATAAGAACCCCCTTTCAGAAATGTCACAAAATGGACACTGGCACAGTATAAGCAAAAAAACACTAGACTGAGAACCAGAAGACAGTATTTCCAAGTCTGGCAATGCCATTCATTAAACAATCTAGCTGACCTTAGGTGACCTTAGGTTGGCCTCACTTTCCTCAGTTGCAAAGTGAAGGCTTTGGATTAAATCATCTCTAAGCTCTTTCACCTCAAAAATCTTAATGATTCTTTTCAGCATTGCTGTGTGTATTTCTTTCCCCAGAGAGTGTCTCCTTGGACTAAGTGGAAATAAGGTAAAGGTTTATACTGAAAAAGGAATTGGTAGGTGACAATTCATTTGTATTACTATGTTTCTTCAGAGACAATCTGGAGCATATCTTTTTTGTCAAATGTGAGATTTATTTAAAAGAGATTTAGTGCAACAGAGATCAACCACAATTTAGCCATCTTCAGGGAAAAGAGAAAATAAACACAGTTGTGAGTAGTAAATGGCATATTGTAAGTTTCAGCACAAAATGATCCAACAGAAAGTCTAATATAGGTATCAAACTATTACATATGATATGATATCTATTTACAACTTTTCTCTCCATAAAATACATTTCTATTGGGGTTTATACATTATAAAAAGTAGTGGTATGGGAAAAAATGGAAGGGTTTTTACAAATCCAAAGTTAATTTGGATTTTTCAACAGTAAAATAATTCTAACATGTTTTATTGATTTATACTTTTTTTTTTTGCTTTTTACTCTTTGTCAAGAAGAATACCTTTTATTTAAGTTATCAGTGCCAATGGAAAAAGACAAGAAAATTATTTTCAAAGAGTATATCATATCTTCATGTATCTGTAATCACATAAAAACTACAATTGTTTCTTTCAAAGACAACTCAGTCTCAATCTACCCACAAATGAACTCAAATTCTCCTTCCCAACCATCCTCCTCCTTATGTATCCTTTAATGGTGTCATTACCTACCTGTCATCTAGTCAGAAGCTTCATTTCATCATAAACCTCTACTTTTGCTCCATTGCCATCTAAATAATTTGACAGCCTAAGGTCAATTTTAACCCTTTTACAAATTTTAAAGATATCATCTCCTCTTCATTCATAGGCACATTGACTTACTCTAGACATTCATACTTTCTCATTTGAAATAATTAAGGCCTTTACCTAGCTGATGCCTCTGCCCCTGGACTCAACTTTCTCTCATTGATTCTCAATACTGCTACCAGATTGTTTCAAAATAAGAATGATCATGCCACTGTTTGGCTGAACAGTGTCTGATGGCTTACTATTTCCTTCAGGATAGGATTCAGTTTTATAGTACTGTCCGCAGGGTTCTTTATGATCAGAATATTGTCTGCCCCTCTTCACTGTCCTTTCCTCACTTCCTGTCATTTCCCCACAAGTATCTGCACTCTAGTTAAAATAATTCAGAAATCCTCATCAGCTTGTGAATACGAATAAAATCACAGAAACACGATTGAGGATGGGCCGTACTAGATAACAATAATCATTGATGGTTAGAACAGAATGGACTCATACACAGAGGGAATTGTATCCGAGCTATATCCTAAATCAACATATCCTGGCTTATCACCATAATGTTCCTTGCCAAGTCTTCCTGCTCAGCTACATAGCTGTCTCATTATCTGATTATTAGCTTTCATTCATCTTCAGAAGATTTATTTCTCTGGTAGCTTATGAGCAATATGAATCTCTAGAATCTAAGGTTGGCAAGTTGCAAAAAGAGAAGGAATATTCAACACCTGTCCAGGATCTATGTCTTCCCAGAATAATTGAGAGAAGAGATGTTTACCACAGTTAGTAAAAATTCTACTCATGTTGAACAGAGGTGTAGCTCTCCCATGGACTCCAAAAAAGAAGAATGTGAGAGAAAGCTCCCAAGCACATGGCTTAGCCTTGGAAGTTTAGTACTGAGGTGATTTTTCATTCAACAACTATTTCTGAACATCAACTACTTATAAAATTTTGTCCTAGGAACTGAGAATAGAAGAAATCCCTGCTCTCTAAAAACTAACATTTCATTTTTGGTGACTAACAGGATAAAAATAAAGCAATAACTATAATGCAGGTAGTGGTGAGCATTACACAGAAAAATAATTTTGGGCAAGGGGTTAGAACCTGATAGGGTAAAAAACAAGGCATTTATTTTGGGGGAGGTGGTTAGAAAATGAAGCGTGAAATTAATTTTCCTGCAGTATATGAGGTATTGTACCAGAGTATTAAAAGATATGTAATATTTTATTGGTAAATCTATCATTTAAAAGGAATATATTTTAGGATGTCATCATTTTGATGTGAATCGTGTAAACGTTTATAATAGGCTGTGTATTATACACTCAGTGTTTCAAGAGATTCACTTAATTGCCTTTTTGACATGTATATTATGTGGTCTATTTGCAACTGTTTTTTAAAAAAATGACATTAGAAGAATAGTTATGTAGAGAAACATTAGTGGATGTTAATTGTCTCCCCACCTATACTTATGGGTGTTAGTGCAACTGTTTTTCTAGTTGCAAAGCTGTATTATCAGAGTAAAAGTGTATTTGTATACTATATGGCAACTAAAAATTAAGAATAAAAACATTTTCTTATTTTAAAAAAGGAAAAGAAAAAGAAGTCTGAGCAAATGAAGTTTGAGCAGTTGCCTGAATGAAGTAAGGAAGTCCTATGAGACTATTTGGGGTGGCTAGATTTTGCTTGGAATGAAAAGTAAGTATATGTTTCTGAAACAGAAATTATCTTTGAGTGTTTGAAGGATGGTTGTAAGGCCAGTGTAACCTGAGTAGAATAGGTCACAGTAAGGAAAATAGTAAGAGAGGTAGTGAGGAACTACAAGACACTGGGTCTGATAGACATTGGTTAAGATTTTGTGTTTTGTTCTAAGTTATAAGGATGTGTGTGTGATACTTTTTAATATCTGAAAAGCCACACACTCTCACAATTTCTATTTCAAAATATCTATACATTCTCTCATATAGTTTATTTTTTATTTATTTTTAAATGTTTTCTGTTTTGTTCTTTCTTAAAAAGTTATGGATAGTTTCTTTTATTATACAGAAGCTCTTTAGTTTAATTAGATCCCATTTGTCAATTTTGGCTTTTGTTGCAATTGCTTTTGGTGTTTTAGTCATGAAATCTTTGCCTATGCCTATGTCCTGAACGGTATTGCCTAGATTTTCTTCTAGGGTTTTTATGGCTTTAGGTCTTACATTTAAATCTTTAATCCACCTTAAGTTAATTTTTGTATAAGGTGTAAGGAAGGAGTTCAATTTCAGTTTTCTGCATATGGCAAGCCAATTTTCCCAACACCGTTTATTAAATAGGGAAACCTTTCCCCATTGTTTGTTTTTGTCAGGTTTGTCAAAGATCAGATGATTGTAGATGTGTGGTGTTATTTCTGAGGCCTCTTTTCTGTTCCTATATATCTGTTTTGATACCAGTACCATGCTATCATCAGAGTGAACAGGCAACCTACAGAATGGAAGAAAATTTTTTCAATCTATGCATTTCACAAATGAGTAATATCCAGAATCTACAAGGAACTTAAACAAATTTTCAAGAAAAACAAAACAAAACAAAACAACAACAACAAAAACTCCATCAAAAAGTGGGCAAAGTATATGAACAGACACTTTTCAAAAGAAGACATTTATGCGGCCAACAAACATATGAGAAAAAGCCATAATCACTGGTCATTAGAGAAATCCAAATCAAAACCACAATGAGATACTATCTCACACCAGTTAGAATGGTGATCATTAAAAAGTTAGGAAACAACAGATGCTGGAGAGGACATGGAGAAATAGGAATGCTTTTACACTGTTGGTGCGAGCTTAAATTAGTTCAACCATTATGGAAGACGGTGTGGCAATTCCTCAAGGATATAGAACTAGGAATACCACTTGACCCAGCAATTCCATTACTGGGTATATACCCAAAATATTATAAATCATTCCACTATAAAGACACATGCACAAATATGTTTATTGCAGCACTATTCACAATAAAAAGACTTGGACCCAACCCAAATGCCCATCAATGTTAGACTGCATAAAGAAAATGTGGCACATATACACCATGGAATACTATGCAATCATAAAAAAGAATGAGTTCACGTCTTTTGCAAGGACATGGATGAAGCTGGAAACCATCATTCTCAGCAAACTAACACAAGAACAGAAAACCAAACACCGCATGTTCTCAGTCATTAGTGGGAGTTGAACAATGAGAATATATGGGCGCAGGGAGAGGAATATCACACACGAGGGCTTGTTGGGGGTGAGGAGCAAGGGAAGAAATAGCATTAGGAGAAAAATCTAATGTAGATGACAGGTTGAAGGGTGCAGCAAACCCCTGTGGCAGATGTATACCTACATAACAAACCTGCACGTCTGCACATGTATCCCAGAATTTAAAGTATAATAATAAAAAAGTTATGGATATGTGATAGTTCTACATATTTACGGGGTACATGTGAGATTTTGGTACAAGCAGTATATAATAATCCAATTAGTGTAACTGAAGTATCCATTTCCTCAAGCATTTATCATTTCTTTATGTTAGGAACATTCCAATTCCACTCTTTTAGTTTTGTGAAATATACGATAAAATATTTTTAACTATAGTCACTTTAATGTGTTACTGTACACTAGATATTATGTCTATCTAGAAGTATTTTTGTATTCGTTTGTCATACCCTCCTTATCCTCCTCTCCCATTATATTTCCAAGTTTCTGGTAACCATCACTCTACTCTCTATTTCCCTGAATTCAGTTTTTCTTTTAGCTCCCACATATGAGTGAGAACATGAGATACTTGTTTTCCTATGTCTGGTTTAATTCACTTTACATAAGGTCCTCCAGTTTCATCCATGTCGTTGTTAATGACAGGACTTTATTCTTTCTTATGGATAAATAATATTTTATTGTGTATATATGCCACATTTTCTTTATTCATTGAACCATTGATGGGCACTTAGGTTGATTCCATATCTTGACTATTGTGAATAGTGCTGCAGGAAATATGAGAGTGCAGATATCTCTTCCATATACTGATTTCCTTTCTATTGGATATATACCCAGCAATGGGATTCCTGGGTACTTCTATCTTCAGTGTTTTGAAGAACCTCAATACTGTTCTCCATAGTGGCTATAACTTCATTTTCCAGTTATTTTATATTTCTGTTAAAATTGTATCTTTTTGTATCTTTTAATTTTTTTTTCTCATTTCAGTTATTTTGTTGCTTCTGTAAAATATTCTTTGATTTCTTTATCTTATGTTCAATACATTCTAATGCTTATACTATTTCTAGTATTTAATTAACTTATTTTACAATACCACCATATAGTCTATAAGTAATGGTAAATTAGTCTTTTCTTGATTAGAATTTATCACTTATTTTGACTTGGCTCTCAGCTTGGACATTGTTGTGTATAGAAATGCTTCTGATTTTTGTACATTGATTTTGTATCCTGAAACTTTGCTGAAGTTGTTTATCAGATCTAGGAGCTTTTAGGCTGAGACTATGGGGAAACACAGTGGAGTTCACAGCAGGCACAAAAATAATAAAATACCTCGGAATACAGCTAAACAGGGAGGTGAAAGATCTCTACAATGAAAATTACAAAACACTGCTCAAAGAAATCAGAGATTTCACAGACAAATGGGAAAACATTCCATGCTTGTGGATAGGAAGAATCAATAATACTGCCCAAAGCAATTTACAGATTTATTGCTATTTCTGTCAAACTAACAATGATACTCTTCACAAAAATAGAAAAACAACAACAACAACACTATTTTAAAATTCATATGGAACCAAAAAAGAGCTTGAATAGCCAAGGCAACACTAAGCAAAAAGAACAAAGTTGGAGTCATTACATTACCCAACCTCAAAGTATATTATGAGTGTACGGTAATTAAAACATGGTACTGGCACAAAATCAGTCACATAGACCAACAGAACAGAACAGAACCAAGAAATAAGCCTGAATACCTACAAATATTTGTACTTCTATAAAGTCAACAAAAACAAGCAATGGGGAAAGGTGCTTCAATAAATGGTGCTGGGATAACTGGCTAGCCATATGCAGAAGACTGAAACTGGACCCCTTCCTTATACCACATACAGAAATTAACTCAAGATGAATTAAAGACTTAAATGTAAAACCTAAAACTATAAAAACTCTGGATGATAACCTAGGAATTACCATTCTGGACACAGGCCCTGGCAGATATTTCATAACAAAGATGCCAAAAGCAATTGCAACAAAAATAAAAATTGCCAAGTGGGACCTAACTAAAGAGCTTCTTCTGCACAGCAAAAGAAACTATCAACAGAGTAACCAGATAACCTACAGAATAGTGGAAAATATTATATTTGCAAACTATCTAGCAAAAGTCTAATATCCAGAATCTATAAGGAACCTAAATTTACAAGCAGAAAACAAGAAACTCTATTAAAAAGTGGGCAAAGGACACAAACAGACACTTTTCAAGAGAAGACATATACACAGAGCCAACAAGCCTATGGGAAAATGCTCAATATCCCTAATCATTAGAGAAATGAAAATCAAAACCGCAATGGGATTCCATCTCATATTAAAAGGGCCAACTATGTTAATAGGGCTACTATTAAAAGGGCCAACAATAACAGATGCTGGAGATGTTGCAGAGAAAAGGGAACACTTATACACTGCTGGTGGGAGTGTAAACGAGTTCAACCATTGTGGAAAGCAGTGTGGTGATTCTTCAAGGACCTAAAAGTAGAACTTATTTTGCTGTCTTTTCCTTTTATGGCTTAAAATCTCCAACTTATAGTTTATATTATAGCAATTGTACGTATTGTTGTCTTGTTCTTATTTCATTGAGGGGCACTTTAGATTTAAGCCATTTCATATGTTTTAATAAGGTTTGCTGATGGTTTCTAATGCATACGCTTCTTTATGTCAAACATTATAGTAAAAGAGATTTAATACTAACATAGATGAATCACAGTTTAGGCATTTTCAGGTAAAAGACAAAGAAACCTCAGGAAAATTATAAATGGTATATTTTAAGTTCAATGCAAAGTTATCAAACAGAAAGCCTAATATAAGTATAAAGCTATTAACATTATATGAAATACATGTAAACGCTTCCTTTTCCTCTTTTGTTTATAACTTGTTTAAGTAATTGTTGAAGAATATTTTGAAAAGTATTTCTATTTTATTGTGTTTTTATTAAAAGATGTATCCTCTACCTGTTAGTACAGTGAAAATGTATTAAAGTTTTATTTGTGTGCAATTATATATTCAGATTTTGTATCTGTTTTTTAAACATAATACAATAACGCGTACACGCAGTTATAGATTGAGCTTGTTGAGTTTTTCTATAAAAATTGTTCATGTCTTTCTCCTCCTCTATTCCACTGGTTGAATTGTCAGTTCTCAGGAAAACATCTTACAATTTTCTATTATGTTTATTGATTTGGCAATTTCTCTGTTTATTTCTAAAGTGTTTTGGTTTGTTTATCTCTTGTCCTGATGATCATCTTGATGGGTTGTCCTATTATTAAAATTATTCTTCTTTTTACCATTTAAGCTTTTGTCCTCAAATGACATTATATCAAATTGAAAATTAATAACCACATTTTTGTCTATCATTTATTTTCAAGTCACGTTTTGCCATTTTGCTTTAGGTATGTTTCTCCTTGTCAGATTTTACAGTTTGTATTTGTTTAGTCAAAACTGAATCTTTATCTTTGAATAGCATATTATTTACCAACTCTTTTTCATGGGTGATGTACTTGATTTCATTTCTTTGATAACATGTATTTGTTCCCATATTTTAAAATGCACCATAAACATATTATTTATTTTTTCTTCTTTCCTGGAAAAATATTGGCTGATTGATTGGGTTTTCTAAAGTTCTATTTATCTCTACAAATATTGCTGCTCACAAACACAGTATTCTCTTCTATTTGGGATTAACCAAAATTTTGAATATACAATTATAATATAGAATTGCAAGTGTCATTGTCTTGTTCTTAATTTCATTCAGGGGCACTTTAGATTTTAGCCATTTCATAGAATGTTTGCTAATAGTTTCTAAGGAATTATCTGCTTATGTCAAATATTATGTTAAAAGAGATTTAGTACTAACATATATGATGGTACTACACATATTTCTCATGCCATATTCATAAAGTTTATGCATATATTAATTTATAAACTTCATAAATTTATATTTCTCCTAAACACTATTTCTTATACTCAGTGTATTCCACCTTGAGATATTTCATCTTACTTTATTTTCATTTGGGTGGAGCTGGTCTTCTAGTAATTATCACCCAGAAAACTCAGGAGTGATATACTTTCTGAATAATTTTACATTATATTGTACCTACTTTTAGCACTTAAATATGTATCATACATTGGCTGAGTGTAAATATTAATGTTGCAGTACTTTTCTCTCATGTTTCTGCAAATATTCTTTACTTTTTTCTAGATTCTAACACTGCAGTGAGAATTCTAATACCAGTCTATGTATTTTTTCCAGAGTGCCAGGTTTAGTTCAAGGCTAGCAATTCTTTTGTGATCATATATACCTCTAAACAACGACAACTTACTCACACTGTTTCTTGAAAACCCAAAGTCACAATGAGCTTGGACTTATTCTCCATATTCATTAGTTAAATCACAGTTTAACTACTTTCTTTATACATTTTGTTTGTTTGTTTGTTTAGAAGGTAGAAGGATAAGGAATAAGGAGCACATGCTTGGGCTACCTTCCTAGATTCTTTCTAAAGTAGATTTTTAAAAATCCTGACAGCCAAAACCAATTGTTTAATTTATCATTTAAGAAGAATAATTTAGAAGGAAACAAAGGTCAATTTATTTACTTGTAATGATTTACATAAAAAATTAAACACGTGGTTTTATCTTCCCTTTTCCTGTAAAATGTCACATAATGGACCAAGTGAAATGAGAAAACAATAAAAACGTTAAAAACTGAAAGGAAAAAATCTGAAATACGTTGAACTACCCACACAAGAAATATTCTATTTTTTTTTTTTTTTTTTTTTTTTTTTTTGAGACGGAGTCTCACTCTGTCGCCCAGGCTGGAGTGCAGTGGCCGGATCTCAGCTCACTGCAAGCTCCGCCTCCCGGGTTTACGCCATTGTCCTGCCTCAGCCTCCCGAGTAGCTGGGACTACAGGCGCCCGCCACCTCACCCAGCTAGTTTTTTGTATTTTTAGTAGAGACGGGGTTTCACCATGTTAGCCAGGATGGTCTCGATCTCCTGACCTTGTGATCCGCCCGTCTCGGCCTCCCAAAGTGCTGGGATTACAGGCTTGAGCCACCGCGCCCGGCCAAGAAATATTCTAATTCTTAGTGCTTCAGTAGAAATATATTAAAATAAAAAAAGTTACCTTGGACATTTCTTTAAAAAATGGATTTATTAGGAAGGAAAGCGTAAAAGCAGTATGCTTGAACAATAACTTCCTAAGATTTGAGTAAATGAGGCAGAAACACACAACCTCAATGTATAATTGTCACAATTTCATAACATGAATATTGTGATGGGCTGTTAACCATTTCCCCCCCGCTGGTCTCAGATATTAACATTACCATGAGAATACGTATGATATTTTTTGTTGTTTATGAAGCATGAATGCATTTTGATATCACTAGCCAAATACAAAAGAAAGCAGAGCATAAAGTGGCTAATCAGGCAGGAGGAATTTAAATACCAATGTCAGCATCTAGAGAATATTCGATTTTTGTTCTGAAATGGCTTAAAGTCTTAGGCAAATAATAAACGGCAAACTCAGAGAAATGCTGAGGGATTGAAAGTCATAGCTTTATAATACCTCTTTTATTCTATGCTATTCTATTGAAAAGTGACTTAAATATAGAATTGCAGAAGAAAATAAGATGATGTTCCTTGACACAAAGGTATGTTTCTGTATATCTCCTAACTTGATGGAGAGCCCTTGAAGTATATCATAACATCTCTGTACTAAGAAGCTTCACATAACCTGCAAGTTCCTGCCTCTGGCATTCACCAGAGACACAAAGACATTATGAGAGGAAAGCTAGCCTTCCCTTTATCTAATAACAGTTCCCTTGAGAGAATCCCAAAGGCACTAAGGCATGCTCTCTAATATCACAGGAAGAACCAGAAATTGCCTTTCCTTTTCTTTTTTAACTCAATTCTCTGCAGCAAGAACTAAGTATAGTTTTTCTCTTGTCACCCTAAAGTAACCTTTGGCCCTTCAGTCTTCTCTGATATATGACAGGATAAAAATACCTACAAAAATGTCAAGTGACCTTTTTTAATTATTGCAGATCAGAATTCTCTCAAATAATCACACAACTACCTCATGCTCGAACAGAAATTAGTGATGGTTAGCTGCAAGCAACAGTTTTTAAATTGCCAGTTGACATGCAGAAGCAATCATTGCACATAGCATGCTTCACTTTCAACATGTTTGATTAAGTAATAATATCTATATATCTTGGAAAGAGCTGGAAGAAAGGTGGAGATAAATTACTATTATCCTATTGTTTTAATTATCCTATTTATTTATATAAATTACTATTATACTATTGTTTTAAATTACTATTATCCTATTGTTATCCGAGGCCCAGAGGGTTTAAGTCATTTATTTCACAAGAACACAGTTATAATTAGTGATCCAAAACACTAAAAAAGGATGCTAAAATATTATATTATTAACATTGGAACTATGAATATGCAAAATATGTGTGCCCCAGGGAAATTTAGTACTTAGATTTAGTGCTAAAATTTCAACTAAGTTCTCAATTAACTCTGTTTTTCATTTATTTTAGAGTTCCAAGAGGATGCTGCATCTTAATTTTAACCTTAACCATTATTCTCAAGCGTCTAGACTCATCTTCTTTTTATCATTATATTTAGTTTAACTGACTCTTAAGTGCCTGCAGGGCATAGGCATCTAAAGAGTTATGACAAGAGCACAGTATCTAGGAGGTATATGATGGTTCCTTTAACTCATCATTTAAAGCTATCCCTCCAATCACCCTCTTTTTTTTTTTTTTATTATACTTTAAGTTCTAAGGTGCATGTGCAGAATTTGCAGGTTTGTTACACAGGTATACACGTGCCATGGTGGTTTGCTTCTCCCATCAACCCGTCATCTGTATTAGGTATTTCTCCTAATGCCATCCTTCCCCTAGCCCCTCACCCCTTGACAGACCCCTGTGTGTGATATTCTCCTCTCTGTGTTCATGTGCCAATCACCCTCTTAATCTCATTGAAACTTTGTCTCTATTCATGCTTTTATCTATCTACCATATAATGTCAAGAAATGAATATGTCCTTCTTTCAAAGCTGACCCTAAGCTTTCATCTGTTCCCCTTCAAAACATCACTTCCCTTATTATTAAATCTTCTTTTGAATTTTATCACTATGTTCCTTTCTACTGACTCTTTCCACTCTGACATCATATAGCTAAAGTTCTCATATTTTTTCAAATTATTTTACTTCATTGATTCTGCATAAGCAACTTTCTCTCTTAACCCAGGATTCTGTTTAATACTTTGACAGTATGCCTTCACTAAGCATTCCTAAATGCTTATATAAGTTATTCACAGCCCTTAAAAGGTCCTTTTAAGGCCAGGTGCAGTGGCTCATGCCTGTAATCCCAAAACTTTGGGAGGCCGAGGCAGGTGGATCTCCTGAGCTCAGGAGTGAGAGATCAGTTTGGCCAACATGGTGAAACCCTGTCTCTACTAAAAATACAAAATTAGCTGGGTGTGGTGGTACTTGACTGTAGTTCCAGTTACTTGGGAGGCTGAGACAGGAGAATCGCTTGAACCCGGTGGGCGGAGGCTGCAGTGAGCTGTGATCACACCACTGCACTCTAGCCTGGGCAAGGCAGAGAGAGACTCTGTCTAAAAACAGCAGCAACAACAAGGCCCTTTTAAATTGCTCTTATTTACCTGGGAAACGTTTCATGTTTTCTCATTCTACAAATAGGTCACCTCCTTAAACGTAGTCTTAAATTCCTTGGGCAAAGTTAGTTGCCACTATTTCTGTGCTTCTTCAATATGCTATATATTTGCTATATATTTTCTATATATTTTACATTTCTTGCATATTCTTGTAATTATTAGTTTACTTTATGTCTTACTCATAGACATTGAAGTTTCTTCAAATGTATTCAACATATTTATTTTAAATTGCAAGGTGAATAGGATACTACCAGCTTTAGAGATTGTGTAAAATATGTTTAATGAAGGAAACAAAAAAGGGGAAAACGGGTAATGTGTTGATGCAAGTGAGAGTTCGATGAAATAATGTGTGAATCATGGAAGGACAGAAGAATTGAGCAGTTATATGTACAAAACAAAAGGAGAGAGAAAAAAAGGTTGTAAAATTACACTGAAAAAGAGGATCTTGAAGATATTGGCCAACAAAAGGAACTGTAATGTTGGCATGCCACGATTTTTGTTCCAAAAAATTGATAGAAAAGACCAGTAAATAAATTATTTTTAAATATTCTCAAATGGGTGGAAAGGAAGGTGTCATGCATAAGTTATCCCCAATTGAAAGTAAGCTTGATGAAAACTCTGTTGTATCTTTGTAAATGTCATGTATATCTTATAATATTGATAGATGTGAACATGTATACATAGGCCTTATACACTGCTAAACATTTTATATACTATTTTTAAAAGACAAAAGTATATCCCAGAATTAAGCTATTCACCTAATGCATTGGCAGATATTCTCATCTTTTTAAATCTCTTTTATTAAAAAAATAGGATTACACAAAGCCTTCTGCTCAGATGAATTTTACGAAGATATCTTTTTATTAAAACTATTTTTTAATAAGTATCTGTCTTTCTTTCATTTCTCCTGAGTATGAGGCCTGGAAATTTGTGGTTGCTGTTTTTTTTTGCTTGGTATCATCTTATGCCCTTTGTCCCTGTGAGGAATGATGTAGATTTATTCTTCTTACGAAGACTCAATTAGCACACTGTCTAACTTTCCTTGAACACTGAGTTATAGATTAAAGGATTACAGAGCCAATTCTTCCTTTAGAAAGAGACAAGAGTAGAGGCCAAGATACCTGCTCACTGTCACAGAATTCACTCAGCAAAAGCTGTGGTGGCAGAGAATGTGAGCTATGTTTCCAATATCCATTCTCCCCTTCTTCCTTAGTTTCAGAAATCCAAGTTGAGGAGGTAGTGGCATTGTACTCAGATTTAAGAGCAATATATTTTCTAGATTTACATACAGATATAAATGACGTATGTTTAAGTTTTGACTAATGAGATATAAGTTGTTGGTTGCACTTTGGGGAAAAGCTTTATAAAGAGACTTGATGACTAGTGCATGCACTTCATAGGAACGATGCTTGGAGATCCAGCAGTTATCTTGACAGAATGAGGAAAAATGCCCTACTTTAAAGTATATATAGTCTGAGGGATGAATACAGTCAAATTAAAATTTTTTTAATTAATTAAAATATTTTTGTCTGGTATGGTTCTGAATGCATATTAAGTATATTTTATTTTGTTTTTTTATTTGAAAGGATGCTTTTTAATTGCTTTTAACAATTATGAACAATATTTACCTGGTTTTAGAATCTTAGCTGATATTCTTTGAACATATTTCCTTTTATTGGCAACCACTTTAAAATGTTTTAAATGAGTTTTTAATGCATTATTTAGGCATGATTGCATTTTATTCTAGGGGCTACCTATCTACTCATGCTTTATGCATGCTTTTAGCTTTCCTTTCTTTTTGAGTAGCGAAGACTATTTTCTTTGTTCTTCTTTTCCTTCTTGTAAGGAATACAGGAATTCGTGGGTAACTTCTTTTTACTACTTCGCTCCCTCTCCATGTCATCTAATTTGAAGTAATGTCCTACTCCTATTCAATTCCTGTAAGTCAAACGTTAAGCTTATTCTACTTTTCTTATATTCATCTCCTGTGATTTTTGTTATTTGTGTTCATTGTGTCAGAATATACAATCATTCCATTTTATGTTGACTATCACTTAGTCTTAAAATACAGACAAATACATATTTAATTATTACCAACACTGTTTACATTGATATTTCTCTAATCATTTGGTTGCCTAAAGGGTAGAGCTCATTAGAACAGTATTTCTGAAATTTTCCATGTTTATAGCAGTTTGCCTGTCACCTCTATATGTGAATCAACTTTGGCTAGTTATAAAATTCTTGGCTTATATTTTATATCCCTGGTTATCTAAAATATATTACTCCATTGTTCCTGGCAAAAAGAAAAGTTCGCTCTCAAAGATTTAGTAGCAGTCTCTGTTTTCCTTATAAGTAGTCTTATCATTTTTGCCTTAATGCCTTTCTAAAAAATTTTCTTAAGTTCAGTAGTTTTACTAGAACTGGTGTTATTTCTGGCCATTATAGGTCACATACATGGCATGACCTGTCAATATGTAGTTTCTTATTTCAGATTTTTAAACTTTTTTTAAAATTTTATATTTGTTTTGCTCCTTTACTTTGGTATTCTTCTATTACTTGCCTATCTTCCATATTTTTTACTTCTTCTTGAATTAACTTCCACCTTCTCTTCCCTCCCACCCTCCCCTCCCCTCTCGCATTCCCTTCCTTTCCTTTTTATTCTTTCTTTCATATTAAAAAAACCCTATTCCATCTTCTAATTTTAAGTCATTCTTGTGTTTCTTCAAGTTTTACCTTCACTTTTGAAATATTTTTCTAAAATAAATTTTTTGAATTACTTTTTTCCTTCAAATCTTTTTTATGATGAATTTATCATTGAGTTTTTCTAATTCAGATTTATGTTGTTCTTTTATATCCTCTATCTCTTTTTACATTTAGTTACTTGAAAAGTAGAGGTTTTTTTTTTTTTTTTTTTTTCCTGCTGTTGGGATGCTATTCTGTTCCTTATTTTCTTTTCTTTATAATAATGTCATAGAAAATATGATTAAGATCCTTGCAAAGTTCTATTACCCTAGTTTATCTGTGGAGGGGATTCTTCCACCTAAATCCCATATAATATGTTTGTGGTTGTCTCAATCATCTGTTTGAAATGCCGATTTCTCTGTCTTCTTAGACTCTTTGTCTTTTTGTAATATCTCGGACTTAGTTCATTTATTTTGCTACTTTTCCAATTTATGGAATGTATGTTGTAGATTCTTATTTCTTCAGAACTGTATATCCATGAAGCATACATTCATCTACCAGTCCTTATACAACCAAACTCTGAGCTTTCTTTCAAGTTCAAGTATATTATAATATATTATCTTCAGCTGGCATGTTTGCATACAATCTTGGTCTCAAAATTTCATCACTTGAAATTGTTTTGTCACCAAATAAGTACTGACTCAACAGTCTGTTGCTATAAAGAGTGTTGCACTTATTGTGGCTATTTAAGTGTTGTATTGCAAAAGCCATTGATGAGAGGAAAGTTATAAGGAGAAAAATAACATATATTAACTTTTGTAGAAAATAATTTGGCTTGAATTGACCACTTGTTTGCCAGAAAGGCACCACACTGACTTTAGAATAACAAAAAAATTGGCATCCTTGCTATAATCCTGGATACTAAGATAACATGTTGATTAATTACTGGTATCAACATTTCTTCTAGACATTACTCTTTTCAATATAATATTTTTAGTTTGCTTAATATAAATGGTTATGACATAAAAATACTCCATTTGCAAAGTCTTTGGAAGATTTCCATAGAAATATATACTGGAAATTACCATAAGACTAGAGAGTATATATCTTTGATAACTTGTCATGGATTTAGAAATTTCATTATATTTCAGCATTTGTAATTCATTTAAAATTAGCCTATTATTTGCATTATTACAAGTAGTTTTATGAGAAATTTTATTCAAACTAATTTCTGCAACAATGGAAAGCCCCAGGTACCTATTAAGTAAGAAATATTCTCTACCTTGAAATGCTTGTGTTGTATATTCTATTACTGCATCTTCCCTTGGAAAAATCTTTTAACTTTGCAACCAGCTAGTGTCTCATTTCCAAGATAATTCTAATGAGAATTTTAGTAAAATAGAGGGCAGCAACCTGTCATTTGACACTTATCCTGAAGGAAGGAACTCCTGTCTGAATTACATTTAGTATCAGTTAATAGACTCTTTCTCTACACTTTTCAAATGGCTCTGTGTTTAGAAAAACACTTTCTAAGGGAAGCATTTCCTGTACTCAAGTCATATTATATGTAATACGTAAATTATAATTTACAGTGTTTACTAAAAGATGACAATATTCCTATGAAAAAGTTAAAGTCATTACAGTTTATTGTCCTTTTTCCTCCTGTTATGTGGCCCCTCATCAGTTTTTCCTATTTTAACCTTTAATACTGGAATATGTGTTTTCAAGGTAATTTGTTATTTTGTTTCTTTTTGCTATCAGTTATGAATCTGTCTGAAATGATTTGGCCACACACTATGAAAAAAGTTTTGATGCAACTACCTGTAAATTTACATTAAGTTGGAACCATTGAGGCATGTGTGATTGAGTGCCAATGAGACGTTCTGGCACCATCATACATTGGCTTCTTTTTGTGTATTGTTTCATTTTGGTTCATCTTGTTTCCACAGTGTGTGAATGGCTAGAAGACAGAGACTATATATTAGATGCTTTTTGCAATCCTGTATTTCTGCTACAGCTTTAGGTGACATATTAAGTAGTCCTCCTTCACTTCCTGTCCTTTGTCACTAATTTCTCCACAACTAACACAGATCTTTTAAAAATATAAATGGAATTTATTATGCATATGTGTATGTGTGTACATAAATAAAACATTTTGGTGCTTCCAAACTTATATATTCCATGTATTCTTCTGAATAACTTAAAATTATTGCACATAATGTTTGTGAGAGATGTATGTATATACCAGGCTATTTTTTTTCTTTCTCAAGTGAATAGCAATTTTCTATAAATTATTTATCTTTTCATAGACAATGTCATGCCAACCTAAGAAAACTCAAATCGTAAAATATTCCATTCAGTTACAGATAACTTTTCTTCTTACTTAAAACTACTTAGAATAGTTAGAAGAGAATAGTTAGGCATTTATAGAAACTCGATCTTTTTAAAATAAATTATATTATAATTCATTTATAATTTATATGAGTTTATATCAGAATGCTCTAATTATTTTTTTAAATGTTTTATATACCTGTGCCAGTAAGTCTTTTATTCATTACATGTTGTGTGTCATATTTTTATGGTTTGTGCTTAGAGAAAATTTATATAGCTTTCCAAATTCCACCAGAAAGTGATTGCTCACCATTTTAAGACTTTTTAATGTCTGTCAGTGTGGATCGGCATTTTCATTTTTATTTTATTTTTTCATATAGGCTTCCATCTTTTCTTTTGAGAATTGTTCCTTGCTGTTTTCTGGTTTGGCTGGATTCCATTGTTATTTGTATTCAAAACTTTTTGGTTATTAATTTCTTTTTTTTTCTTTTTGGATGAAAGAAGTTCTTCCTTCCCTTCCTTCCTTCATTCCTTCCTTCCTTCCCTCCCTCCTACCCTCCCTCCCTTCCTCCCTCTCTTTCTTTCTCTCTCTCTTTCTTTCTCTCTCTCTCTTTCTTTCTCTCTCTTTCTTTCTTTCTTTCTTTCTTTCTTTCTTTCTTTCTTTCTTTCTTTCTTTCTTTCTTTCTTTCTCTCTCTCTCTTTCTTTCTTTCTTTCTTTCTTTCTTTTTCTTTCTTTCTTTCTTTCTTTCCTTCTTTCTTTTATTTTTTCTTTCCTTTCTTTCTTTCTCTTTCTTTTTCTTTCTTTCTTTCATTACACTTTAAGTTCCTGGATACATGTGCAGAACATGAAGGTTCTACAAAGAACTTAAACAAATTTACAAGAAAAAAAAAAATCGAAAAGTGGGCAAAGGATATGAACAGAAACTTCTCAAAAGAAGACATTTATGCAGCCAACAGACATATGGCTATTAATTTCTGAAGAAGCTGTTGTCTTGACTTTTTTTCTTTTCTTAAAGTAAGAAATCAGTTAAAAGGAAATTTCCCTTTGAATTTTTTTTTTTTTTTTTTTGAGACGGAGTCTTGCTCTGTCGCCCAGGCTGGAGTGCAATGGCCGGATCTCAGCTCACTGCAAGCTCCGCCTCCCGGGTTCACGCCATTCTCCTGCCTCAGCCTCCCGAGTAGCTGGGACTACAGGCGCCCGCCACCTCGCCCAGCTATTTTTTTTTTTTTTTTCCGGGTTAGCCAGGATGGTCTCAATCTCCTGACCTCGTGATCCACCCGTCTCGGCCTCCCAAAGTGCTGGGATTACAGGCTTGAGCCACCGCGCCCGGCCTGAATTTTTAAAGTGTGTACATTTATTGGTTATTTTTTTCATAGACTCTAATTCCAATTTTTAGTTATGTTTTTGCCACAAGATCTGAAAAGTGTGGTTTCTTCAGGATATGTTGCATTTTTTTGTGGCATGAAACATGGCCAATTTTCATGAATATTTTAGGATTTATTTTTAAAATTGACACTGTTAGTTAATTTTTTAGGTGTGTTCTTAATCTGATTTAGGGGAAATGTAAGTTTTTCTATTAAACATGAATTATCATTTACCATTTTCTCATTTCATTTATATTAGTGTTTGCTCTCTGCATTATGAAACTACATTATAAGTGCACAAAACTTTTTACTGCCTTAGTTTTCTGAATCTTTTATTCTATTAAATTTGAATAGCATTTCTATTTATTATCTTTATGTTTAATCTGTATTCCACTTTATTTCATGCATGTCTCCAGAAAATAAGGTATGCCAGAAATTTTTTATCCTAATGTAAATTTTCTTATTCAGAGAATTCATTCATATTCAGGTTTATTACTATTACAATGCATTGGACTCAGCAATGAAATCCTGTTTCATATCACTTATTCACTCTTTTCCTGTTTGTGCTTTCTTTTTTCATTTTGTTTGATTGACCAAGGATTTTGAAGTAGTAACTTATTTTTATTTGAATAATTTAGAATTTCTACAACTAATTTCTGCTGTTCTTAAAGTTACCGTTAAATCATTAAACATAAAATTTTAAAATAGATTTTACATCAACATTCAAAGTTAATGATTATTTACAGGCTAATTCCAAAAAAGACAAGATTTTCCCTTTTTCCCTGCCCCCAATGCCCACCACCAATTCCATGTTGACATCAGCTATAACTTTTGTTAATTTAAAAAATATAATGTTATAGAAATTACTTTGACATATACGGTGGTTTGCTACTTTCATTATTCTCCACTATTAATTGTGTAGAGTGTATATATTCATAATTGGTAAATTTAAATGTGTAAAAATTTAAATTTTTTTTGTAACTATTCTTATTTTCTATCTCCAGGGTCCAGTTCTAGTTACTGTAAGGAACAATATTGTCACTTCCAGACAAACATGGTCAAATAAAATTTTGGATTTTTTTCCACCTGTTTCTTTACTGACAAATATTCGTAACTGGGGCTAGCACAATAATTGAATGTTATTAGAGAAAAGGGAGGAAAAAGACTATATACTTCTAGACACTTGTGGAATACATAATTGCAAGATTATCTTCATAATTTATGCATCAAATCTAAACTACTGCATAAAATTTAAGCCATTCACATTGATTAAGTGATAACTAATAAGATGCAAGTGTATTTTTCCTGTTTTTTTTTTCTATTCACTCCCAACTGTAATGTAGAAATAGATTTCATATTCTTTTTCATTCTTTGCTAAAGAGACACTTTTTTCAGAGATTCATTAAAAATAAATATTTACTGAAGATCTGCAGCATTCATTTTTACTTTGTAAGACATAGTTGCTGCCTTCGAGATACTTAGATTTTGGTCAGTAAGATAAGGGATAAGACTGAAAAGTTAATGAACAAGGGCTTAAGTAATACTTTGGAACATCAATGAAAGAATTCATGTAAACATTCAAAATTTACTGTGACACTGTTGATTACACAGAGGGTGTCTGTTAGTGGAGTTCAAAAGAGGGCAAGACCATTGACCTTCACAAAGAATAAGTATTAAAGCAAAAACCTTAACTGTTGCTTGAAATACATCAAGGATGGCTAGAGATCTTTTTAGATGAGGGAGTTGAGATAGTAAAGATAAAATAATTCAAGAGATTAAAAAAATCCATAATTCTTAGTGTAAAATTATCTTTTAAACACGTCTTTCTAAACTTAGAGATTGCTAATTATGCATAGTCCTCCTTAGAGACACATAGTATCAACTTGACTGCTCCTGTCTAATTAAAGCACAGTGGATACTTCACAATCATCTATGTAGGTAGCCAAAATGGTAGCACAGTAAAAGCTGCATTTAGTTTAGGGTGGTGCTGGTGTGACAGAAGTGTAGCAGAGACATGATTTAGTCTAAATACTCAGAAAATTAATGCACCCCTGCTACCCCGCCAACTGACTTGGAATTCAATGAAAATGTGTACGCATACAGATTTAAAGGCTATGCATTATGAATTTTTGTCTTTATGAACTAAAATTAATAGAATCAAAGTCTTAAATTCCCAAGTTGAAAACCTCCTACTGAATTTCAGATAACAAACAATATTTTTCCCAATCCTTTTTCTGATGAAAACTTCTCTTTGGAAAGAATAATGTTTGTTATCCAAAATGTAGGCTGACAGCTGGCATAATTAATCACAAATGACAGAGAAGAGAAACAAAATAAATTATAAATGTTTAAAACCTTTTATATCTCATTTGAAAGATTTAACCATCGCACTTCATTAGAATATAAGCAGTGGGAGAGGAACCAAATGCTGATGTAAACTTGAATAACTAAAATATAGGATATCAAAAAATACCTGCATGTTGATGTAGAAATGGAATGAACACTTTTTGTAATGACAAAACAAACTTCATTAAAGCTGAAGATAAATTAAAGAGCCAAAGCTTTCCAAAAAATGTAGCATTAGCTGTTCTTCTAGTGATCTTTAATATTTATTTTTACTTAAGAAAAATTACTTTAACTGCAGTAATATATGTTATCTAAAGTCATATCATTAATCTAATAAAAACAAAACAAAACAAATAGAAACTCAGAAAGCATATTTACCTTTATGAGAAATTTTCAAAGCAACTCAAAAGTAACACCTATTGAAGTAAAAATTAATGAATGGAATATGGCATTAAGCTAATAAATTCATATTAGGACATCAAAGTAATTTAGAAATGAAGTATTTTTAGTTCTCTAATCCATTAGTTTGACAAACGGTTTAATAGCTGAAAAGAGAAATCTCCTGGACAGTATCAACTAACCCAAAAATCAAATGTAAGATCCTCATAAAGGAGAAACAGGTGAAAGATATCATTCTAATATAATTATTCTTAGTAGTCTTACCCAACACTAATCAATCTTTAAAAAATAGTATTTTTTATGTTGAAGACTGCATTATAATTCTCATACATCTAATGTTTACCATTTTAACATTTACCAGTTTTTATAGACTTGATTTTTTTTAGAATAGCCCTTTAAATTTAATAATTCTTAATTTATTTTTGCAACATGCAATAGAGAAACAGGAAAGTTAGCACAAATGTATCCGATATTTTGCATTTGCTTATATTGGTTGAAATGGCAAATATAATAAAGTATTTATAAAAAGAAATAAGTTCCTAATATTATGTATTTTTATTTTAAGAAGAAGAGCTGCATATCAAGTATTTTTAGCATTTTGAAGCAGTGAATGTTGCCTACATTGGCTCCATATTCTGATTGGAGATACAGCTGGTACCTTGACTGACTTAGGTAATAAAGGTTAGCTGAGGAGTTAAATCCCGGTGGGGGCTAAATGGTAGTCAAAAAAATCTATGTTCTAAACCCTGGAAACTAGGAATCTTACCTTATAAGGCAAAAGAATGAATAATATTTTACATGGCAAAAAATATATATAATTAAATACAATAAAGCAGATTGAGACAAGGGAATTATCCAGTGGCCCTAAGTATACTCATGGATTTCTTTCTAAGAGAGAGGCTAAGCAAGCTTTGAGACAAATACACAGAAAAGAACACACACAGAAAAGGAAGAGACAATGTGACTACAGAGCCAGAGACTGAGGTGCAACAAGTCAAGAAATGCCAACTACCAGAAACTGGAAGAGGCAAAGAACAGATGATTCTTCAGAGACTCTGTAGGGAGTGCCACTTTGCTGATGTCTTGATTTTAGACTTCTGATCTTATGCCACCTGGTTTGCACCAATTTGTTATGGCGGCCACAGGAAGCTGACTGATACATATCCTTTTTGTTTTTTTCTTTTGTCTGTCTAAACTAATATCCTCTTGTGTCCTATGGTTTGAACTCGAGCTGCCATCTTCTCAAGATGGGGGAGGGAGAGGACATCTGACCCAAGCTATACCAATAATAGGATTCTTCCCTCTCTCATGAAGCCATAGTCAATTAGGCGATCTGCTTAAATTTGAGATCCTCTAATATAAGACTCTCACATTATTCATCTTTCATTTATTGTTGCATCTCTAGAACTTAGTTATGCCAGCCATATAGTAGGCATTTAATAAAAATTTGATGAACAAATTATTTGTCTAAATTAGTTTTTCTTCAGTGTGAATTCTGGCTTTGACAAATTATTGGAAGGTCTTTTAAAAGACCTCAAAAAGTAAACATAGACATTTAAGGAGATCCCAAGTCCAGAGATCTGAATTTCCTCTGTCTGGGCTCTTTATTTTTTTATCAGCTTTATTGGACAAAACAGGAGACACTAATCCAAAATTGGAAGTTGGGATAGATCACGTTTTGAAAACATTGTCTCTAAAGCCTGTAATCTCAGCACTTTGGGAGGCTGAGGTGGGCATGAATTGCTTGAGCCCAGGAGATACAGACATGCCTGGGCAACATGGCAAAACTCTGTCTCTACTTAAAAAAAAAATACAAAAAGTTAGGCAGGCATGGTGAGTCAACGCCTGTAGTCCCAGCTCCTCGGGTGGTGGAGGTGCGAGAGTCGACTGAGCCCAGGAGACAGAGGTTACAGTGAGCCGAGATTGTGCTACTGCACTCCAGCCTGGGTGACAGAGTAAGACCCTGTCTCAAGAACAAACAAACAAATAACAACAACAAAAATTGTCTCATAATATTTAATATTATTTTTCTAAAACTCTTGAGTAAGTTGATTTCTGGGGAGCAGGAGATGGACTAAAAGAGGTAACATATAACAAGCTGGAAGAAAAAGATAACTTTTGTTTTCAGTCTTAGTATCTTCAGGGTTCAGTTTCACAATGCTCTCAATATTAAACATTCATACTTACCCTTTGCAATTGAAATTGCAATTTTACAGAAAATCAAAATGAGTCATAGGCATTTGTTGAATAGTTCATATATAAGTGAAGTATGTTTTCTGAATTGAAAATAACCTTGCCATTAATGCAGATTATATATCACCTTCTAATTTTATACACGTTAGTTATCAGAACACTTAGGTAACATTAAATTCAAAATTACATGACAAACATGATTTTTTTTTTTTTCAGACTGTGTTCCTGGGTTGATGCATAGTTAATAGACTCCAATACTTTTAACAGGGTTCAGAGTTAGACACTGTGTTTTGTTCCATCTATCCTCACCTCACCTATCTGTGGTACTAAATTTAGAACAGAGATGGACTTAATTACAAAGGCCGTTACATCTTATTTAAATTTACATTCCTTTTTCATGAAAAATTCACATGTAAAGGTAGGTAAAATGTGATACACTAAATCAATCATATCAAGGCAAATGGTAAAATTACATTACCACATTTTTCACAACTAGTTCATCTTGGACCTAAAAATTCATTGTTTAAATATCTGAAGAGTGATCGTTTTGAAATTTAGGGAATCTATTTTCTTCCTCCAGTAAGATTTGGCTTTATAAACTCTGGGGTAAAGGGCGGGGGAGTCTGATTGAATATCAGATAATGTCTTAAAAACAAAACATTATGAAACAACAAAACCAAAAACCACATAATCTTCCAAAATCACATTAAGTATATCATCTTATAGGAAAAATATTGTATGTATGATTTTCTAATTTCTCACTCAGGCCTCATTAGCATACATGTTATCAAAAACAATAAATTAATAGCAGTTAAATTCTTATCTCAAATAACCTATATTGATTGAGTTACATATATTGTGCAGCATCTATCTCACATTTCCTATAAAAGAGAGGAAAGAACAGAATTGTGAGAAATACCAGCAAGCTACATATCAGAAAACGAATTCCATACTGTACTTTTTATTCATGCAAGTGCAAATTAAGGAAAAATTATTAGCCACACACAAATCATGCTTTTATCTTCCATGTTAATAACTATTCCTTTATGATTCAATTCAGTAAGTAAATTTTTATAGATTATTTGCCATATAAAGTAATATATTTCTATTCCATTAGGATAATGGTTGGCAAAGAAAGTAAAATATGGTGGAATATTCTATCAACATAAGGGTTCTGCCCCAAACAGTTAAACACAATAATTATTTTGTGCACTTACTTTACAAATGTCTTCTGTCACTTATTTTACACATATTGAGTAAACTACACTGTAGTGGGTCTGGGGAGTGGAAGACAACAAAATACTTTTATTGTCATTTACCTCAATGGTAAATGACAGCTATAATGTGCAACATCATCTTCAGAAAAAAAAAAAATAGTGCTATATTCTTTCTAGTTTGAACTCCAAACCTTTCACAAATTCCTTTATGCATGGAATATTTACTAATAGTGCTTCCTCAAATGTTTTACTTTCATGCATTATTTTTTCTTGTTCTCACAATTACTGAACTGTGGATGATTCTAATAGGTGAGTTTTTATCTTTTTGTGACTGATTTGCCATCTGATCTGGTGTTTGATATATTTCTCTTCTTTTTTTTTTTCATGTAAAGCAGCACTCTTCTTTAGTTTAGTTTAGTTTAGTTTAGTTTAGTTTGGTTTTCGAGATCCAGTGTCTGTTGCTCCGGCTGGAGTGCAGTGGCACAATCCTGGCTCACTGCAAACTCCGTTTCTTAGGCTCAAGCAGTCCTTTCACATCAGCCTCTCTAGTCACTGAGACTGCATACCCCTGCCAGGACGGCTGGCTAATTTTTTGTGTTATTTGGTAAAGACAGGGTTTCCTCATGTTACCTAGGCTGTTCTTGAACTTCTGGGCTCAAGCAATCCTCTCACCTCAGCCTCCTAAACTGTTGGGATTACAGGCGTGAGCCATCACACCTGCCTTTTCTCTTAAAGAGTATTCTCTTGCTTTGAATGTGCCAATGGTCTTTCATTTTTTTTTTTTTTTCTTCTGAGTGACTTAATTTTTGCTCTAATCCTTTCGTTACGTGTTTGTTTCTTTCCATATGTGAGGTGTTGACTTAGAAAAAATTACTGTCATTTCAGTGTCTACTAAATTCAATTTCTTCCTTTGGTCATGAGAATACATCTTCTGCTAAGTAGGACCTTGCTTGATTTTGTATTTGAAGTAGATTGAAAATCATAAGTTTTTCATATTTTCCAAATCCACATTTTCCTTAGAGAAAAAGCAAGGATAATCAATATTCTGCAGAGTTTTTGTGAAGTGGAGCAGTCCTTGGTTTCCCCAGACAGTAGCCTGAGTCTCCATGAATGCAGAGCACTCTTTTGTTAGGTCTACTAAGCCCTCAAGATTCACTTTTGTGGACCTGAAACATAAGTATTTTCCTTAGTAAAATAAAAAAGTTTTAAAAAAAGCTTTTATACTTACAGATTCAGTAAATGTGTATCTTGAAATTGAGAATTTAACGGGGCTGGATAATCTAGCTCGCATCTTCAGGTTAATCTCAAATTAGAAGTTTTAGTTGTATGAGCCTTGTATTTTAAAAATTGTTGTTTCAAATATATTTAAAAATCAAATGCATTGGTAACTGGGGTCAAAGGCTGAGTAATAACACTTTATGAATTCAAAGCCAGTGCTCTTTTTTGAAGTAGAATCCTGAAAATCATTTTGTGTGTGTGTGTGTGTGTGTGTGTGTTTAATTTTTAAGGAATAAGATGATAATCCAGATGTAATGTTGACACACACTTAACACTACAGAGTAAGTGTAAATCAGTTATATTATTTTGAGCAAACCAAATATAACAGAATAAAATATGAAACGTATATGCTCTGTTTTTCGGTATTCATATTTTCAGCACAGTTGAAACAAAAGATGTCAATATAAAAAGGTTTTTCTTAGGCTTGGTAACAAGTCCCTCCATTAATTAGAGAACAAAATGTTGTACAACATCTCATGTGTTTTTGGCTTGGTAGTTGTTACTAATATGCTATATTTTCTGAATTTTACGTAAAATTGTTCTTAGTACATGGATTACCTTTTCTGGTTACTGGCAGAACCAACCGAAGTTGATGACAGATTTTCTTAATGAAGTCATGGATGCAAATTGAATACTAGGAAATTTCCAAAAAATATATTAAAAGTGCTTATTTTAAATGACTAAAAATGTTATATATTTTTAAAAATGTCTTAAGTGTCTTTGGATTTTGGAATTCTCACAAATGCTATGGTGGAAATGTTATTCTAATTGGATTATATTAAAAAATTTATTCTAGGGCAAATCAACATGAAGTTGAATAAAGCAGAGGCAGAATTAATCAACTGATGATGTTTTTTCCCTGTATGGAAAAGTTGAAAGACTTAACCCTCTAGCGTAGCTTTCACATCTCAGGTGGAGAACTGGAAAAATTAACTAAAAATAAAATCTAAGCCCTCCCATTCACCGAAACCTCCCTGTAGCCAAGGGGACCACAGAAAAGGCTTAAAACTGAATTCTCAGTCATGATGAGATGGGAGGTCAGAAAAGCCCCCTAATACCCTGTTCCTTTGGCATTTAGACACAATGACTGGTCTCATTAATCTTAAAATAGAGATTATAAGACTGAAGGAAAACACTCTTTGTAGCAATAAGATACCAAATTATAAACAGGGTGTAAGGCCATGCCAGGCAACGGTTAAGTCACACACTCCTACATTTAAAGAACAAACTATATTCTAACTCCTCAAGGCTTTTCTTTTTTTTCTAGAAGCTAAATAACACTGGCCTCAAGATAAACAATATTAAAATGATTACAACTCATTCAGCTTACAAAGGCTGACTAACTGACCCCCTGTTCTGCCAGCCATAATTACAGACAAGAAACTAATGTTGGTAACTCTCTCCAGATAGGACGAATACCCACCATGGATTGGTTCTGGCCGGGTTTACAGAGGCTGACACTTGAGTGACTTTGTGTCTTGAAAAGACCTTTTGACATATAGGGCCTAATTGTATAGTTAAATGTTAAGCCTCCACTCCACTTAACATGGATGTATGTTGCATGGCTGTTTCATTCAAAATGCATGCCTCAGGACCACCATCATGAATATTTATAGCTTCCCTTATAACCTGTTCAGCATAAAGCTTCTACCCCAACTCCTCCTCCTTCAAAGTGTCTGTCTTCGGTCTTTACCAGAGACACACTTCCCAGCCTACAAGATGGCCACCTGTAGGCTGTAACTCTTCACAACAAAGAAAAATTCCATTCTCAATTTATAAATTATTATTTTCTTAAAGTTAACAAGAATCACACAGATGACTATATAGAATATATCTATATATATATATATCTATATATCTATATATCTATATCTATATATCTATATATATAAAAATAAAGGGGAGCAGAGATCCTGTATGGTCAGTAAATCTACAACATGGGATTTAAATCAGCACTCTTGATCATCTGTAGATCAGCAGCAGCCATAAATTTGTCAAATACTCTTCCTATCAAATATCCTTAAAAACTATATGTAATTAAACACTAGCACCAAAGTTTTTCTATTTGTGTCTTCCAAGGCAATTTGTAATAACAACAACAGCAACAACAACAACAACAACAAAAATTAATAGGTCACCTCTTTTTGTGGAGAGTTTCCAGAGAAACTGATATATAGCGTGGTATTGTAAATTAATATAGCCTTTTTAGAAAGTTATTTGGGGCAATACAAAGATATCATATTCTTATACTAGCTATTGTTTCTGAGTTTTCGTAAAGAGTTAAACAGAAGAAAACGGAAATCTACACGAATATATTCTTATCAATGCATCTATAAGGTCAGATATTAATGTTTAATTCAAAATTAATGTTTTGAATATCTATATAGATTAGCTTTGTAAAAGATGTTATATCAGTATTATTATTATCATCATAGTTATCATTATAATTCTGATGAATTCATTATCATTTGAAGTGATAACTGTTTACAAACATGGAAAAATATTTATGGTATAATCCTAGGTAGAAAAAAGGAGAATGCAAATTATGTTGACTCATTATTTTGACAAATATTTATTATGTCTACCATGTGGCTAGTCACACACTTTTTAAAAAAAAAGTGGTAGGCAAAATGTATGAAATCCCTAACTTTATGGAGCTTTTACACTTGTGGTGGGTGCATATGAAAAAAAAATGACCACATTGAGTTAATCCATTTCAACAGTACTGAGTGGTACTGAGGAAAGAGACAGGACCTCTGAGTCGATGTAACAGGAGAATCTAAATGAGCCTAAGATGAAAAAAAGCTTTTGTGGGAAAGGTGCCTGGAGACTGAATAGGCGTTATTCAGATGAAGAAGTGTGGAAAGTGTTCCAAGTAGAAGAAAAGTCATGGTCAAAGGTCCTGTAAAAGTTGTAACTTCAGGAATTTTGAGGGTCAGAAGAAGGCCGAAATGATTGTATAATAGAGAGTCAGGGAGGACTGCTGTTACCCCAGGGTAGCACTAGATCAAGCAAGATCTTTTAGGTAACGTGTTAGGAGTTTAGTATCCAAATAATAGTAGCAATGGAAGTATCTTAAATTAAGCAAGTATATGCATTATGATTCTACCTCTGTAAAACAATAAATGAATATATATATTCATTTGAATATATATAATATGACCATATATATGATTATATATGACTATATATATAGATAGATATAGTGAAGGGGTTGAAATGAAATTAGCAATGATTCTAAAGGCAAAGGCAGAATTTGGGGGAATTTCTTTTTATAAGAGAAAACTAAACTATTATATATAATGCCACATCAACTCTTCAATTACATTTAAATTTGAGTGAAAAAATATGGTTTTCTAAATGCAAAATAAGTGCTTTTAAAGTTCTTTAATGTCATTTTTAGGACATTAAACATTATGAGAAATTCTAACAACGCATTATACAAAATAATTCCTAAGCCTCATAATCGATTTCTTCAGTTTTAATAAAACATTTCTCTAAAAAGTATATATTTATGTTTTTAATATAAAGTATAATCATGAAATATTTGAAAAGTCTAACGGAACTTTGAGATCAAAGCTTTGTTTATAGGATTTATAATACCCAGTTGAGGATAAGAATCACAGTTATATTACTATGTTACTATTGCATAGTTGTATATACTAATACTAATTTATGTGATTATATATAACTATGAAAATGTATAACTATTATGCAGTTATATATACTACTGTGAATTTGAGATATGCAGACTGCAGTGAGACTATTTTTTGTTACATTGAATTCTCTTAAAAATTTAAAGATGCTAAAGATACTTATTTTTTATGTATTTGAAATGAATTATTTTTATTTCATATTAAAATATAAGCAGTAGAACACTTTGCTTTAACAAATGCTAATTTATTTTATGAATTTAATAAAATGTTAAAGTAACTTTTGTAGTTTTTAAACCATAGAAAGTTTCTGGCATTTTAGGGAGACTAATTTTCTCTATATATTTAAAGCAATGATGTTGTCACATCGCACAAGAAACTTTATTATGCAGGTATAAAAATATAAAATGCATCAGTAAACTAACCTAAAAGTTAATGGCATAAGAAAATGAAGACGGGAATTTGTGTAGTGTCTATCAAGCATTTGTCAGGATTTCACAATCAAATAAGAAATGTTGCTATTTGTGGCTGTGCAGATAACATCATGTCTCACTATCCTGTTGTATTTGCAAAATGATATCAGTGTTATATATGTATACATAATACAGTACTATGGAACAAGAATTTGGCTCATTACATTTAAAGTGATATAAATTCAGATTTCATTTCTCAGTTTTCCAGAGAGATAACAAATATGCCTAGCAATCCTCTATTTTAGAGAAACAGATTTTAAAAATATTTTAAACAAAAGAACTAAAAATTACTTTTTCTGCACTGTATATATGTGTTTGACTCCCTTTAGGATTAGTGAGAGTTATTTGTGCATGTTAAAGGAAGTCTATAACCTAAGCCTCAATTCCAACCCTTTCCTAAAAGCACTTTTTGAAAGCTTAACTAGAGTGGCTACATGCTTTTAACCCACACTTATGTTCAAACACTTTCAAGGGGACCACACTTACTTTAAAAACCTAAAATCACAGAATCATGTTACCTTAGCCAAGTTAAATAAAAGATAACCACAAATGGAATGCAAAATATCTTTTCGATCTTTCCGTAATCACTTTTGAATGGTAAGACAGCCTTCTGAGGGTGAATGTGTATCACCAGTCATTTTAGTAATGCAATTATTTGAAAAATGTAACTACTGGAAAATGCTGTTGGCATAAAATGCCAAATATGTATGCACATGTGTATATTGTACAAGTATACAAATGTATATAAGTAGAATCCACAATCTCACTACCTGTGGGAACAGGTAAGTATAGGCTAAATACAGTGGACAAAATGAAGACTGAAGTGCATATCATCTATGTATTATTCATGCTTGAAAAATCTTATAATCAAGGATAATAGTTATTGAAGTGAGATTCAGGTTTATGGCAACGTTTAGTTCTCTGTAGATAAAATCTCTATCACCTTGAAAGGATGGATGACATTTCAATATCTCCTAAGTGGTGCTATGTAATCTTGCCTCTCTTACTTATTTTTAGTCGTTTTCCTCCCCACCCACCTTTTTTTGTTGTTGTTGTTACATTGAATGCGATAGATGTACTTAATGTCTTGTAGAGCTCATCTTTCTCTACAGAGACAGTTGGAAAATGCCACGAGTATCTTGGGAAATACCAACAGTGGCAGAGAGCATTACCCCATTCCTTATTCACATTTGCAGGGAAGCTTGATACTGATTAGCCAGATGTTATATATTAAAGCACCTATTATATGCCTCTTATTGTGCTAACCACTGAGAACAACAGAAATAAGAAAAATGGTTTCTACTATATACTATTTATTTTTAGCAAATGAATGTGCATAAAATAATGACCAACGAAGTATTAGCTGGGTAATAAACAGGATAAATACAATACAAGTTTGACAATTAGGGAGATGACTGTGGGTTGTAGTAGCCATGAAATAATGAACTAGACATGTCCTCTAAAATAGCTAGGAGGAAACAGAGTGAGTAAAGGAATGAAGATAGCATTGATGAGTGACAATGGAATGATAAGTCTTTTGAAACAAGGCTTATATTGGGGAGTGCCATATTATAGGAAACAAAAAGAAAGGTAGGGGCTTGAAATGCAAAGGTGTTTGGGGGAAAAAAGGAAGCCAGTGAAATTCTAGTGGGGTAGTGATACACATTACTAAGTGTTTTCCTATCATTCATCTAGGAGTGTAAGAGAAAATACAACTGAAGCTGGAAACAAAAAATAAATAAATAAAGAGACCACCATAACAATCTTGGCATGAAACAGTGAGATCTTGACCTCAGGTGGAATTAATGGAAATTGCCAAAATAAGAGAAAAATATAACCTTGATTAGCAGTAACAAAATTGTTTGCCTACATGTTCAGGTCTTATTAAGCAAAATAAACTTGTTCCTTATTTTATTTTTAAACTCTCATTTTGATTCAGAAACACGAGGCTATAAATCCATAGCATTTTATTCAAAAAAAAAATGTCAAGAACAAATCCTTAAGAATTATCAAGAGTAACTTAAGCAGTATTGATGTAGAGATAATATTGTCACAAAATCCAAGTGTTGTGCAATGTCTGCTTTTCTGCCTGAGCTGATTATTAGGCATAAATAATCAAGAGCAAGTTATTTTTTTCTTGGCTAAAGGTGATTTTGGGGGATTTTTTGTATGGATGCTATAAAGTTTATATTCAAGGATGGGAATTCTTTAGGTAAGATAGAAGAAATATTACAGAATTTAAAAAATTAAAGCATAAAAAAGAATGCAAACATGAAAAGGAAAAGGAGAATTAGAACATTAAAGCCAGTAAAACTATGCAGTTTTTACTAAAATTTGGAGATTTAGGGTTTTGTGAGAATTTAGAACAGAAAGAAAAGTGAACTAGTAGAAAAACTAGATGCATCCTTGTCTGTATTCGAGAAACTTGGGTGAACAAGGGTAAAAGCAACTGCTCCTTAGTAAATTAAGATGCCTGCGCTAGTTGATTTCTAATTGTCTCATTTTAATTAAGATTTCACACTGCAAGAAACTGAGATGCATCCAGGTTAGTTCAGATAATGGATTGAAAATAACAAAACAAAACAGAAACATTTCCAGGAAAGTAAGAGAGACAGGAAAAGTCTCAAAAGACCTATAGTAGATCTCATGAGGAAAGGAAAAATCACTCATTCATCTTTTACAATACAACAGGAATCTTAGCAGTCCAAAGCATGCTGTCGCATCTAAAACCTTTTAGTGGGTTGATAAGATTGGGAGTTGTCTATATCTGCTTCTTTGTCTACTTTTTGCACCTGATTATCAACTAACTTCTCTAAGTATTTTTTCTAGGTGAGGAACTCTGCCTAATCACACATCTCCTCTTATAGCTTCAATTTCCTCATGATTGATTTTTGTTTATTTTTATTAATATCCTGGTGTGTTGTGCCTTCTCTGGCCTCACATTCTGGGCTGGCTTCTTCTTTTGGTATTCCTTAAATGGTTTTGTCAGTCATCAAAAAGGACACCTGTTGAAATTTGGTATACTTCAGAAGTAAATAGGTGGTTTATGGGTATGAATTCTTATTACTGTGACCTGAGTAGAGGGACTATGTTCTCCAGAGCATGGCAACCAATCTGTGTTAGCTCTTCAACAGAGGTTTGCACGCATGACATGCAACATGACATTTATTTAAAAAATAAAAATAAAAAATTATAGTTACAACGAACAAGGTCATGATAGGATCTGTTTCCTATGGGTTCTCTTGATTTTTTTCAAAATGAAAAGCAATAGAAATCATCATTAATTAGGCATTTATAATTTTTCTCAGACAGTATGTTAAATGCTTCAATGTATACTATCTGCAATTTTAATAGCAACGCATGCCAATTTAGTTTACTCGTGCTGTATTAGAAATGCAGAAATAGTTTCAGAGTTATTCTCTGAGGTTCCCCAAGGCAAAATAATTGAAATTAGACAGCTGAGATATGACAAACCATGTCTCTGACTCTAAAGGTCTACTGTCTCATTTCTCTTCCATTCCCCTCCTTCATCTTTCCTTTTTTTTTTATTATGGTTTTAAAGATGTTAAAATCTATCACCTATCCTCAGGAAATAATGTGATATTTGGTGACAAGAAAGCTACTGAGATTTATGGAGGTAGTTTGGGGTAACCAGGCATTATAAATCATCTTTGAACCCACACCTGGAAATAGCAGATAACCTAACAGAATTAATCTGTTTTACTGTTTACTGACACCCTTATTTTATGGAGAACATGATACAATCAGAAGATCTTGTATGAGTATTTTTGGTAGTAATCTCAAAGATTTAGGTTATAGGTGGCATTTCGGTACCATTTCTTTGGGTACCAGTTGACAAAGGAAGAGTAGTACATACATTTAGCACATATCTCATTCTTTTAAGATAAAGATAAGGTTGTTAATGAATATATTAAAAATAATATAAAGACAGGAGAAAAAGCTGAGTATGACAGTGTGGAGATAATGATATTTTATGGATAAGAAAGGTTCACTGAGATTAAGAACAAACTGATTCAGGAGTGGAAAACGGAGGAAAAATTCAGGAAGACTTGTTAATTCAATTAGGTCAAATACTTAAGATATGGGGTAGAACTAAAGATAGTTTAATGATACAATATTAATTTAAATGACAATAGCTTATATTCACATATTAAAAAACAATATTAATACAATAGACTAGAAGAATAGTATTCATTTGTGTGAAAATAAGATGGTAAGGTTTCAATTGATTATAGAGAACATTAACTGTTGTTTTAAGGTAAATACAACTCTAAGTAGTGTTAATTAATCTAGGTCACTATAAATAATGGTCCCAATCTTCTCAGTGACAAAGTCATCTTAGAATAATTCATTACAAGTTTCTTATTTCAAAGGGGGATATAAATGAGATGTCAAGAGTTCTGAAAGAATACATTAGAAGGAAGATAGAAGAAATTCAAGATGTCTGTTCTGGGGAAGAAGACAAGTAAGTGATATGGTAGGAAGACAAAGCACTGATCTTTTAACACTTATTTATTGAACATCTATCTACCTTGTGATAGGATTTAATGAACAAGGCAGCCAACATCCTGAATTAAGGTCCACCATGATCTCATTTTAACTTAATTGCTTCTTTAAACTTTCTCTCTCTAAGAGCAGCCACATTCTGAGAACCGAGGGTTAGGATTTCAATATATGAATTTTGGGGTGACACAATTCAGTCCATAGCGGTAGCCATGTGAAGAATTTGGAATAATATTCCAGAAAGAAAGAACATCCCCAAGAAAGGCATATGCTTGATATGTCAAAGAATAGCATAAAGGCTGCTCTGGTCCGAGTATAGCAGTAAAAATGACAGATAATGTAGTTGAATTGATAGTCAGGGACCAGATCACATTGGGCCTTAGAGGAAGGAGCCAGCATTTCACTTTCTTCTCAATGGGAAGCAAGCATAGGGGTAGAAGTCGGGCATAATCTGAATTATGCATTAATGGGCACTCTGACTTCTCTATGAACAATAAAATACAGGAGCAAGTATTATCAGTCAGGAGTTGCTGCAGTAAGTAATCCAGATAGAAAAAGATAAAACGATACTGGCTTGGACTAAGCAGCTGTAAATTTGGTGAGAAGTGGCCAGATTAGAGATTTTTTTAAGGTGAAACCAACAAGACATATGTTAGATTAGATGTTAAATAGAAGGCTAATGGAAGAAGTAAGAGTAATTATTCACTTTTGCCTCAGCTCTTAAATTGGAAAACAGAAGAAAATCCTAGATTACTGTGGAAAATTTAATAAGGACTGGTATGGAACTCATTTACAAGTAGATCTAATCAGAGTTTAGGAAATTTTTTTTTAACTCAAATTGTCCAGTATTGGAATGAATTACAGCATGGGAAAATAAGCATTTGTCAGTCAAGGTGAGCAAGATGGGGGTGGGGGGGATGAAATCCAACTGTTTCTAATGTTAAGATATATGGTTGAAAGAAATATCTCCAGATATAATACTCATGATAACGTACATGAGCTATTGACATCAATACTTTAGAGATCATTTTCAATGGATAAATATCAATGCAATCGAACATCAGAAGATCAAAATTTTAATTTGTATATAACAGGAAAATGTTTCCATTAAAACATTTTAGGTAAATTTGTATTTTCTATCAGTGTAAGGAGGGAAAGTTTATTTGTTTGAGTAATATTAATGGCAAATTATTTATTGAGGATTCTGAGAGTCTATATATCATAGTATCTTATTATACTTTAATCATTGCTAAAAAAAAGTTGCACTATGCAACTGCATAGGTTCAATTAATTTCACAAGGGAATGTTTGCTCTACTCAAAGGTATACCTCACTTCTCATTTCCTTCAGACCAAAAAGTAAACCAGGCCATATGTTATCTTGAGTACAAAATTATATCATGGGCTAAAGAAGAAAACCGTATTCATACTGAAAAAATTGCATAACCTTACTAATACATACTGAAGTGAACTAGGAAAATATATGTGAGAGTGTATCAGGGATTTTGAGCAGGAAGGAGAATATAAGACAGGACAAGTGAAAATATATTATTTGAAAAAGCACCTTTCCATTTCTTATGCCATAAGGATATCTGGAGCTGGCCTTAATACACCACTGGAATGTTTTTTTGAAGCTTATACCTGATGATGGACTATGGCACATTAGAGAAGATGCATAAAATACCCTGACAAAATGTTAAGGATAGGATCAGAAAATGCAGAGATACAGGAACGTTAGAATGAATTTATTATGTGAATGGAGAACCATCACTCTACCAAATTTCTCAAGGGCATAAATAAAACTCCTTTCACCAAAACATTAAGGACTGCACTGGTAATGAGACTACTGGCATCATTGAGAAGGAGAGAGTGACTGATTTCTAGAAACTGAGGTTAAGAGTAGGAGAAGCTGAGAAGCTTATTATCATTAGGGCTAGTAGGACTCCAGAGTGTTCATGGTCAAGTGGTACTAATTCATCCATCAGAGATAAAGTAGACTTAATCAACATAATGAGCTTCATGGCCAGAATGGTAGTCAAACTGCCTGGAAATAAAGGAATTTGTGGTGATGACTAATGGGTCATGATGTTCCTAGTGGTAAGAGAGATGAACAGCTGCCAAATTGATTTTGACTTTCATAACTAGAAAAAAATCACAAACTAGAAAAAAGGCAGACTAGTCATCAAAAAAGAAAATTGTAATTTTTCACTCAAGTTGTAGATCAAAGTAAGTTTGACTAACTATATTCAAATAACTAGAAGAAAAGGTTGCAAAATTATTTCTAAAATACATGAATAACATTTTCTGATTATTTCCCAAGGAGATTGAATGCCATTTCCTAGTGTAGCTGGACACTGGGCAAGGGAAAAACAAAACAAAACAAAACAAACAAAAAAAACTATTTTATGAGCCTTTGAAGGAGAAGTAGCCTGAAGAATGGGTACTCAAGACTTCCAGGAAGTTTGCAATGGCTTATCCTATTGTTCAGGGTCCTGCAAGGAACAAGATCCAAATGTTAGAGATGACAAAAAAATTCTGGGAGGGAGGCATTTTGGTAGGCACAGAGCACATGGATCTTTGTATTTTATGTTAGTGCCCATTGAAAAGCATCTATCTCAGAAGAGCTGCTTAGTAATAACGTGGGCAACATGAAACAGTCTGTGAATGTCAGCCAATCCTTATCCTTGACTATGCAGTACTGTTGCAATGGGGCCATGAAAAGATTAGCCATGGGAACAGAGACATATGAGAGAGAGGAAGGCCAATACCAGGGATTTCTTCTTATCAAGCCATGGCCAATGCTGAATGCCAAAACTGAGCCATTTTTTTATTAGTGAAAAATTATATGTTTATAAACCAAGGGCTTGTGACATTAAATTAGATATGTTGCTATATTAGATTTTTTAAAATGATGGTTTATACCAACTTTAAAAATAAATAGAGATCACTATGAGCTATTGTAGGTAATAAAAATGGAATTATAACAAATAAAATGCATTTCTTTTGTATTGATAAAATTACTAAAACATTAGATGACCAGAAAGCAATATAATTATGTTATAGTCTCTGGGAAGAGTATTTTCATGCTTTTCCTAATATTTTATGTAGATAAAAAATGATAATTTATTAGTCTAAAATGGATGTATAATTTCAACAGATGAGCCATTTTCAGTAACAAAATTGAATTCATCATATTCTAAGAGTTGACTATGAAAAATGTGGTGATTATCACATTAAGAAATCACATTAACAGTAGAACTCGAGAGCCTAATTTATACAATGAAAGAATGTTACACAGTTTTACTTTAAGTGATATGATAAAACTTGAGATAAAACAAGGTTTAAAGTATTAAATACAAATTAAGATATCATTTTTAATGAAATGAGCCTAAAATTATCTTCATATTTTAATTTTTATATCAGTATATATTTATATAACAGTAGGAGATGGGGCCTAGGCATCCAGAGGAAAAGACCCACTTCCAGAGCAAAATTCCTAAGAAGATAGGATTATAGGTATATTTTATTTACTAACATCTATTACTAAATTTCATAGATAGCATTTATTCTAACCTCCATATTCTGTGAGGAGTGACAAACTCCCATTTTCATTAAGTATTTTTCTTCCTCTTTTCTTTTTTTTTGAAACGGAGTCTTGCTCTGTTGCAGTGCAGTGGCATGATCTGCAACCTCCACCTCCTGGGTTTAAGTGATTCTTCTGCCTCAGCTTCCAGAGTAGCTGGAATTACAGATGTCCACCTCCATGCCTGGCTAATTTTTTGTATTTTTAGTAGAGATGGGATTTCACCATGTTGTCCAGGCTAGTCTCAAACTTCTGACCTCAGATGATCCACCAGCCTTGGCTTCCCAAAGTGCTGGAATTACAGGCGTGAGCCACCATGCCTGGCCCCCTCCCCCCATCCTTTTTTTTTAAAAATAGAAATAGGAGTCTTGCTATATTGCCCAGGCTGAACTCAAACTCCTGTGCTTAAGAAATCCTCCCATCTCAGCCTCCCAAGTAGCTGGGACTTCAGGCATGATCCACTGCATCTTACTTTTCCTTTTAATAATATAGTAAAGTGAATAAAACTGGGTTCCAGGAAAGTGTCAAAAGGAAATGCCATTTGAATAACGTCACTGTAGTAATATTTCCTTTATTTGGTGTTATATCATGAATTAAACTACTCACATTATTCAAACCTTATTAAAAAAAGGCTTGGACATTGTTTTGCTTATGTTTTACAATGCTAACAATTCACACAAGTTCAGCTTTTCTGGGTCTCAGTCTTGTGATTAAATATATGTTATCTTTAAAGAAAAAAGTAGGTAAGAAACATAGGCCATATGTTTGTAACAAGAGAAAATATAAACATTAAAAGAAGATCACTTTTTTAATTATTATTTTTATTTATTTATTTATTTTATTATACTTTAAGTTCTAGGGTACACGTGCACAGCGTGCAGGTTTTGCCTGCCTCCGTAGACTCCACCTCTAGGGGCAGGGCATAGCTGAACAAAAGGCAGCAGAAACTTCTGCAGACTTAAATGTCCCTGTCTTTACAGCTTTGAAGAGAGTAGTAGTTCTCCCAGCACTGAGTTTGAGATCTGAGAACAGACAGACTGCCTCCTCAAGTGGGTCCCTGACTCCCGAGTAGCCTAACTGGGAGACATCTCCCAGTAGAGGCCAACTGACACCTCATACTGCTGAGTTCCCCTCTGAGATGAAGCTTCCAGAGGAAGGATCAGGTAGCAACATTTACCATTCTGCAATATTTGCTGTTTTGCAGCCTCCACTGGTGATACCCAGGTAAACAGGGTCTGGAGTGGACCTCCAGAAAACTCCAACAGACCTGCAGCTGAGGGTCCTGACTGTTAGAAGGAAAACTAACAAACAGAAAGGACATCCACACCAAAACCCCATCCATATGTCACCATCATCGAACACCAAAGGTAGATAAAACCACAAAGATGGGGAGAAACCAGAGCAGAAAAGCTGAAAATTCTAAAAATCAGAGAGGAAACATGTGAAAAGGTTTTATAAGAGTAGTAACATTAGAGATAGTCCTTGAGAAATGAATATGATTTTCACATGTATATATTAATTCATTCACTTCTCTAGTTCTTTGTTTATTTAGTATGTAATTGTTGAAACTATATGGTGTACCCACACTACACTAGCCATTGAGGATGGGACGGTGAGCATGATGGAACTTGCAGTCTAGGTAAGGACATAGACATTAATCCAATGATCACATATATGTGTCATTACCAATGACTATAACTATTACATATTAAGAAATGTTTAACCTTTGTGGAAAGCAGTGTGGCAATTTCTCAAATAACTTAAAACATAATTACCATTGAACCCAGCAATCCCATTACTGGGTATATAGCCAAAGGAATATAATTTGTTCTACCATAAAGATATATACACATGCATGTTTTTTGCAGGACCATTCACAACAGCAAAGACATGGAAACACCCTAAATGCCCATTATTGGTAGACTGAATAAAGAAAATTTGGTACCTATACACAATGGAGTACTATGCAACCATAAAAAAGAACAAGATTATAACCTTTGCAGCAAAATGGAAGGTAATGGAAACCATTATCCTAAGTAAACTAACAAAGGAACAAAAAACTAAATACTGTATGTTCTCAGTTGTAAATGGGAGCTAAACAGAAAGAATGCATGGATACAAAGAGGAGAAAACAGATACCAGGTCTGCTTGAGGGTGGAGAGGGGGGAGGGAGAAGATAAAAAGATACCTTTTGGGTATTATGGTTTTTACTTGGGTGACAATAATCTGTATACCAAACCCCTGTGACATGTAGTTTACCTATATGACAATCCTCCACATGTACCCCCAAACCTAAAATAAAAGCTAAAAAAAAAAAAAAAAAAAAAATCAGAGCGCCTCTTCTCCTCCAAAGGAATGCAGCTCCTTGCCAGCAATGGAACAAAACTGGATGGAGAATGACTTTGGTGAGTTGAAAGAAGAAGACTTCAGACAATCAGTAATAGCAAACTTCTCCGAGCTAAAGGAGGATGTTCGAACCCATTGCAAAGAAGCTAAAAACCTTGAAAAAAGATTTAAAAAATGGCTAACTAGAATAAACAGCATAGAGAATACCTTAAATGACCTGATGGAGCTGAAAACCATGGCACGAGAACTACGTGATGCATGCACAAGCTTCTGTAGCCGATTCGATCAAGTGGAAGAAAGGGTATCAGTGATTGAAGATCAAATGAATGAAATGAAGTGAGAAGAGAAGTTTAGAGAAAAAAGAGTAAGAAGAAACAAACAAAGCCTCTAAGAAATATGGTACTATGTGAAAAGACCAAATCTATGTTTGATTGGTGTACCTGAAAGTGATGGGGAGAATGGAACCATGTTGAAAAACACTCTTCAGGACATTATCCAGGAGAACTTCCCCAACCTAGCAAGGCAGGCCAACATTCAAATTCAGGAAATATAGAGAATGCCACAAAGATACTCCTCAAGAAGAGCAACTCCAAGACACATAACTGTCAGATTCACCAAAGTTGAGATGAAGAAAAAAATGTTAAGAGCAGTCAGAGGGAAAGGTTGGGTTACCCACCAAGGGAAGTCCATCAGAATAACAGTGGATCTCTTAGCAGAAACCCAATAAGCCAGAAGAGAGTGGGGGCCAATATTCAACATTCTTAAAGAAAAGAATTTTCAACCCAGAATTTCATATTCAGCCATACTAAGTTTCATAAGCAAAGGAGAAATAAAATCCTTTACAGACAAGCAAATGTTGAGAGATTTTGTCACCACCAGGCCTGCCTTACAAGAGCTCCTGAAGGAAGCACTAAACATGGAAAGGAACAACTGGTACCAGCCACTGCAAAAACATACCAATAGCAGATCACTTTTTAACCTCCTGTGTACATGTAACGAATTGTTCCCATTTAATTAAAGAAAGCTTCCATAGCTTTGGAATAGATTTTCCCCCAAGGGTCATACAGATTATTAATTTTAACAATATTTCACAATTGTGATCGTAACAGCTCAAAAGAAAACAAATAATGCATGTAAAACATTAACACAAGTATATTCTCTTTTAATTATTTGTTGTCTAGTTTTATTGAAATTTCTCAGAAATAACTAAAATTTGAAAAATAACTGTAGTCTTCAAACTTGAGGTGCTATAATTATAAACTGTTGACATACTATGTCATTGTTAACCATTGGAAAATCAATACCATGTTTCTGAAAAGCCAATATATTTATAATAATTTAGAAACTCCATTGCATATAAGTTATGATACAAATAATTAAATGTACTCATTTTTAAAATGTATGCTTTTTTGTTAGTAAAAACACACATTATACCCTTCAGGCACAATAAAAAATGTGCTCTTTCTTGGTTATTACTTTCTTTCAACATCCTAACATGTAAAATCTAATACATTTGTGCCACTGTTATTATTACTGTCTTCTGTATTCTAAAGTATTTTTATGTGTCAACTTCACATTTTCCTTATACACTTTTACTATAATTACAGCTATGCAAAAAGTTATTATAATTGTAGTGTTTAAAATTTGTATGACACTTTTCATCTTATCTAAGTTATAACTAATTAAATAGGTAATTCATCTATAACATCTCTAAAGTGGTGTGCAAGCATTTCATCTACATTAATTATACAAACAATGAAAGTAAACATTATACTGCATATATATAAACACTGCAAGATGATCTAGTCAGATGGAAATGGTTCTATTAAGCTTCCAATTAATCTGCTAGGAAATTCTATAAAGTGCATAGAAGAGGAATCAATAAAACAATAAACAGAAACATATGAAAATACTTGAAAGTTCTCTTAATGTGTGTGTATGTGTATATATTCATGTGTGTGTGTGTATATATATGTATAAGTATGCACAAAATGATAGTATTCTTAATACATCAAAGGTGATACAAATTGTGTCAACACAGATAAATTTGTATTTTTACCTATTTCTAAGTAATTAATTTTAAAAAGAAAGGGAGATGCATAATGCATTGATAGCTGCATTAAAATATATATTGGGGAAAGATGGCCAGTAGGATATCACTGCTTTTGGTTGTATCTAGACAAGCCAATATTAGTCATGATTAAGTCATTCATTCTACAAATATTTAATGAACTTCTACTCTGCGCTAGGCTCTGCTGTAGGTGCTGAATGCAAAGTGCCCACTCTCACAGAAATTACTTTCTAGTGGCCACTCAAGATTTCTTTGTGAATGATGTTTCTCCTTAAGCCATCTGATAAAAATAACAGATGAAAAAGAAAAGTTGTAGAATCCATAAACGACTGTCAAAGTTTGGTCCTAGATGACTGCAGGGTCCTGAGAGATTTGACAGTATAAGTTCTAGGAGTGATTTGAAACAAAAAGTATATTATTACTGTTATTAAGAGTATTTTTCGTGGGAGATTATGTCAGATGCATGATGGTAGACTCAACTGTGGAAAAAATATTATCCTTAGTTGTTGGCCTTCAGATATATTCATAATCATCTGAATGTAGCTTGAGCACAGAGAATCTATGACTTCAGCCTTTTTTATCTTACACACATAATACCAAATCTACAACTGTATTTGCTATACTGGAGGATTGTTAGAACTAATAATAATGACAAGAATATCTAACATTTATTACTGAGTGCTTGTTATTTACTAGCTACTGTTTTAAGTACATTTCATGAATTATCTAATTGGATGTTCACATTTCTTTGAAATTCAAGTGTGAGATTTTTCTTTATCTGTAAATGTCTTTATAGTAAAAACCATTTGAGTCCTAGACATGGCATCCTTGGTTCAGTTTTCATTCAATTATTCCAGCAATTCATTACCTTGTTACATATTTGATGCATTTAAGAATTCTGAAATGCCTCGATAAGGTTATTTTATAAAACACAGAGGAAGGATAGGCTTTAATTTCTATTATGAAATTACTAGGAAATACTTGTATGTGTATTTCACTTATTTAATTCAACTATGAAATGAGATGTAGGAAAAAAATAGTCCCATTGTTATCCTTAAATTCCACTTTTAGTCATTCCCCAAATGATTCTACCGCTCTACTGATAGGACAAAATCAAAGTAAAATAAGCCAAAAGAAATAGATGGTGAACCTTTTGCAGTTCCTGAAGATACTGAGAGTGATTTAAGAATTTTTCAAAGATAACATGGACTGTACACACTTTTCAAAATTATGAGCTAATTTAAAAATACAACTTCTGAATTACATAAAATCTTACTACACTACTTGTGTCATTAGCATCTGCTGCTCTCAAAAACAGATTTGTATTCTCCAAACTCACCAGTTTATCATGTACACTTAAAGCTAAAGTTGCAATAAGTAAAAATATTAATGATAATTTACTGGTAGGATAGACTACTTAAAACATGCCAAGTGTTATGCTAAGTGCAGAACAGAACAAGAAAACACAAAATAATGGAAAGCTATAACAATACTGTCAGTTAATGAAAGATACATTTCACATTCTAAGAATTTTAAAGAATCTTTGATAGAAGTAGAAATATTGGGAAAAGTGTATATGAAGGTTTTGTTTGTTGGTTGGTTGGTTTGGGAAGTCCCATCCTGGTAAAACTCACAAAACATCCTAATTTGTAGGGCAAGTACTAATGATCAGTGGAGCAGATGTGGCTCATAAAATGTGGGCTGAATATGACTATAATCATCAGTCTTAGAAAACAGTAGCATTCAGAGGTCTCTGTGGTCTTATACCAGATAGGCTATTCAGAGAGGTGGAAGAGGTTGCTTCAGGCACTAGGATGGAGTTTTGGGAGACTTACAGTTTCTACCTGGCACAGAGACAGGGTCATACAGTAAATCTGGTGCATTCCTTTTAGTGCTATAATTTTGCCAGACATGGAGAAGACATAATGCTGAAATAAATTTCCCTGTGGAGGTGAGGGCATATTTCTGGGTCTATCCTCAGTCTCTTGTTGTTGATCATATTTGTATCAGTCCTAAAAACCAGGAAAAGATGATATCCACATTCTATATACTTGAAGAAAAATAAGATGCTGTACAAGAGTGAGTGGAAATGTGACCAGAATGAAGAAAGAGCTTACACAGCCTGTAACTCACCTGTTTGTATCTGACAACTGCTCTTATTAGGAATGTTGTCCAGATTCTGACTAAACCTCAATAACTATCTTATTTGGAAGGATGAAGGCTGGATCTGACAGTGTTCCAGTGTGTGTATAGAGAAGAGTTGTGGGAACAATGTGTTTGGTTATAAATCTGAATCTCACCAACACCTCTGGAACACACATCAGCTATTGGAGATCATATCAAGCAGGGATTACTCCATATACACTAGACATATATACTGTAACTATCAAAGAGAACTAGCATTTTACTTATGGTAGTTCTAGGCTGCTACATCCCACACAGGGAAAAAAGGTATAGCAAAAAGTAAATGCTCACTGTTTATGGTACCTTTGGGTCTCATTCATTTTTATATTACTGCATCTGTGAACTGATGTGATTCAGCCAGGTAAAATAACTATTCCCATTTTTTCCCTTCTTGACTCATAATGTTACAGATCATCTCAAGACATCAGATGACCCCATAAACAAAGATGAAGATAAACAGCAAATAAGAATGGCAAACAGTAAAATTACTAGGCATATGAAAACAAAGAGACTACATTACAGAAAAAGAATAGTTTCCTTTCAATGAAATAGAATTATTACAAGAAACAGGAGGGCATTTTAGAAAATGTCTAATTTTTCTGAAAATATAATTGGAGAGGACAGGATACCAAGGAATCTCGAGCAAGTTATATGTGATAAACTAAAATCTTGAAATGTGAAAGGCTTAATAGAGACAGCAAAAGTAATATCAAATTTTAAAATAATAATCCCAAATGGAAGCAATGAGTGACAGCTGCATAAATTAAAAAAGAAGTTTAATATAAGTCTGAAAATTTCTATTGGAAATCAAATTTTTTCTCATTTATTCACTAAAAGAAAATATATTCCACATAAAAATAAAAGAAAAAAAAAGCAAGAAAATCAAGTTAAAAATCAGAAAACATTAAATTACACAGAAGATTGAATCTACTAGTTACTAGTATACAGGAATCAGTTAAAATTACTTATGAAAAGACAAAGATTTCCAGATTTGATTGCAAAACAAAATTAACTATATATCATTTATTAAAAGTAGAATAAAATGTTTAAAAATTAACTTCAAACAAAGCCTACCTAAAATGCTATATGTAACTACAGTATTAATAATTAATATTGAATAAAGCTGACTTTAAAAGTAAATGAAAGTGTCTCATATTACTAATAAAGAAAAAATAATGGAAGCTATAATGAATTATAAGCCATTAGAGCACAGCAGATAATATTAAAAATAAAAAGAGAATTTAACAAAAGTAAGTATAGTGAAAGACCCTAGTGCATAACTTATTAGTCCTTAAGACATCAACAAAGAAGACAGACTACCTTTATTACACAATTAAAAAAAAAAACAATTTAACCATTGTGCTAAATTTAGCATGGAACACACCAAGAATAAACATATTTTCCAAAAACTATTGCACCAAGTCAAATATAGAAATAAGATAACTCAGTTTTTGACATTGTGATAAAGCTGGATAATACAAGTTTTAACAAACCAAAACTTCAAATACTGATAAATGCATATCAAAAATCACTATCTTAAATAATTCAGTTTAAAGATAAACTCAAAACTATGATATGCAGACTAGTTAGAAATAATAGTAGATATATACAGTCATGTGCAGCTTAACAATGGGAATATGTTCTGAGAAAAGGCATTGTTAGGCAATTTTGTCATTATGTGAATGTCACAGTGTGTACTAACATGAATCTAGATGGTATAGCCCAGTGGTCCCCAAAATTTATGGCACCTGGGACCAGTTTTGGGGAAGACAATTTTTCCATGGATGGATGGGGTGGGCAGTGGTGGGGTAGAGAGTGGGGATGGCTTCAGGATGAAACTGTTTCACCTCAGATTATCAGGCATAATAGATTCTTACAGGGAACACACAACCTAGATCTCTCACATGTGCCGTTCACAGTAGGGTTCACGCTCCTGTGAGAATCTAACGCTGCAGGTGATCTGACAGGAGGTGGAGCAGTAAGGCTCACTAGCTGGCGGCTCACCACCTGCTGGGGGTCAGCTGTGTGACCCACTTCTGAACAGACCACTGACTGGTACAGACCAGCAGCACGGGGTTAGGGACCCTGGTATAGCCCACTACATAACTAGGCTATACAGTATAGCCTATTGCTCCTAAGCTACAAACCTGTATAGTATATTACTGTACTAAATAGTATAGGCAGTTGTAACACAGTGGTAAGTATTTGTGTATCCAAACATATCTAAACACAGAAAAGGTACAATAAAAGTATGATATAAAAAATTTAAAAAATGGCTCAGCTGTTTGGGCATTTACCATAAATTAATTTGTAGAACTGGAAGTTGCTCTTGGTGGTAAATGTGAAGGCCTAGGACATTACTGTCCACCACTGCAGACTTCATAAGCGCTATACACTTAAGCTATGCTACATTTATAAAAAAAATTTTCTTCCTTCAATAAGAGCTAATTACTTCAACTTACTTCATAAACATTTTAATTGTTTTTAATTTTTTGGCCTCTTTTATAATGACACTTAGCTCAAAACACAACCACACTATGCAGCTTTACAAAAATATTTTCTTTATATTCTTATTCTATAAGCTTTTTTATATTTTTAATTTTTTAAATTTTTTACTCTGTAAACATTGTGTTAAAAACTAAGACAAAGACACACAGATTAGCCTAGTATGAAACAGGGTCAGGATCGTCTATGCAGTGTTTTCCAGCTCCACATCTTGTCCCACTGGAAGGTCTTTGGGGCAGTAACACAAATGGAGCTGTCATCTCCTACGGGAACAATTCCTTCTCTTCTTTTCTAATACCTCCTGAAGGACATGCCAGAGACTATTTTACAGTTAGCTTTAAAAAAAAATAGTACACTCGAAAATGATGCTTAAAAGTATAATTAATACATAAACCAGTAACATAATTGTTCTTTAGCATTATCAAGTATTCTGCACTGTACATAATTTTATGTGCTATATTTTCAAACGACAGGCAGTGCAATATATTTGTTTACACCAGTATCATTGCTGACACGTGAGCAATGCTTGTCGTTCTGACAGCTAAGACTTTATTAGGCGACAGGAATTTTTTAGCTCCATTATAATCTTATGGGATCACTTTCATACATGCCATCCTTTGCTGACTGAAATATTATGCAACACACGATAATATGGTTTGGCTCTGTGTCCCCACCCAAATATCACCTTGAATTGTACTCCCATAATTCCTATGTGCTATGGGAGGGACCTGGTGAGAAATAATTTGAATTATGGGAGTGGTTTTCCTCATACTGCTATGGTAGTGAATAAGTCTCATGAGATCGGATGGGTTCATCAGGGGTTTCTGCTTTTGCATCTTCCTCATTTTCTCTTGCCGCCACGATGTAAGAAATGCCTTTCGCCTTTTGCCTCCCGCCATGATTCTGAGGTCTCCCCAGCCTTGTGGAACTGTAAGTCCCATTAAACCTCTTTTTCTTCTCTGTCTCAGGTATGTCTTTATTACCAGTGAGAAAACAGACTAATACACATGACTATATATATCCAAATACATGGATCTGTGTTCAAAGAATGATAAAGAAGGAAAATGCAGCTCAATAAACTACAGAAGGCCAAAATAGCACATTATTTTCTTCAAAATATGAGCCAGAGTTTAGTACTTCTGCTGCATTTAATAAAGTATTATGGGTTTTTTCCAAAGTTATATTTTCAGAATTTTTATAGATTCAGGTCTTAGGTGTAAGCCCTTAATCCATATTGAGTTGATTTTTGTATAAGGTGAGAGATGAGGAACCACTTTCATTCTCCTACATGTGGGTAGCCAATTACCCAACACCATTTGTTGAAAAGGGTGTCCTTTCCCCACGTTAGGTTTTGTGTTTGCGTTGTCGAAGACCAGTTGGCTGTAAGTATTTAGGTTTATTTCTAGGTTCTCTATTCTGTTCCATTGGTCTATGTGCCTACAGTCACCTCTGAGCAACAGGTGAATGGGATATGCTGACTAACTTTGCTGCAGAATAATTAAGGAATCAGAGAGACTGAGAGGTTGAGGAGGAATTATTTAATTATTTGGGTGAACTGACCCAGTTGGATTAACATTCAAAGGACTGAGCCCCAAACAGTAAAGTTACCTTTTAAGCATTTCGTGGGGTGGGGGGAGTTCTGTGCAGGGGGAAGCGTATTACAGAAGTGAGAAACAAAGACAGTTATTCAATTAAGACATGCATTACATTATTTCTTACTTTTCAAGGAACAACATGTTTTGCTACTTGAGATTATCTGTCTACTGACCTTGCAGCTGCACAGCTAGAGAAACAGAGTCTTCACAATGCCTGGGAAAGGGAGAGATAAGGCTCACTAGCCACAGAGAGAAAAACAGGCAGTTAATTTTAAAGGACTCCAGCCCTTTTCTTTTCCTCAAGGGGAATTGGGTTTTCTTACATACAATTGAGTTTTTGCTTACACAGTCTTTAATTTCTTTTAATTCCTGTTCCAACTTAAGCAAGTCAGTCTACCCCTACAACAGAAAGCACATGCACTGTGTGAAAAATGCCTGAGACACTCTGGAATTGGGATACTTTTGCTAAGAGACAGAGGGCAGTAAATCCGAGGAGTGATGAAAGTTGGTTATGTAGGATGTAATTAAGTTAAAGTTTTTAAACAACTATCTATGATTGCCTATAGTGATGGAATTATATTCCCCGAAAAACAGATAAACCATTTTATTTTATTTTTACAGCCCAAACAATAGCTGACACCTGAACCTGTGGGTTTTTTAACAAATAATTTTCATCAAAAATGTAAACACTTAAATTTAGTCTTATAAAGTATTCATTTCTTTGACAATGTTGGTTAGTACTGACTAATAAACATTAAAGAGTGTTATCACAAAAATAAAGAAAGTACCCTACATAAATCCATACTGAATATGAAATATAAGAAATGTGAGAATGATTGTTTCCATGCCAAATGTAATAAAATGGCTCACAATACAATTTTAGAAGGATAAGTAACATGTGTTTTGGAATTCTGATTTCTTAGGGTAACTATAAGAAAAACAATATCTGTATTTTATAAAAAGTAGATAATATAAGGCAATGCTTTCCTAATTCAATACACATGGCTGACTTGAACATGATATCTGAATAAGAAAATTATCTAGTGTTGCTTTTCTTCCTTATTAAGAAAAAAAAAAAAATGGGTTATGCTACTATCAGGCACAAGAAACCCATGATTAAATTAAAAATTGGAGGATGAAAGATGGTCCTTAAATGTATAAAACCCTAATTACAACAAAAACCACATCATATCAAAAAAATATTTCTTTTTCCAAACAAACCTTTTTATAGTGGGGTTAGGGTGGGAGATTCTGCAAGAAAAAATAACTTTAAAACTATAATAGCTAAAATTTTGAAGTGAATATAGATAGTAAGAAATTTATGTAGTCCTATAATATTCTTGACATTTAAAATAAATATTGAATCCAGATATCAATATAAATTTTTAAGATTATGTAATGGATGTATTATTATAACTCATACCTATTTCAAAAAAAATCACTGAAAACATTACTTCTACTGGAGTCTAAATTACTATATTAATCTTATATTTACTCTTTGTACATACGAATTTGTATCTACCAGTCTGGGCAAGTTTGTACATTTTTATTTTCATGCTGAAATTAAAAACGAAAACCTCTTTGTCTTGAAATTAACGTGAATGTATTCAATGGGTACTCAACAAATACTTTCTGATTTTCTGTCTGAAACATTTGAAATATTGTCTTTATTTGGAAGCAAATATAAGATGTGACTTATAACAGAATGGAATGAGCAGTTACGTACCAAGGAGAATACGAACTTTGCTTTTTCAATATAAATTGATTCTAAAATTCAACAGCATTTAGATGATTTTTTTGCGTGAATTTTTCTATTGAGCTTATGAGTTAGAATAATTCTTCCTTTCATCACTTCTTCCACAATCTTATGAAATTATAAAACAATTACACTATTTGTAGAAACATTCTTGTAATTAAAACACAAGTGAAAAATTGACAGTAGTGTTAAATGTTATTATTTCTCAAAAAGATCCCAAATTGATGTATCAAATTAAATCAAAGTACACATTTACTTCTAAACATGGCACCACTCATTTTTTCGTTATATTGATGGATTCAGTTTCTTTACTGAGTCTATATATTTTCTTAGTTCATAAACAAAGTGACTTGTTCTTTACATTACTCTCCTTGGGAGAAACATCTGCTAACTATTTGAGACTTAAGTATTTTTCTGTGTCTAGAAGAAGTATCTTTGTTATTGCTTTGCTTCATACCTGTATTTGCATAATTTTGTTTAACAGAAGTATACTTTCTTTTCCAGTTATTACCTATTAGAAAAATTATTAGAAAAATGAGCAGATAATATGTACTTAGAAAATACATGTTGAGTAATTTCTTCATTTATATTTGATTAGATTGCTCCTTAATTGTATCTGGGAAGGTTTAGAGTGTAGAGTGGGTAACAAATACTTAGCATTGCAGTAGCCTGCCACCCATCAAAATCAAGTCACTTCTTTTTTTTTTTTTTTTTTTTTTTTTGAGACAGAGTCTTGCTCTGTCGCCCAGGCTGGGGTGCAGTGGCCGGATCTCAGCTCACTGCAAGCTCCGCCTCCCGGGTTTAGACCATTCTCCTGCCTCAGCCTGCCGAGTAGCTGGGACTACAGGCGCCCGCCACCTCGCCCGGCTAGTTTTTTGTATTTTTTAGTAGAGACGGGGTTTCACCGTGTTAGCCAGGATGGTCTCGATCTCCTGACCTCGTATTCCGCCCGTCTCGGCCTCCCAAAGTGCTGGGATTACTCTAGTATCCTTATTTGTAAATGAGGACTTTGTTACTTTTCTTGCCTTATAAGCTTTTGGAAGCATTTTAGAGTAAATGAGTTTATTGATAAAGCACTGCAAATTTAAGATCAGTTTGATAATTTTCTCTAATTTAAATGTACAATAAAAGATGGACAGCTTATCTTCTATAAAGATTCCTTAAAAGCTCTAAATACAATCAGGGTTACTTCATTGGATTAATAAACAGAATTAAGTCAGTGTTTATTACACTAACTTGCTACATTTATTATAATGCAGATTATTACCTATGGTAACTTCTTTGATTTAAAATCCGTATGTGTAAAGATCCAAGGAGCTGCAATTTACAATGAAAAACCATTTTGTGCTTAATAAATCTCCTTTAATAAGCATTCAGTTAAGTATTAAAATTTTGATGAAAATATCTGTAAGAAGTTATTCATGACGTTGCTGTACACCTTTTGGATGACACATATTCAATTAGGGAAAAACAAGATAAAACAGAAACAAAGTAAACATCTTATTCTGTGGAGAACTTAGAAATAGGAAATTTAGTTGCTAAATTTAGGTTTTATTTCAAAATTAGAAGATTTTATTCCTAATTTTAAGTCACTATAACAATAACTAAAAAATACTAAAAAGTTCAAATGCTACATTTGCATTTTTTATTTTTCTTGAATTCAAGAAGAGAAAGCAGCATATAATTAATCACAGTAATCCTAGTTATGTGTTTTACAATTCTTTATTACTCATAAATCGTGACCATTTTTGTTTTCAGTTAGGATAGCCTCTTAGTTAGACTCAAATGTTTTCTAATATTCCTGTCTAAATAATTCACAAACAGGATCCACAAGTTCCAAAATGTAATATTTTATTTGATTAACCGGTAATTTTTAGTCCTTATTTTTGTCTGGACATAACTTTTGTCAAGAATATTATAGGACTATATTAATTTCTTACTATCTATATTCACTTCAAAATTTCAGCTAATATAGATTTAAAGTTATTTTTTCTTGCAGAATCTCCCGCCCTAACCCCACTATAAAAAAGTTTGTTTGGAAAAAGAAATATTTTTTTGATATGATGTGTTTTTTGTTGTAATTAGAGTTTACACATTTAAGGACCATCCTTCATCCTCCAATTTTTAATTTAATCATGGGTTTCTTGTTCCTGATAATAGCATAACCCATTTTTTAATTTTTTTCTTCCTTTGTCACCCTCACGAATGAAACTGGTAATAGTCCTGAACCCCATGCCGTTTTGTCATGTAGTTACAGCTTGTCCTTTTATAAAAGAAAATTATAAAACTGCTGAGTGTTATAGATATTAATGGTTGTTAGAAAAGCATAATAAAAGCCTCTCTTTCTGGAGCATTGCTAAGCTTTTATGTCATTATTCATGAGTGACTAATGCATTCAAAGAAGAGTGCTGATCTCAAAGGCTGGGATGATGAACAGTGGAGAGGGACAGAATGGCTAAGAGAAAGTCATTTGTCATATGTGAAGATTTAATAACAGGCTTGCCTACAATGAGATATTTCAGCTGAACTTAGAAAAAGAAACTTTTTTACATATGAGGTTATTATTCATGATATTTCAAATCACCAAAGACAAATCTATAGGATACCTTTGTTTAAATGGATATTTTTCAGGAACACATACAACCCCAAAATCCAGAAAGTAATAGCATCTTATGAAATGCCATTAAACTATACCTGTTTTATTTCTTTTATCATACCATATCACATACATATTGCTCAATTTGTGGGTAGTTAAAAGAATCATAAATAGAACATCTGAATTTGTTGGTGTTCTTGGACTGTAAGCAATGAAAACAAACTCAGGGTTTATATAAAACATGAGGTTATTAGAAGGATATAGAGTAGCTTTTGGAATCCTAGGAAAGTCTGAAAATCAAGAAGGACAGGATCAAAGACGTTTCTAGAAGTATGGTAGGAGGAATTAATGGGCAGTCTCATCAGGGTAATGTCATTAGTAAAAATCACCTCCCAACATTTTTGTTTTAAATGTTTTTCAGTTCAAATTTCAGATTCCAAAGACAGACAGCCATATGACTATCAGGGGAGAGTATGTGCATGATCTTATTTGTAAGGTTTCAGGCAAAGGCTGGATGGTGTAATTACACAAGCAAATCTTGAGATAGTATTACTTAAAAAAGGAAAGGGGCGGACAAGATAAACGCTGGGAAGATAAAAGGATAGTTATGAACTATACCTGCCTTCTGAATATCTCTCAAGTCTATTTATTTTCTTTTTCTGCAACAAACACAAAATCATACTGACCATTTACATAGTGCCCTAAACTACATGCTTTCCTGTGACACTGATTAGAATCTAGCCCTTAGAGAATGTCAGCATCATCTTTCATTTAGCAGCATCTTAATGTCGTATAGAAGTGTAACAACTTACCAACTGCAGGATAAAATATGTTTTTCAGATTAAGGTGATCAACAATCTCTAATTCCGAACACATTATTGCTAAATTAAGATGCATGTGAAATCTGGATACAGGTTAACTACTGATTAATTTATTGTGACTCGCTTAGCTTAGGGATACAGTTTAACCATGGAAAGATAATAGAAGAAAACTATTTTGTTCATTTGGACTAAAACTGTAGTTTTGGTTTCTTTAGAATAATTCAAGAATTTGTATTATTATTGGAGAATTAGTTTTTGCTTCATTTTCTCATAGATCAGTAATACATAAAGGGAATTTGCTTTTGCAAACATTGTTGTTTAAAATGTCAATAAATAGATCTATAAAATAATCACCCTATTAGTCTGCTAGATATATTAGTCATCCATTAATTCAATTAAGCATTATTGAGTCTTTTATGTTCTAAGAAGTGTTCTAAAAACAGTGGTTCTATTTGGTGGGAAAAACAAAAGAAAACAAAATAAAACTCTGCTTTTATGTAGCTTACATTCTACTGCAAATATACAAGATAAATATACCCACAAATATATAATAAAATGCCAGCTAGTTGCATGTGCTGTGAAGAAGAAAGAAAGCATGGAGATGGAGAATAATGGATGCGGGGGTGGTGACATGGAGGACAAATATTTTAGATAGAGTGGTTAAGAAGGGCCTCTATAAGTGTGTCCTTTGAATAGAGATGACTAAGAAGATTAGACAAGCAATTACATCACGAAGATATTATGAAATGTGAAAGAGTTGGTCAATTCATATCTGATAGGGTTTCATTATTCTTTAAGTGTTATATTACTCAAGATTCCATCAGTTATTTTGTTTCCTACCCTGCAAACATTTCCTACATTCTCTTATCCACTCATATCTTTTTTTGTTTGTTTGTTTTGTTTTTAGGTGGAGTTTTGCTCTTGTCATCCAGTGCGGAGTACAATGGTGTGATCTTAGCTCACTGCAACCTCTGCCTCCCAGGTTCAAGTGATTTCCTGCCTCAGCCTACCAAGTAGCTGGAATTACAGGTGCACGCTACCACGCCTGGGTGAATTTTTGCAATTTTAGTAGAGACGAGGTTTCAACATGTTGGCCAGGCTGGTCTTGAACTCTCGACCTTGTGATCCATCCACCTCGGCCTCCCAAAGTGCTGGGATTACAGGCATGAGCTTCTACACCCGGCTCACTCATATTTTTGACTATAAAAATATGATAAGATTATTATATGCAAAATCCTATCTGGTGTCCTGAACTCCATTACAAACTTCGGAATTCAACTGTTTAGTGTCTATCAGGATACCAGAATGTCCCAGAGTCACCTTATATACATTCTTTCCAAGTTGAAATGAATTATTTTCAGCATCCCATTCATATTCCTCTCTTAACTCAGTAATCACATACAGAAACCTATAGCCATTTTTGACTACTTTTTCCTCATGGAAACATAAGACTCAATTTATTTTGCATCTTAAATATTTCATAAATAAAAAATGCTATGTCTGTTCATTCTGACTACCCTCATCCTTTATCATCGATTACTTGCACTTTTGCAACAGCTTCCCATATATTTTCCTAGGCTTCAATTAAATAGCCTCATCTGTCCTTCCACTGACCTTATTGAGATAATTGTGTATATGACTTTGTCAGGCTCCTTCTTAAAACTATTCAGTGACTCTTATTGCCTAAAGTCCAAGCTCCTTATAAAACATTACTTCTTAATAATCAGTCCGAAGTTTAAACAAGCCCTTTGATTAAATCTGATAAAGTCTTATCAGTTCTTTACTCACCTTATACTCTCAAGAAAAATATTTAGCAAAATTGACCATGACTAGGAACTCTCTTTGGATTCTGTGATGCCATATTTTGCAGACGTTTGTGGGTGACATGGCCAGATTCCTTCTGATTACTTTGATCGTATCTGCATACCTAAACTCCCCTCCCATGAAACTTGCTTCTAACTTCCTGCATTTGCAATTAAATTTTAAGGACTACCTACAGGCAATTGTGACCCTTTTTCAGAGAACAGACAGTATGTGGGAGCCAATAACCACATGGAGCTGACTTCGGCAATACCCTATGAGTGTATAAAAGTTCAGCTCATTTGCATGGAGTTGGGAAAAATTCTGAGGAGCATTTTACCCTTCAGGTCTTGCCTAAGGAAGCAGGCTACAGTTGGGATTTTCTGAATAATCACACACTTACATGATTTCTTCCTCTTCCCAACTCCCTTACCAATTCTCCAGGAATACTTTTCTAATAAATCACCAGAACGTGAATCACGATCTGAAAGGCCTGCTTCTGAAGACATGACATAATACCCCACTCTATCCTATTTCCTTTATTCTGCCTGGCTCCTCTTCCTTGCTCTCCACTACCAGCTTTTCCTTCTTCATCCAACATATAAATTCCTGAGTTCCTCAGCACTCAAACTCAGACTCATTTCTCATTGCACTCTATACCCCCTCCTTAGGCAATTTTGCCCATACCTATGACTAATGTTACAATCACTTTTTTTTCACTACCCTAGACTTTTCTTCTCAGGATTAAACAATATACCTAACTGCCTCCTCAGGATTCCCACTTGGATATCAGGCAACTCAAACTCAATGAATCTCAATGATCTGGCTCAACTCCCATTGTGTGTGTGTGTGTGTGTGTGTGTGTGTGTGTGTGTGTGTGTGTGTGTGTTTATATATATAACAAATTATCTCTATAGTAGGTACTCACACTATGGAGGAAAATTAACAAGAGAACTGCTGACATAAGCAGGTATTCAGACTTGGAGGAGGAAGGTAGAAAGTTGTTTTGGACTAGTGTCAGGAAGAGAGGTACTTTCCTTATAAATTAGCAGCCACAGACAGCCTGCCTTGTATCAAGAGGGGTGGAAAGGAACAGTTAGACAATAATATTCCATGCAAGAGGATGTGGGGAGGAACAGCAGGAAGATCATGTGTGAAAGGCTACAGTGGAAAATGCTGAGTCCTTTAGAGTCTCTGGCAACATCATCTTCCCTGGTCCACTTAACTTCCCTCCATCTTATTTGCCTCACCCTAGAGTAATTAATTATATTTCTACTGAATTGTTCTGATAATTTTCAAAACATTTTCTGTGCATCTAATCGTATCCTTCTATGATGTGTTTTACAGTGGTTTTATTAAGTATTTAGAAATTATAAAAACATTAAAAGTTATAAAAGATAAGACTAACATGCCAAATGACTGCTTTATCCAGCAGCTTAAGAAACCTCCTGGGTACTTCTCTCTTTCCTCAAGCATAACCATTTTTGTGATTTTTAGTTTCATCAGCCATTCCCTTGCTTTCCTTAAAATTTTATCATTTCTGTCTGTATCCCTAAAATATACTGTTTATTTTTCGTGTATGTTTAAAATACTTAACTATAAAATAATAATGTATGTATTCTTCTATGACAACTTTTTCACTCAAAATTATGTTCCTTATCTTCATATATGTTATATAAATCTTTTGTTTTTTAAAATTTTCACTGGGTTATAATATTTCATTATATATGTAAAATATAACTTGTTTATGCATTCCAATGTTGATGGGTATTTGGGAGCTTTTTGATTTCTAAAGATTAACTTAATAACTAACACAAATCATTAACTAATTTACATTTATAGAAAGGCAATTTCAATGAAAATTTATATATATGCTTTCTGATATAAAAATGTAAGAGTTTCTTCAAACACTTAAGAACAGAAAAAAAACGGGGTTCTTTGAGGATATGACTTAAACTTTACTAGACAATGCCAAATAATTTTCCACAGCATTTGTACCAACTTTATATTCATAATCCTACCTGAAGTGCATGAGAATTTTAGCTGCTCTGCATTTGCAATAAGACTAATCCATTCCTCATCCAGCAGTTACTATGACCTTTTACAAATACAAATCTGATTAAGTCACCCAAACCTTGCCTAAAAGCCTTTAATGGTTTCTCAATGATCCTAAAATAAATTCTAAAAGTTTAACATTGTTGAAGGATTCTTTTTGCCCTGACCTCTCCCTCATTTAGTATTTTATATCATTCTTTTTGCCTTCTATCTCTGTACTGGCTTTAAGTTTCTTTTTTCTGCCCTAAGGCCTTCATATGATAAACTTCTTCCTGGAACTATTTAATTCTACCTGTTCCTCTGATTAACTTTTCTCCTTTAGTCATATATTAAATGTCATTACAGCAAGGAAGCTTTTCTGGACTCTTCAGAATTGATTAACTCCCCTCATATTGCTCTAATTGTACATTTTCTAAATATAACATTTATCTCAAAAATAATGAAGAAACAATTGTGGTTTAAACTGTGCCCCTATGCCCTTTGCAGGGGCATGAATGAAGCTGGAAACCATCATTCTCAGCAAACTAACAAAAGAACAGAAAACCAAACACCGCTTGTTCTCACCGCATTATCTCCTATAAGTGAGAGTTGAACAATGAGAACGTGTGGACACAGGGAGGAGAACATCACACACCGGGGCCTGTTGGGAGGTGGGGTCTAGAGGAGGGGTAGCTTTAGGAGAAATACCTAATGTAAATGACGGGTTGATGGGTGCAGCAAACCACAATGGCACGTGTATACCTATGTAACCTGCACTTTCTGCACATGTATCCAAGAACTTAAAGTATAATAAAAATAAAATAAAATAAAACAAAATAAGATGTGTCCCCTACTCACTTTCACATTCAATGGGTCCAATCATAGTTTCTTGCTCTGTGTTGTTCACAGATTTATTTAGAGCAACTAGAAAGTACTTGACAAATAGTCAATGTTCATTATACATGTTGAATGAGAATGACTAATCTCAATACATACACATTATACTTTATATTAATTTTCATTCTAGAAGAGATAAATTTCTATTCAACTCATAGTTATGTTATTCTTTTACTTTGAATACCCCCAAATTCTAAGTGAGTGGTATGCTTTTCTGTGCCATTGATGCCATGATCTTCTTTGGCCAATGAAACGTGCAGGGTATCATGAAATCAGAAAGGTGAAATGTGCTTGTTCTTCTAGGTGTGCCTTATTTCCTTCCACTGGCACCATGAGAGAGGAACATGGTTGAGCTAGCTTGCTGGTCTCTGAAAAATAAGTGTCATGTGAGACTAGTGTAGATAAGCCAAATACCATCTGACTGACAAATTCAGAGATAAATACTTCTTTTTGAATGCCTCTGAGATTTGGTGGTTATTTGTAGACAGGAAAAGTTAACACACAGAGTAGATAAATTTTTACAAGGGATACAATTCTTAGAAGGACACAAGTTTAACAGAGACGAGTTTCTCAAGGAATTATCAATAAAATAAAGTTAATTCAATTTAAGTTGAAATATAAATAGCTGCTCAAATCAATTTTTTCAAAATAACTTAGATGAAAATGAAATACAAAGTTAAATATTGGAAAATTTGAGTGAAAAACTTGATTTTAAATTGATTATAAGCCTTTTATCACATAAATCTTTTCATGTGTCTGGTCATAAAACAGTAAGGATCATGGCTGTCATCAGCTATGAATGACAATTTCCCTTAATGTTGTACGGGCCAGCTTTAAACTGAACAGTTTCTATTCGCTGTACAGAAAGGGTTTTGTAATCTTTTCTGGAATGACCCCTATTTTTCAAAGCTGAAATATAAAATGCTGTTAACCAATTACCAGCTATACCTAATGTTCAAGTTTAGCTTTTTAGTCATAAAGAAAAATAGCCTTTTAAGTTTCAGAGGCAGTGAATATATAATAACTAAAAGCATATAATTTAACTCATGTAGATTATGCAATTCATGTGCAATTTATACCCACTAAGACTATTCCTGGTGGCTTCAACGACTGGAAATACCTCTAATCTCCTAGGCCAAGAAGAGACCCGACACCTGTCAGTATAAGCTTGATGTCAGAATTTTCTTCCTTTATTAGGAGAGTGAGTGTCCTTTTCTTACAGGGGAGTGGTCTTACGTTAGGATCCAAACAACACTAACATGTGGAAACAGTGATTCTAAGGAAGCCTCATAAACTTTTTACTGATTGCCCTGGCTTTAGTCAGTCCTACTAAGGAGAAACCTCTGACTTCAGTTAAGCAAGTCTGATTCTTTCTTCAAAACTGAGCATGGAAATTCAGGTTTAGCTAATTAGATCCATGGTTTATGCCCAGAATTTAGGTGATGTAAGCAGGAAGGTGGTCATGTGGATGCAAAGAGAGAAAGTGAGGCCATGCACAGAGAGAGATGAAAATCAAGCCAATATAGCACACATGTGCAGGTTAAAGATGGAGCCTCCTGCCTAGGCTCTGAACAGCTGTCAATCCAATTTTCTCCCTTGTTAAGAGGTCAGTGTCCCCATGTTTATTTTCATGTAATTAAAGTGAGGGAAGAACTCAGATCTCTGGGTTGCTCATTTTCCTGTCAAACTTCGTGATGATCAAATGAGATATTTCACATCAGAATCTAATATCTGTAATCTCAGCAATTAGCTACTAGGAAATGTCTCAGTATATATCAATCCTGCTTTCTCTCATTTTCATAGCTGTAGTTCTGTGCAAAAGCTAATCCTTTACAGCTGAATATGTAGTAGGTGACTGTTTATATATTTATATTACATGTTTAGATATTGGTGGTTACAATAACTACATAGGTAGGGATGGAGAGAGGCATTGTGGTCGGTTCTTGTTTTTGTTGTTGTGGAGGGTTGGGGGTTGTTGAGACTTAAGTTGGGATTTTCTTTTTTTTTTTTTTTTTTTGAGACGGAGTCTCGCGCTGTCGCCGGACTGGAGTGCAATGGTCAGATCTCAGCTCACTGCAAGCTCCGCCTCCCGGGTTTGCGCCATTCTCCTGCCTCAGCCTCCCGAGTAGCTGGGACTACAGGCGCCTGCCACCTCGCCCGGCTAGTTTTTTGTATTTTTTAGTAGAGACGGGGTTTCACTGTGTTAGCCAGGATGGTCTCGATCTGCTGACCTCATGATCCGCCCGTCTCGGCCTCCCAAAGTGCTGGGATTACAAGCTTGAGCCACCGCGCCCGGCCGGGATTTTCTTTTTTATAACCAAAATATATTACTATGGATTGAATTGTGTCCCTCTCAAAATTCATACGTTAAAGCTCTAATCACTAATGCAACTATATTTGGTGATAGGTCTTATAAGGAAGTAATTAAGTGAGGTCAGAAATGTGAGGACCTCATTCAAAAGGATTAATGTCCCCTTGTAAGAAGAGACTCCAGAGAACCCGCTTATTGTCTTCACACTTCCACAAATGAAGGCTGTGTAAGAACACTGCCAAAGAGCAATTGTCTATGAGCCAGAAACAGAACCTTTACCAGAAACTAAATTTGTTGGCACCTTAATCATGGCCTTTCAACCTCCAGAACTGTAAGAAAGAAATTTGTGTTGGTTAAGCCACCCAGCTTATGGTATTTTTATATAACAGTGAATCCCATGCCTGAGGGGGACCAATAGTTACCTGGGATCCTCCGAATTTCTACATAGTGAAGCCAGATGACACAGCAACTCGTAAGTTGTCTTAGTTTCAGAATCATCTCCACTGAGATACAGATCTATCATAAAAAGCACACCTGCTTTCATAGCATGGCTTAAGGGTAAAATTTTCCCTGGACAAAACCAATTTACATTTAATTTATTACTACCCAGAAGTATGTCTTACTTTCTGATTTAGAGGAGGTTGTCATGCAGAAAAAGAGGGAAACTCATAAATAACAGTCTATGACAACGTAATAGAGGTATAGATAGCTTGTTATAGGAGAACAAAAGAGTAACTCATTGGCAATAAAGGGGAAATTTACACTTAAGATACTTTTGGGAAAAGTGTAACCTTTCTCACCTGAACAACAGGACTTCAGGTATTTAAGGTTCTTTGCTAGTATGAGATTTATACTTTGGTTTACTTAATCAGCCTTAGTGTGTTAAAGAGAGGGATAAAAAAAAACAATGCAGGATATTCCGATAAAACACAGATACTTGAAAGCTTGAGTGGCAGAAGTTAGAAGTAAAAAGAAAAGAAAGAAGTGAAAAGTGTTTTTAATCAGAAACCCTGAATACTAAACATACTATTTTAGCAGGTTGTAGATATTGTTGAACCCAGCATATGAAGGCAATAGAAACTAATATGTGGAGGGCAGAGAAATAAAAAGAACATAGGCTAGTAAGTGATTTAGGTGCCTCACTTTTATGGCATTCTTTTCCAGGATGGGAATAATGTTGATTTATCCTTTGTGATGTCAGCCCCTAGCACAGTGCCTAGCACATAATATGTGTTAAGTAAATTCCAGTCATAGGGATGATGCGCACAAGGAAGTCCAAGTATGTGGTTTGCTGAAGAGGGACCCACTAGGTGACTGGGCATCCAGGAGAGACCACTAGGACATATGCAAACAGAGAGGACAGAAAAGACCTTTCATGTACTTTACATTTTGTATATAAGCCTGGATATAATTCTTTTATATATCCTGGTCCCATATCAAGCCTTAAAATTAATATTTTTTATTTCGCTTTAATATGCAGTCACTGTAGGCCATGCTAATATTCTTTATTTTAATAAGTAAAATATGCCTTTTACCAGGAAAGCTATAAGCAGTGAAAATGCTGATAGATTCTCCTAATTGAAATTACATTGCTAGTTATAACCTCAAGTACAGGTCTTTTATCTGCTTAGTATAGGATGCTAAGAATCATGACACTATTATTAAAATAGAGACACATTATTCTTCAGGTCAGAAAAAAATTGGTGTGACCAAGGGGATTATACATTACATTTCATCGCAACATGGTCACTCTTATGATACAGTGCAGAACACTAAAAGCTATTGTTTCCATGAATTATAACCCCAAATACTTTCACTCTGCAGATTCATTTTATCAGGATCTCAGTATTATACATCACCACGGTAATGTGTAACATATTTTCAGTACATATCTTTATTGTACATTATAGGCTAAAATAGCATAATTATCATTATAGTAAGGTTTTACAAGAGATTTTATGTTTTAATTTTTATGTTCAAAGTTATTTAAGTAGTCACTGCAAGAAGAATGTTAAAAAATACTCATAAGTTATACTATAAAATCAGTCCTTGGAGATTTTAAATTATTTTCAATTTTTAGGAGGTCTTTTACGAGAAGAAATATTTTATCAATAAGGGAGTAAACATTTTCAATGCATGCTCTTCATTTCACATTGCTTCAGCTTGCACCAAATGGCTATTTCGCAGGAAAGCAAAACAAAACAAAAAAATATTAAAGATTCAATTCTGTTGCACTAAAGTAAATCAAAAGCAACTGCAGAAACAAAAACCTGCTTAAATGCAAAACCTTGCTAAGTTTTCTGTCAGGCTATACAACTTTTAAATGGTGTCTAAATATTTTAAACATAATAAGAAATAGATCTCTAAAACTTATATCGCTATTCACCTCTAGCTTCTGAGATAAATTCTGGCCTGGCTAACCATTAGTAGATAATTAGAAATGAAACAGGAGATCCAACATTCAACACAGACTTTCTTTTTTTTTTTTTTTTTTTTGGCTTAGGAGCCTCCTTTATGCAAATTGGTAGGAGACCATTTTCATGCATTTCTGGCAATCAGTACTTAATTTGTTGATAATCTTAACAGTTGTGGCCAGAGTATAATTGGTATGGGCCCTTGTGCAAAAAAATAAATTGGGTTGTGCACAAAACTAAACAACATAATTACCAACAATTAGACGTTAATTACAAAGTAGCAGATTCTCAAACCTTTCTCCCGAATTTGGCCAAAGCTGCTAGACCTAATTATATTTTAATGTTGTGAAAACATCCATGTGCCTGAGATAATCAGGTGTTCTGAAGATGCCTTCTGTAGATATGGTGTATGTTATGGATTCTCATGTCAGGAAATTAAATATGTTTATATTTGGGCTGATCTAATAATCATGAAAAAGTTGGTGAGGTGGGATTTGTGCTAATTTGGTAGTCATTTATCTACTTAACCTATTTAATTTGATCACTTCTGAAAAGAAAGAACAGAAAGATTTTGCTCAGGCAAAAATAGAGCTTCTACAAGTATCCTTCACTATAACAAAGAAACCTTTTCCAATATTAGACCCTAGGGGAACACAGCTACAGCCACAGTCTGCATAACAGGTTTTTACTACCAGATGTGACATGAAAAGTATTTATACCAAAAAATTAGCAGATCAAATATTATAACTAAGAACGAAAAACGTCTAAGACTTTTTGGGGATCACTAAAAATATTTTGCAGACATTCCTTGTGATCAGAAACATAGAATAATATTATCAAATTTTAACAGCATAGCAATATCTAAATAAACATTTTCTTACTTCGTTTTCTCAGATCTGAAGACCTGAAACCAAGGTCTAAGGGTTGTCCTACTAGGGAGTAGTGGTAAAACCCACTTATTTTCTTACACTTATATTCTAATTATGGCTGACAGGTTATTCTGTGCTAAGCTCACAGGCAAAATTAACATTTTGCATTCTTGAGGGAATCCACATGTCCCATTGTGTTTTCACTTCAACACATATTTGTTTATTCAATTAGTTAGGAGATGCACACACCATTCTCTGAGGAAAATGAGATACAGTTTTCTTATTTTCTTTTTTATATTAGTCTTCCTGCTTGTTCATCTTCCATTCACTCCCTTGGATTGATAATTGGAAGTTAATTTTGAAAGTAATTTTAATAGAAGGTTATCTACTGGTTTCTGTTCCAGGTTCTGTTATTCTATTTCAATCTCTCTAAGAACTTGCAAGTTATCCGATCTAATGGCCTCTTCAAGGTCTTCATGCTAGACACTGCAGCACTGGATATTTTTGAGATTTTCCTATTTCTTGAAAGCTCCTCTTCCCATGAATTTTATAATATTATTTTATTTATTAATTAAAAATTTGATGTCTTCTCAATAGTAATCAGCAAAATGTGAAGGTTACCATAATAGAGATTCAAATCCTTTACAACTGGACAACAATCTACCTTATTTGGTACTTGCTTTATACATTCTAATCCTCTCCTTTTTTTTCCAGATTATAACATGTACTTTCATATTCATTTACCTGTATACTTGCATTTTCCAAACCTGGTAATGTCCTACATATATTAAACTGCACCTACTCTGTAAAATTTGGAAGTAATTCTACTGCACAACACTCATCAAACAGACTAAATTATCAGACCATCTAAACAACATTGGATGGATTTTTTCTTATCTTTAGAATGTCTAGAAAAAGATATGGAACACATACAATTATGAAATGTGTGTGTGTGTGTGTTTATGATTTGTACTTATTTGTTTTCAGCTAGAAGGGCATGCATGTGTTGGACCCATATATGTCTTAGAAAGGTGGGTTGAGTTTTCTAAGACTAGATGAGGTGAGGGTAAAGAGAAGAAATAAGACAGCAGAAATCTATTATTATTATTATTATTATTTGAGATGGAGTCTCACTGTGTCACTCAGGATGGAGTGCAGTGTCACGATGTCAGGTCACTGCAAGCTCCACCTCCTGAGTTCACGCCATTCTCCTTCTTCAGTCTCCCAAGTACGTGGGACTACAGGCGCCTGCCTCCACTCCCGGCTAATTTTTTGTATTTCTGGTAGAGACGGGGTTTCACCATGTTAGCCAGGATGGTCTTGATCTCCTGACCTCGTGATCTGCCAGTCTCGGCCTCCCAAAGTGCTGGGGTTACAGGCGTGAGCCACTGTGTCCGGTCTATTAAATGTTTTAACAGTACATTTTTATCTATTACTTAGGATAGTTTTTCCTCCTAAATAATATATGTCTGGATGAAATATAATCCTAATTTGAGTGGAGCATTGGAGATATTTACAGAAGGAAAGTTGGTTCTCCTTTAAAGTTGGACAAATTGCTATAGTCTGATGAATTACTAGAGAGGAGGAAAAAATGGAAATCACATTGAATAAAAGTTTTTCTATTTAAGGAAATAAATCAGTAGTATAATTACGTTTACACTAATATTAGTAACTTATAAAGAAGACACTGTAGATTATGATATGCAAGTAAGGGATCCATTATTTGGACAGCATAGAAGCACATACAGAAAAATAAAGTGGTCTCTCTAAGACAATATTTGAGAGACAAATCTAAGGCTAAATTTAAAGTCTCTTGATTTCAGAACAAAATATTTACGGGGTTCCAGTGAGAGCAAAACAAAGAAGAGAAAAATTTGAAGAACCAAAACAAAATAATATAAACAAAAACTACACCCATATTGAAGAATTTCATAAAGAACTACTAATTTTGATAATAATAAAGTGAATGACTAATTAAACGGTGCATTTTTAAAAGACTTCTTGCAAACACTCTTTTTGCTGTCACTTAAAATTGGTGCTCCTTGGAAAGTGGAAGGAGAGAATGAGGAATCATTAAGCCTAGTACCATAATGAAATACCTGGGTGATGAAATAATCTGTACAACAAGTCTCCATGATGCAGGTTTACCTGTGTAACAAGCCTGCATTTGTACCCCTGAACTTACAATATCAGTTAAAATATTGTGTGCTTTATGATAATTTCTTGAAACTAATTGCATATGCAAAACTGTGCCTCTGCATCTGTTAAAATTACCCTGATTGGCCACTCACATTCTTAGAGAGAAGGGCATAGAGCTAACTGACCTTGCCAGAGACCAAGTGTACCTACTGTGTTTTAATCTGGTGTGCAATTCTGTGTGCAAATTTTCTCATGCCAATTATTGCACTTCAAAAAGTCTGCATCCTACCAACATCTTTGCAACTGAACAGAAAGAGGAGAGAACATTCTCTAAACAATGCAATTAGAGCAGTATAGGCAATTAACTTTGCTATTTAGTCTAAAGTAGAGAGCACTAGAGACAAAGTAATAAATGTTCACAAACACTTTACCATTATATGGAATTGCAGAATAGACACACATTTTTAATACACAATACAGGCAGTCATATTATTAAACTTAATGACATCTGAGAAATGATGAAACGCTAAGAGCCTTGAGCTTGTAATGAGATCAACTTGTAGCCTGATCAGCTTGCATACAAATCATCTCATCTGAATAAAATTAATCTTGGATTTTTATATCTCTCCTCAAGCACTGCTGTGCCCCCCTATTCATTTTATGAACAATTATTGAAAAGAAAATAAAAGTTTAGCCGTGATATGATATATCAGTGGGAGGATCTACAAAACATGACATTTTAAGTTCTTATTCCTGTTGTTGAATGTAAAATTTCTTATAGGTTAAAAATTGAAGAATGAATTACTGATGCTAAATACAATGTGAGAAATATTTTAAAGCTTTTAAATGAATACAGAAACTGTTTAGTTTTTTTTCATAAAAATGTTTACTTTAAAATTTTTTTCATACTCCTAATAACAGCATGCCAGTATTTAATGTTAAATTTTTAAAAATTTTAATTGTGTTTCCATCTAAAAAGTATATAATTGTGTTTCCATCTAAAAAAAAGCTATTCCCTCTAAATCCTCATTTTAAAATTATAATATTAAAGGAGATAAATGTGACATGGCTATGTCATTTCAATATCAGTCAAAATAGAAAAATTGTGTACTTCATTTTAACTTATGTAACTAAAGTTTACATTTTAAGACAAATTGCAAGCATCTCAGGGCAGGATATTGCCCTCTTCTCTCACATTTTGTACAGCGTCTAGTAACACTTAGCATTCCATGGCTATGAAAGAGTAAAAAGCACAAAATCTAAATTTTCACTACAAATCTTAACTGACAAAGAAAGCTGTAAGGGAATTATCTAAACTAGATACTCCTTGTGGGTTGATATCTTAGAAGATAATTCTTCAACAGGGGTCTCATATTATATTCATCCAAAACATGACTTACAGTTATTTGAAATATCAGTATGAAAATTTATCTTCAAAGACAACATTATGAAGAACTACCATGGTTCTCAATAAAGAGAAAATTTAAGCCATTCATAAATTAAAGAGAGTATTTTAGGAAAAGTAGATAAAAAGGTAAATTAAAAACTCGAATTTCTTTCTTGAAGTATCCTAGTTTACTTTTCGATATTCATTTCACTGTATTTGTGCAGACATCTAAGTCAGACATCTGTGGGTCTATCTGTCTATCTATAATGTGTCCAGTCCAGTTCAGATCACTTTTTAGTCCTCCTAATAATATTACACTCTGATCCTGTAAGTACAAACTTACATTTTCCACTTCACAGATCCCAATCTGCACCACCGATTGTGAAACAAATATTCTTTGTTCCTGAATAACTGTAGTGGTGGAGAGTACCAACGGGCCATAGCCTCTCTCACACTAAAAACAAGAATAAAGCAGTGAGTTGCCTTCTCTCAATTCAAACAGCTATAAACCCAACAAGTACATGACCTTTAATTCTCCTACTCCTGGAGGAAATCTCTTGACTGCCCTTATATTTAGGCCATTAAGGGGAAGAAAGCTACCCTTATATTAATATATCAGCACACAATAGAAATATACAACAAAGTAAAATATTTAATAAATTGTTTGAGGTAAATAATGAAAGTATAACCCTAAAAATCCCAAAATAGACATAGCATTGAACCTTTTGAAAATTCAATTTATAGTCCATCTCATGTGTTCAGTTATAAGTTACAAAAACAGTTACGTCTAAAATATTGTTAAAGAATCAAATGGGTCCATGATATGGTTTGGCTGTGTGACCCCACCCAAATCTCATCTCACATTGTAATCACCATATGTCCAGGGAGGGACCTGTAACCTCTATGTGTCAACGGAGGGAAGTGATTGTATTGTAAGGAGGTTCCCCCATGTTCTTCTTGTGATAATGAGTGAATTTTCATGAGATCCAATAGTTTTATAAATAACACTTTTTCCTGTGCTCTCACTTCTCTCTCCTGCTGCCTTGTGAAGAAGGTGCTTGCTTCTCCCTTTGGCTTCTGCCATGATTGTAAGTTTCCTGAGGCCTCCTCAGCCATGTGGAGCTGTGAGTCAATTAAACCTCTTTATAGATTTCCCAATTTGGATATGTCTTTACAGTAGTGTGAAAACTAACTAATACACTCCCCATGCCCCATTCTTATTGTGAGCATTTTTTTCTTTATAGCAAAAAATAGATTATGATGCTATAAACACATTTCAGGGATGTAGAACATTATCAATCAAAAGACGCTGAAAAGAGAAAAGGCAAGTTATAGGGATTCATATTGAGACAAAACACACTTATCATCATAAAGTAGTACTTGCTTGATATTGAGTACTTTTTGAGTACATTCCAAAGTTCATTATCATGAATCATATTTGAGAAAGTTCAAGGCAGTTCTCTGGGTGACCTTGGACTGACTCAGTTCTCCCCCCACCATTTCTTGCTTGTAGATCTCAAGAATAAGTATAAAATAGGCTAGGAATTCAACATCCTGAGATAAGAGGGAATTGGCCAGAACAGCCTGGGCTTTGTTTCAGTCTACCCTGGAAAAGAGATGTTCATCAATGTTGTAGCCTCTGACGGTGAGGCATTGTCCCTTAGGTACATAATTGGGAGTGGGCTGCCTTTCAGGACCCCTCAGCTCCAGTGTAAGTCAGGCAAGTGCAGGCAAAATGCCATTCACTGTGGTGAATGAGCCTTGGTGAATTCTATGCTTCTGTTGTCCCTCACTGCCTATCTGTAAATAATAAACTTGCTTACTGTAACTTCTTTTGTGTGTGGATGTTCTCTCTCACCAGGCTGAGATCAGTTGGTAAGCTGTGCACACTGAATCTGCCCAAATGAAATGGATATATTGGTTCTCACATTATACTTTAATTGCAATTTTAGTCACATCTAGAGCAAAAAAAAAAAAAAAAAAAAAAAGATAAATAAGTGAATTTCGTTTTTGGCACACCAACCATTTTCTGCACCAAGAACCTTACTTTTATGCAGGACTAAGCAATATCTAGTACTTCGTTTGTATCAATCATTCATTTTATCTATCATTATGTGTTGAGAGCTTCCCACATGCCTGACCCTGTTCCAGATACTGAGGAGACTGTGCTGAATCAGACAGATAAGACAGCTATGCCCATGGAGCTCATATTACGGTGGAAATAAGACCAACAAATTAAAAAGTAAGCTATAAATGTGTGTGTTCTGAAGAAAATAAAGTGGGATGGCATGATAGAGAGTAATGAGAGAGTGATAATTTAAATTAAGTGGTCAGGGAAGGCCTCTATTAAGACGTGATATTTAAACAAAGGTAAAAACAGAAGATGATCCTGGATGTGAGAAATACAGCAAGAGGGAATTAACTATTTATCAGGTGGGGAAGAGCTTGGAGAATTTAAAAATCAAAAATATCAATGTGGCTGTAGTACAGTGAGTATGTAGTAGGAATAATACAAGATGAACTTGGCAAGTTAGTTCAGAGACATTTCATAGAACCTTGTAGGCAAGGGTAATAATTTTGTATCAAAGTATAATGAATAGCCATTAGGTGGTTTAGATATGTGTGTGGAAAATGGATGGGAAGAAATGAAGTTTGGAAGCTATGGTGCAGCAGTAATATGCGTGAAAGATGATGGCACCATGGAATAGAAGGTATAGTAATAGAAAAAATACAAAATAGATACATTTGTAATGTGGTCTGGGTGCTCTCAACAGGACATGATTATGGTAGTCTGTGGGTTTAAAGGAAAAGAAATAATTAAAGGATCAAAGATGATCTTAGATTTGGGGCTTCAGTACATGGAGAGGTGGTGGCATTATTTACTGATATGCAGAGCTATGAAGGAATGGGTTGAGTTCATTTGTGTGTTTCAGAAATGTTACAACAGATGACACTGCTAGATTGCCAATTGGAAATATCAAATAGGTGAAAACATTTATATATTCTATACAATTTTGTATTTGTGTGCGCCTCTAAACTTATGTGTGTATGTATATACACACACAAAATATGATGAAAGAAAGGTAACAAAAAATATTCTAAAGTTGGAAATGGGGAAAAGAGACATTTGGTGTCCTTTTAATCCAGTGCTGGCCTTGACTTTCTACTGACTAGGCCATTTTCCAACTCTGTAGGGATGGAGCTAACCTACACATTTGCTGTTGCTATTGTGTAATTATGAATATAATTTTAGTTTAGTGAAAAAAAAAAGTTACAGCTTATTGCCCTGGAAAATATTGATCAGTTTTGTCTTCAACCTGGAAATCTTAAAATTTCTTTATTAAATTGCATATTGTATTAATACATGCATACATGTACACATACATAAACACACATATATAGTTATCTTCTCATATGCTCTTTGGGTCAGTTTCAATATCTTGTTATTAATTAATGAGTTAAACGGAATCTTTGGCATGTGTTTATTTCATATTTGCCAGAGATTATTGTGTTTATCTTTTTGAAAATTATAATTAAATAGATACGAAGGTTAACATATTAATCTGAGAGTCACTGACATGTGGATGATAGCTATGAAACTGATGAGATCACTTTTTTTTCCTTTGAGATGGAGTTCTGCTCTTGTTGTCCAGGCTGGAGTGCAATGGCACAATCTTGGCTGACTGGAACCTCCGCGTCCCAGGTTCAAGTGATTCTCCTGCCTCAGCCTCTCGAGTAGCTGGGTTACAGGCATGTGCCACCACGCCTGTCTAATTTTGTATTTTTAGTAGAGATGGGGTTTCTCTGTGTTGGTCAGGCTGGTCTCAAATTCCCGACCTCAGGTGATCCGCCCACCTTGGCCTCCCAAAGTGCTGGGAATACAGGTGTGAGCCACCGCATCTGGCTGAGATTACATTTTTTAAAAATACATAAAAACATGATTCGTTTTGGTTCCAGAGAATAGAGAACATAAATATGATTTCACTATTTGTTTAGAAAAACTCTGTAAGGTTTTGATATGTTCATTTTTCTACTGAGTAAATTATGGCTCAGAAAACTTGAGTAGCTCTCTCAAGGTTTCACATCTAAAAAATGTTAGCAGGCCGGGCGCGGTGGCTCAAGCCTGTAATCCCAGCACTTTGGGAGGCCGAGGCGGGCGGATCACAAGGTCAGGAGATCGAGACCACAGTGAAACCCCGTCTCTACTAAAAAAAAAAAATACAAAAAATTAGCCGGGCGCGGTGGCGGGCGCCTGTAGTCCTAGCTACTCAGGAGGCTGAGGCAGGAGAATGGCGTGAACCCAGCAGGCGGAGCTTGCAGTGAGCCGAGATCGCGCCACTGCACTCCAGCCTGGGCAACAGCGTGAGACTCCGTCTCAAAAAAAAAAAAAAAAAAAAAAAAAAAAAAAAAAATGTTAGCAAATGTAGCCCTGGTCAGTCTAACTCAAAAATTTATTTTTTTCCCACAAAAGCAAGATAATTCTCCAGAAGAAAATAGCTTATTTTTTTTTTATAAAGCTAATGGGCAATTTAGGCAATTTCCCTTCTCTTTATTCCCATCCCCCTCCTGGTGTGTGTGATTACTATAATTTAGGCCCTGGATACTGCAGAAATATTTCTTAACCTGTATAATCTCACCCAAAAGCGACATTTCAAAATGGTAAGTATAGATCATGTCAGAAATGCAAGTACTATCATGATATAAGGCATTTTGCTTTAGGCAAAATATGAAAAAAACAATTTTCACATATGGTAATATTTTAAATATACATATTTTTAATTTTTTTAACTGCAAGTGCATTCATGAATGAAGTAGATGATTATGTTTTCCTCTTTTTAGCTTAGGACTTTCCATTATGTAATTATAAGTAAATGCATTAATGATCATTGGTTGATCCTGAATCTAAAAGTATAATCAATTATATCCACATGGAAGTTAAAATATAATAATTTTAAAATATTATTTAAGTGAAATAATTCATAATGAGATTAAAGGCAATGCATAAATAACATATTATGTAATGCAAATTAAATGTGTCATTATTACCCTATTATTCACCACATTTTTAGTATACATGTTCTTGTTATGCAGGTAGATAAAAATCATGTTAAAGAGCATATAAAAATAATAAATCCCCTGTTATTAGTAAATTTTTACACTACTATTAACAACTACCTGAGACTGGGTCATTTATAAAGAAAAGAAAAGAAGAAAAAAAGAAAAGATATTTAATTGACGTACAATTCCACATGGTTTGGGATTCCTCAGGAAACTTACAATCATGGAGGAAGGAGAAGGAGAGGAAAGGCACATCTTACATGGTGGCAGGAGAGAGACAGTGGGTGAAGAAGGACATGTCACAGTTTTAAACCACCAGATATCCTGAGAATTTACTATCATGAGAACAGCATGGGGGAAACCGCCCCAATAATCCTATAACTTCCCATCAGGCTCCTCCTCTGACATGTGGGGATTATAATTCCAGGTGAGATTTGGGTGGGGACACAGAACCAACCATATCATCCCTCTATGATTTCTATAATTCAGTAATAAAGAATATTAAACAACTGAAAAATATATTTTATTCAAGAAGCAGCAATGATTGAAAGTGATTGAAAATAATAAATCATATTGCCCAAATAAAAGTTTTAAAATATAATACCAATTATATTGAAAATGATACATTTAGCTAGATGTTAGATCATTATTTTACATCTATATCTCCTTCTAATAAACCACAACCCTTTGAGGGCAGGCAAGGATCATAATCATATTGAACTGTGAGTTTCCAAAGCACATAAGGAGACGCTCATAAAAATACATGAATGTAGTCTAAGTCTTACGCATCATAAATCCATAGCCTAAATCTTACTAGAACTCTAAAAATATAACATTTATAACAGAATAAAATTCAAATTTTGACCTTTTTTAACCTTTTAGAGATGTTTATTAATTATTTGTTAACCATTATGCATTATTAAATTAAAGCAAATCAAGGTTGGAATTTGGCTGCTCTAAACTAGGAATAAAATACTGAAATATAACTGTTAAAGTTATGGAATATGTAAATGTTAAATACAACAAATAAGTAAAAATTTAAGAATTGTAACTTTATTTATTTCTCTTATTTCATGTCTTTTATTTTAAAACAATCAACAACACAGAACTAGATGCTGAGGGTCTATAACGCTTTATTCCTATTTAAATGAACTGTAAACTATTGCATATAATGTGAAAAATTGAGAATAGGAAATTTTATAAAAACAATGAAGGCTGTATGTAAGTTATACCATTAGAGAAAATTAAATATCCAAAATTTACTGTAATTATTCACAAATTATAATTAGATTATATCTCCTTGGTTAGCTATATTCCTAGATATCTCATCTGCTTTATGGCTATTGTAAGGATTCCTTTCTTGATTTCACTATCAGTCTAGACAGTGTTAGTGTATGGAAATGTTAATGACTTTTGTACCCCTATTTTGTATCCTAAAACTTTACTAAAATTGTTTATCAATTCTAGGAGTCTTTAGATAGAATATAGGATTTTCTAGGTATAGGATCATATCCTCAGCAAAGAGAGACAGTTTGACTTATTTTCCTATTTTGGTGGATTTTATTTATTTTTCTTGCCTGACTGCTCTGGCCTGGACTTCTAGTACTATGTAGAATAGGAGTGGTGAGAGTAGGCATCCTTGTCTTTTTCCAGTTCTCAAGGGAAATGGTTTGAGCTTTTACTCATTTAGTATGTTGTAGTCCGTGGGTTTGTCATGCATAGCTCTTATCATTTTGAGATATGTTCCTTTGATGCCTAGTTTCTTGAGAGTTTTTATCATGATGGGATGCTGAATTTTATCACATCATTTTCTGAGTATTGACACTATATGGTTTGATTTTGATTTTTTTACGCAGTGAATCACATTTATTGATTTGCATATGTTGAACCTGCCTCACATCTCAGGAATAAAGTCCAGTTGATCATGCTGAATTAACATCTTGATATGCTGCGGGATTCAATTTGTTAGTTGTTTATTATTATTATTATTATTGAGGATTTTTGTGTCTATGTTCATGAGGGATTTTAGTCTGCACTTTTCTTTTTTCACTGTGTCTCTGCCAGATTTTAGTGTCAAGGTGATGCTGCCTTCATAGAAAGGATTAGGGAGGAGCTCCTCCTCCTCAACTTTTTGGAATGGTTTTAGTAGAACTGGTATGATATTTTTTTTTCTTTTTATACATCTGGTAGAATTTGACTGTAAATTCACCTCAACCAGGGCTTTCGTTTTGGTTGGCAGGTTCTTTATTACTGATTCAATTTCAGAAGTTGATATTGGTTTATTCAGGGTTTCAATCTCTTCCTTATTCAATCTTGAGAGATTGTGTGCTTCCAGGTGTTTACTAATTTCCTCTAGATATTCTAATTTATGTGCATAGTTGTCCACAGTCATCTCTGAGTATTTTGGGTTCTGAGCATATATTTGTGGGATCAATTGTAATATCACCTTTGTCATTTCTGATTGGGCTTTATTTGAGTCTTCTTTTTCTTTCTCTTTGTTCATATAGCCAGGAGGCATATCAATCTTATTTATTTATTTGAAAAACCAATTCTTGGTTACATTGATCTTTTTATAGATTTTTACATCTCAATTTCTTTAAGTTATTTTTTAATTTTAGTTATTTATTTTCTTCTGCTAGCTTTGGAGTTTATTTGCTCTTTTTTTCTAGTTCCCTTAGGTACAAAGTTACATTGTTAATTTGAGACCTTTCTATCTTCCTGATAAAGGCAGTTGGGACTATGAACTTTCCTCTTAACACTGCCTTTGCTGCATCCAAGAGATTTTTGTGAGCTTTTTCCCCTGTTTTCATAAATTTCAAAGAAGTTTTTTATTTCTCCCCTAATTTCAATGTTTTCTCAACAGTTATTTAGGAATAAGCCGTTTAATTTCCATGTATTTGTGTAGTATTGGGAGATTTGTGTAGTATTGGGAGTATTGTGTAGTATTAAGAAATCAATAGGTATTGATTTCTATTTTCATTGCACTAAGAGTGTACTTGGTCTAAGAGTGGTCTAAGAGTGTACTTGGCATGATTTCAATTTGTTTTGAGTGTATTGGTGCTTGCTTTATGAGCGAGCATGTGATCAATATTAGAATATGTTCTGTGTGCAGATGAGAAGAATGAGTATTTTGTGGTCATTGGGTGGTGTGTTCTATAGATGTTTGTTAGGTCTAATTGGTCAAGTGCCAAGATGAAGTCTAGAGTTTCTTTGTTAGTTTTCTGTCTCAATGATCTATTTAACACAGTCAGTGGGTGTTAAAGTCTCCTACAATTATTGCATGGTTTCTAAGTCTTTATAGGCCAAGAAGAAGTTGTTTTATGAATCTGGGCACTCCAATGTTGGGTGCATATATATTTAGGAGACTTAAGGCTTCTTACTGAATTGTACTCTTTATCATCAATGTCCTTCACTGTCCTTTTTAATTTTTACTGGTTTAAAGTCTGATATATCTGATATAACATTACCAACTCCTGCTTTTTGTGTGTGTTTTCTGTATGCATGGTGGATCTTACTCTACTCTTACTTTTAGCCTGTGGGTGTCATTACATGTGAGATGAGTCTCTTGAATACAACAGATGCCAGGGTTAAGAAAAATAAATGGGAAAACATTCCATGCTCGTGGATTGGAAGAATCATTATTGTAAAAATGGCCATGCTGCCCAAAGCAATTGAAAGATACAATGCTCTTTCTTTCAAACTACCAATATAATTATTCACAGAATTAGAAAAAATGATTCCAAAATTCACATGTCAATAAAAAAGAGCCCAAAAGCCAGAACAATCCTAAACAAAAACAACAAAACTGGAGCTATCATAGTACTTGACTTCAAACTGCACTGTAAAGCCACAACAACCCTAACAGATTGGTACTGGTACCAAAAACAGACACATAGACCAACAGATCAGAATTTTAAGAACTCAGAAAGTCACGTACCTACAAACATTCTTTGACAAAGCTGCCAAAAAAAGGCAGTAAGAAAAGGAATCTCTATTCAATAGATGGTACTGGGATAAACTGGCTAGTCATATGCAGAAGATTGAAGCCAGACACTGCCTTTCATCATATACAAAAATTAACTCAAAATGGATTAAAGATTGAAATGTTAAAATGTGAAACTCTAAAAATCCTGGAAGACAACGTAAGATATACTCTTCTTGACACTGGCCTTGGTAAATAATTTTTTGGCTAAGTTCACAAAATCAATTGCAATAAAAAAAAAATAGACAAGTGGGACCTAACTAAACTAAAGAGCTTCTGCATAGCAAAATAAACTGTTACCAGAGCAAACAGACAACTTACTGAATGGGAGAAGATATTTGCAAACTAGGCATTCAACAAAGGCCTAATACTCAGAATCTACAGGGGACTTAAATCAACAAGCAAAGAATAATCTCATTAAAAAATGGACAAAGGACATGAACAGACATTTTGCAGAAGAAGTACACAGGTTGCCAAGAAACACATGAAAAATTGTTCAGCATCACTAATCATCAGAGAAATGTAAATCAAAACTACAGTGAGATACCATCTCACACCAGTCAGAATGGCTATTAATAAGACATCAAAAAACAAGAGATGCTGTTGAGGTTTCAGAGAAAAGGGAATACTTACACACCGTTTATAGTAATATAAATTGGTCCTGCCAATAGAAAGCAGTCTGGAGATTTCAGAGCTTAAAACAGAGCTTAAAACAGAGCTACCTTTTGACTGAGCAATCCTATTACTGGGTGTATACTCAATGGGAAATAAATCTTTCTACCAAAAAGACACGCACTCACATGCTTATTGCTGTACTATTCAAAATAGCGAAGACATGAAATCAACCCAGGTGCCCATCAATAATAGATTGGATAAAGAAAATGTGGTATGTGTACACTATGGAACACTATGTAGCCATAATATAGAATGAAATCATGTCTTTGCAGCATCATGGATGGAGCTGGAGGCCATAATCTTAAGCAAATTAATGAAGAAGAGAAATCCAAATACCACATATCCTCACTTATGAGTGGGAGCTAAACATTGGATACACATGGACATAAATATTGGAATAATAGAGAGTAGTGACAACTAGAGGGTGGAGGGGGAGTGGGTTAAAAAACTACCTATTGGGTATTATGCTCACTATTTGGATGATGGGATTCATACTGCAAACCTCAGCATCATACAATATTCCCATGTAACAAATCTATACATGTACTACCTGTATCTAAAATGAAGGTTGAAGTAAAAATTATAATATTAATAATAGATTATAAAGCCTTTAATATGTCAGGTCAGCAAATAGCTATTGAGAGCCAATGCATCTTTAGCAAATGTTGTTAACTAGGAAAGCAATTACTCATTAAAATAAATTAAATTAGCATAGAGACTAAATGACTTGTTTGTTTTAATGGTTTTATCTACAGCCAAAAATAATTGGAAGTTTCTCCTATCACCGATACTTTGTGGGACATTCTACTCAGATTTTCCACAAATGTAGAAAGCAAACCTTATTTCTTATTTCCAAATACTATACACTTAGTTCTTAGGATAAAAGTTGTATAGCTATATTAAATTAATGCATGTCTGTTATACACTCATGGAGCCTCTGATATCAGTAAGTCTGGGATGGGGCCTAGAAATCTGCATTTCAGATCTCATGAAAATCTAATTCTAGTACTCTGTGGAGCCTTCTGTGAACAAAATCACTACAGTCAGTACCTAAATTCTGCTTTTACCAGACAGCTTCTGCACACTAACTTTCCTCATGATACTGACATTACAGAACAACAATTAGTAATCATCCCCTCCTCACATGTTTTTTTTCTTTTTGTGACAGGGTCTCACTCTGCCACCAAGGCTGGAGTACAGTGAGCAAACCTACCGCAGGCTTCGTGGGCTCAAGCGATCCCTCTGCCTCTCGAGTAGCTAGGACCACAGGCACACACCACCATGTCAGGTTAATTTTAAAAACATTTTGTAGAGGCATGTCTTGCTATGTCGCCCAGGCAGGTCTTGAATGACTGTCCTGAAGCAATGTTCCCACCTCAGCCTCCAAAACTGCTGGGATGGTAGGAGTGAGCCACTGTGCCTGGACAATAACCAAAATTTCTTAGAAAAACAGACCTTCTCCGTTTCACAAACTTTTATACCTTTAACAATGATCCCTTGCCTAAAACACAACAGATTTTTTTTTGTTGAAGTATTGAATAAATCCATGTTATCATTAGATCAGTCTTTTAAATAAAATTACTGCTTTAAACAGATCGTTCTCTACATAAGAATGCTTAATAAAAAAAAACTTTATGAAATTCTAACTTGATAACGTGAAACATTTTTGAACTAGATGGAATAAGACATCACATGAACCACTGAACCCTTATTTGTACCAAGGTTATGTTTCATAATTCCATAATTTCTATCTATCAATCAACTTATATTTTGCAAATCCGTATTAGGAAACTTAACTCGTCATAACCCTTACTCATATGACACTTTTTAAAATCTAATTGTAAAATACATATATGCACATCAAGATATGAAAGTACGCAATATAGTAGATAGCAAATTTGCAGTTCTATGTATTTATATATGTGCAGTAGAGGGCAATTAGCATACCTGAGTGGGTTTTAAATGATAGTTAGAATTAAATAAGCAAAGAGGGAAGAAGCGTTTCATAGACATGGTGAAATATAAGACTGTCAGATGCCTTCGAAAGAGAGTAAATCAACTTAACAAAAACAGAAGGTTTATAGAGAGTTAATGTGTGAAATAAGTTTTAAAGGACAGCTTTTAAAAGGTAGCTGTGTTTTAAGAGACTTATGACTACCAGGCTGAAAGATCTGAAGTTTAATCGATAGGCTCTGTGCTTCCTTGATGATTTTGGTAAAGGTAAGTTGCCAGCAAAGTGATGTGAATTAGGTGATGTCCAATATCTTTAAAATCGAAAATGAAATACTTTGCAAAGCTGAAATGCATGTATTTTACCATTTAATCATACATATTTAATCAATAACTGTTTACTGCATTCTGAGTCTATGCTGTGAACTCTGCCAAGCAATGGGGGTGCAAAGTTGAGCAATAACATGTACATAAGATTTAAAGTCTAATGGGAGAGATAGACATTAATCAACTAGTCACTAAATAGTCAAACTATTCTAACTGGTAGTTTTTCTATGGAAAAGTGAGTGATGTTTTAAGAGCGTATGTTAGGGATGGTTTCTCTGAATAAGTGACTCTGAGTTCAGTTCTGAATAAAGAATTAGGACACAGATAATTATGGGCAGATGAAGGAGCATGTGCAATTGCTTGATGGGCCACAGAGCATGGTACCCTTGGGGATTTGAAAAAATGCTAGTGTTGCAGAATGTGAGGGTGAGACAAGTTATGTGGCTAGAGAGGAAGGCAGCAGCCCAATTAGTAGGGCCATTTAGGCCATTTTAATGAGATTGGTCATGAAAAGACCACTGGTGGTGAGGATTTATTAAAATCCCTCAGTTCCTGCTAGTAATTAAAGGATTTTAATAAAATGTTGACATTGAACTAAAAAATTCATTTAGGCTAAAATGTAGGAAGGGAATATTGAATATCTGAGACATCCAGTTGTTAAAATGAGTAGTCCATTCAGGTTTAAAATTACATTAAACTTTGAATATAATAATTTGGTAGAAACAAGGAGGCAGATTTAAAGGATGTTTAGAATAAACCTTAGTCACATACTGACTATTGGAAGTTAGATAAAAAGGAGATTTCAATGATAACAACTAGGTTTTAAGCTAGGATAATTAGATTGATTATGGGCTAATTCATTAAGACAACTAAATACATGTATAAAATAATTAATATAGATATAAATAATGCATTTGTTGACAACATCATAAATATACATAGTTAATATACTCTTTAAAAACTAAACATTCCACAGACATATAAATTATGGGTTCTCTTTTTTAATATCACATGCAATATAAGCATAATTTTAGAATAGTTTATTATTATTTTACATGTATTTTGATAACACATTATCCTACAGTATATTCTTATGAATATCAAAGTCTATCTATGAGCTAAACATTTTGTTTCTTCCAAAGCATTTCCATTTGTTCATACATTCACAAAGGAAACTGTTTAGGTGAAGCTTCACAATATATTCAAGTATGTGGTAGGACAATTCTCTCTTCATTATTCTCAAATTACTTTTTGCCTTTATAGGCTGGTCTATTATTTAAATCACTTTGAAAATTTTATTGTCAAGTGCTACTAAAATTGCCAATGGAACTTAACTGAAATCAATTTAAAACTATGATATAAATGAGAGATATCTGATATTTTTATAATATTATATTTCTGAAACTTATTTTGACACGAAAAACACTATAATTAGAAAATGTAATGGTAAACAACTCATATTTGTTATTTAATTAATAAAATAGGTAGCTTCATTTGTTTTCCTAAGTGCATAAAATTGTGATACGGACAGAAATTTAGTGGACATAGTAGAGCTGATCCTGGCTTCATCAATGTCAGGATTTGAAACAGCTAAATGCTTATAAATTATTACATATGTCAAAATCACTAAATTTAAAACTTAAGCGGCGTCTAAATCACACTCTTAATTTTGAAAGTGTACTATGCATGCAAGAAAATAAATGTGCTTTAAGAATCTATATACTACTTTGCTGTCTGCAACTTGTTACTTTTATTATCTTTGAGTCACAGCAAAAATTATCTACATGTATTGAAAATTGAGGAATAAGTAGACCACATATATATAGAATTATAGTCAACTGTAATGGATTTACAATCTTTTCTGACAGGTTGCAAACCATTTACAAAATTATTAAGGTAATAAAATGCACCTTAAATTTTAAACTATTACTGATTCCAAACATGATGTAGCATTTCCAAGGTTGAATTTTACTTCCAAAAGGGAAACAAACAAACAAACAAACAAAAACCAACAACTATGTACTACAATAAAATCTGACTACTAAGCCGGGTGTGGTGGCTCACGCCTGTAATCCCAGCACCTTGGAAGGCCAAGGCGGGCAGATTGCTTGATGCCAGGAATTCGAGACCAGCCTGGCCAGTATGGCAAAACCCCATCTCTATTAAAATTACAAAAATTAGTTGGCTGTGGTGGCGCAGGCTTGTAATCTCAGCTACTCAGGAGACTGAGGCACGAGAATAATTTGAACCCAGGAGGCAGAGGTTGCAGTGAGATGGGATCGTGTCACCGCACTTTAGCCTGAGAGACAGTGAGATGGTCTCAAAAAAAAAAAAAAAAAGTATATTAAATAGCTATCGTTAGACATTTCTTAATACGGATGTTGTAACAATACGTGAAAATCTAAATAATCCTTACCTTCCTATCCTTCTATAAGTATAGCTGCAGCAGATTATACAATGTACATAAAAAATTAAATAAAGCAAAACAAATCAAACGTAAAAAGAATAACTCATGAAAATGATGACCAATATTCATATTAATTAACACTATAAAATAAAAGACAGCCAACTTGAAATATTAAACTTATATTTGGCAAGTATGCATAATTATGAAATAATATATTTAACTTCATTTGCTGACTTGGAATTAAAATTATATATCTCACATTTTGGTAAATTATCTCATATACTTTAGTTCTCTCAACAACTCTGCTTATGAAGAAATGAAGACTATTGAGTTTATGCGAAATGCTTAAAGTGACACTTCTAGAAAGACACAAATACAAGACCTAAAACTAAGTTTATTATTCTATCAACAAAACTCATTTACTCAATAATTACTCTATGGCAAGTTTGGTGTTGAAAAATACATTTCCACTAAGAAATGTTAAATTGGAATTATAAAATGCGACAAATGAGAAAATAACTCAATAATCATGATAGCTATAGTCATATAAAATTGTATATTTTTCAGGGCAGAAATCATTTCTTCTTCTTCATTTCACAGTTTTTATTACAAATGTTTTGAGAAGCACTGATGTAGATGGTGGGTAATAATTGTTTACTGAATTAGGCAACACAGTGAAACCTCATTAGTTTAAACTAAATAGAGAAAGCTTAATCTGAATCAGTGAATATTTTATTCTGTTTTGTGCTGCTATAACAGAATACCACAAACTGGACAATTTATAATGAACACAAATTTATTTGGCTCACAGTTCTTGAGGCTGATAAGTCCAAGATCTATTGAGAGGCTGCATCTGGTGAGGACCATCCCATAGCAGAAGGTATAAAGTCAAGAGAGCAAACACAGTTATATATGAGGGAGAAAGAGAGGGGCAAACTCACTTTTATAACAGGTCCACTCTCTGGAGCCCATTCCAGAGATAATAATATTAATCGATTCATAAAGGCAGAGTCCTCATGACCCAAACACCTGTTGAAGGTCCCTCCTATCAACACGATGCATTGAAGATTAAATTTCGACACATGAACTTTGGAGGACCCATTCAAACCACAGCAGTGTTCATTTTCAATTTAAGACTATCTTCTTAAAAGCATAACTAAGTTCTACTAAAACATTTATTTCGAAAAATCTATGAGCTACCTTTTGAGTCAAATAGTGAATAAGGTATGCTGTCTTCTGTCAGTGAGCTCACAACCTAACTCAAGTATGTTACGTCTTATGATAAAAGTTTTCATAAGAAGGTAGAACAACTAGGATGCCTTTTAATGATAAAACTAATTGGATTTAAATATTCAAAACTCAGCATTCTCTTTATCAAATGCCATTTGTGATAAATTTAGAATTTATTGAAGAAATATTCAAAATATTCAAAATACCACTGGTTTATAGTTATAAATCCCTTTTGTTCAAGTAAAAATCCATATAAATTGTCTCTTTTCATGTGCACATATAGTACAAGTCAAATTAACCCTAGTTTAGTCTCCTTAACTGGGAAACTTAAACTCCCCAACTAAAAGTTATCATGTTAAATTATTGAATTACTTCTTGAGAAATTATCACCAGTAATGAAACAAATCAAGACATGTGCCTTCCAATATGATGTACAGCATCACTTATTCAGTATTTTTTCTGTTACCATAATTAGAAAATTGATTTGAGGTAACATTACCCAAATTCATATTGAGGGATATTGTATAAAGCAGCTATGAACTCTTCAAAAATGTCAGAGCCAGAGATAGAAAACCAAAAACAAACAAACAAACAAAAAAACAGAAAGATTCAGGAAGTATGTGAGACTGAAAGAAATTACAATAGGATAACTGGCTGCAATGCATCATTCTGAATTTTCCTGTTCAATAAAGGACATTATCGAGACAAATGGAGAAATAAATAAAATCTGTAGATTAGATGATCATGTTGTAAAGGTGTTAATTTTCTAATTCTAATAGTTGTACTGTGATTATGTGCTTTCCACTGTTCCTGCTGCCTAGAAAAAAAGAGTGGATGAAACCATGTGAGAATTTAGTAAATACAGATGACCTGACATACTGTGTCTCAAGTAATATTTTTATAATTACTTCAGAAAAAAAAGAACCTTTTATTTTGCTGTAGTCAGTTCCCATGCCATTACAGCTTCGTTTCCTTCTTGGCTGAGTACAACCTTATGAAATCTAAGTAGCATCGATATCTATGTTATTGATTGTTCATTTGTATTGTTTTGTGTAGTTTTTAAAATGAGTTTCATGTTGGAGATAAGATTGTAAAAAAATATGGGGGAAAACTGCCCCCAAAGCATGTCAACGTCTCTTGATAAATTCAGGCACCAGAAGTTGTCACTGTCTCTTATTATCTGAGTGTCTTACTCATTAATAAATAGTGATATTAGCAAAGATAATGCATAACTTCCTTCTGTGGTTTCCACTCCTGAACTATTAAGTTTTGATACCATGAAAGAATGAGGAGACAAGCAGAGTAAAGATAAAGGTAAAAAAAACATACAAGGGTTTCTTCATGTCTTGGGTCTTCATAAGTCTGCCCTTGCCAGACTTCTAGCTCAATTTCTTATTGAGTCTTACCTTTATTCTTCTCCTATGCTATATCCGTCCTAAGTTACTTGCATTTGTCTGAACCATCAGAATGTCTTATAGCCACCATCTAGTTATCTCTCAGTAGAAATAATCATTTATACTCTTCAAATTTCTTTTAATTGAAGGACAGTTATTCATTTTGCAACTCAAATTCAAACTTCATCTCAATTTAATCATTTTGTTTTATTTTTCTTGCACAGGCAGATACATATCCAACAATTTATTCTATATTCTTTTACGTTTTGGTACTCCATTGGTGTAGTTTCATTATTAATTCATCTTTCTACTCCCTACAACCTAACAGAGAGCCAAGCATATAGCAGATGCTTCACGGGTGACTGAATAAATCAGGAGGAGAGGCACAGAACACACAGCGATAAAATACACATCAACAATTCAGACCAACCTCTTCTGATAGACTTTCCTTTTACCTTTGAGGGGAAAACTGGAGTATATTTCACCCTCAAAGTCTACCAAAGCCCAGAAAGAGAAAAGATATGGAGAAACCAGGATTTTTAAAAGTTCATGGAATGAAAAGTATATCAAAAAGGAGTTGCATATTTAATGGTATCCTCATTTTACAAATATTTCCCATATCAAAGGTTAGCAAAGGAAATGTAGACAGCAAAAAAAAAAAAAAACAAACAAAAAGCATGCTATTTCTTACCAGGCCAGAGGCATTCCGATGTAAATTTAGTTCTTCCAAAAACCAGTATATGATTTAGAAAGGAGGAACTGATTGGGAACTTTTTACTCTCAGATGTGTTGCAGAAAGCAGAAGAGCCAGTATTATTAGTTGTTTGGCTAAAGGTTTCTTATACGAATAGAGTTTTTGAACATTCGTGACCCAGTTTTAATGCTGAGACTGGGACTGTCCTGAGCAAAAAGGGTAGTTGGTCATGCTATGAGAATCTTCATGAAAACAGCTGGACTTAGGAAATTCGAAGTGTTTTTTATAAAAGCTCAAAAATGTTCCTCTCACCTCCTAGATCATGTCATGTGAAACTTGATACTTTCAGAAAGTCTTCTGTCAGAGTTCCTGTTCTATGTTAAAGGACAGATTCTTTGGAAATTCTATGTTTTGATGTCATTAACACATTGTTAATAAGTTAATTCTTTTAGTGAATATTTATTGTTTAAATTATCTATGTAGAATATTATGTATTAGTACTGTGTGCCAACTGGTTTGTAAACATCGTTTCATGTCATGTAAAAAGCTAATGAAGTAGTCACTAATATTATTTTTGACATGAGCAATGCAAAGTTAAAGAAACTAATTTTCCAAAGATAACAGACCTAAAAAATGATTATTCCTATGTTTAATAATGGTTATACAGGTCGGGCATGGAGGCTCACACCTGTAATCCCAGCACTTTGGGAAGCCGAGGCAGGTGGATTCCTTGAGCTCAGGAGGTCGAGACCAGCCTGGGCAGGCAGCAAGGCAAAACCCTGTCTCTAAAAAATGGAAAAAATAGCTGGGCATGTTGGTGTGCGCCTGGAGTCCAAGCCACTAAAGAGGCTGAGGTTGGAGGATTGCTTGAGCCCAGACTGGGCGATAGAGTGAGACTCTGTTTCAAAAAAAAAAAAAAAAAAAAAAAAAAAGAAAAGAAAAGAAAAGAAAAGAAAAAAAAAACGGAAGGAAGGAAGGAAGGGGATAATGGTTATATATTTTAATCATAAAATATCTGAACTTGAATACCTGAACATTCTGTTCTCTGAGTTATATTGTAAGTACGAAGCATCTTGCTGGATACACTGAGACTTTCCAAGATGCATGATGCACTGTTCTTAAGATGTTTACTATCTTACGGCCGGGCGCGGTGACTCACGCCTGTAATCCCAGCACTTTGGGAGGCTGAGGCGGGTGGATCACAAGGCCAGGAGTTCAAGACCAGCCTGACCAACATGGAGTAACTCCATCTATACTAAAAATACAAAATAAACTGGGAGTGGTGGCATTCGCTAGTAATTCCAGCTACTTGGGAGGCTGAGGCAGGAGAATTGCTTGAACCCAGGAGGCGGAGGTTGTGGTGAGCTGGGATCATGCCATTGCACTCCAGCCTGGGCAACAAGAGTGAAACTCCATCTCAAAATAATAATAATAATAATAATAATAATAATAATAATAATAATAATAATAAATAAATGAAAAGATGTTTACTATCTTACATGGGGATCCAACATGCAAATAAATAGCTAAGATATTACTGAAAATTTGCATAGCACTTTGGTGTACACAACCCCTTCACAAACAGTAAGTCAATTGACCGTTCTAAAGGCTCATTAAAACAAGCATAACAGGAGTTTATAACTTCCATTTAGCAGATCAAGAAGCTGAGGTTCAAATAAACTAAATGACTGTTCAATGACTATTGATACTGTAGCAGGGGTTTAAAATCCAGACGTTTTCCTTATAGACTGATGTTCATTTTACTTTATTGTGTGGCTTCAAATACACATTACCAAGTCATAATTACATTATAGAACTTTCCCTTTGGCTCATGAATTTCAGCAACCTTTGTGATCTGCAACCCTAGTCACATCATACTTTTGAAACGTCATAAATGTTTTTTGGATGAATGAATCCGTATTTCCAGATAGTCTCACCCTTAGAATGTATTTTATCCACAATCAGTAACAATTTAGAGAACCACAAAGCAAATCACCTTATTCATAAACAGAAATGAACATCTTGAAAAGCTGTAAAGTTGAGTGGCTAAAAAATCTTGAGCGAGACTGGCTTTATAATTGAGCTCTTCAGCTCTCTGCTGTGGTGAGTATGAGGAGGTTACTTACCATAACATTTCTTTTGAACCTTTCCTTAATATCTCCTCTGGTACAATTAGAGAAATATTCTAGCTCTCTCAGGAGGTTGTTATATGAATTAAATGAAGTAATACGAGTACAAATCTGAGAACAGGATCTGGCACTTAGTATTATATATCTCAGCTACTATTATCATGGACATAATAATTATTATTTTACTCAGAAACCAGAAAAAAATAATATAGGTCCAGCCACTTGTTTTATCTGGGGAATATTATTTTCACCAAGATAAATTTCTTCACCTACATAATTGGACAATATTCAAATTAATATGCCAAAAACATTTGTTCAGTGTTAACACAATATAATTGTCCAATAACATCTCTATATTTTTATTTCATTTTAGCAATATTGAGTAAATACAGTATGCCAGGTCTTTTGTTAATCACTTGGGATGGAACAGATTTTAAAACAGATAAAATTCATTTTTTCTTTTATTTTAATGGGGGATACGGACATAACACAGAAATAAACTAGTTTCACAAATAAATTACATATACTGAATCTATACTCAGCCAGAACACTTAGAGCTAAAATATGCCACATACAATTTATCATTCATTTAACTTTTGAACTATGGTGTTTATTCAGTTGTCTGTACATCCTATAAGTTTGCTAAGCGTATAAATTAGAGTTTCAACTCAGAGCAGAGACCACTTTACAGATAATATGCCTTTTAATGATTAGCACTTAATTTTTTTAGATTAGTGATGGTAAAACAAAAATGAGATCACTTTTAATGTTGCTGACAGAGTCCCAAACCCAAGTGTTCTGAGTCAATGTATTCTATAAATCCTTTTAATAATTAATATTAATGATTAACTTTATTAAAGTTATTAGAGCCATTGATGACTTTTCCAGGTTTAAAATTATAGAGTCATTACATTTTAAAATACAATCATAAAATTATATGCATACAGGGCCATGCATATACAATTTTGAATATGAAACTGTCATAGGGATAAATGTTAGCTAGCAAAATCTACATTAATGCAAGCATTAACGTTCTGCAAGAGACTTCCAGTTCAGGCTGGGATAAATTGTGATCATAGTGCTAAATCACTTGGCAAGAGACAGAATAACCTAACCGGGATTCATACATTTCTTAGAAGAGCTTCCTGTTATCCCTCAACTAATAGTGATTTTTATTACTAAGAACACTTAATTTAACTCTGTATCAGCAACTTTCATATTGGGCAACTATATTTATTATAATTGAACATTTATCTATTCTGCAGATTGCTAAAACAATGACTTTCTTGTCAATTACTACATGAAGAGATATATATTTTTAGAAATGCTGATTTAAATGTTGTAATTATTATCATACCTCAAGCAGGAATGCCCATAATAGAACAATTATTAAAGGATATTTCAATTAACTACTTTATTTTTATTAAAAATGTTGTTTATTTTAAAAATGATATGCAGCAGATCAGCAGGAATTAATCGTAATGAGCCACAGTATTTTTCACAATTATAAATACATCACATTTATTTGCATTTCCAAAAATATACTTTTGCTCAAAAATAGTAATCCAATATTTTATTTGACTTTCCCCAGTGTTGTTTTCAAACAGTAGAACACTTTGCTATTCATTTGATAGGGTAATATTATATAATTTAACAAAGCTCTACATAAATATATGTGTGGGATATGTTATGCTGGGATACATTTTTTGTATATATAGTCTTGAACTGAAAAAAAAGGGATGGGGATTTCATTTATATTTCTTGTATGTGTCTTTTTCCCATTCATGACTTTACATTTCATTTTTGAGAGCTACATAGTTATATGATCTCTAGAATTGCATTGGGTTTTTCCTTCCTTCTCTCTTTTTTATGTCCAAGCTTGCTTGTACTGTGATGTAACTGTGTTGTCTTAAACACCTAATATTGTCATTCTGTGTCCAGTTAACGCAATGTTGTCACATTCACATACAGAAAGGAAAATAGCCAGTAGCACAGTATTTAGTAAATGCCCCAAATGCCATGATCTGTGTTTTTTACAGTGAAATTAAAAGTAGGTTATTCTTACCAAAAAAAGATACACACACACACACACACAGAGAGAGAGAGAGAGAAAGAATAAAAAACTGAAATAAATGCATCTTCGTTTTTTGATATTTCTATTTTCCTTGATTTTATTATTGCACGGAATTTACCTTAGTCTGTATGTACTTCCCTAGTCACTTCTTTTTCAGTTTTTTTTTTTTTTTTTTTTTTTGGCAAGATAATAACAAATGGTTGCTAAGGACTCAGAAGCAGAAACATTTGTATACAAACTCCAGTTGTTTTTATCTTGCCAGTTGTGTGAATTGCGTAAGTGATGGAAGTCTTAATTTTGTTATGTGCAAAATTTAGATAATAAATATTGCCCCGTAATTAGTGGTTTACTGAAACGTTAAATGTGACAATGCATATGACATTTTCAACAGTTGGTGAGCATCACTAATACATGTATTATCATTGACTTGTGCCCCTCTTCCTGTTGTTGAAATCCAAGCATTATTTAAGGTTCTACCATTTATTGCTCTCTTCTATTTTTATGGCTCCAGTATGTAGCTCCACTCATTGTCAAAACATTAGTAATTCCAATAATCAAAACATTCTCAATGAAGTGATATTAAAACAAACTTTATAAAACTCCATCTTAGGATTAAAGTGGTATCACTGATTTTAAAAGTTTGAGAGGTAAAAATAAATTTGTTATTTTGGAAACAAAAGATAAAGAAGAAAATGCATTGGTACTCACTCATATTTATATTTTATTCAGTAAGCTTAGGACTCACATTAGTTCAGTGACTTTGAAAGAATGTTAATTTAGCATTTAGCCTGCTTGGTATTTGGAATTAATGAATATAAAAATTAATAATCACTTTCATTTGTCTACAAAAATGATTTCAAGATATATCTGCTGATAAATAGAATTGCCAAGTATAGCATAAATTTCTATAAATGAGAAACTCAGTAATCACCTAAATTATTGTAGATACATTTGCCTTAAATCAAAGAATGTATAGAAATTTATGGTATAATCAAGTTTTTGCAGTCCTTGTAAAAAAGAATATGCAAATTGATAATATATACTAATAGTACTTGAGAGTATATATATTAAATAATTGCCTGAATAATATGACTGGTTTCCTTTATTCGCAAGGCTAGAACACTAGAAATCAATTAAAATTCCTTCCTTTACCTTATCCTTCTATGTCTGTCTGTTCAAACATAGATTTTACATCCTAAATTTCTCTTAAATCCACTCAATCCTCTATATAAATGTATTTAGTACATTATTTCAGAACCTCATCAGTTCTCACCTGGACTAATGAAATATTATTAAATTCATTCTTTTGTTTTTATTTATGTCTTCTTCTGGTGAATCTGCCAAAGGATTATTCTAGAGTTTACATATTCAGGCTTCTCTCTCAGCTTTGTCAGTACGTGGCTTTGTAATGACAGACGTATATCAAACATTTTAGTGTGGTAGTTCTCAAACTTTAATATGTATCAGAGTCACCTGGAGGGCTTCTTAAAAACAAACAATTTTGGCTGGGCGTGGTGGCTCACACCTGTAATCCCAGCACTTTGGGAGGCCGAGGCGGGCAGATCACGAGGTCAGGAGATCGAGACCATCCTGGCTAATACGGTGAAACCCCGTCTCTACTAAAAATACAAAAATTAGCCGGGCGTGGTGGCGGACGCCTGTAGTCCCAGCTGTTTGGGAGGCTGCCGAAAGAGAATGGCGTGAACCCGGGAGGCGGAGCTTGCAGTGAGGTGAGATCGTGCCACTGCACTCCAGCCTGGGAGACGGAGCGAAACTCAAAACAAACAAACAAACAAACAAAGAAAAAAACGAAGAATTTCCTGGGATTTTTTTCCAGAGTCTCTTATGCAGTAGTTTTGGGTGAATCCTGGAAAGGTGCAATTCTAACAAGTTTCCTGGTGATGCCAATTTAGCTGATCCTGTAATCAAACTTTGAAAATCACTGCTTTAATCTGACTTAACACGTTCTCCATGACTTCTCTTGCTTGTTTCTCAAACCTAATTTCTCATCACTTTCTCAAACTTATTCACATTTCAAAAGCAGGCCTAAATAGTGTGAGCTCTTGTACATTTCCTTACAGGATTGTATGTTCATTCTTTCTAGAACATCCTTTATTTCACTACTCCATTGCTTTGCAAACATGTTTACCTGGGTTACTGATAATCACATTCAAGATTCAGCACAAACATAGTTTCAGCTTGGACACCTTCCCAAACTCTTATTTTGTGTAACCTTCTCATACGTAAGGGAGTCCCTGTGCATACATATATCCCAATACTTACCAAAATGCAATTGGCTATTTTTTTCTGTTTCTCGTATAATTTTTGTGAGCTCCTCATCTTATTTATTCCTATAAATTCAGAAACGTATCTGGCAATTGGACTCTACAGATATTTATCATAAAGTAAAATATGTACATGTCAATCACTGGAAGGAATATTAAAAATAATAAGTAAAAATATATCCATTACAGTAATGATGTGCTTGTGTGTTTTCTCCTTTAATAGTTTAAGGATATTCTGATTTTTTATAAATAAGGATAATTTCCTATATGTTGTGAATTTTAACAATGACATTAAAATATTGATGATATTATATAGTGTGTTCTGTATAATCCTTTTTTAGGGTGAGGCTAAATTATACTTGCTGTTTTATTTTTCTTATCTCGTATGTGTTGAAGTGGTAAGAAGAGATAATATTTCTTATGTATTAAGTGACTGTTCATTAATTTACTAAATTAAGGAATACGTATCAAAAGCTTACTATGTAGCAAGCACCGTTTAAAGTTATATAATTTCCCCAAACTCAAAGAGATAACAGTAAACAGTGAAGCAGCAGGTCAGTATATCTGACCCATTGCCATTTCACTGTCTGTTCTTCTCCCTATGTACTCTGGTTGGTAAAATTCGTGTCAGAATACCAGCTTACTAATCAATGAAATTGACCTGCAACTCTCTCAAGAAACATTTATGCTAAGTGTAGGTCCTAGCAGAAGAATACGGCTACTGGGAAATTCTCAGCAATAGAGCAGAGGATGCAAGTGAAATGAAAGACAATTGGACAGCCTAATTGAGAAAGTAATAATGATACTCAGTATGAAAATAGATATGATGATGGGATTACCTTCCCTAGGATATTCTCACACTAATCCATGATATTTCTAAAGATGTATGAAGTGTTTTCACTATTTTAACCATAATTGATGTAGAAAACATTTAATAGAATAACAAGAAAAATTTTCAATGTGTACATAAACAAAAAATTTTGAAAACAAACTCAAAACATTCACAGAAATTTTTTCAAGTAAGCTTGCAAACTAGAACATAATTATCTTAATAATTATTAGATTTCACCCAATATCTAAGAAATAGAGGTGGGGCATAATCTTTTTATACATCTAGAAATCATAAAATGAGTGATTTATTCTCCATGTCACCAACACCCTATATTTAATATAATACATATGCCAAAAGGATTTCTTGAGAAAAAGTAAAGTATTACTCATAAAATAATTACTATGCTGAAAAGGGATTTGCAAAAACAAATCCTATGATTACAGTGTCTAATATAATATATTTTGGATTATATCTCTACTAATCATTTCCATATGAATCTTAGCTTTACATTTCCTGCTTATAAGGACAGATTCTTATATTGTGATTAGCCCACAAGACTGGATTTATAATTTAATATTAAATAAAAATCCTAGCCTATTAGGGATAGGCATTCAAATATATATATTCATTTACTACTAATACTGTAGAAGTTAGTTTTACTTATTATTGAAAAAAAATTTCACATTTTTTTATGATGATGCGAGAATATGAAAATAAAATGAAATTATAGTAAATACTTTGATAGAAGATTAATTTGATAATTTGCATAGAGCATGTTGGCTGGGTGGAGCATTTGTAATCTCTATACTCCTTGATTGAGGGCATGGATGTTCACGTTTATGCTGAGAATTTAATTATAAGCAGAATGTTGACTTTTTTATCCTACCTGCTTTTACTATTTTCAGAAGATTAAAATGACATTTCTTGCCCTACCACATTTTGTTTATTCATCACATTTTTATTGTTACTGGATTTATTTGTAGTTAAGTAAGTCTGCAGAAATCTTCCTCCCAAACTCTTCTCCCTTAATCAGAGACACCTGCTGATCCCATTGTGGTGATTAGTTAAGCTAATGACTGCTTGTCTTTAGATTTGGGTGCAGGGAGAAACACATTTAAAACTCTTGTTATGAAATCATTAAATTAATATTAAGATACTCATATTAAAATAAAAATTAGCTTGTCATTTCATTACCAGTCATGTCCTCAGCTTTTTAATTTTTGGGCCAGTATGTTTCTCAATAATGACTAGCTTATTTGACTCATAGATCCCTATCTTCTTGACCAATGCCCCCGAACTCTGCTGTGATCTTTATGATTTCACCTTTATAAGATTCTGCTTTCTGATTTTTCTCCTGAATCTTTAGATTCAACCTATTTGCCTGCTATTTGCTTTTTTCAATACGACACTATTCACATTTTCGGATTATACCTGTAATATGGTTTGGCTGTGTCCCTAACCAAATCTCAACTTGAATTGTATCTCCCAGAATTCCCACATGTTGTGGGAGGGACCCGGGGGAGGTAATTAAATCATGGTGGCCGGTCTTTCTTGTGTTATTCTACTGATACTGAATACATCTCATGAGTTCTGATGGGTTTATCAGGGGTTCCTGCTTTTGCTTCTTCCTCATTTTTCTCTTGCCACTGCCAGGTAAGAAGTGCCTTTTGCCTCCCACCATGATTCTGAGGCCTCCCCAGCCATGTGGAACTGTTAAGTCCAATTAAACCTCTTTTGGCTTCCAGTTTTGGGTATGGCTTCATCAGCAGTGTGAAAACAAACTAATACAGTAAGTTGGTACGAGGGTGGGATGTTACTGAAAAGATAACTGAAAATGTGGAAGCAACTTTGGAACTGGGTAATAGGCAGAGGTTGCAACAGTTTGGAGGGCTCAGAAGAAGACAGGAAAATGTGGGAAAGTTTGGAACCTCCTAGAGACTTGTTGAATGGCTTTGACAAAAATAGTGATATGAACAATTCCAGGCTGAGATGGTCTCAGATGCAGATGAGGAACTTGTTGGGAACTGGAGCAGAGGTAACTCTTGTTATGTTTTAGCAAAGAGACTGGTGGCATTTTGCCCCTGCCGTAGAGATTTGTGGAACTTCGAACTTGACAGAGATGATTTAGGGTATCTGGCAGAAGAAATTTCTGAGGAGCAAAGCTTTCAAAAGTGACTTGGGTGCTGTTAAAAGCATTCCATTTTAAAAGGGAAACAGAGAATAAAATTTCAGAAAATTTGCAGCCTGGCAATGCAATAGAAAAGAAACACCCATTTTTTGAGGAGAAATTCAAGCCATCTGCAGAAATTTGCATAAGTAGCAAAGAGACTAATGTTAATCCTCAAGAGAGTGGGGAAAATGTCTCCAGGCCATGTCAGCAACCTTCACGACAGCCCCATCACAGGCCCAGAGGCCCAGGAGGAAAAAGTGGTTTTGTGGGCCAGGCCAGGGTCCCTGTGATGTGTGCACCCTAGGGACTTGGTGCCCTGTGTCCCTGCCACTCCAGCCATGGCTGAATGGGGCCAATGTAGAGCTTGGGCTCTGGCTTTAGAGGGTGGAAGCCCCAAGCCTTGGCAGCTTTCACTTGGTGTTGAGCCTGTGGGTTCACAGAAGTGAAAAACTGAAGTTTGGGAACCTCTGCCTAGATTTCAGAAGATGTATGGAAATGCCTAGATGCTCAGACAAACGTTTGCTGCAGAGGTGGGGCCCTCATGGACAACCTCTGCTAGGGCAGTGCAGAGGGAAATATGGAGTCAAATCTCCACACAGAGTCCCTCCTGGGGCACTGCCTAAAGGAGCTGTGAGAAGAAGAGGCAAACGTCCTCCAGACGCCAGAGTGGTGGATACACAGGCAGCTTGCACCGTGCACCTGGAAAAGCCTCAGACACTCATTGCCAGCCCATGAAAGCAGCCAGGAGCGAGGCTATACCCTGTAAAGACACAGGGGCAGAGCTGCCCAAGACTATGGGAACCCACCTCTTACATCAACATGACCTGAATGTGAGACCTGAAGTCAAAGGAGATCATTTTGGAGCTCTAAGATTCGACTGCCCTGCTGAATTTCAGCCTAGCATAGGCCCTGTTACCCCTTTGTTTTGGCCAATTTCTCCCATTTGGAATGGCTGTATTTACTCAATACCTGTACCCCCATTGTATCTAGGAAATAACTAACTTGCTTTTGATTTTCAGGCAGAAGGAACTTGCCTTGTCTCAGATGAGACTTTGGACTGTGGACTTTCTAGTTAATGCTTAAATGAGTTAAACCTGTGGGGGACTGTTGAGAAGGCATGATTGGTTTTCAAATGTGAGGACATGAGATTTGGAGGGGCTGGGATGGAATGATGTGGTTTGGCTGTGTCCCCACCCAAGTCTCAACTTGAATTATTTCTCTCAGAATTCCCACGTGTTGTGGGAGGGACCAAGGGGGAGGTAATTGAATCATGGGGGCTAGTTTTTCCCATGCTATTCTCATGACAGTGTATAAGTCTCGAGATCTAATTGGCTAATAGAGGTTTCTGCTTTTGCTTCTTCCTCATTTTTCTCTTGCCACTGCCATGTAAGAAGTGCCTTTTGCCTCCTGCTATGATTCTGAGGCCTCCCCAGCCATGTGGAACTATAAGTCCAATTAAACCTCTTTTTGTTCCCAGTTTTGGGTATGTCTTTCTTAGCAGTGTGAAAACAAACTAATACAACCTGTTTCTAGATTAAAGTCTATTTTGATGGTAACTTAACATTTAGCCCAGAGTTGATACTGGTGTTGGTATAAAATCTGAAGGAGACATAGAATTTTGGTACAATTTGGGGTAAGAAGTGGAAGTACTTGGGCAAAATTCAACAGATAAGCAGCCAATTAGAACATTAAGCTATATAGTATATAAAATTATTCATTACAGTAATCAATATTACAAACAACTTTTCTAGGGAATCTTTGAAATGATGAATGACCAAGGATCCTGAGCATATGAACCTATACAATGCAAATTTTAACAACTTATGTAAGCAATTCTACATCTATCTATCATGAACTTCCATTATAAAAAAAAAACCATTTTTAGTATGAATATCAGAGTCATCTAAACTTTTACAGGCAAATAAATAGATTGTGGAATAAATTTTCAACAAAACCAAATGTTTATAATTTAGCTCATTGTTTTTGTTTCAGCAAATAAAAGCAATAGGTCTCATTTCTTTTCAGCATTCAATTTTTCAATTAATTTTGATTGATGTGTTATGGATTGTTTTTCTATTAAAATACATATTTTTAAACCCTTCTGAACTTTCCAGTATACTTTAATACTATTTTATATCAATTACAGTCTCATAATTGAGTTAGATCATTTCCTCTATGTTTAACCAACCACTGTTTAAATATTTTTTAAATGTTAACACCACTCTATCTGCTGCATTGTACTGCATTTTGCATAATAATCATATATTAAAACACTTTTCTAATATTGATTTTCTAAGTTGATTTTCTAATATCTAATTTCCTAAGTTGAAATTTGTCTTCCCCATCCTCTTGGACATTGAATAAAATGATTACTTAGACGATCAACATATTATATTCTTTAAATATTTGAAGATAGCCTTCATTTCTCTCTTCTGTCTTTGTTTCCCTGGGCTAACCATTCTCATTTTTTCTCTTCTGTCTGTTGACTCTCATCATCATTGTCTCCCTTGTGTTGGGGCCTATTTTCAAATAAAGCAGGTTATGTGCAAAATTAAATATACTGTGGTTAACAACTTTCTTAATTTGAACTCTGTATTTCAACAAATGCAACTGAATTTTTATTAGATTCATGGTAACAAGTTTACATTTGTTTTTAACTAAAATTCCCTGAAGCTTGTTCACACGTGCTAATGGTAAATCCCACCTTTCCCATTCTGTCTTGCCTATTATATCCCTATCCATTTGTCTTCTTTCCTCTCCCTTCCTACTTGCTTTCCTCTCTCTTCCTCCCTTCCTTTCTTCTTCTTTTCTTTCTTCATGTTCTTCCTATTCTTCCTTCCTATTTAGTTATTTTCTTTATTTCTTTCCCCATTTTGTTTTTCCTTTCTTTCTGCGTGACCACCCTGTTGACAAAAGTCAATAATAGCTTAAATTGACCTAAAGACAGCCACAAACAGCAATAGAGTATATCAAACAGTGCATTTTTATAAAATATGAAGAAGGAAGTTAGTATGGTCATTATATATAACAGTGAGAGCTACAGGACTATCTAAATCCTCACCATCATGTAGACAGTTACTGATTTTATCTGAGTTAGGGATACATAGACCTCCTGGAAAATTATCTCCACAACTTCAGGACCCAGCACTATATATCTGTATATTAGAATGGAACAGTTTTTTTAAATGGGGGTGGTTTAGATTTGCGCCAGGGTTATCTCTGGGGTCTATTCTGATTATACAGTACTATAAAAAACTGTACTCTTAGCCATTTTTCTTCATCATGTTCAGTTTTGCCAGGCTATACTACTTGGTAAAAGTAGATTCCTGATTTTCATTCTGCGGAACTCATGCTTTATATGTTTTCACATATATTTTCTTTATACACTTTGAATTTCTCTCTTATGCTTTTCACATTATTGTGTTTGATTTTGATATTTTGCTTGTTCTGGAAAGGATCTGTATCTTTCAATGTACTCAGCATCTGTTTCCATCTTCGGAAGAAACTATTTAGAAAAAATACAGATCTCAAAATGCAAGAACTGAGGACTGGCTGTGTTACATATTAGCCCTGTAACTTGAGCTAGTTATTTAATCTCTCCTATGCTTCAGTTTCTCAATCTGAGAAAAGGATAAAGATAACACCAATCTCATGCATTTTTATGATAATTAAAATACATAGTTTATTTCCAGTATCCAGCAAACTATCTGATACAGATACAAAACTTAATAAAAATAGCAATTAGTTTGATCAATTTGCCATTGTTTTAATCAGCTCAGGCTACTATAACAAGAATATCATAAACTGGGTTGCGTAAACAACAGAGATTTATTTCCCCAAGTTCTGGAGGCTGGGAATTCCATAATCAAAGGACTGGCCAATTTGGTTCCTGGTGAAGTCTCTTTTCCTGGCTTACAGGCGGTGGCCTTCTAACTTACATGCTGGCTTGACCTCATCATGGTGTATGCATGGAAAAAGACAGAAAAATCTCTCTCTCTCTCTTGTTCTTCTTATAAAGCCATAAATTCTATCAACTTAAGATCCCCCACTCTACGACCTCAATTAAACCTAATTATCTGCTAAGAGCTCTGTCTTCTAATAAAATCACATTGAGAGTTTGGGCTTCAACATATTATTTGGAGGGACAAAATTTCACCTGTATCAGTTAACAAACCATACCATCAAGCCATTTTAAAAATGTTAAAGAGAACAAGGATTTGGTGGTCTGTGTGTATTCCACATGGATATATATGCATAGATCATACTTTCAGATCAACAAATGTGAATTCTCCTCTTTTCACAATTTGCCAATCATTAGTCAATTTTTATGAGGTATTTTGTTGTAGCATTGACTTTTTTGACATTTAGAAAATGATATTCCATTTCTTTCTCTTACTATAATTACTAATCAATTAAAACAAGTTTTTGGTCTCTACTAAAAATAAAAATTAGCTGGTCGTGGTGGCAGGTATGCCTATAATCCCAGGTACTTGGGAGGCTGAGGCAGGAGAATTGCTTGCACCTTGGAGGCAGAGGTTGCAGTGAGCTGAGATTGTGCACTGCACTCCAGCCTGGGTGACAAAGAGAGACTCTGGGTTTGCTTTTATTTACTATGTGCCAGGACATTATTCTAAGAATTTTCACATGAAACAATTAACTTTTACATGTTTTATACTCCTTTGTCTTTTTTTCTTGAAATTTTAATAATTTCTGTGTATCATTCTTGGGTCACCTCTTGCTGTGAGGCCATATAGAGGGGTGGAAAGAGTTATTAGTTTTGAAGTCAACTGGATATACATTACTTAGTTTGTTGAATAAATTATTAAATTTTTTATTCTCTTCCTTCCATTCTCCTTTCCTTTCTCTTTTTGTTGGTTTCTTTTGTTTTCTTCTTTCCTACACTATTCCTTCCTTATTTCTTTTTCTCCTGTTAAAAAAATAAAAAAAAGAAAACCATGGGAGGCCATTGTTTTGGACCTGCACTAGGCTCCTGAAGACCAGACCAAACAGAAAGCAGTCATTTGTGCTAAGTACATATAATAAAGCTGAACTTTGAAATGGGCCAGTTTTCAGAAAAAAAATCTGGATATTCCCATCAACCTATGTCAACATAACAAAATAGCTCCCACTCTGTCTTAACTCTGTAAGGAAAGTCACTTTGAAATTACCAATCTACTTTTCGTTTCCTGTTTCTGTCTCTTCAGCCCTTTTCTGCCCATAAAGCCAACTTCCCCTGCTCAGCTCATGGGAACACTCATTCTAATTTATAGAATGTGGTTTTGCCCAACTCTGGAATAAGCAATAAAAGCCAATTAGATCTTTAAACACAATTTGTTATAATTTTGTCTTTTGACACTCCTTTCCTCCTTTTGTGTGACTATATTCATTGTTATTTCCTTACTTGCTTGTCTTTATTCTCTGTAGGTAGTACAGCTTTACTTCTTGAATTTACTATCTTCATTTTGGTAAGTAATTTAATCTTTTCATCATTTTTAAAAATGGGGATAATATATACAGTATACACAAAATATGTCTGATGCATTGTAGGCAATTCTCAAAGTTTATTGAGAAAAGTTTAACGCTTGTATTTGAAAATTCTCTCAGTATTTTGAATGAGACTTTTGTGAGTAATCAGCATTTAGCAATTCTTGAGAGCATAAGTCTTTCAGGTTCTCTGTAGATATACACATAAGCATATGTTCTTAGAAACAAACAATGAGAACAAACAAAAAAAGAGCACAGTTTCAAACATGATCTAATTCTGCCCCACTCTAATTGTGGATACTCACTGATGACCAAATATCACTTAAACACATATGTGACATCTTTACTATGACTTGAAATCAGCAATTAATTGCAGATTGAAAAATTTGAATCCATATGCCAACTTAATTTACATAACTAAATTATCTTAAGGATTCTCTCTAATATTTCTCTATTTTGTTTTATCTTTCTCCATCAAACAACTTTTATTGTAAGAGCACAAGTATTTTACAAAATTCAGGACCAAATCAGCAAACACATTTCTTAGGCAAAGAAATGAGAGTTGCTCAGGAAAATTTAACAGGAGGCATGTTAAATACAATTTGTCCTCCCCACCCTGCAAAAAAAAAAAAAAAAAAAAAAAAAAAAAAAGGCATTAAGGAGACTTAGCAGATAATCACTCAGACTTGATATCTATTTTCAACATATAAAATTAGTAAGACAAAGCCTAATTGGCTCAACCTAGATGATTTGAAAAGAATGAAATCATTTAGCTATGGCCAGATGCCAGAGGACTCAGACTTATAGGAGAGAGAAGGATACAGAAAGCTCTCAAATAAGAGGTACCTGTTGGACAGACCAATCAACCTGACACTACTGCCTTCCAACCATAAGACAACAATACCATACCTACTGTGACATATTTGACATGTCACCATATGTGAAATTTCAAGATCCTTTGTTTAAGCAAAAATGAAGGTATTATAAACAATGAACCCAAGTCCAAGCTAACACCAATCCCAAAGCCACATCCCCAAAAGGCAAATCTGCTCATATCAATAAATAACTGACATGCTGAAGTCACTCACTGAGTTTAAATCATCCACATGGTGTTTGTGGCTTTCACAGAATTGTTGTGACTCTTTCAGATTCAGAAACCTATGGGCTAAACATTGTATGTAAATGCTGCAAATACAAAACTTTACATACTAATTGAAGAATCAAGCACACCAATTTACCAAGCTGTAAAACACATTGCTCATTACCCCTAATACAGAAATTATTCCCCTTGAGCTCTAAAATCTAAAAACATTTGAGTGAGGAGTGCTCATCTTTAATCATGGGAGGTTCAATGCTCAACCATGACCCCTAGTTGCACAGGAGAAGCATAGGTGCTTAGGTCTTGCCTAAAACCATATTCCACATTCTTTGGGCCAACAACTTGACTGTATAATCTGTAGTTTCAAGCTCATCATGAATAGAGTTTGCAATAGGCTTTTCCAGCATTCTGTAAGACTAGTTACATCTAACTGAAGGGAAGAATAAGAAAGAGCCCACTGTTGTTCTTTCCTCAAATTAATAAACAGGAGTACAGTAGGTCTTCATGTGAATAAGAAGACACAAAGGAAGCTTGGCAAACCAACTCAAATCTATAGTGTTATCTGGCCAGCTTGGCAGCCATCAATAATCTATATATTGTATTACTGGAGTCAGAACAATGGGCAAAATCCAGACGAATCTAAGGAGATCATTCAAAGTGTATAGGCATGCATACATTCTGCATATTGTTTTCATGCTTTATATGAGGCTTTTACACTAAATTTTTAAAACACAGGATGTGATTCCTGACATTCTATCAACCATTTTATTAGGTGATATGTATCATAAATCATAAAGATCAAATCTCTACTATAACCCTACCACCCTGAATGCACCCAATCTAGTCTAGTATTTCTCTATTTTAATTCTACACAGGTGGAGCCCTCCATTATTATGAGTTTAAAGTTTTGTAAATCTTCCCTTTTTGTTTATTTAGGTAATATTTATATATAGTGAAATTCAGTCCTTTTAAAGTGTATGATTTACTGAATGTTGATGAACTTACATAATAGTGTAACCACCACGAAAATCAAAATGAAAAATATTTCCATTGTCCGAAACAGGGTCTTCATTACCCTTTGCAGTCTCTCCTTTTTTCCTACATCACTCCAAGAATGTGGCAACTACTGGTATAATTACCTTCCTTTTAGATTTACCTTTTCTAGAATGTCACGTAATAATAAGTCTTTCCTTTCTATAGTGACTAGTTCATTGTTACTAAAAAGGGCCTAAAATGGGCAAATAAGCAGAAGAAAAAATGTTCTAATCAGACCTAGTACTGCTACTTGGCTGTTGGCTGTTAGGCATTATGTCTTCCTGCCTTCAAACTGCAAAAAAAAAAACCAAAAAAAACAAAAAACAGTCATTTTTTAGGGCTCTAGGCTTGAACATATTAAACATTGGTTGTTTATCTAAGGTGCACTTCACTAAAAATATTTCATACAACTCAAGAATTAGTTATCTCAAGATATTCAAAGATATTCTTGAATTAGGAGGAAATTATCTCGACAAATGGCCACCAAAAGACCATTTTATCTGATGGTTCCTAGATGAGGTGACCAAAGCATTCACATCCAAAATGTACTGAGAGTGAGAATGAGATATGTGTCCTGCTGAGATAAGAACCTGATACCTGATGGGCCTTTGCCTGTATTAAAGTAAATTCCTTTTAGTAGAGATTGGCTTTCTCTTTTCTGCTATGATTTTTCTGCTCAAGTTATACTAGAAAAGTATTTTTCAAATAGTAGTATAAAACAACTAGCCAGAATGATGATGAGAAATGATTAAGAATTCTAGTGATTTTAAGGGAATAGAGTTTATATTACCCACTCAAGCATAGTGATGGTTTTCTAGTGGGGAAAATAGAACTGGAACTGCATATGTTGTGATAGTTTGGTGGCAGGATACAAAAGAAATTCTTTGAAACGGCATTTAAAATTCCCTCAGGAGTATAAACATTATTTCTTCCTTGCCTGTGGGCAGCAGGGTGTAACATATGGAACATACATACAATATGAAAGAAAACTGACAAACAGGAGGGACATGCTCATTCCCTCTCTGTGGTGCCAGTTTGGTCTTTAGATTCTTAGGCACTATTCCCACTCTAGACAAGCTGGAAATAGATTTAGAATACAGAAACATATGTGTTAGAGGAATATCCACAGAACTTTAAGTTCAAAAGAAATAAGAAATTATGTAGCTTCCAATTATTCTGAGAAAAAAAAAAAACTTTCTATACATGTTGTATTATGTGATACAAAATATGTGATATTTTGGAAGTTTGAACAATTGATTTGTGCATTTTACTTTATATTTATGACCTTAAGGGAAATTCATTAACTAATACATTTTGTTAACTCTCTAAACTGCTGATAAAGAGCAAGGGACACTGTGAACTTTTGATTCATTTGAGTTTATTGGAACGGAAAAAAAGTCACTAAAAATCCATGATAATGAAATTGCTAAAAGAATATTGAATAACCTATGAAAAGTTATGGGTATAAATTTAGTAAATGCTACATTTTAAGTAAATAATATAAATAAGTTTATAAATAATGCCTTTGAGTAAATCATAAAGCATATGCTTTAAAATAAGAGTGGTTAGGGTAACTAGAGAGGTTTTTCTATGTTTTACATGGAGATAGAGCAGTGCATTTTAGAAATTAAGGACTTTCTCTATAAAGTTAAGTCAAGAGATTATTTTAATTTTTTCCCTTTATGGTTAAGACTCATAAAATATTGTTTTATTTCTAGGAATAGAGTTGATTTTTATTGTCTTTTCCTTTTGAAAAATAACACTCCAAAGAGAACACTAGATTTTCTGCATCACTTTTCAACTTCTCAACCCATTTTAGAGGATAATTCTGCCAAAACACCTTAAATTTCTCATAAAATTATTTTTACATTTTGTTGCTAGTCAAATGTCACCTAAAACATTTTCATATAAATTTTTTATTAAGGTAACTGGATTCTCAAGGATGTAATATATTCATGTCTAACCTATAGCCCTTCATATTACAGTAGCAGCCTCACCTTGTAAAAAAAACATCACAATAAGCTGAAAAAAATACAAAAATAAATTAGCATTGTGACAGCAAAAACAAGGACCACTAGGAAAATTAGGAAATAAAATGACACTGAAAAACACTGTATCTTTTTAAATTTTTCTATTGTAGCCCTTCTTAGTAGAAGTTGAAATTAAAGCTACTGATTTCCTAATAGCAAATAAGGGAAACAGTCTAAGAGCACCTGAAAACTGGAAAATCTTTTATTTCTTAAAATTTCTTTACCTTTGAAAACATCTTCATATGCAAACTTATAAACCCATTTTAAATGACTAATCCAATTATTTTCTTTGAAAGCAAAACAAAAAACAAAAACCAAAGAGAATACTGAAGTTGTGGAAAAACATGGGTAGTCTTGTAGTTCACTCTCTAAGTCCTTTCGTATTGCCTCCAAAGCCATTATTTGTGGTTTCAGATAGAAAACACATTCAGGCAGCCAATCATGCATTCCTTTTGATCGTATAATGTGATAATCCTCAAAAGGATCTCAGCTCCCCCTTGTTCATATTTATACAATTAACTAGTCCTTTAAATGCTTAATATATCTCAAAATAAAGGCTAAATATTTCATTTTCATAGGATTTCATTTGATTGGAATTTTGATTGTGAAGGACATTTGGTGACAACTTTTCTTTTCATGTCTAAATTGCAGCTTATCAGTGGGAATTTCCACTTAGCTCTCGACAAATTTGGGGAATAAAGGCCAAAATAAGAAAACATTAAGGAAATGGAAAAGTCCTAACAATATTATAGGGTTGATAGCACCTTTTTTTATTACACCAGGGATTACTGAGAGGCAATGCACTTTTCACCTTTTTCTAAGTCTTTATTTGCTATTACAGTTTAAAAAGTCAATTAGAAAGATTATGTCATTCAATAATTATGATCAAAAGTAAAGAGGATAATTCAACTTTTCCAGGTTTGCTTTGATAATCAAATTGGCATAATTAAAGTGTGTTTCTCCTGTTAATTACAATATTCAAGTAATAATAATAACCAATAATGAACAAATTTTCACATTTATGGATGGTATAATTTCATCAGATCATACATCATTCCTTTAACCATCTCTGGAGTTGTTATCGGCCTTTGCTGACCATTGCTGCCCTGCCCTCTCAGTTGCTTTCCTCACAACAAATATACTATTTCTATGGGAATTTTGACTTGAGTACGCAATAGCACATGTGACACCTATTTGAATATATGGCCATTTTTGAGCTCCCGATTTTACTTCTAAGTAAATACTCTGTGATGATGAATATTACACATCAATTTGGCTAGAATAAGACAAATAACGTGTCTCTTTGGTCACACCCTAGTCTAGATGTGAAGATATTTTGTAGATAGGACTAATATTTACTTTAAACAACTCTACCTTAACACTTAAGTTGATTTAAAGCAAAGATATAATCCTCAGTAATTTGGGTAGGCCTCATCTAGTCAGTTAAATGTTTTAACAGCAAAAACTGAGGTGTTCCAGATAAGAAGGAATTCTGCCCCAAGACAGTAATTTAGAAATCATTTCCCAGTTTCCAGACTGCCAGTCTGAGCTAAACGTCAACTCTTAGCTGAGTTTCCAGCCTGCTGGCCTGCCTCACAAATGTTGGATTTTCCAGGCCCTACAATCAAGAGCTGAAACTAGGCCTCATAAAACTTAGAAACTAGGCCTCATATAGAAAAAATTAACACCAGGTGGCTCTGGATAGGGTCCCACCCTGCCTCGATAAGGACCCACCCTGATAGGGTCTCACCCTGCCAATTCCAGGAAACAACCTCATGGGGTCCCACCCTGCCAATTCCGGGGGTCCCACCCTGCCTCGAAGTTCCCGGAATCAACAACTCCAGGAAAAAAAAAAAACCTCATAAGGTCCTGCTCTAACCAATTAGCATAAGACACCTTGCTCAGGCCATAGCTAGACCCAATCATTTTGCGCCTTAAGCTTTGTTTAAATTTCACGCCATAAGCTGTGTTTGAACTTGTGTTTGCCTATATAAACAGCCTGTAACAAGCAGTCGGGGTCCCAGGGCCAACTTAGAGCTTGGGACCCTAGCGCGCTAGTAATAAATAACTCTCTGCTGTGAATCTCGTGTCGGTGATCCTTCGCGGCGACCCCTGCCCAGGAGGGAATCGACAGTTCGGTTCCAACAGAGCCAATTTCTTAAAATCTCTCTCTCTCTCTCTACACACCACACACACACACACACACACACACACACACACACACACACACCTATAGGTTCTGTTTCTCTAAAGAATGCTGAGTGATACAAATTTTGGTACTGGGAATGGTTCTAGAAGAACAGACTCTTCAGAAAAAATGTTCTGAATTGATTCTGGGATCTTCTAGAATTGGTGCTCAATCTGGTTAGATACAAAGGTACCAATTGCTCTATTTCTAGTAGTAAAGAGAACACTGATGTTTTGTGGTGTGATGTGGCAAGAAAACTATGCAAAATGTCTCCATTGATTACAATGGAAATATTTTTAAAAAATTGAAAATATCTCCTAATCAAATACAAGAGGAAAGGTTCTGGATGATCATGTATTTGATATTTTAGGACATTCTATCAAACTAACAAGTAAAATAAGATTAGCTGATTGCTCCTAATTGTTCTGGACAAAGTGGGCACAGAAAAGGATGAGCTCAGGGTTTCAAATTCTCAGCTCAAGTACCACATACATGATCTGAAAATGTCTCTATCTATCCTGAAACACACACACACACACACACACACACACACACAAATACACACACACACACCCACACACCCTTATCTCCTGTAGCAAACTTAACCCATATTCTCATCCTGTAAGTAGCTGAATTTCAACAAAAATACAATTTCCAAAATCAAAGGGTGTCTGCTTTAATACGAGGGCACTGATGAGGAAGAAACGGAATCCTCAAAATTAGAGTGGGACATATGAGCAGTTTTAATGAAGCTGAGGACACCGAATTTCAAAATTCTGCAGTCATCTTTGGCAGCAGCCCTTCCACACCTGTTTGAGGACATTAAATCTGCTTTAACTGAGGCAATCAAATGGACTTTGAGTTGCCTTGCAAGACTTTGCTAATTCTACTCAGAATCCACCCCCATCACCCACCTTGCTTCTAGATCTCTATCTAGACTCAAATCCTAGATGACCCAAAAAGGTGAAGTGCAAAGTGTAGCCCATGAAGAGTTGCACTATATTGCAAAAGAACCACATGGTTTTTCTAACTCATACAGAGAAATTTGAGGAATGTGTTTATTATTTAACATGTTTAACATTTTGGGTGATTTTTTTGTTGTTGATATTGAGGTATCTTCTACATACTTATGGTTTTTGTTGTTTTTCCCTCAACAAGAACATGATATGTGTTAAAATCTCCCATTATTATGGTAAGTTTGTCTATTTTCATTTTTAGTTATTTTCTTTAGGTACATTCAAACTTAGCATTCTAATCTTTCCCTTGGATAAGTTATTGTAGCATTATGAAATGTGTCATCATCTGATATTATTACTCTATCAAATCTTTCTTGGGGTTGTGGAGCTTATCTTCTATTATTGTTTCACTTTTCACTTTTGTATATATTTATTTTCAATTGTATCTCCTGTAAGCAGCATCAATCAGGTTTTTTTCTATTAATTATTTTAAACTTCAACTTTTATATGGAGTGCTTAATCTATTCAGATTTAATAAAAATCAGATATATTTGACATTAAATTTAACACTTTATTTTTTCATTATTTCTATTTTTTGCTCATTTGATTATCTTTCTTAGAACCCATGAAATTCTTTTTTTATTTTCCCCTTTATTAGCGTATTTTTACATATTTTACTTTTACTTTTAGCCTAAAAATTATAGCATGCTTCCTTGTTTTAATATATTTATATAAATTGGTACATTTTTCACTTTAAACAACAAAAGGACCATAGAATTCCTCTCTCCACTTGCCCCACTATCTATTTTTATTTTTTCCTAAGTTCCTAGCTTCAGTGTTATATTGTCATGCATTTTAATTTTATATTTATCTACCATTATCATTGGTTTTTATTCTTCCCGGTATTTCTGTGTTTTCAGTTGTAATTATTTTCCTTTGCAGGAAAAAAACTCACTTTACTTGAAATAGCTGAAACAAATTATCTCAATTTTTGTTTTGACATAAATTATTTTCTTTTTATTTGGAGGATGTTTCTTTTAGGTGCAGCATTCTAGTTTGGCAGTTTTATTTTTTAGCTCTCTAGTAACAGCGTCATATTATCCTCTAGTTTCCATTACTTATGTTATAAAGTCAGCTATCGATGACATTGTTGCTCTTTCAAAGATAATGTGCCTTTTGTTTAAATCAAAATATTCCCTATGTATTTGATTTTCAGCAAATTGAGGTTTCATTTGTATATATTCTGCTTTAGGTACATAGTTCCTTTTAACTTTGAGCTTTCTTGTCTGATTTTTTTGGGAAAATTTCTAGCCACTGTTTTCACTTAATGTGTTTGCTTCATTCTTCTCTTACCTCACATCGTATCATCTTACCTAACCTCACTTTATCTTATTTCTCTCTCTCCTTTTATTTGGGGTATTTAGAAGAGATGCTAAACCTTTTGAAAATGTCTAATAAATCTTGTATTCTTTGTAATGTATTTTCAAGGCTTTTTTTTCTGTTATCTACTCCATTTTCTGATGACTCATCTTCCTGTTCACTAACTCTTACTCTATGTTATTAATGTTATTTCTAGAATTACCATGTGATTCATACTATCAATGCAAGAAATCTGCTGACATTATTTATCATATACCTTGTTGCATACATTAATCATAGTTATTTAAAAATATACTTCTAGAAAGTCCAATAACCCTTGTTCTTGTTTTTGTGTGTGTGTGTGTGGTTTTTTTTTTTTTTTTTTAATCACTGGGTTTCAGTAACATAGTCCTGTGTCCTTTTAAATCTGCTAGGTTTTGAGAAAATGTTGAATACTGTGTATGAAAAGTTAGAAAGGTAATCTGAGATTTTTAAATGTAGGTATTTTCAGCCATAAGCGATTCTCTTTTGTTTTTAGGAGGTAGGAGAGTAGGAGCAAATAATTTTGTTTGTTTGTTTGTTTGTTTGCTTGTTTTCTTTTCTTTTTTTTTAAAATTTATTTATTATTATTATACTTTAAGTTGTAGGGTACATGTGCATAATGTGCAGGTTTGTTACATATGTATACTTGTGCCATGTTGGTGTGCTGCACCAACTCATCATTTACATCAGGTATAACTCCCAATGCAATCCCTCCTGTTTGCTTGTTTTTTGAGACAGAGTTTCGCTCTTGTCACCCAGGCTGGAGTGAAATGGCACGATCTTGGCTCACTGCTACCTCCACCTCCTGGGATTAAGCAATTCTCCTACCTTAGCCTCCCTAGTAGCTGGGATTACAGGCACCTGCCACCATGCCCAGCTAATTGTTGTTGTTGGTGGTGTTTTTTTTTTTTTTTTTTTTTTTTTGTATTTTTAATAGAGATTGGGTTTCACCATGTTGGCCATGATGATCTCGAAATCCTTACCTTAGGTGATCCATCTGCCTTGGTCTCCCAAAGTGTTGGGATTACAGGCATGAGCCACCACACCTGGTTGAAGCAAATCAATTTTTCTGAGCCTGTAATAAGATTGATTCAAAGCTGGATTTCTGCCTTTGCAAATGGGCTTATTTGGGTTTGCTCTAATGCCAGTTGAAAGCCTGAAGTGTTTACTGAAGCCCATCTTCTTTGGCAGGTCTTGAACTAAATGTTTGTCTCTGCTACCCATGAAATTGGCAAACCTCCATTCAGCTTCTTAGCATTTTGGCTAAAATTAAAATATCAGCAAATGTTTAGAAAAGTGCCAAGTGTGAGGCTCCCCTCTTAGCGTTCCTCTTGCTTTTGGGGATCTTGGTGACTCAAGTTCTGGCTATGTTGGTAAACATCAATCATTATTTTCACTTTTCTTATCCCAAGGTACTGTCCAAGGCTCTGATTGACTTCTTAGTACCTAGACCCTTTACACAAATAAGCAAGGGAAAGATGGCACAGAAATTTGGGCACTGCTTGGTATAATTCTTCTCTGCAAGTTCTTGGTTCCTCAAAGACCAGTTGCTTAAGTAGTTCTTTAATATTTGATAATAATTAAAACCATGTTTTAAGTTTTTATAATTGTTCTTCATGATCTGTTTTGTCTTCTGTAGGCTAGTCTTTCCTTATTGGATTATAGTGATTTTATTAAACTATCAGTAAAGAAAACAAGGTATTTTTTAAAGGAAACATTGAATCACTCTATAAAATACCAAATAAACTCTTTTTTGATTAAAGCCTATGTTTACAAGCTTTCAATTCTTTGCAAAATCATTATTGTAAAATATAATAATACATACTTGAAAATGAAAAGGCTAAAATATAAAGATTTATTGGTTCTATCCCCTGAAAAGACAGCACCAATTCTATCACACACAGATACTGGTATCTATCTTCCTATAGATCAAACTTAATATTCTCAGAGTTGATAATATATTAGAGAATTATAATGCATATCATATATGTATCTCTCGGCTTACAGAAATTTCAAATGGTGTAGTAAAATTATTTTTTTGAGGTCCAGAAGATTATCAGATTAACTGAATCATAAGGTGACTCACAAAATATATGAGAGTAAACAATTAATATATAGTAGAAAAAAAATCTGCTTTTATTTTTGAATCATGCATTTACTCTACCTAGATGCAAATCTTTTCCCCAGTCTACCTGTTTCCCATCTCTTCCTCTGTCTCTCCATATATATGTAAATGTTTCTATATTGACATGTATATAGAAATATATAAACACACACATGCATTAGTCTGTATTTATGTATGTGTGTTAGTCTGCCTGAGGCTGCTATAACAAAACATCACAGACTGTGTAGCTTAAACAACAGAAATTTAGTTTCTCACAGCTCTGAAGTTTAGAAGTCCAAGATTAAGGTGCCAGCAGGGTTGGTTTCTGGTGAGGCCTCTCTCTCCTTGATTTGTAGAAAGCACCTTCTTGCTGTGTCCTCACATGGTCATTCTCTGTAAGAGAGAGCTCTTGTCTCTTTACCAACTTAAAAGGACAGCAGCCCTATTGAATTAGGCCTCACCCTAATGATCACATTTAACTTCAATTACCTCTTTAAAGTTTCTAACTCCAAATACAGCCTTATTGGGAGTTAAGGCTATAATATACAAATTTTGGGTGGATAAAATTCAATTCATATCATTCTGTCCTCTGCCCCCACCCAAAGCTTATGTCTTTCTTGCATGCAAAATGCTTTCACCCTCATCCCAATATCCCCCAAAGTCTTAACTCATTTCAGCATCATTTCGAAGTCTCACATCTCATCGAAACATCATCAAAATCAGATAACGGTGAGATTCAAAGTATAATTCATCCTGAGGCAAAATTCCTCCTCAGTTATGAACCTGTGAAACCGGAAAAGTTATATGCTTTCAAAATGCAATGCTAGGATAGGTACAGGGTAGGCATTCTGATTCCAAAAATGGAGGAATGTGAAAGAACAAAGGAGTTAGATGTCCCAAACAAGTCCAAAATCTAACAAGGGCAAATTCCGTTAGATCTCAAGGCTCATGAATAATCCTCTTTGGTCTGATGCTCTGCCCTTTGGGTCCACCGGGGTGATAGCTCCACCTCTCCTACTTTGCACAGAAGCCCCGTCCCTGTGGCCTGGGCAGCCCTGCCTCTGAGGTACCGGGCGATGACATTCTGGCCTGCTGAAACCTAGGAGGAGGCCCTCTCCCTCTGAGACCAAAGAGAAAACATCTTTGCCTTGTTGGGTATGTGATGGGAGTAGCAACCTTGGTGATCTCTGAATCACTTTCAGGGCTATTCTTCCTATTTCTTGAAGGATAATGCATGTTTGAAGCCAGTTAATTCTATTGTCTTGTTCTGGAGAGTCCCAGAAGTCTGACAGCCTTCCTTTATTACATCCAATTCTCTCTGTTTCATTTATTCCAGCTGTCAGTGCTTCTGCTGATGTGATTCCATCTCCGTTCCTGTCCTCAGCTGAGATGGCTGATTAAATCCATAGGTAATCTCTTTAAGGAGCAAATTTCCATCCACACACTTGGTCACTCTAGGACACACTTTCCATTTTTTGCAATATAGTTAGTCTGATAATTTTCCAAACCTTCACATCCTGGTTTCATCTTGCTTAAGCATTTCTTCAAGTTGTATATCTTCTCTCACATTTTACTATAAGCAATAAGGAAAAATCCAGCCTCACCTTCAATATTGTGCTTATACATCTATTCTGCTAAATATCCGAGGACATCACTCACATATTTTACCTTCCACAAAAGATTAGAACACAATTCAGATAAGTTCTTTGCCACTGTATGACAAGACTGCCTTTCCTCCAATTTCCAATAACATTAATTCATATATCTACCAATATTCTGTTTAGGATAATATAAGTATTCTCTAAGATGAGACATTTTCTCTAAAGAGCTTCTTATTTATCTGTATGTATGTACATGTGTGTACATATATACATATACATTTATACACATAAACACACATACACACACACAAATTCTCACCTTCAGTCTGACATATTAGATGGGATCTTTGGGATGAAATTAGGTCGCAGGGTGGAGCCCTCATAATTGAAATTAGCACCCTTATAAAAGGAACTTAGAATTCTTTTGCCCTCTTTCTGCCACGTGAAGGTACAAGAAAATGGTGGTCCGCAGAGAGCACTCACCAAAACCTGATTATGTTGGCACCCTTATCCCAAACTTCCAGGCTCCAAAACTGTGAGGAAATAAATTCCTGTTTTTATAAGCCACCCTACTCTATGAAACATTGTTATAGCAGTTGAAACTAAGATAGACAGACAGAAAGATACGTGGATACATAGATAGATGATAGCACATTTTTAACTGGAAACATCATCATCTTTTTAACTCAAAAAAGTAAAAGATACATTCTTAGTAGTACTGTAGTAGTAATGCTACTAGTAATTCTTAGTAGCATTACTCTTTTTTTTTGAGACAGAGTCTGGCTCTGTCATCCAGGCTGGAGGAGTAGCATTACTCTTATACAGGGGAGACACCTGCCTCTATCACTTCAAATGTATAGTCTAACTTCAGCAAGAATATCTCTGTAGGAGTAATTGTAACATCTGGTAAATAGTAAGCATAGTTTATTGCTTAAGAGAGATTTACATTAATTTATACTTGAACAGAAATTAAAAAATATATCAATGAAAATATTGTTACAATAAACAACTCAGGAAATGGGAATTGTAAAGCTCATGGCTCCCTATGTTTCATTTAAGTAAGATCAAAATTTTTAGAATACTTCATTTTAAATGATGCATATTCAGAACACTGGCTAATGGAATAAGGTTTAGTAATATATTTTTAATATGCAGTTTCAAAAATGTTATCACTATGAAACATACAAAAACAACCAGGAGTATTTAATTTGAAAACACAGTCTAAGTTGATGTACATATACATAACCCATTACAAAGTCCTAAAACATAAATTATTTCATTTTATCATTAGAGTCTGAAGGCTATTCAGCCATTTGTTTTTCCCCTGGGACATTAGCACTATTGCAAAACCCAAAATGAATATTTTCTCCACAATCTAATTTTTTGTTGACTAATCTGTTTGACTTTCTGACACTACTTTTCCATTTTTTAGTAACCTTCTCTACAGTTATAAAACATTGTTTCTTTTAGATGAATTTATAATAAAAATTATTTTGATAAATTTTATGATATATTTTTCGCACATTTTCATTGTTCACATGCATAGAAATTACTTCCTATTCCATCAGATCTTCTCATTGTACTGGGGTATTTTTAAGTCAGTTTGAGTAGTTGTTCATAAACTTTTAGTTTTATAAATTGTGACACTCTTGTGGGTAAAATTTACACTTTAATTAGGATTGATGGTTCACTATAGAATGATGCTTTTGTGACAGTTGTGATTTGAGAGCATGTCTCTGTTAACTTTAATTCCATCTCTTTTTTTTTCTTTCCCTGTAATGCTCAAAATGCCAATACATCTTCATTTGCCAGTTGAAAATTCCTGTTCCCAAGGCACCAAGGGTCTACTAAAGAGTATGTCACTAAGAATGTTGCATTTTTGCAAGCTTGGGCATCACATATGGCTCACACTAGACTGAGATAGCTGTGTGGAGCAAATGCTCAAATCTGTGCCAGAATTTGTTCATTTTAACATCACTGGGACTTTCGAAGAACAAATACCATGTATGTGAAATAAAACACTATTAAAGGATTTGATAGTGTTACTTATAATGGTTATCTTAATGATCATGCTGAATTCATCTATTCTGAAATTTATTCCAGATTAAAACATCCTGATAGACTGTTGCTGCTACTGCTGCTGCTACTGCATCTCTAGATTTTTCTTCATATAGCTATTACTTTTGATATGCCAATAGGAACCATATCAGTGACAGAAGAATAATGCTTGTGGAATCCTCAGGGATAGAAGCAGCAGTATGTAGCAGCTGGAGTATGAAGGCTTATGGCAGAGGCAGCAGTGAGTGGAGGCAGAGACACAAAGAAAGGATCCAGGGAAGTGCAGGATTAGCAGGAGAGATGACAATGTTAAGGGACAGTTTAAGGGAAAAAGGTAGAATTTTGTTCTAAATAAGCTGCATATTCTTCTGATTTCAGTGCTTAGTCCATTGCATTTTTTTAAGTTAAAAAAAAAATTCCAAGTTATGTTTTATTTCATCATTCATAATATAATAATAAGCACATATTAATATTTAATGTGTGTTTATTTTATGCCCTAGCTCTGTTGTAGATATTGGAGATATATTGTAAATGAATGAAATATTTTTAAAATGTCTTCCTAATTGAAGTTGGCATTCTGGTCTATGAAATCATATACTATAGAACATGTATATATATTGTCATAATTAATACAATAAATGTAAAATAGTGAAATACATAACGTAAATATTAATCTCTAAATAAATGTAACATTGTTATTTTTGAAAAATGTATATCACTAATGTCATATCAAAGAGCTAAAAACTCAAATACATAAACCACCTGCTAAAACTTACCACTGAATATTTTATGTTTATGAATTAATGTTAATATTTACATATAATGAAATGCAAAACTCGTAAGTATGTATTAAGATGAGCTTTGACACATGAATGCACAGTGCAAGTAATAACCAAATCAGAATATAGAACATTTCCATCACCAGAGAATTTCCTTATGACCCCTTCCTGTGAAGCTCTTCTCTACCCAAGCCCTCTATGTTTATATTTCTTTCCTATAAATAAATCTAGCTTGCTCTGTAACTTCATCACAATGGCACAAATAGTATGCTTTTTGTTGTTGTTGTTGTTGTTGTTTTTGTTGTTGTTGTTTTGTTTTTTGAGACAGAGTCTTGATCTATCACCCAGGCTAGAGTGCCATGGTGGGATCTTGGCTCACTGAAACCTCCTCCGCTTGAGTTCAAGTGATTCTCCTCCCTCAGCCTCCAGAGCAGCTGAGATTACAGGAGCATGCCATCACAACAGGCTAATTTTTGTATTTTTAGTAGAGATGGGTTTTTGCCATGTTGGCCAGACTGGCCTCAAACTCCTGACCTCAGGTGATATCCCTGCCTTGGCCTCCCAAAGTGCTGCAATTATAGGCATGAGCCACCACACCCGACTGGCTCCTTATGCTCACCATAATAGTATTGAGATATATCCATGTTGTTGATTTTATTACTGAATGTATTATTGCATTCCATTTTGTGAATATATTATAATTTTTAAATCCATTATTCTATTAATGAACATTTGGTAGTTTCTAGTCTTTGACTCTTATCTATAAAGCTTTCTAAATGTCCTTGTACAAGTAGTTTTATAAACATGTATTTTCACTCTTTAGTAAATACCTAGCTGCATCATGGTGCTTTGTAGGAAACTACCAGATACTTTTCCAAAATGTTTGAAAATTGTATACACTACCAGTATATTAAAAGAGTTTATGTTGCTGCACTTCCTCCACAAATTGAGTTGTTATCAGTTGTTTTAATTTCAAGCCTTCTAGTAGATAAAAGGCCATAGTCACAGCTCATTGTGGTTTCAATTATTTATTTCCCTGCTGCCCTATGAAATAGCACCCTTTGATATTCTTACTAGGCGTTTATGTAGATTTTGCTCATTTTTTCATCAGGTTTGATTTTTCTATGCATTTTACATACAATTTGTCAAAGAGATGGTGTTACAGGCTGAACTGTGTCCTCCAATATCCATATGCTGAAACCTAAAATCACCAATGTGACTGTACTTAGAAATATGTATAAGGAGGTAATAAAGGTTAAATGAGGTCACGAAAGTCTTAATCTAATAAAACTGGTTTCCTCATAAAAAGAAGAGACACTAGACTTTTCTTGCCCTTTCTGAACAGGCACAGAGAAAAGGCCATATGAGGATGCGGTGAGAAGGCAGCCATCTACAAGCCAGGAAGAGAGGCTTAATCAGAAACCGATCCTGGTGGCACTTTGACGTTTGACTTTTAACCTCCAGAACTATAAGAAAATAAATTTCTGTTGTTTGAAATACCCACTCTGTGATATTTTATTATGAAAGCTCTAGCAGACTAATATAGATTTTTAGCAAATACTTTTCTTCTAGGCTGCGGCTTATGTTTTCAAGGGTGCAAAGTTATTTCCCTTATTTTTTCTTCTACAAACTATTATTTTAATCACTCTGCATGTATGCATGACCCATGCCAAAATATTTTTTATATGATGTGAGATTTTACCATTAAATGATCACAACAACTTTGTTGAAAGCCAAGTAGATTGCGCATCTCTACAGAGTAAGTGTAGACTTCCTACTCTGATCTGTTGTTTTACTTGTTCATCGTTGTGTCAATAACACCCTGTCTTGATTAATAAAGATATATTATAAGTCTTATACTATTATTTTATATTTATATTTTAAAATTTATATTTATATATCTAATACATTTTTATATTATATTTATATAACATATACTATTTTATTGCATTTTTATATTAAATTTAAAATTTATATTTTATGTAGTTTTATATATTAAATACATAAATATAATTCTTATTATAAGAAATCAGGCAATGTATGTCCTCCAAATTTATGGTTGCTTTCAGTGTTGTTTTGATTATTCTAGGTCCTTTGAATTTCCAGAATAATTGGTTACTCTACTTGTAACAAATTGGTTGTTGGGATTTTTTATTGTGGTTTCTTTGAATCTATAGAATAATTTGATAACAAACATTCTAACAGTATTGAATCCTCCAATCTGTGAAAGTGATTTAACTTGCCCTAGACCTTCTTTACTTTCTCCCAGAAATGGTTTTAATGTTTAGTGCAGATACATTGCATGCTGTCCACTGAATTCATTGCTAGGATTTTATTGTTTTTATACCATGGCAAATGGTATTGTGCTTCAATTAAATTTTCCACTTGTTTATTGCTATTACATACAATTGTTCCTTTATATATTGACCATGTATCCAGTGACTTTGAAAAAAATTGAATGTTTATTACATTTATTAAATAGATTTCTCATGATTTTTCACAAATCCAATCATTTCATGTGTGTGTAAAGAGAGGTTTACTTCCTTTTCAGTCATGATTTTGCTGGATAGCACTGGGAAGACCTCTAATAAAATGTTAAATAAAGCAATGAGAACTCACATCCTTGCCTTATTTGAAATCTTAGTAAGAATGCATCAATATTTTGCTATTACATATGATGTTAGCTCTAGGTTTTTCAGAAAAAATACTTCATCAGCTAGAGGACGTTTTCATTTATTCTCATTTTACTCTGAGCTATTAACATGACTAGGTATTAAAGATTGTTTAATGATGTACTCATAATATTTCTCTTTTATTAGAGCTGCATTTTGGATTAATTGCTCTTCAAAAGTTAAACCAATCCTGCATTCAATAGATATGTTCCACATGGTAATGGATTATACTTTATAGTTATTATTGGATTCAATTTGCTAATATTTTCTTTAAAATATTTTATCTTTGTGTGTTTCACTGAATTTCTAGATGTATAGGTTGATATTTGTCACAAGTTTGACAAGTTTTAAGACATTATTACTTTCAATATTTTTCTCTATTTTTCTGTCTTCTAGAACCACACTCATTGCTGTATTACTTGATATTTTCCTATATATTACTAAATCTTCATTTTATTATTTTATTATTTTGGAATCTTCACTTTAGATTTCTATTGATCTGTCATCGACTTCACTTATTCTTTTTTCTCTACTGTCTAATAAGCCGTTTAACCCATTCAATGAATTTTCTTTCATTTATTGTACTTTTTTAGCATTTCCATTTTCTTTTTATAGTTTTCATTCTTTTGCAATTTCAAAATTATTCCTTCATATGTCCAAATTTTTATTTACTTTCCTTAAATATATTTTGACAATTGTATTACATCCTTTTGCTAACTCAAAATCGGTCTCATCTGGTAATCCACTTTTACTGACTGCTTTTGCTGCTAAGTATATGTCACATTTTCCTGTTTTTTTTTTTTTTTTTTTTTTTTACATAGCTGGTCCATTTTTTGAAATTCTGCATATTGTCAATGTTCAATGTTACCTTAAAAGGAGAGATAATTTATTTCTTTATATGGTACTGATTTGTTCTGACAATAAAACCCTAACAGATCTTCTGTATTTTATTAAGCTTTATTTATGATTAGTTAGGATGACTTTATTTTTGTTGTCTTCTTAATTCAAGGGTTATATTCTGATTCAAAGGTGGTGTCCTTATCTCTATAAAACTTTCTGGGTTCTTACATAAATTTCCAAGGGTAGGCTAGAACTCTAATGGCTCTAGTACTGTATGACCTCTTATATTTTCCAGTCAGATGTGAGCTGAACAGGAGCTAATGTCTACAAGGTAACAAGCAAAGTGCTCAGCATGAACATATGAAGCTCATATGTTATTAGGTGAGTGCTCTCAAATATTTCCAGGAAGAACTTTGGAATCCTTCTTTTGCAGAATTATGTATCTTCTGTCTCCCTGATCAAATTCTAGGTGTTTTGGTAGCTCCAAACTAATTTTTTTCTCTATATCAATGTGCACCAGATAAAATGCCAGATTGAATGTGGAGCTTGTCTGTATGTAGTTTCCTTCTTTCAAGGATATTTCAAGAAATATATATAGCCAGGCATCGTGGCTCATGCCTGTAATTCCAGCACTTTGGGAGGCTGAGGCGGGTGGATCACCTGAGGTCGGGAGTTCGAGACCAAACTGACCAACGTGGTGAAACCCCGTCTGCACTACAAATACAAAATTAGCCGTGCATGGTGGTGCATGCCTGTAATCCCAGCTACTTGGGAGGCTGAGGCACGAGAATCACTTGAACCTGGGAAGCGGAGGTTGCAGTGAGCTGAGATTGTGCCATTGTACTCCAGACTGGGTAACAAGAGCAAAAATCCATCTCAAAAAAAAAAAATAAAATAAAAAGAAATACATAAATAAACTAATGCCTTATAGCTAACTTCTAGAGTAACAATGATAAAAAAAAAATTAGAAGCAGAGGGACAAAGATAAATTTACTTCAAAGAGCCAACAGATGGTAGCAGACTTCTTCACAAAAATATGTTACAAGAAACAGAGTCAGATAAAAAGTGTTCAGAAAACCAAAAATTGAGAAATGTTTCCACAAGCAGACATCTCACTCTAAAAACTTTGAAGATGGGATATTTAATTAGAAGAAAATTTTTTCCTGATGAAATTATTGAGATATAAGAAAAAAAATTTAAAGAACACCAAAAGGTTATAGTACGTGAGTGAATTTAAACAAATATTGATGATATAAAATAATTCTCATTGTATATTTTGGAGTTCAAGAGAAAGAATAAAAGCAAAGTAGAATTAAGATCAAAATAACTGCTGCAAAGAAGCTTATAGAGATAAATGATGTTAAAATGTTCTAAGATCTTAGATCATATAAGAGGAGGAAAAACATTGATAGGTATATTATAAAATTAAGCACATATATTTCAATGACTAGAGTAACATCAAAACCATTGGAAACAGCATACAACTTTCAAATAGATAGGAGTTTCCTGTGGATGCTCTTTTGGCTGTAATTTATGCTACTTTCTGTTCAAAGTAGCTTATTTTCTATATTCTGAGTTACTTTAACTTCAGGCTGATCATTTTCCTTATGATTTTATTTGTATAAACATTTAAGACCCAGGATGATGGCGGGTCCCTATAGGAAAGGTGTGTAAATGTTTCTACCATTTACTTTGGAATTACAAGATATGTCAACACATGTAAAGTGTCAACAAAGTAAATAAATGCCAGATGTGAAAACTTTTAAGTAAAAACATTATTAAAAACTCCAAAGCATATGGATACACACATTTTTTTTCAAAGAAAACAATGATAATTCAGAGCATAGACTTTTTAAAAATAGTTGTTACATTTGTAAAGTAAGTTATATGTTAAGAATCACATACAATATAAAATAATTGAAAAAAATTGCATAATGGCACAGACAAAAATGTTGATCCTTGTACATATTACCAGTACAGTAACTCTATTCTACATGTATATAAAAATAAAAATGTAAAAATTTGGATTCTAGATATTTACTGGAACAAAAATATTAATGCTCAGAGCAGAAAGTTAGAAAACTCAGCAGTTTTATAACTCATGAAACATTTTTAATTAAATAGAAATGTAACATTATGAAATCTTGAGATAGTAGAAATGAAGTGTGATTAAACAATTTTAAATTTAGCCAAGATTCATATTCATATAGGCATTGAAAAATTATACCTTTTTCTACGTTTGATTCTAGAAAATTATAATTAGTTTTAAATATTTATTTTTTCAGTGATTTTGTCACATTTAAAATTCCCCCTTGAAAAATTGCTTTCCTAAAGTGCAATATTTGAATATGGAGTTTGAAGAGTAACAAATAATTTGTCTTATAATCAGTTGTAAAACATACATAATTTTCAACATTAGTTTAGTATCTACATGTATTTTAATCCTCTAAAAGCAATATTTTTATTGTAACCAGAAATTAGATATTCATACTGCTAACAGATTTTTAAATAATATAGCTATTAGTGTATATAACTTAAATAATATTTCTAATGTTTGAAACTTCCTATAAAACTGGTTCTTAAACCCTTCAACTACTAGAAGACTTTAATGCAGATTGATAAATGTGTACTTTACTTAATTTATAATAAATATGGCATACTAAGTACATTTTCTTGCTTGAGATGGTATTTCCAGAATTTTAATTCAGATTTCCGTATGAATCAGAGAATTATTTACTTTGACCTAAAATTAATTTGAAACTCCCTACAATGGTACTTTGTGAACTTCCTGTTTTTAGTTATTTCAGTGTCTGACATTTGTGTATCAATATTTTTAAAGTTAGTTTATTTTCTTACATGTGTTCTATTCAGCACACTTCTATCAAAAAAAAAAAAAAAAAAACAATTATGGCTTTCTTCCATTTAGAAAATGTCGGCAGGTCTGTGGGGGTAGTACAGAAGGTATATTTCATCTCAAACATAAACAGGAAGCCAATGTGTTATGGAATGATTGTTTGACCCCTGTGAAACTCTTGTTGAAACTTAATCCCCAATGTGGCAGTATTGAGAGACGGGGTCTGAATTAATTAATGTAAATTCCAGTAGACTCAACACACTGGCATCAACAAAATGGCAACAATTTTTACGAACCACTTATATTTTCAATACCTGTTATCTTTTTTGAAATAATAAGGACAGATAATGTAAAAGGAAGTGGAAAAGCACAGTATGGTTAGGAGATTCATAAAATTGTGTTTGGATTATAAAACACTTTAAAATACCTTCAGACATTTTTGAACCAAAGTTTGTCAGAAATATCTGTACACATGCAGATAATGACAACTGTAAGTAAGCTAAGACAGGCTGGGCAGAGAAGGTGGTAGCAGGCATTAGGTTTTGGGGACAGAAGTCTTTGCAGAATGTAGAGTATAATAGGAGAGACGCTGTTTCAGTGGAAACCTACTGATTTTTTGTTTTGTTTTCCTGCATTCCTTTCACTTTCCTGTCTGTCACTCGTATTTCTTTCAATCCTCTTTGGACTTTTCTGTTCTTTTCCTTTTAATTCTCCTCTCTTGTTCTCCCACCCTCTCTCTCACACACCCTTCTTCCCACAGTACCTTCATCCCTCTTTCTCCTTTACCCCATCCCTTTCAGAAACCTTTATTGAAGATATATTATGTGAAAGGTATGAGGTATTCACAGTTGAAGACTATATTTTAAGTTTCATATTGGCATATGCCATATTCATGTTCAGCTTCTGGCAGCACACTCCTAAAATATACGGTCAAAGCACAAATTGAAGAATAAACAAAACGTTCACTTCACCTCAGTTTCTTTTTCTTTGTTTTTAATAAACATTTGCCAAATAACTGCCATATGCCAGGTACTTTTCCACGGTACTGAATGTAAAAAGAGAATTACAAATTGAATTTTGAGTATTTAGTAGTAGGGCTAAATAGTAATGTAAAATCTAAAAAATCTTTACAGTTATAGAAAAAAAGAGGGAAAGAAGAAACCAGCATTTAAACAGAACCTATGTTGGATTCTTTTTTTTTTTTTTTAAGCTCACTTAATCCTTGCAACTTAATGAAATAATTACTATTATCTTCATTTTAGATGTGAAGAGAGGCTCACATAGATCAATTACCTTTACAGTGAGATTTCGCATGCATCAAATGCCAAAGACTATTTCCTTACACTCTGCTTTTTCTTTTTATTTTTTAAAATTTTACTTGAAGTTCCAGGATACATCTGCTGAACGTGCAGGCTTGTTACATAGGTATAATGTGCCATGGTGGTTTGTTGCACCTATCAACCTGTCATCTAGGTTTTAAGTCCTGCATGCATTCAGTATTTTTCCTAATGCTCTCCCTCCCTTTTCCCTCAACCCCCCAACAGGTTCTGGTGTGTGATGTTCCCCTCCCTCTGTCCATGTGTTCTACACTATGCATTTTGAAGAATGAATACAAGTTTGTCAGGCATAAAATATGATGATGATGATGATTCCAACAACAAAAATAAAATAACATTCTAATGAAGAAGGAGAAAGGAAAAAAACAGCATGAACAAGAATTTAAAAAAAAAAAAAGATTTGCTAACACTTATACAGCATATACTATATCCAATTATGAGTACTATAAATACAGCAAATAATTTAATTATCCCAATCCTGCAATAACTTATGTAGGTAATATATAGGATTCAAGGTGGCAGAAATAGATTATGTCTAATTTTTTAAAAAAAGCAATGCTAAGAACTTTGATCCTTGTTTTCCTGAAAATGAAGAATTAATGAACATTTGCAATTCATTCAAATCACCAGAAAATATTTTAAAATAATATATATGGGATATAAAAATACATATTTAGTAAGAATCATATTATTCAAGTTAATAAAGTATTATGGTCTTAATTGATATTTTCAAAAATAGTAAACTACCTAAGATCAGATCAATGATGAAGTCCATTTTGGATTTTTTACAAAGCTTATAATTTATCAAGACAGCCTTAATGTTTTCCTAAGCTTGAGTAAACTTTAGATAAGCTTCTTCCTGCCTCTAGGTATCTGACCTCCTTCTCATCCCAACCCTTATAGAATCCAGATGGCTTAATCACAGAGGTCTCTTTCCTCTCTTAGACCCTTTACTTTAGAAAACCTGTAAATCCAAGCTGGGTGCAGTGGCTTATGCCTGTGATCCCAGCACTTTGGGAGGCCGAGGCGGGCAGATCACTTGAGGTCAGGAGTTCAAGATCAGCCTGAGCAACATGGCAAAACCCTATCTTTACTAAAATACAAAACAATTAGCAGGGTGTGGTGGCGTGCACCTGTAATCCCAGCTACTCAGGCAACTGAGGCAGAAGAATCACTTGAACCCAGGAGACAGAGGTTGCAAGGTTGCAGTGAACTGAGATGGTACCATTGCACCCTAGCCTGGGTGACAGAATGAGAGTATCTCAACAACAACGACAATGAAACGTGTAAATTCTTTGTCCCTTTAAGATGCATTTTTTTTTTTTTAAAGCTTCTTGTCAGGTGTACAAATCAGGAATGCCTTAATGCCTTTACCAAGAACCTGAGAGATCTCCTTTAGAAACACTCAGCAGGACTGGGTTGAGACTGCTTTCTGATCTCTTTTCTCTACTGCAGTAGAGTTTTTTTGTTTTGTTTTGTTTTTTATTTTTTCCCTTTTTAACTTTGCACCATGCAATTTTGGCTTTGATATAATTACAATCCTCCAAACTCTGAGGACAGTGACATTTTGAAGAGTAGATATCTAGTTTCAACATAATCCCCAAATTCCAAATTCTAACAGTGTATATAATGTTCTTAAATAATAGACTGATTACTCCCAAATTAGATTTACTTAAGTAACTAATAAGAAGCCATGTAAGTACAAAATAAACTCAAAAAGGACCTATACACTCACTATTTGCTTCTCTAATAACTTTGTCTCAGTTTCAAAAATGATTCTCAATTTTTCATTTGTATGGACCTTTTTGATCCAAATATTGCATTCAAAAATGACTCTACACTTCTCTGATAATAATGTATCAGTATGCATAAGAACCCTGCATTAATAGATTTTTCTTATATCCTGTCCACAAATGAAGAAAATATGGCTTAACAAAAATGGATGATATTCTACATATACAGTTTTTAGAAGAAGTCACATTTCATATCCACCAATATTATACAATATTAAGAGCTTTTCCATTATTTTTATCTGAATGTAGATAGCACTTAACGGTATTTGCAAGAATTATATAATTAAACAATTACATTGTGTTAAAGTCAGATACCACCCTTCTGGGGAAAAAAAAAAAAAAAAAAAAACTCTACAATAAAATAAAGGTAATTCTATTTTGTGAGTTCTCATAAGTAATACCTTCAAATCCATAATCTTGTCAGTATTCGTTAGCCTAAGGAATTATTTTCCATTAGGAAAAATATGAATGAAAAAAGTCACAACTTTTGACACAGTTATCTTTCAATTTGATTCTTATATTGTCAATCATGTTGTCCAAGCTACAATATGTTTAGCAATTTCCAAAATTCTTAATATCTTTAGCATCAGGTTTTGGGACACATGAAATTCTTTTCATTCTCATATTAAATCAAACTAAAGTTAAGCAGATCAATCTACATTTCTCAACATGATTTTAATAAAGGATTCTATATTTTCTATTCTTCAGTGGACAGAAGATTCAAAGGCAGGCCTAGTCATTAAAGAGGAAGTGAATGAAGCAAGAGCATCAAAGATCTAGCTTGGCACAAATAAAAAGAAGATAATTGTTTTCTTCTTCACTGTACCATATATTTCCTAGAGTTCTCAGTTCTCTATTCTACAATTATCCAAAAAGAAGGTGAGAAAGTTTTAATTATTATTCTGTAAACAAAAACAACCTCTTAGGTAAAAGTTTTGGAATACCATTTCTATGCTTTAAAAATAGAAATTATAATTCCCTCACTCAATTGCCTTTCATTTTTGCCTCTTAATAATTATACAGATTATGTTTCTATTATTCTCTCCAAGGTAAGGGCTGCAAATTCAGGCTCAACTGTTTCATTTACCTGTTTCTTGAAACTACTTTTGCTCTCCAATTTATCTTCCTAGCCAATTGATCACCATGACCTATCAATTTCAGAACATGATTTTTGAATCATGGTCTTATTACACACAGATAAATACGCTTAAGATACATACAGTAGTTTTTTTTTCAGGGGATATTCCCTAATCAAGTTGTGGTGTTAGTCACTACCTTAACTATAAATAAAGCCATTTAAAATAAGTGGATTCATCTTGGGGGCAGTCACTGGCTTGCAGGTGCAATGTTCAGCAAATTTTTGTTTCAGACAGTAATGTCTAGAAATGCAGTAAACAAAAGTGCACATAATACATTATTTCACTATATATATATAAAAAAAAAACTGTGATATGAGATGTAAGCCCTTGCCTTGTTTTTCATTGTTGACAGCTTTTACATCCTGTGATTGGCATCATCTGACATTCACTCATAAGCTCAGCATTAGTCCAGAGTCAGAAACACTCTAGACCTTGATCCTCAATGATTTCTTGAGTTCTAGGTTAACGGCTTCCAATTAGAAACAGTAAAGTTATCTGGAAGCACTCATAAAAGCGTTTCAATATTTCAAAATACCTCATACACAATCATCACTTACACTTACCTATGAGGCTTCATTTATCTGTAGCTAATTAAAGTGCCAAACATTTTTACATTTAATTGGAATTAATATTAACTCCATGTACTTCCATATTACCTCAGGTTTTACTCAAGAGTAACACATATTATTTTGGTTTTGGATGTTTAGTTGATTACCTTGTCTCTCTCAGGATAATAGTGTTAAACCTGGCTCATTTATTTGATAGATAGTTGATAATAGATTTCAGATCTTTGCTAGGCACTGGGGCTAAAGAAATAATAGATTTCACCTTGCTATCAGTCTGTTTCTAATCTGATTGGAGAGGGAGGTAAACCAACAACTACGATAGAAAGTGATAAGTATACTAGCACAGTGCTAATCAAACATAGAGGATAGACATCTAACTCAGAATATGCCGAAACTGAAAGCAGCACATGTCAGTATACCTCTTTGCTTCCATTTGTCTATCAAGGAAAAATAGCTTCAAACTGCTTCTGTGGGTCTTTGCCTTTTAACTTTGGTTTTGACGGGCAAAAGTCCTTGTTAGCGTACACCATGCAGTCCAATATACACACATTGGAATATATACATATTGGACTGCATGGCATATGCTAACAAGGGCTTTTGCCTGTTAAAACCAAAGCTTATGGCCGGGCATAGTGACTCACGCCTGTAATCCCAGCACTTTGGGAGGCCGAGATGGACGAATCACGAGGTCAGGAGATCGAGACCATCCTGGCTAACACAGTGAAACTCCTTCTCTACTAAAAATACAAAAATAAATAAATAAATAAATAATTAAATAAATAAATTAAATAAACCAGGCAAGGTGGTGGGCGCCTGTAGTCCCAGCTACTCAGGAGACTGAGGCAGGAGAATGGCATGACCCCGGGAGGCAGAGCTTGCAGTGAGACGAGATCGCGCTACTGCACTCCAGCCTGGGCAACAGAGTGCGACTCCGTCTCAAAAATAAAAAATAGAATAGAACAGAATAGAATAGAATAGAATAGAATAGAATAGAATAGAATAGAATAGAATAGAACTTACATAGCTTACAGCTATTTCCAATCTCAGCATTGTCTTCTTAAGTTGGTTGTCTCTGCCAGTGCTTTCCAAGTTCCAACCATTTCCTTTGCTGTTAGTACCCTTCCTCCAGAGAAGCTGATCCATACAGGAGTTGTTGTTGTTGCTGTTGTCTGTTGTTTGTTTTTTTCCTACATGACTTTGTTCTCTCTTTGCAGCTGTTGGAAAGTAAACCCTGCTAATGCGATCTCAGCCATTTTCTTTGTCTACCAAGATAGAATCCTTTCAGATGTTATCTTTTACACCATGTTTAGTCCTTTAACTTTGGAGCTGCTGGACAGCTTAGGAGTTGATATTCCAGATGCCTTTTTAGAGATTTGATCTTCTCAGAAAAGAAAAATATCTTATGCTACCTTGTAACATTTCTATCAAAGAAATACTGACTGACTTTCTAAATCCCAAGAGTATAGCCGTAGAATCATCATTACTTTATGGTTAGTGTAGAGATAAGACAAAAGAAAGAATACCCATCTCCTTTACATATCCACTAATCCATTCTTTTCAAGTCAGTATAGGTTTTTCTCTAACCAAATAGCATCCCGCCAAATTACCTATGAAGCAACCCTGCTAACATTCTAATCTACTCCACCCTAAGGCAGAGGGTATTATATTGAACTTCTTATAAAATACTTTTATCACAGGTTTCGAACATAGAGAATATATGTATCTTTAAAATACATTATCATTTAAAATAAGTATAGTAATTTTGCATGAAGAGAAGGAAAACATAAGAATGTCACAAAATTATGCCAGAACCCAAATGTTTTTAAAAATGGAGGCAGCAGAAATTTTAATTGTTTTTGTTTATTGGGTTATATTATCATTACATAATTGATATTTCAATATCCATTCTTATTGGAGTCAGTTATATGAAAGCTTTAAATAGTTACCCAAAAAGAAAAACAAAGGTAACAAAGAACACTTATTAACTGTTAGTGAGATTATTGTCTTTATAAATGGCAGCCAAAGTTACTTTCATGAACAGTGTCTTTAAAAGTAAGCTCTAAATTTTGTGTTTTGTAGATTCAGCTTGCCATATTTCCCAACGGAATTCAGGATGTGACATTTCCTTTACCAACTCAATAGCTACACTCCTGGAACATTAGCTTTGTCTACTGAGGGATAAGAGAATTTGTGGCTGGAGGATATGGTTCTAATTTACTTGAGATTTCCTGATAACTTTGCTTTTCTGGCTTTTGGCATCGGTGATCTAAATTGACAGATCAATTTGGGACAGAAACATGCACTTGTCAAGTTGTTTCCAAAAGTGAATCTGAGACCTAATGCTGCTTCTCAAGAACTGCTGCTGCTCTTCCTATTCCAGGCCACCCCTACTGAGAATCACTGTAATAGATTGATCGGTTCACAGATACAGGGCAAAATGATTGTACAGGGACAAAGTCATGGTGGTATCATATGGTAAGTCAAGGAAATAAATACCTCTTTAGGCATTGAATAAAATAGTTTTAAACCTCATGAGGAATAGAAATCATATATAATATCATATTTTTTTTCACTAATATATGTAATAGTTATTTTATTATTCTCCACATTTAAAAATAACAACCACAATCATAATTGTTTATGTTTAATGGTTCCTTAACAGCAATTTTTTTTAAAAGTATATCAATCTGAAAATGCATCAGGATGCTAGTCATTTTTATTTAAAACTTATGCAAGACTATTTATATATTCTATACACATGTTGGACAGTATGGCATATGCTAACAAAGATGTTTGCCTGTCAAAACCGAAGTTAAAAGGGGATAGACCCATAGAAGCAGTTTGAAATGAGCGTATGGTTATGTGGAGACAGAGAAAGAAAATTTCTAGAGCAAGTTTCAATTTTCTGTATCTTTATATGACTGCCTGAAATCAAATCCCATCATGCCTTTACTTTAAACTGCTTCCTGCATCTATTGTATGCCCATATGATTTATTCCACACATGGGGGTCTAAGTGATCTTGTAAACATACAACAGGTCTTACTACATCCCTCTTTAAGTTATCACTGCATTCTTTAAAGTATACCATTTTTCTATGGACTCCCAGGCGCTATATCATCTTTTCTTGCATCCAATTCTGTGATATTAGCTGTGACTACACTTCCAATTACACTCCACAATCCAAATGCTGTAAATTGAATTTCTCTGTGTTTCTGTACTTCTCCAGGTTTGTCCTCATTTCTGTGTCTTTGTACATCTTGTATCCTCTGCATAGACCCCTTTTCTTCTGGACTATGTGTATCATTCTCTGCTCAGATCAAAGCATCAGAGATATCTTCCCCTAGTGACACTCAGTTAGGTTACCTATGCTAACCAGTCTCTGTGCCAATACCCAATTTCCTTTTCTTCAGAATATTTGTCATTATCTGATTTTTACCTATAGACTATAAATACCTCTTGAAGGTTTTATGAGAATAGGGATTTTGTCTGTCTTTGTCTTATTCCATGTGGGCTACTATAACAAAATGCCATAGACAGGGTGGCATAAACAATAAATGTTAATTTCTCACAGTTCTGGATGCTGAGAAGTCCAAGATCAAGGTGCTATCTTATTTGCTTTGTGAGAGCCCTCCTCCCGGTTTGCAGGTGGCCAGCCTCTTGCTGTGTCCTCACATGGCAGAAAGAGAGATCCTCTCTATTCTCTTCCTAAGAGTGCACTAATTTCGTTATTTCTAATTTCACCATCATTACCTGATAACTTCCTAAAGAACACACCTCCAAATACCATCACATTGAGGATTAAGGCTTCCACATATGAATTTTAGAAGACAAAAATATTTAGTCCATATCAGTCTTATTCACTGCTCTTTTTGCCAGTGTCCACAACAGTACTTGAAACATAATAAACATATACACAATGGACATTTGTTGAATGATGAATGTAAGTAACTTTCATTTGGTACCAATGATCTGATACTAAAGTTACATTGCATTATATCAGTTGCTTGTAGAATCAATTTTCCAACCTATTTTCAGATTCTATTTTTCTATGACCTTCACAGGGTCTTCTTGACTTATCTCTATTTCTCAATCCTGGAAAAACCCCACACTAGATTTTCAGTTATGGAGTAGCGATTATTTCCATAAGAATGTTGTAATTAACAAGACCCTCTTACAGTGTTTTCTGGAGCAAGCTAGATTATACATATATTTTAAATTAAAACCCATCCATAGACATATGGAGCCACCTCATCATCTATTTTTCTGTAAGTTGTACATTTTGTATATATAAGTTGTGTGACTTAATTTCTAGGGTTTAAAAAAATAATAATCTCTTGCTCATTTCCATGGCTGCATCCATAATCCAAAGCAAGATCCTTGAATAAGAAATGGGGTATCTTTGCAATTTTCACGTTGTTTTAAAGTGTTAAATTTTATTTGACTTATAGCTGCCCCCACATATAGCAAACTGCAACTTAATTAGTATGTAAATGAACTGCAATCTAAATTAAGAATATACTCTTTTAATAAGTAGCAGAATTTTAGCCAATGATAATAGCCATGTTTTAGCCAATCGCAGGTTGCCAACTGATCATACCATGTTCAAATAAAGACAATGATGAGCTGCAACCAATCAAGCGATTTCTGCATATTTCTTCCTTTTTTCTGTCTCCAAACACTGCCTGTTCACTTTGCTGTGTGTTGCTCTCTGAATTCATTCTAGTTCTGACATTTTTAGCAACTTGTGACTTGCTCTTTTCTCAGATAAACTCTGCTAAATTTAATTTATCTAGTTTTTTCTTTTAACAGTTTGTGTCAAAAGTGGGATCTAAAGTAGACCTCTAATGACTCCCAGGAGCACTGAGAGATCAAGCAAAGGTACCTGTCAGGCCCATTATGCCCCTTGTTATCTTGCAATAACTGGGGTCATGGGTGAGTTCTCCCTCAGATTTGAGCTCCACAGATTTGCTTTTTGCTCTTCAAATTTATCTGAGCAATTTTTACTTAACTGGAATCTAGGATTGAATTGGATTCCATAATTAACTGGATTGAATCCAGCAAGAGGTCTCAGATACCTTAATGAAAATGGGATTTTTAAATCTAAGGAGTCTGAGACTTCAGGAGTCTAGGACTCCATTTTCTGGGATAGCAGCTAACTTTATGTGCAAAAATTATGAGCCCAGAATTAGCATATTTTTGGAGAAATGGGTTAACCTTACTAATGAAAACACAGAATTATGGTAACAAGGTGGGGGAAGTTTTAACTTAAATGTGTTGGCTTGTGAGGCGAGGTGCCTTAGAAAAGATAGAATCAAAAGCACCAAAAAAACAATAGGGTGCATTCTTTAATTGGTACACAGAGCAATCTGAAAGAATAAAGACTAAAATAATACCACATGAAAAGCTTCCCTACAGAAGGCAAATGAAGAAAATCGTAAGACTGTTTTACAAATATTATTCAAAAGATGTAGCCCTCTGGGCAGAAAATCTTGTTCCATTTGCCAGTAAAACAGGTTGGATCTAGATATTTTTAAAGAAATTAGTGGGTTTTATAGTATTGACTTTGGTACATAACTAACATTTTTAAATTAAAATGATAAGAGCTATTTATGTTTATATATTTATGTATGTCACTATGTATGATATATATGTGTAATATTTTTCTATCTTTTTATAATATTGCAAATTAAATTATAAAAGGGCTCTATCTAATCTTAAAAATAAGTGCTTATGTAAATCAGGTATTCTTTGAGAAAAACTAACCCAAATGCTTTTCAAATTTACATGACTTGGCTAATCCTTGGTAAAAAAAAAAAAAAAAAAAAAAAAAAAAAAAAAAAATTTTGTGTTGATTAAATCTGGTATATCTTCAAAGTTGTCAGCATTAAATATACTGCAGACATACAACTTTCCTATCTCAGTTTACTGGTGAAATCAGCTCATGTTATCTTTGTATTACACATTTTTTTCAGCAAGAAAAATAACTTAAGATGATGACTAGCTGCTTTGTCTCATCTTTATAAGCAATCCAAGCTCAATAGCTAAATATAAGTAAGTTAAATAGCTATAAGATAAAATTCCTATGTGAAAGTTTCCTCCCTATAGTACAAGGTTTTAACATTCTTATCACCAAAAATTGAAAATTGTGGCTGAGAAAAATCTTTACAAATAATTTAACTCTCAAGCCTAGCAAAGAAACCAAAAGACAGTGATAAAATATTTTCCCTCTACAGTTTCTTTCTTTCTTTCTTTTTTTTTTTTTTTTTTTTTTGTGGTGAGACAGGGTCTTATTCTGCCACCTAGATTGGAGTGCAGTGGTGCAATCTCAGCTTACTGCAACTTCAGCCCCCCAGGCTCAAGCGATTCTCCAGCCTCAGCCTCCTGAGTAGCTGGGATTCCAGGTGCGTGCCACTACTGCCTGGGTAATGTTTGTATTGTTAGTAGAGACCGGGTTTCACCATGTTGGCCAGGCTGGTCTTGAACTCCTGACCTCAAATGATCCACCTGTCTCGGCCTCCCAAAGTATCCCCTCTACATAAAGATGTCTGTGACTGTTAGTAAACATGTTTTTTGCCACATTGATAAATTGTACTATGAGAAAGCACATGATTCTAGACATCGATTCATAAATTTGCCAATCTACATATTGTTCTCTGACAGACAGTTTACAATTGTTTGCTTCCCAGTGTTCACTGGAAATGAAGGTTACTACAGTTAAGAATTCTAATTTACAGATGTTGCTTAATTTTTAAAAAATAACGAGGAAAACAACTCTATATGCAAATATGTAAGGAGGGTAAAATGTGCTTTTGGTAAGAAAAAGCTATCAAGTATGAAGAAAGTTTGTTTTAGTCAAGGAAAAAAAGTATTTTTAGTCCCAAAGAAGAATGCCTATTGTTTCAAATAAAAGAATATAGAGAAAATAATTGAAGTGATATAAGAAAGTTGTAGAAGTTTGGTGGGAGAAGAATCTTGTGAGAGGAATTTAAAATGCAGTCAAGCTGACTAAGATTATAAGAAGATTATCTAGAATTTTTTTCTACAATTTAGTATTAATATCAAAATTAAACGGGTGAAAACTAGAATTTGACCTCTCTACTAAAACAAGAAAGTTTTTTTGGAGCATTAGTCTGCTTTTTATAGGAAATTGTGAAAGGTTTTCTTTACCTTTTAGGTAATTGGAAAAAATAAAAATGATTTTGCATTTTACCAAGATAACTTTCTATGTTTTATATTATTAGTTTCTGTATCACTTAAGGAAACTGAATCCTAATAAAAGAGCTAAGGTTTTTCCACTACCATGTAACTTTCTTTATTTCCTTTGAAGTCTTTGATTTTCACTGTGGTTAAATGATTTACTATTTTTTCACAGTGACCTGCAATGCTATTTTGATGAACCTTTGATATTTTTGACAAACTTCCCAAAATCAAATTCTAAAATATTTTTTATTGTCCTCAGATTAACTTTGAGATTTTCCAGATGGGTCCTTGCAACACCTCAAAAGGCTCTCTCCCCTTAGATAGAGAAGAGTATTAAACTAATTGAGCTCATTTGATATATTACACTATAAGGAAAACACTGTGAAATAATAAGTAATGCTAAAACTTTTTTGAGTTATTTTGGTATGGAGTGTTATTAATGTGTGTTTGAGAAATTGTATGATGTTCGTAGAAATCTTATCATAGCATTTAACTGAGTAAGAATTCCCAGAAGTCTAATAAAACAACCGAATGTTTTCATGCTAACCCAATTTCAAGCAGAACAGGAATTATTTGATTACCATGCAACTGCTGTGGCTGGTTTTCATGCTGAGTCAGACTATGCGGAAATTGTTAAGATATACAATTGAAATGAACTCTGTAAGATTCATCTAAGTCAAAATGATCTATGTTAAACTATTTAATGAACAGTGTTATGCACTTGAGTTAGAGAAACAAAACTAGTATTTAAAAGTATGTAAATTCAGGCCAGGCAGTGGCTCACACCTGTAATCCCAGCACTTTGGGAGGCGTAGGCGGGTGGATCACGAGGTCAAGAGATGGAGACCATCCTGGCAACATGGTGAAACCCCGTCTCTATTAAAAAAATAAAAAATTAGCCTGTGTGGTGGCAGGCACCTGTAGTCCCAGCTACTCAGGAGGCCGAGGCAGGAGAATCACTAGAACCCGGGGGGCGGAGGTTGCAGTGTGCCGAGATTGCGCCACTGCACTCCAGCCCGGCGACCAAGTGAGACTCCATCTCAAAAAAAAAAAAAAAAAAAGAAAGAAAAAGGAAAAGAAAAAGTATGTAAATTCAGTGTTGAGTATGGACTCATGGAGAGCCTTAATGGCTGCCTAATCCTTCCTGAGTATTTAAAGGTTCTGTTCTTCAAAGGTCTGCATTACATGACTCATCATAAAAGAGAAAAAATAATATGTTATGAAAAAAATGATGAGGTGACTGTTCTAAAATTGCTAAAATGGTTCATAGCCTATGTTTGATTTGTTAACCCATAATTCTGATAAGACAATAAAAACTTCAGGTGGTACATTTCCTGCACCTGTTACATCATTGGAACACTTACAGAAACATTTCATTCAGTTGCCACCTTCAATGCATGTTTTCTGTTTGTATGGAAGATTTCTCTTACAGGAAGGCCAATATTATAACAGTAGCTAAAAGCTTATTAGTATCCCCTTATAGGGCATTTCTGGAAAAATATGCAGTAATAGAGGTCTTCATTTCACTGGACAAGTTGTAAAACAGTCAAATAAAGTATTACAAACACGATGGAATTAGGTGAAGCAAACTGATTCAATTAGATTTCTTTGGTCAAAGGTATTACCAATTGATGGAAGTCAGATTCACTCCCACTGGAAAACGTAAATTGTCCACTTATGAATTAGTTACTGGAAGGTCTATCCCCCTAATAATAAGAACTTCATGTGACTTATGCTCTTATGAACTCTGACATGGCTCAATATTTCGAGACCTTAATCCAACATGCTAATGTATATTTTTACAAGATAAAATAAGGTTTACCTGCCCCACCAACTGATGACAATCAGACCCTTCATGATCGAGAACCCAGAGATTGGGTTTTTGGAATTAGCACCAGAGAAGACTGCCCTATAATTTAATTAAAAGGGACTGTAGCAAGTTCTTACCACCTACACATCAGAGCCTCAAGGATTGGCTTCACATTGTCTTAAATGAAGAGAACCTAACTGAAGAGAACCTTAACTCCAGAATCTTGGGACTGTACATTCATTGGGGACCTCAAGGAATAATTAACCAAGGATGTTTCTCCTCAGAAGAAGATGACATCCTAGATGTGGGCAGCTTTCCCAAGATCATGGAACAGGAATTATCTCCTCTATTGCCATGAAATCATTGTCCCTTTTCCTTTTTCTCCTGTGTGTTTTCACATATACATGGCAAGATAATATGATCATTAAGATTTCATGATCAATAGCTTTTGCAGAGAACTTAACTGAATGTTAGATATGGCATGTTACTAACAGTAACCAAAACTTATGGTGAGAGTTTTACAGTTAAATTATTCCAGAAATTTAATAAGAAAGATAATTCAGTGGTTTGTAAACCAATTTACCACCCTAATCCCTTGTCAGTAGCCTTCAACCATGCAACGATTCAATAATTGAGACTTAGACAAATATCACTAGTGCTTCCCTTCTGTGATTCCTAATGCACAAAGCATCCTACCATCTGTTTTGCCTCTCTAATATATGTTTTTGTCTATGTAGGATTTAACAACCAACCCTATGTGTGGGCAACTCCATGTCTCAATAAGTGGAAAATAAGGGGCTACTGTGGACTAAATATTCTGACAGTACCATTATCACTCCATAACCAATTGGAAACTGAACATTGGTCTACACCTCTTAACTTGCACTATCGAATAAAGAGGAATTAGATAGCAGGTAATAAACAACTCTGTTGGTAGGATGCTTCTTCCCTGGCTTAGCAAAATGTAAGTGAAGTTATGATTAGAAATCTGTCTCAAATATTAGCTACTATAGCTGACTCTACTACAAAGGCTATATTTGCCCAACAAACCTATTTAAATTCTCTTGCTAAAATTGTTTTAGGTAACAGGATTGCTTTGGACTACCTGTTGACTGAATCGGGGGAATGAGTGTGGTAGTTAACACCTCGTGCTAGACTTGGATAAATAAATCTGCTATAGGAGAAACTCAGTTGAACAGAATCAACAGAGAAGCTACTTGGTTAAAACAAGTAGCGTTCTCTTCTGGCTCATTGTTGTTATATTTAATTCGGTTTTACTCATGGGGGCTTCTGTTATGGAGTATATTTCTGTCTCTTGGTATTATCTCCCTGATGACTATCATAATAGTTTTCCTGGTGGGCCATCTCCTCTTAAGAGTCTTAAATACTTGTATGTAGCTACCTGTTGTACATCAAGTGGCCTCACAATGGTTAAATGACACAAAAAATGAAGAGAATATAAAGAATCATTCTTTATGTCATCAATTGTGAATTCCATACTGAGGACTAAACAAGCTCATTTAGTGATTGAGAGTAGCATCATGCCCAAGGATTTGGTCAATCTCTCAAAACTGAGAGACTGACCAAAAGAAGGGAATTGTTAAATTAGTTATGTCCTAAAGCTGTCTCTGTACATAGTGACCTGCAATCTAAGTTAGTGTATATAAACAAGCAGCAACCTGACTTAAGAGTATATTCTTGTAACAAGTAGCTGATAGCAGCCAAGCTTCAGCCAATTACAGGCTGTCACTGATCAGACCATGTCCATATAAAATAAATACCTAGCTGTAACCAATCAAGCTGTTTTTCTATGTCACTTCCTTTTTCTATCTACAAATACTACCTACCCACATTGCCATGTGAAGCTGTCTGAATCTCTTCTGGTTCTGAGGGCTGCAGGATTCATGGCTTGTTCTTTGTTCAAATAAACTCTGCTAAATTTAATTTGTCTAAAGTTTTGTTTTCTTTAACAACAGTATATAAATACACATATACAAACATACACACATATAAGAACAGTATTGGTAATAAACTTTGTTCATTAGAGAATTATTCAGGATCTTAAATAATTGTTGACTGTATTGATGTTGTGATAAACAATGTGAAAGTCAGAAATAGACATTTTCCAAGAAACTCTGTTCTAGTACGTATCATACAGACATAATCCACAGTATAAAAACTGAAAATATAAGCTCTTGCTCTCTCTCTGAAAAAGAAAAATATAAGGTCAAAATGCACATTTTTCTTTTAAATCAGAATCATCTTGAAATAAAGGAAAACTACAATACAGATCACAAAGAATTGAAAATGCATTTAAAAATCTGGTGTGGTGCTTTAATGTGTCTCTTTGTGCAGATAGGAAACCAAATTTACAAGCTTTTGAACTAAACAATGAGCTTTAGTTAACTGAAAATCGAATTGAAACAAAGGTCTCAAGAAAGACTAAATTTAATTATACTCTGCTCTCCATCAAAAGTGACAGATTTTTCTATTATCTTTTCCTGACACTGAATGAAATAAGAAAAAAGTCTCTATTGGCACATTGTTTTATTGAAAAGTCTTTCTATCAACCTAAATTATACCTTTATATTTATATGGAAGTCAAAGTTTGAATAACATGTTTGAGTTAATTATGGAACACCATAAAAAAATAATCTCAGCTAGCTCAAAGATGAACTATTTGTAATTTTAATCTCTTTAGAAATGATCAAATTCAAAATGAACTTTTAAGATTTTGAAATTCCATTATAATATTATTCCTTTTTAACCTCCTAGTTTTTGTTTCTTTTCTAAAATCTACACATATCACAGAGAGATTTTACTTTTGATCTGGTTATTTTAACTTGTGCTCTTTGTAGAGAAGGTTAATGTCAAGAATAACTAAGCAAGAGAGAGAAGAGAAGCAACTCAATTGGCAGGGATTGTCTGGGAGCTGGAAGAAGCTTCTGGATGTGGGGTAATGGCAAAAGAGACAACCACAACTCCACACTCCTGCCGTACCCTTTTACAATACTAACTATGGGAGAATTCCTCGACTTCTGTGGGCTTCAAGGCTAACATAGGGCGCTGCCTAGAGATTGCACAGAGGCATTGTTCAAGAGAGGGAACACATATGGAGTCCCACAGGCATCCGAACTCTGAGCAGGTGCAGTTTGCTACTATTCTGAGATCCAAGTCCCCAAAGGAAGCCAACGCTGCTGCTGTGACTGGGTCAAAAAGATAGAGGAGAAACTGGGAACTTCCATGAACAAATCCCAGCATTGCTGCTGAGAGTTGCTGAGGAACCAAGACATGAGCGAACTGCAATTTCCACAGCTATCTGCCTGTGCTGCTCCAGCTGAAAGGATCGCCACCCTCCCCAGTGGCAAGTCCACGGGCAGCTCTATTCTGAGCTCAGTTGCCAAAAGTCTATGTCCTGCCCTTGGGCTAGTGCAGATGCTGCTACTGCTACCCCAAGGACAAAGAAGGGTAGGGGAGGCCAGGCACTTTCACACACTTCAAGAACAAATTCTACCACAGTAGAATTTGCAGGCTACTGTGATACCAAGGCACCAGGAAACCACAAGACCCACAGCTACCTCGCTAGCCTGCTTCCACTGTGAGTGCCTTACCCTCCCTGGAGGTAGGCCCACTGTACCCATACCTGATTACTCACCCAGTAGCCTGAGAACCAGGCTGCCCTTGCCTAAGATAGCCAGTCCCTGAATTCACTACTGGGAGCCCAAGGACAAGACTGTGGCCTAGTCCTGTTCACTTTGTAATGATGTTCTCACCATCCAGGGGCCTAGAAGTTGTCCAGCCCATTCTAGCCCTGTCAGTGCCTGAACACTCCTTCTAACGTTCCTTCTAAGGTCTAAGGAATGGCAGACCCAACTTGCCCAGACTACTATAGCTTGCACTGACCTATACATACCACCAGTGAAATGGGGCCTTGGCCTACCCACACTATTGCAGTCACTACTATTACCAGCACTACCACTTGTGTTCCAGTGAATTGCCCCACCACTACTACAGCCATTGACCACATCACACCAGATGCCCAAGGTGCTGAGAATCTGCTCAAAACCTGGCCAACAACTGCCACTATGACCAGCATTTAAGCAAGACAACTGGAGGTCCAAGAATTGGCCCATGTGTACCCACTAACACTACGGCCAGCAAAGCCACCCACTAACACTATGGATCCCAAGACAGGCACACTTATCCCACCTCTGCCACCAGGAGGGCCTAAAGACTGCCCACCTGGCATTCCAACAGATTACAAGTTGAAAACTGAAAAAAAGACAAAGAAGGTCACTATATAATGATAAAGGGATCAATCAGTCAAGAGGATATATCAAATTCTAAATACATATGCACCCAACACTGAAGTACCCAGATTTATAAAGCAAATATTACTAGATCTATATAAAAAAGATAGACTCCATAAAATAACAGTAGGGGACTTCAACACCCCACCTGCATTAGATGGATCATCTAGACAGGAAAATCAATGAAGAAAAAAAGGATTTAAACTAGGCTCTAGACATTTAGAAAACATCCTATTCCAAAACTGCAGACTATACAGTCATTAATCAGCACATGCAGTATTATTCAGAGTAAACCATATGTTAGACCATAAAACAAGCCTAAATAAATTTTAAGAAATCAAAATGAAGTCAAATACCTTCTCAGACCACAGTGGAGTAAAACTAGAAATCAACAACAGGAAATACTTTGGAAAGTATACAAATATGTGGAAACTAAACATCGTGCTCTTGAACAAATCCCTGGGTTAATAAAGAAATTAAGCAGAAAATTTAAAAATGCTTGAAACCAATGATAATGAAAACACAACATACCGAAACCTATGGGATACAGCAAAAGCAGTACTAAGAGGAAAGTGTATAGCAATATATTCCTGCATCAAAAATGTAGAAATATATCAAATAACAATCTTACTTTGTACATTAAGGAACTCGAAAAGCAGGAACAAAGCAAGCTCAAAACTATCAGAAGGAAAGAAATAGTAAAGATCAGAGCATAAAGAAACCAAAATACAGAATTAAAAAATAATACAAAAGATCAGTAAAATGAAAAATTGTTTCTTCAAAAAGATAAAATGGATAAATTACTAGCTAGACTAACCAAGAAAGGAAGATCCAAAAGAAAAGAAAATCAGAAATGAAAAAAAGAGATTTTATAACTGACATGAAATAAATACAAAAGATCATCAGAGAGTATTAGGAACAACTGTTATGTGCTAACAAACTGGAAAACCTAGAGAAAATGGGTAAATTACTAAAAACATACCACTTATCAAGACTGAGTCAGGAAGCAATAGAAAACCTAAATAGATTAACAACAAGCATGGAAATTTAATCAGTAATACAAAAGTCTCCAAACAAAGAAAAGCCCAGGACTGGATGAATTCACAGTGAAATTTGACCAAACAAAGACAAACTAATACCAATCTTCCTGAAACTATTTTAAAAAATTGAAAGAGAAGGAATTCTTCCTCACTCATTCTATGAGGCCAACATCACCCCAAGACTAACCATCAGACAAGGACACAACATAAAAAGAAAACTGCAGTATGATATCCCTGAACATAGATGCAAAACTCCTCCACAAAACATTACCACACCAAATCCATCAGCATATGAAAAAGACAATGCATCATGATAAAGTGGGATATATTTCACAGATACAAGGGTGGTTCAACATGCAAATCAATCAATGTGATACAGCACATCAATAGATTGAAGGACAAAAATCATATAATTATCTCAGTAGATGCAGAAGAATCATTTGATAAAATTTAATATATTTTGATGATAAAACCCCTCAACAAACTAGGCATTGAAGGAACATACCTTTAAATAACAAAGGCCATATATGACACACCTACAGCTCTCATCATATTGAATGGGGAAAAGTTGAACGCATTTCCTCTGAATATTAGAACAAGACAAGGATGCTATTTGTGACATTTGTATCAAACATAGTAGTGGAAGTCCTAGCCAAAGCAAACAGGCAAGACAAAGAAATAAAAAGCATCCAAATTGGAAAAGAAGTCAATTTTACCTCTTTGCTGGGAGGAAGCACAAAACAAGGCACTTGCATGTAATAACAGACCTATATAATGCCATAATGTGCAATATTTTACCTATAGCTACTGGACATGCAATATCATCATGAAAAAAATGTGCAGCTGCTGATATAAAGAAAAGTATATGCACTATAATATAATAAGTGATAGGATTGTGGTGATTTGGGGGTTTGCACAGGGAAGACTTCTTGGAATTTAAATTGAGGTGGGAAGAATGGTTAAAAGTTACATAGCTCCCCTATCAGAACCATAGAATTTGCAAAGTCTTAAAATGTGATGTATATTTAAAAAGTATGAAAAAATCAATATGGCTGGAATACAGTGAATGAAATGGAGTTCCTTGGAATCTGTACTTACTGGCAAGAAATTCTGTATCAACTCATTTCCCATTTCCCTTCCTGCTTAACACCTAGAAATAACCCCCGGCTGGTAAAACTTGTATCTTCACCTTCTTAAACGTCAAACATTTCCTCTCTCTACTCTCTGTCTTATCTGATACTTTTTTTCTTTGTTTTACTGAGAAAATAGGATACATTAGATAAGAACTTTCAGATTACTGCCCTCATCACAAGCCAAATGATGAAATCTACTAACCTACATTCACAATCAGCTACATATTTTGTCATTTCTCGAATTAAAGTAGAGGAATCATGTTCCTAAGACCAACTCTCCCACTTTATGATCTGATTTCATCTACTTACACACACTCCCAGACATCTCTTTTACAGTTGGACTCCTCCTTTCTTTTCGGTATTGTCAAAAGTTTTTAAATTCTCTCCTCTCTACTATAATGTCCATATCAGAATATAGTATTGTATACTGTTTCTCGAAAAAGAACTTCTTTGGACCCCCCCAACCTACTCCTACTAGTGCTGTCTTTCTGTGTTCCTCTTTATAGAAACACATGTCCACTCCTCTAAAGTGTAGTTTATATTCATCACTTCACTTTGTCTTTATCTACTCTTTAAACTCCTTTCAGTGAACTTTAAACTTCATTGCAAATTTTCCTGTCAAAGCCATTACTAGAATCCAGGCTGACATATCCAGGGGTCTTTTAATATTTTTTCCAGACTTTATCTAAATCATCTCCTCAGCTTTTGACACATTTCATCACTACATGCTTTTTGTTTTCTTTACTTGGCATCAAAGATGTTATTTTTTTTTTCTTCTCTTTCTCAATAAATGCTATTTTTAGTCTACTTTTTTGACTTTTCCTCATTTTAAAAACTTACAAATAATGTGGCGGCCCGGCATCGAATCCTAAATTAGAATCAGTATCTAACCACTACATGTAGAATTCAAGCACTTTCCATTAGCTGTTGCTAAGGTCCTAGTTAAGTCACCATCATCTGTCACCTGACTTACTATTTCTCTCTGTATTTGTTTCACTATATATCCAATGACCTCCTTCAGTCCAGCACTTCAAGGCATTTGTTCTCTGTGCCTAAAATATTCTTACCTGGGTGTTTGGATATCACTTCTTTCAAAAGCCACCATGTTAGAGATATCTTCATTTAGCATACTATCTAAAATTAGTCCTTTTCCTTCTTTATCCTAATTTATTCTCTTCTTAGGACCTGTCATGACCTGGTGAAATTATTTGTTCATTGTTTTCCATATAGAGTCACTAGAACATAAAGCACCATAAGAGTGTCTTTGTTTTGCTTTCTGATATATCCACAGACTTCAGAACAGTGCTTAGCACAGGGTTGCCACTCAAAAATTTGAATGTAACTAATCATAATCTAGGTCTCACACAATGGGATAGAAAGGAAGAGAAGATAATTTGGTACTCTAAAAGGGCTGGGAAAGGGAAAACTAAATAACTGAAAATGAAACAGCCCTTTGCTTCCAACTGAGTTTAGTGTAATCGGATTCTAATGAAACATTCAAACATTTGTAGCTGTTTCTAAGAAAGGTATTGAGTTTACTTATTTCTTTCTTTTGTTAACGTCAGTTTTCTTCAAACATGACAAGAATGGCTAATGGGACCTTTCTGTGTCTGAAAATAAACAGATTCCTGATAGTAAAGTGTTTCAGACATAAAATAACCTCTTGATTACCCATTACCCCAAATACTACCACTTGCCTACACCATCCCAAACCTCTGACATACACACAATATAAATGTCTGAGAATGTTTTGAATCACTTGATGACAAGGTTCATGCACTCACGTTAAATTTTTGCATCATTAACGTCACCAGATGGCCACCGTTTTAAGGAAAGGCCAGCTGCTTAACTCCCTGGGATTTCCAACAGATCAAATTATTGTAGAACTTACATTTAAAAATTTTAAAAGGAATGAATAAAGCCAGTTTAAAGATTGTACAATGAATCCATTTTTTTTTTTTTTTTTTTTTTTTTGTAGCTCAAATACATTTGCTATTAACATGCAACGAGGGTAGGAGTTCAAGAAGGCATCTAAGAAAGAGTTCCTATGGGACCTCATGGCATATTTGGTTGTAGGGTATGAATTTGACTGTCTAATTATAGTCATTTCGAATGAAATTGTGCTGTATATGTCAAAGTTATTCCAAATGTTTCTAATTAGCATTTGAAAGCCATCGTGAGTTCAGAAATCACCCTTTAAGACTTGGGATAATTGACCAGGTGCAGTGGCTTACGCTTGTAATCCCAGGACTTTGGGAGGCCAAGATGGGAGGATCACGAGGTCAGGAGACGGAGACCATCCTGGCTAACCACTGCAAGACACCGTCTCTACTAAAAATACAAAAAATTAGCCAGGCATGGTGGCACGTGCCTGTAGTCCCAGCTACTTGGGAGGCTGAGGCAGGAGAATCACTTGAACCCAGGAAGTGGAGGTTGCAGTGTGCAGAGATCGCGCCATTGCACTCCAGTCTGGCCGACAGAGACAGACTCCATCTCAAAAAAAAAAAAAAAAAAAAAAAAAAAAAAAGACTTGGGATAATGAGATGGAGTGACACATAAATACAAGTGAGATGCAGAGGTAGTCAGAGCATAAGTTATTTGAATTATGGTAGTTTTGACTAGCTTGATTTGTTTCTTTTAAAATTATATTACAAGTAGGCAGAAGCTTTTTTGTTTGTTTGTTTTTTGTTTTTTGAGACGGGGTCTCGCTCTACCGCCCAGGCTGGAGGACAGTGGCGCGGTCTTGGCTCCCTGCAAGCTCCACCTCCCGGGTTCACACCATTCTACAGCTTCAGCCTCCCGAGTAGCTGGGACTACAGGCTCCCGTCAAAATGCCTGGCTAATTTTTTTGTATTTTTAGTAGAGACAGGGTTTCATCGTGTTAGCCAGGATGGTCTTGATCTCCTGACTTCGTGAACCGCTCGCCTCGGCCTCCCAAAGTGCTGGGATTACAGGCGTTAGTCACCGTGCCCTACCGGCAGAAGCATTTTTAAATGAGAAAATAAATTTAACTGTAGTACAGACAATTTTCAAAATAAAAAATATATACATTTGGCACCATAATGTAAACAATGCTATTTATTAATTTTGGGTAAATAATTCCAAATTTTATTTTTTCTTATGTATGTTTAAACATATACAACTTATGTTTCCTTTTATCATGTTACTGTGGAAGTAATATATCAAAATGGCTTTCTCTGGATTACCACAATCTACTCATTTCAATATCTCTAGTCTCCTTGAATCCCTTCCCATCTTGTTTTGCTTTTTCCCAGGAAGTGTCTCTCCTATTCACAAAATAGTCTCCTTGGTTACCATGTGACTTCTATGATTTTCTTCCTCTCCAGGACAGGCTCATAATTTTATCTTCTGAGACTCCCTGTGCCACTGATCTTTCCATTTCTTTGGATTCTGAAGCCTGTCTAAGGATGTAATAAAGCTGAGATGCTGCTATGATGCCCACTTAATACATGTCCCCCAGGAACACTTTTCTCTCAGCGCTTAGAAAATGTCCACTTCACATTCCAATGAATATGGGCGGAGAATGTCATGTCTTGTTCAGCAGTACTGCTGTCATATCCTCCTTCTTCTTTTTTTTTTTTTTTTTTTTTTTTTTTTGAGATGGAGTTTCACTCTTGTTGCCCAGGCTGGAGTGCAGTGGCGCGATCTCAGCTCACTGAAACTTCCACCTCCTGGGTTCAAGAGAGTCTCCTGACTCAGCCTCCTGAGTAGCTGGGATTACAGGCACCTGCCACCACGCCCGGCTAATTTTTTGTATTTTTAGTAGAGACAGGGTTTCGCCATGTTGGGCAGGCTGGTCTAGAACTCCTAACCTCAAGTGATCTGTCCTCCTCGGCCTCCCAAAGTGCTGGGATTACAGGCGTGAACCACAGCAACTGGCCGCTGTCATATGCTTCTAAAGGTTAACATGTGTTCCCAATTCCTCACAGGTGATTTTCTAAATACAGCTATTTTATAATCACACCCATCCATTTAAAACAGCAGTAAGTTTCTTGAGGATGGAGTAGCTATACTCCAAGTGACTTGGCTCCCATGTAAGTGAATTCTTGACAGGTCCACGGTGGCAATTCTACTACTGTGAATCAAATTTCAGTATTTTAGCACATGTATAAAATATATTTTCATATTTAAGTTTTTGCTAAATATAGTTATACTCATAATATATTGCCCTAATTGCCTTTACTTAACATTATTAGTATCTGTCATAAGTCCACATTTGAATGTAATTCCAAAATTTTAATATTTCCATAAATATATTTGAGAGGATACAGTGCAAAAATAGAAATATCTGATACCAAGGATTCTCTATCCTGATGTGGAAACAGCATTTTGTGTCTATGACGGCAGAAGTGAAGAATATAATAAATATTTTGACACCAGTATTTCCTAATGGAATTAAATGATGTAGTAGTACAGCTAGAAATATAAACCAGATTCTTTCCCCATTTTAATATCAGGCTAGAGTTTGCTGTTCCAAGTTTCTGAATCACGGCTTTTTAATATTCCTCATGTACCCCTTTTTCCAAGTATAATAACATATTGTTTCATTAGATGTTGCCTATGACCTCCTTGTATAGCTTATTCACTTCAATATTTATTGAACTACATTATGCATCAAGTACCCTATCAGATGTTAGGGGTACAAAGGATGAATAAGACATTGTCGCTGCTCTGAGCCACATGGCTACAGTTTTACTTGGAAACTACATGTCCACATTCATCACTTCTATCTCTTGACTTTTCTGTAGACCAATAAAAAGAAAATAAAAGAGAGAGAGAGAGAAAAAAACACATCCTAATATCTAATAGAAAGAGAGGATAAAACAGAAGGGAATCAGTATTCCTCAGGGAAGATTAGCAGTCTAAAATATTACCTGAGTGCACCTCTATTTTATCTATAGATAATTTTAATTCAATATGTCTTATATCTATATATTTTATAAACAAATCTAAAATGCATACAATGAATGTGTTTGTAGAAATATTTATGTAAGCCAGTGGAATAAATATATTTGGCTTGAACTAAGAAAATACCCTTCAAACACACAAAGAGAGTTTCTGCAGCTTTCAGTGAATCAGAGGAACCTCTTTTGGGGAGGAGGAGGAATCAAGAGAATTCTCACATACACAGGATTTTTCTGCACTCTCATAGAATGAACACTGTATTAGTCTCCCAATATTTTCTATGTAAGAGAAATAACAATTTGCCTTTGTGGAAAAAACATTTTTTATGCTGATAAATCCTGTTTTCTTTTTATGTATGTAAAACTCTAATTTCAAACTAAAAAGACATTTAGTCAGCAAGGAACAGTTAGATATATGTCATTATAGTACTTAGATATTCACTACAGCCAAGAGAATTAATTCTTGTTAAGATCAGCAAAGTGAAACTAAACAAATACAGCTTGTCAACTGACTAACTCTTCAGGGAACAAATATCTACTAGCTGGTAAATGTTATCTGGGATTATCAAAGCCATTGTCAAGAAAATATGAACTGGTGGTTTCTTATGTCTGGAGGGAGCATGAAATGTGTGCAGATTTGGAAAGAGAAAATAATTAGCTTGATGCTTTTTCTAATTCAGCTTCAGATACTATAACTATTATAATGTATAAATTAATGATCAATCTGAATATTAATGACCATAAGGAAGTTCAAATAAATTAGAAGGCAAATGAATAACAAAGTTAAAATAATGAATAATTAATTTTACTATAGCCATTCTCTCTCAAATAATGATATAGGTACTTGCATTCATAAAAATACAGCAATCTAAGTAACTTTAGAAATGCTTAATGTCTTAAAACATTGAGTTGCAAGAATAATGCTTAAATATATTTCTATTAATACAATAAATAGCATAATTCAATCTAATGTTTTTTCTTTGTTCTCGTGAAAAATTGTTCAGTTACAGAAATCGGAACCTGTAGTTGTCTGTCTACTATATTGGGAGAATATAGGAAGTATAAGATATTTATGTGGACAAAGGCATGTGATCCAAAAGTATGCTAAAATTCAAATTGGAAATTGGAGACAAAGAATGAGGAATATTCGTGTGCATATGTGTATTTTTGTTCTAATTCTCAGTTTACCTTGGTTATATTCCAACTTAATACAGCAAATATCCATTCAGTATAAGCCACACCCTGTGTTAGGTTCTATACATAATAGAATAATGACTACAACATAGTTGCTTGCCCATAAGTAGCTTACAATCTAGTAACGGTATAAGGAAGTACATAATTATATACAAGCGAAAAACAAGATGGACATCTTAAAATGGAATAAACTTCTGTCAGGGACAGTTAGGAAAAGCTTCATGGTGAATGTGATAAAAAAGAACTTGGATTATATGGAAGGTACCATTATTTTACTTATATAAGCTTATATATAACTTTCAGCAAAGCACAGTGTTAAAAAACACGATATGGAAATGTAGATGTCCTTTCAGCATGAGCAACATGAAATAATGTCTTTATTGCAGGGAGGAGAGAATGCTTCTGTTCTTCCACCACCCTCAAAGTTTGCCAACGTATGCCCTTGCAAATTCCCACGGAAAGAGACATTGTCAATGTAACTAATCAGAATCTGAAATATTGCAATTGCTCTCCAATGGAATGCAAGGTACACAAAAGGCAAGAATTTAGTTGGCTTTATGTATGTGTCTACATCCTATGATAGTGTCTAGTATATAATAGGTACTTTACAAATGTGTGTTGAATGAATAAAAAAGCACTAAAAATGGCAGTTATTACTTGTTACTAAGTAGTTGTTTTCCTCTATCAGAATGTGTGCTTTTTGAAGGTAGGGACTATCTCTTACTTAACTATCAGAAACACATGGTTATTCTGGGCACTGTTTAATGTTTTAGAATGAATGGATGCCAGAAAAAATATTAATGAACAGCCCAACACTCTACATGAAAAGGGCAAATGTCTTGGCATTTCAGATAACATAAATATAAACAAGCTATCAAACATTTAAAGGAAGTCAAATAGGTTTTGACCTTTTCAATTACATCCATCCTTTAACTCAAAGGCATTATTAGCACTTAAATTACAGTGTTGTGTAAACAAATTTCAGTTCAACTAGTCATCTTCTGGAGGAAACAAAATGTGTCCAGTGTAAGTTGATTTAATTATAAAGTAGAAAATCAGAATTTGTCACAAAGGAGAAGCTGATGATGTCAACATATCATTTGCCAGTCTGCTCAGGAAAAGGAACACAAAACACAGAAATACATTGCACTTTCATGTGTTTATATGGGAAAGGAAAAACTCCAAAGGGAAAATCCCTGAGCAACACAAAAGGAATTTCACCTCTGCCACTTGCAGGGTAAAACAAAAGATTTTGAATAATGTGTTTCCCCCGATTTGTAGCAAAAATGACTCTGGAAATCTGACCTTTAACAGATGACTACTTCAAACACTCCCCCTTTTTTTTTTACTTTCTTCCTAATTTATGTGACAAACGGGAAAAGTGATTTCCATTATATTATGAACAGGTCATCCCCTCCCTTACTGCATTTTCTCAGGGTCAACAAAATCATGAGCAGTAATGGATGTCTACTAAAGTTGAGGTGGTAGAAAAGCCGAGTCAAATTGAAATAAAACCCTGACGAAAAATTTATGCCTCGAGTTTTAATATCATCGATGGTCTGGTAATCAGATCTAATGTGTTAGAAATCTGTGGAGATTATAAATCAGATTTTTCTCACTAATAGAAGCTTTCTAAAACATTCCCTTTAGCAAATTATTTTCTTAGGAAGTGGCAGAGATGATATTTTGCACGTATTTGAAAGGAGAACTTATCTGGTGCGAAGCAATTTTTAAGCTAAAAGAGATAACATATGCTTAGGCAAGATCCATTAAAAATGTTTTGATTCTTTTTATGAATTCTCAATATACCTGGAGTAGAGCAAAACTCCTACTTATTATATATGTGTACCTAACCAGTGGGTTACATTCTGCCTTTCTAATCATCTGCCTATCTAACTACCCATGTAACATGAACAAAGGATTGGCTTATTGTAAAGCAGAGGGTTTAATTAATCAAAGAAGAATCTAGTTCTGGAAATCAAGTATGTACAACAATCATCACAATCTAAATGTTAATAAATAATGTCTTTATATTGCTAAGTAGAACTGAGGAACCTCAGAACCTATGTATTTGAATTCCTCTGAACATAGATGTGATATACAGGGTATGTATTCCTCTTTCATTTAAAATTATCTTAGATTCACCCAGTTAACATAGAGTGTAAAATTCTAACATTCATTTTGGCAATATAATAATAGTTTGCTGCATTTATATAGAAATGTATTGTTGACAATGAATATGCTCATAATTATATTATTTAATACCAAGTAACAGCCTTCTAACAAAGACAAATGTCATTAGACATTATAAAATCAAAGCTTAAAGGGGTTAAGTGTGGCTCACGCCTGTCATTCCAGCATTTTGGTAGGCCGAGGCGGGGTAATCACTTGAGGTCAGGAGTTTGAGATCAGCCTGGCCAAAATGGTGAAACCCCGTTTCTACTAAAAATACAAAAAAAATTATCTGGACATGGTGGCATGTGCCTGGAATCCCAGCTACTCAGAAGGCTGAGGCAAGAAAATCACTTGAACCCAGGAGGCCGAGTGAGTTGAGATAGCACCACTGTACTCCAGCGTGGGTGAGAGAGCGAGACTCTGTCCCAAAAAAGAAAAAAAAAAGATGGGGGGGGTGGGGTGGCAGTTAAATAACTTGCTAAAGATTGCCAGTTTCAGCAAGATGATCCCATTTTGATTATTTATGTATATGGAAAAATTTTAAAGTTAAAAATCCTACACTTGTTTAACAAATATTAGCTTGTTATCTATTATTTTGGTGATTGGTTAAGATAACATTCACAAAAGAGTTCAAGAAATTTTTTTCTCAAATAAATTAACATAAGATATATTACCAACTACTTCAAATGTGGTCAGATTTGGAAAGAAAAACAGTGTAATAGAGTACTTGAGAACACAAGATCTGAGGCCAGTGTGTTTTGGTTTAAACCCTAACTTGGTCATTCACTCTCTGTTCTTAGACTATTTATTCTCTCTCACCTTCAGTAATTTTTTCAGATGAATATGGGGAAAATGAACCTAACTCAGAGAGTTATGCTGTGGTTGAATGAAATAAAACATGAACAGATTTAGAAGAGAGCCGAATACAAGTGTTCCACCTACACATTGCCTATGTGTTTATTCATACATCAACAAGGAATGCCAAATAAAGAGTTGCCCTCAGCCACTCTCGTATTGAATCAGTGAGTATGTGTGTACATGTTAATGTGTGTGTCAAGAAGAAAAACAAATAATTGGCAGCTGGATAAGAGGAGAAAATCAATTTCACAAGTTTGAAGTTGAAGATTTGACTGGGAATGTCACCAATTCCTAACACAGAACACAGAACACCTATATCTGGACTCTGGGAGATGCTCTTTGATGTTCTGTGGAGAGAAAAACACTCCCTGATCCCATACAGCAGTCAGTACATGGCATTTCCTATAACATTATAAGTAAAATTTTAATAATTTGTAGAATCAACAGCCGTAATCTGCCAGCAGTGGTGAAAAGACTCATTGAGGCAGGTAATCGCGGAGGGGGTCTCTAGGTCATTCTGTTTTAGATTTTTTTTTTAAGTTAGATTTATTCTGTTGTATCATATGTAGTGTTAGGAATTTTGCATGACTACTGCCCTTATGGTGCAATGTGAATTAAATGGGTTTTAGAAAAGAAAGTGGTATTTTGCAGGAAACAGTTTTCTTCATAAGCAGCTCATATGCAAGTCTGTTTTCAAAGAAGTAAATTTATATGATGAAGTTTTGGTGCTTACTTGGTAAGCAACTAGGAATTTGGAAGCAAGCCAAGGGGCCAGTACTTAACACATTTAAATCAAAACCAATATTATAGGCTAGCAGACACTTTGATGCTAATGACACATTACATTATTCTTCAGATCTTTATTTCAAGGACTCCGAAGGTGCAGCCTTTGATAGGTGACAGGCTTGCTGGGTTTCAAGGAGTGAAAACTTTGATTCCTCAGAGTTACTAGGTTTCACAGTTGTAGCACCTTGGACTTGATATTTTGTTGGTGAATTCCAGGACAATTTCTTCCTGCTACAAGTACAAAGAAGGGTGAATTAAGTGCCCTTGTCAATAGCAAAGCAGAGGAACACAATTTCACTTACAGTTTTTTTTCTTTTCTTTTGAATTTGATTAGGAATTCCCTTTCTAAATAGGTATGATATGAGTATCTAAAAATAGTCATAATTTAAAGAAAATCTCAAGAAAATAACTATTTTTGAGCTGAATTATCCTTTGTAATGTTTCCTTGTGAAATAAAATTGCAGTAAGTATATGTATATATTCATTTTATAACAGTTCTTGCTATCAAAATCAGTTAAAGACAGCTCAGCTCTGTTTGTTTTATTCTATTCTGACTTCAAAAGTTTGTGAATTATTTTTTACTATATACAAGTTTATAATATGTATTATGTAATGGATTAAATGTTTTTATAGAGAACTGGATATTTTATTCTCAAGTAATATTTGACATTAATTTATTTTAAGTTTTTCAAATAATGTATGCTATCACAGTAGCAATAGTAATAACAATAAAAAGGCATGAAAATGGGTCAGGATGAACATTTCTTGTTTAGTATATACAATTCAGATTGAAAAAGCCATCTGGTTTAGTTTTTTGTAAAAACTATGTATGTTTCCCTAAAGATGAATTCCAGAGAACATCCGATAATAAGATATTTAAATTGAATTATTTGAAATAGTGATATAACATTATCTTAGACCAATGGAGATCCAGCAATTGGGGAAAAAATTACAAGTAAAGAAAACAAAGGATTTGAATTGATTTTTATAAATTGAAAGGTAACTGGAGATTAAGATACTCAGCCCTTTATGTCATGTGGATGTTTATTGAAGAATGACTGTATGCCTAACATTGCACTTTGTATGCACACTTGAGAGAAACTCTCCATCAAGTATGAATCTCTGTGCTGAGTCAGCATGCTTCTGTGGTTTGAGTATCATTCTAAATGCAAAATAGGTACCAATCTGTGTCTGGTAAACAGTGTATGCAAGCATAAGTCCTGGTTTGCACTGACAGTTCTTGGGTACGTAGTCAGAAATCTTGACAACTCATACATCAGTGCAAAGCTCTTGGCCGACGCTAGTTGTCCCCTCTACTTAATAACCTCTATTTTCCCCTTCACATTAGTTGCTTGAGTTTTGTCTCCCCTAATTTACTCTAATTCATTCCTAAACCCTTTCTAATTTGTATTCTTCCCACACTACGCCACTGCAACTGCTATTCCCAAGGTCACCAATGACCTCCTTTTTGCTAAAACCAATCAACATTTCTCAGTTTTTGTTTTTGTTTTTTTTCCCACACATGAACTGGTACTTCATCTGACACCATTTCCTCCTTCCATCTTCCTGAAATACATTTTTAAATTCTTGTTACATCTCTTTTAGTGTTTTGTCTACTTATTTGAGCTGTCTTGCTTCATTCTGCCTCTTCTTAAATGTTGATATTTTTAAAAGACCTGTGCTTAGCCTTTTATTTTTTTCTTTTACTTATAAAACAAACAAAACCTCTCTTATTCCATTGCTGGGTTAGTTCATCCATCTTCATAGGTTTATTTATATTCGTATGGTTCCCAGGGCAGCTTTTTCCCATGAACTCCGGGTCTATAGATTCGGCTGCATAATGCATATTCTTTTGACTCCACTTGCTCAGATTCATCTACTCTTCTTCTTCCCCCTGCTATCACCTCTGTTTAGGTCACATCTTCTCTTTCCTCAATAAATTTTTAATGTACACTTGACCGATTTATCTGTTTTAAGATTGTCTAGCTTTAGTCCATCAATAATCAAAAGGGATTTTTTATAAAATATAAATGTATTCATGTCACTTTTCTAATAAAACTAAAACTCTCCAGTGATTTCCTCCTTCAAACAGGTTACAACACAAACTACATACTAAGGTGTTACAAGATTTATTTTGTAATAGTTCCTCTCCTTCCTCTCCTCCCCCTTGTTTCTAACCTCTGTCACCTAACTCAATGCTATTGTCATACTGACTTTTTTCAGGTTGATATGGACTATAAATTGTTTTCTCTGTCTCTGGGTGTTTGTATATGCTGTCTGAAATGCTGCACCATTGTATTTGGCTAATCCTGTTCATTGTTTTAGATTTAATCTTAGAAAGTACTCTTCTTGGACTACTTGCTCCACACACTGAAGACTAGTTTAAGCACCATTTCTGTGAATCTCAGTACCTAGCTCCTGAGTGGATACTTGCTTCCTTCATGAAAGCGTGATTCCAGAAGGCCAGTACTGAGTCTTACTTATTGTTATTTTCCTTAGAGTTTAGCATAGTGACTGGAATAAAGTTGGTGTTAAATAAATATCTATGGTGTGATTTCAAAACCACTACTACCAACTACTCCAAAAACCTAAGAAGCAAGTCTACATAACAGAAGGTCAGCATATTTTAAAATATACTCTTGGATTAACATAGCATTATGTCACAGCTGTATATAAAGATCTAAATCATCTTACAGCAGACTGAAGGGTCTAATTTATGGCCACTCAAAACGTGAGCACAGATATCCTACTGACATCACTGAAATACATTGTTCATGTGTCACTGAAAGTGCATATGTTTTCAATGAAAGCACAAGAAAATAATGAAAAGTACAGTCTAATGTAACAATTTAAAGGCACAGTGTTTTCAGGGTTGGTTGATGTAGCATCTCTACAAAACTATCAAAGGCCTGGATTCTTTTCAGCACTCATCCCTCCCATACTAATTGTCTTGGTTCTCTGGCTACTTAGAGTTGGTAAGATATTTGTAGCGGTTCCACTAAAGAGATTTCATTTATGTGTCTTTATTTTAGGAGAAATAATTATCATTTCCACCCTATCCCAGCAGGTTTCTGCCTATACCTTATAAGCAAAAACTAGGTCTCAGTTTTATTTCTAGCAAGGAAGATGGGCTTATAACTATTATCCTAAATTAATAAATAGAGAAGTATAAATGGATGCCAAGAAGTTAAACATCATTGCTAATACAAAACCAAGGGTCCAAAATGTTGTCACTGTTTAGGGTCTGAATCCAATACCAACACATAGGATGCTTCTTTATTAAGCATATATGTGAACATCATGAATGGAAACAGTGAACAGGGAGTTCTTATATGGTCAGTTAAAATAGTATAATTGCAAGCAGATATGTAACTTACTAAATAATTAAAGGACCATCTCCAGTTCAATTAGAAAAAACACAAAAGTTGATTCTAGAGGTGACAGAAATAATTTAACATAAGCAAAATATTCTGAAGCCATGAGATTACAAAGCAGAGTTATTTAATGTGATTATCTTGGTAAACAGGTCCTGAAGATGATTTCAAAAAATATTAGCCAAATTTGCATACCTGGTAAAGGCTTTATCTTAAACAAGAAAAATATATGTCCCATTAGCTCAGTCTTTAATATATGATATATAAATATTTATAGATATTTATAAAATATATTTATATATCTATATATTTATACATAGATATATTTATATATCATATATTAAAGTATATAATTTAAAGTATATTAAACTACATATATACATATATTTACATATGTATTCCAGCTCTAAATACATATTTTTAGAGAGGGAAGGTGGGGGAGAGAGAGAAGAAAGAATGTGGATAAACAGTTTAATATAAACATGATAAGGATATAGAAAACCCACACACACCACACATATACATAAACACACACATACAAATGAACAAAATGGCAATCTACTTAATAAAACAGTGTGAATAAAAGTTCTGGATATAGATAACCTACTTATAAGTTGTTTCCCAGCTCTATTATTCACTAGCAGTGTGACTTTCCTAAATAGTCCTAGGTTTTCTTATCAATAAAATTGTGATACTTTGCAGTTTAGGATTGTTGGGCAATTAAACGGGAAAATGTGTAAGTGTTCAACACAGTGACTGGCATGCTTTAAATCTCACTTGAAAATTAGCTATAATAAAAAAATTACAATATTAGACATGCAATATAGCCATCATAAAATTATAAGCAAAATTTTATTCATAAAAATTTTAAAATTGTCTATTAAAACCTTTTATTTAATCAGGTTCAATGAGCCAACCAAAACCATTGCTCCTATAAGTTTAATTTCTTTCCTTTATTCATATCTCTGTGGAAATTAAGCAGACAGATAATGTCATACAGATCAATATCAGAAGAGAAACTTGTGTTGCTTTAAGTTCTTTGAAGCTCACAGTCTACTTACAATAAAGATTTCTGAAAATATGAATCACAGATATGACATTAGGGAAGATAGAAAACAAGAGACCTACAAGAAAACATGAAAAAGTGACATAGTATACTTAACTGTAACAATTAATTGGTAGATAATTTTATCTTTCAATATTGAGGGTAAATAATAACTAAAGTCTACCCAAATTTTCTTCCTTTAAAATCTGTGCTCTTGGCATCTTGCACAAATAAGCTTAAAATATCCACACTGGGGTTGTAGAGTCACTTGAAATATATGGAATTATTTTTGCAAAATTTGAATAGATTTTAGTTATCATTTACTGTGAAGTAAGTATATTGCCATCAATAAGTATAATGAGTTTGTTGAGTCATTTCTCTTTACTTTTTGATAAGCTGTATGAACCTAAAATAAAATTAGGAGGTAAAAAAAGCAAAACAAACAAACAAAAAACAAAACAAAAAAAACACATGCATTAGTGGTTTTTGTTCTCCAATGGAGTCACTGTTAAGGGGTATGCAAATCCTGCATGTTAGAGTTAACAAAGCTCATCTTCTGCCAGTACATTGCATAGTCAAGTAATACAAAAGACTGAACACATGGAAGATGCTTTGAGCTGTTTGCAAAGAATGACCCATGATAAAAAGAATTTACTTGTCTTGGATGTTACCATATTTTATTTTAATCATTTTCATAATTTTCTTATTATGCTATCTGATGTTTCCTAATACAATCATCAAGTTTGCAAAATCATAAAAAAAATCATTACGGTACAATTGTGGGCACATGCATTCTCAGTCATAGGGTTTATCTGAATTCAGCTTACATGGTTTCAGGGTTAGCAGTTACAAAGCTGTTAGCTGAAGGGGAAGCTCTAATGTACTGGAAAACTTGGACAGCACAGATATAGCTTCATAGTAGATCTAAATTTGTATTGTATGCCATCTTCAAATTGTTGAGCCTTTTTACTCAATAATCAATATTTCATCCAGCACAATAATAAAATATAGAATTATTTATGGTTATAATTAAGGTGTACTTTTTTAGTCACAAGAGGAATGAAAAAGTGACTGGAGAGGTGATGTGATTTAATGAAAAGGCCATTGAATAAGCAGCTAACGCTCTCAAATGAGATAATGAATGTGAAAGGCTTTGAAAAAAAGATAAAGTATTATGCAAGCTCATAGTATTAATATTAAAAGCCTAAAATGTTCATTTCTAGTAGACCTCATGGGTTTTTTGGCTGTCTATCAGAATCACATTAAAAAGTATTCTATAAAAACAGTAATATTTGGTACCATATGAAAATCTAAGACTCATGTTTTAACGTCAAACTTGGAATTTACTGCTTTTATGATATTAAAGGGTGACCCTTAATATCCGTTGGTATGTATCATAGCAACTGCATTATTAAAACTAGGTATGTTCCAAAAAGGCTGTCAGAGACCATGACACACTTTGATTCAATCTCATTGGAGTAACTGCAATCTAATTGTCCCAAAGTCATCACTTTTGGATGTCTCAATAAATCTGGCTTTGATAACATGAAAATTTTTATTTAGGAAAGCTCGTGGAGGAAGGAACATGACTACTTTTGCTGTAAAATGCCAAATTACACAGAAACATCTGAGGGTCAGTGAAAGCCTTAAATTAAGAAGCCAGAAGTGTTCTCTCTCCCTCTCTCTGTTTATCTCTCTCTCTCTCTCTCTCTATCTCTCCCTCTCTCTCTGTTTCTACTTCAGCTGACACGTAAATGTGTTTCAAAGAAGCATGTTTTACAATTAAAACTAATACCGATTACAATTAATATGTATTTATTTCATATCCTTTCAGATATCCTTTCCAAGTGAAGTTCAAAAATCTTCATAAAATAATCCCATTAATCCTTAAAGCATGCTTATGTGGAAAGTAGAAAGAGCAATGTTATTCATCCTTTTATAAAGTGAGAAAAATAAAGTATAAAAGATTTTAGATAAGCTATAACAATTAAGTCAGTGGGAAATCCAGACATACAACTAAGGTTTTATAATTCTTTTTCTTCTATTTTTCTCTAGTAATGGTATTTTTTAATTATTTTACTTTTCTTTATTTATTAAAAGATCTTATCCCTCTATTCTCTAGTAGAACATGTACTCCTGGAAGGCAGGAGATATAAAATATAATTTTAAAATTATATCTCTAATGCATATTCTAATGTGCAGAAAGCAATTAATAAATATATTTTAAATTGCATTAAATCAAGTGTGCTTTGTTTTTCATTTCAAGAGTACACACACACACACATACACATATATATAATATATATTATACATATATGTGTTTTGTTTTTATTCAAACATCACAAGAGTCACACAGTGAAAAGCAGGTATCTCTCCTATCTAGACATAAACGTCCTGACCCAGAGGCAAATGTCTATCACTTTTTTACTTGTCTTGGATGTTACCATATTTTATTTTAATCATTTTCATAATGTTCTTATTATGCTATCTGATGTTTCCTAATACAATCATCAAATTTACAAAATCATAAAAAAAATTCATTGTGGTACAAATGTGGGCACATGCATTCTCAGTCACAGGGTTTATCTGAATTCAGCTTACATGGTTTCAGGGTTAGCAGTTACAAAGCTGTTAGCTGAATCTATCTATCTATACAATTTAATGTAAATTAATGAACATGTGTGTCTTTGTGTTTCTATTTATTTTTGAACAATTGGAAGCAAAATGAATATACTGTTCTACATTTGTGGGTTTTTAACAACAATATTTACTGGGTAACTTTTTAAATAAACTCTTCATTTGGAAATAATTTTAAATTTACCACGTAGCAAAAATTAAAAAAAAATGAGGAACATTCATCTACTTTTAACTAACATTCAGATTCTGCTCTTATAAATATTTTACCTTCTTGTTTAATCATTTGTTTAATCTTTTTCTTTCTCCCTCCAGCCCCTCCCCTGGCTCTCTTTCATGATGCGTACATCATGGTCTATTACTTCTAAATATTTATATTTTTATTGCCTAGAATAACCCTTTTATTGTATATTACCACATTAAAATTATCAATATTATATTTAATATTGATATGATAATTTCAACTAATACATGTTTGCATTTCAACTTTGCCAATTGAAATGTTTGCATTTTCACCCCTTCAGTATGGGACCACGTCTAGAATAAGGTGTTACATTTAGTTATTTCTTTTTAGCTTTCTTTAACCTGAATTATATCAGAGCCTTTCTTTGTCTTTAATGTTATGGATAATTTTGAAGAATACAATTTCCCCACTCTGTTTTTAATAGATATTCCTCACCTTCAGTTTGTCTGATGTTCATGATTAGTTTTAAATTATGCACTCCTGGCAAAAAAAAATACACAGGTGATTTTGTTGTCTGGGAAAAGAATCTGGGGGTACATAATATCCATCTGTACCTCACTGATAATTGTTTTATTATACTTTAATTTCTGGGGTACATGCGCAAAACATGCAGGTTTGTTACATATGTTTACATGTGCCATATTGGTGTGCTGCAACCATTATCTCGTCATTTACACCAGGTATATCTCCTAATGCTATCCCCCCTCCCCCCTCCCCACAATAGGCCCCGATGTGTGATGATCCCCTTCCTGTGTCTAAGTGATCTCATTGTTAAATTCGCATTGTTAAATATCCACCACCCATTGTTAAATTCCCATTGTTAAATTAAACACCCATGAGAACAGGCGGTGTTTGGTTTTCTGTTCTTGTGATAGTTTGCTGAGAATGATGGTTTCCAGCTGCATCCATGTTCCTACAAAGGACACAAACTCATCCTTTTTTAGGGCTGCATAGTATTCCATGGTGTATATGTGACACATTTTCTTAATCCAATCTGTCACTGATGGACATTTGGGTTGATTCCAAGTCTTTGCTATTGAGAATAGTGCCACAATAAACATATGCATGCATGTGTCTTTATAGCAGCATGATTCATAATCCTTTGGGTATATACTCAGTAATGGGATGGCTGGGTCAAATGGAATTTCTAGTTCTAGATCTTTGAGGAATCACCACACTGTCTTCCACAATGGTTGAACTAGTTTACACTCTCACCAACAGTATAAAAGTGTTCCTATTTCTCCACATCCTCTCCAGCACCTGTTTCCTGACTTTTTAATGATAGTCATTCTAACTCATGTGAGATGGTATCTCACTGTGGTTTTGATTTGCATTTCTCTGATGGCGAGTGATGATGAGCATTTTTTCATGTGTCTGTTGAAAAAAATGTCTTCTTTTGAGAAGTGTCTGTTCATATCCTTTGCCCACATTTTGATGGGGCTGTTTGTTTTTTTCTTGTGAATTTGTTTAAGTTCTTTGTAGGTTCTGGATATTAGCCCTTTGTCAGATGAGTAGATTGCAAAAATTTTCTCCCATTCTGTTGGTTGCCTGTTCATTCTGGTAGTAGTTTCTTTTGCTGTGCAGAAGCTCTTTAGTTTAATTAGATCCCATTTGTCAATTTGGCTTTTGTTGCCATTGCTTTTGGTGTTTTAGACATGAAGTCCTTGCCCCTGCCTATGTCCTGAATGGTATTACCTAGGTTTTCTTCCAGGGTTTTTATGGTTTTAGGTCTAACATTTAAGTCTCTAATCCATCTTGAATTAATTTTCGTATAAGGAGTAAGGAAAGGATCCAGTTTCAGCTTTCTACTTACGGCTAGCCAATTTTCCCAGCACCATTTATTAAATAGGGAATTCTTTCCCCATTTCTTGTTTTTGTCAGGTTTGTCAAAGATCAGATGGTTGTAGATGTGTGGTATTATTTCTGAGGGCTCTGTTCTGTTCCATTGGTCTATATCTCTGTTTTGGTACCAGTACCATGCTGTTTTGGTTACTGTAGCCTTGTAGTATAGTTTGAAGTCAGGTAGCATGATGCCTCCAGCTTTGTTCTTTTGGTTTAGGATTGTCTCGGCAATGCGGGCTCTTTTTTGGTTCCATATGAACTTTAAAGCACTGATAATATTAATTTTAGAAACACAATTAACTATTTTCTGGTTTTCCACAGTAATGATTATTTTTGTTCTTCCTTGAAACTAATAGGAAGTCCTTGGGAAGTCACTTTATGACTATACATGTATCATGCCCCCCAACAAAATCAGTCCCTTCATTCAGCATCCATTGGTGACTCTTTTCTGATCCGATCTTGACTACTGTGGAAGCAAAAATGACAATTTTCCAAGTATCTCTCCTTCTGCATTTCTAATTGGCTGTCTGAATTCTAATGTTAAAAAAGATTATCTCTTTCCCCCAATTACTATCTCTTTATTATTATTATGGGCTGGTAAATTTTATTTTGTTTGACAGCTTGTAATTCATTACTGTTCCAAATTGTTTGGGTTCTGACATTTTTGTAGATTGGGTCATGACCCCATTCTTGAAAGTCTAGAAGGAGCAGAGTGGTCCTGCCTAAGAGGAAAAAGATAGCTGAGCTCAGTAGAGAGTGCATCAGCAGCAGTTGATTTCAGGCTGGCCTCAGATACCAGACCTGTTTGATTACTTTATGTGGGAAAGCAGTTCATAAAGTGCTTCCTAAAATGCCACGTAACCTCTTCCAACCTTCACTTCAGGTGGTTAACCACATGTCAAAAGGCCTGGTTTCATAATGCTGGCAAGCCTTTAGCTTCATACTCACCACCTGTCTGACTTGGCCCAACAAACCACTCTTCCTGAGCCTTGCCCGAGCCTGCTTTGCCAATCCAGCTCTCAAATCATCTGAGACTGGGGGAGGGGAGGACACTGAGAAAATATCACTGTGTTTACCTTTGGTAGCCTCCCAGTGTCTCAGAAGTTATCCCCACTCTACTGGCAACCTCCATCTTTTCATTATACCATCACACTGCCCAGTTGCCTCCCTTTGCTTGGGTCTTTTCATGACTGAGGCTCTGGGAACATATTTAAGGACTTTGCAGTAATATTTAAATTCTGCCTAGGGCCTCAACCTCAAGTAGAACAAGTTCTCTTTTATGCAATTATGCAGACATTGGTTATAGAGCTGCACCCATTCAATCTAACTCCAGAGAACATATTAGAAAAACTCCCCAGTTGCAGGATCCTGCAATGCAAAGACATGTAAAACATTCCCCTTCAGCTCACTGGCTGCAAAGCTGGATTTGGTAAACACAGATACTGCCACAGGTTCAATCTATATTTCCCTTGAATCTGCATCATTTCTTTTATTTAAGTGGCCTCTCAGATTCCTTTATGTTGATACTTTGTCCATGTGAATACGCATGGACCCTTTAAACAAGTATCTTTTTTGCTATTTCTTCTATAGCGTATTTCACATGTAATGACTTCTTTGTAACTCCTGTACTTTCTGTTTATCGGGACACATTGACTTTGGACTAAAGTTTCAAGAGCCTTTATCAATTTTATTTGATTGTCCGGGGAAGTACTTTAGAGTAGAAAAAAAAAAAAAAAAAAAAAGATAGGGTATTTCAAGGCAAATAGAAAGAATACAAGAGAAGGAAAAATGGAGGAAGGGGGTTGCTGAAAACCTAGCTCTCCCATCTGAACTTACCTTTATACAGTGGCATGAGTAAGGCACTAATCCCCTACTCCCCACCACATATATAATCACACACATATACACATACAACACACACCTCCCAGTTCCTTATGGGCTCTAATGACTCCTCAGAACTTTCAGCTATGAAAGTTAAGGGAACTGACTCTAGCTACTAACAGAGCCAAGGAACAAGAGATCTTTTAGGTATTTTGCATTTTTAAGCACATTAACATTAAGGTGGTCCCAAGTGATAAAATCTGCAATGAGACTCTTGACTTTCCTCCTCTTTGACAATGGGTTGAAAATAGGGGTTTCTAACTGAAAATGTACTCTTTCCAAATAGTCTAATTAGTGGCAAACCCTGCAGTCATTTCTCCAGGTCTCCAAACTCAAAATGAGTACACGAGGGTAGAATTTCTTTTTGAGCTCACAGGGTAGGCAGCTGGCCATCTCACCTGGATCCAATCATCAATTTCTCTTGGTTACTGACAAATTTTTCTCAAGCAAAATTACTCTTGTTGGGTGAGCTCTGCTACTTGCAAGTTTAGGGAAATTAATAGAATATCTCTAACAAATGATTTGGCAGTGGCAGCTGACAGTCACTTAGAGGTCTCTGAGAATGTTCTGTGATTGTTCCATGTGGTAGACACACCCTGAGGTGACCCTCAATGATTCACATTCTTGTCTTATTCCCTCCCCTTGAGTGTGGGCAGAACCTATGACTTATAGCCAATAGAACAAGGCAAATGTGATGGGTCTCTCCCATGATTTTATTAGACTATGTAAGATTCCATTTTAGCAGACTTAAGCAAGAGATTCTCCTGCTAGCTTTGAAGAAGTAAGCTTCACTGTTATGAAAAGGCCTGTGAAGGAGCCTCCTGGCAAGGAACTAAGGTGGCCTATAGATTCTGAGGGTGGTACCCTACTGAGCCATCAGGAAAAGAGGGACTTCCATTCTACAGCTGCAAGAAACACAGTTCTGCCAAAAACTTGGTCTGAAAATGAACCCTGAACTCCAGAGATTAAAAAAGATTAGTAGACACCTCTATTCAGCCTCTTGAGACCCATGAATAAAAGACTTATCCAAGCTGTGTCTATATTGCTGTCCGTAGAAACTGCGAGATAATAAACGTCTATTGTTTTCAGCATCTAAATTTGTGGTAATTTGTTACACGGCAATATAAAACAAATACATTTTTTTATGGAGTGAGAAGAGTCCAGGAAGAGAAAAGACTGTCCACCTTAAGCCTGCCGCTGTGACTTTTAAGGCTACGGTGCTGCTGGTGGCGTTTGCCATTTTTCTTACTAAGATAAAAAAGTGAATTAAGATGAAAGAAATGCAAGAGAAATGCTTATAAATACTAAGAACAGCAGCATCTTGCCTAGGTCATACCTACGCCTACATGCACACAAGCAGTGCACATCCTATACTTTCTAGAATGCTTTGCACTGTTTAATGATCCTGGGCAGACATTTGCTAACTACCCTCCAGGCATATTTTTACCAACTAGATTGGGAAAGAGGGTGACTGCCACAGCAGCTCGGGGGTTGTGTCAGAAACTCTCAGGATGTAAGTTGTTTCTACCAACACTGTTGGGGCAGGAGACAGACGGGGATTAGTGAAGGGGTGGATTTCATTGCCACCCTCTAAAAGCAGCTTTTTCTCTCACCTCAGACCTTCTAGTTCTGGCTCTACAACTAAGTTCTAACAGAGTACCCCAAATTAAACTCTAATAGAGAAATCCTTTCAGATTATGGCTCCCTAAAGGGATCTAAGCCTGGGGTTTCTCATCATACATTCATTTAATCAACATTTAATGAGCTTCTACTCTGCGTTAGCACTGCTGATATAGCAGTGGATAAAACTTATAAAATCCCAAAAGACATAGAGCCTACAGGCTAATGGGGGATACAGAAAAGGCAATGGTCAATTTAAATACATTATAGGGAAAGTAAAAATGCTCTCTGAGCACAAAAGAGGGACACCTCACCCATCAAAGAGGTTCTAGGAAGAAACCCCAAACACTGCAAGTAAAGATGAAAAGGAATTGACATAGCAGACTTCTTCAAACAGAAAGAATATGTGCCAATGCCCAGAGGTGAGTTTCAGGGAGCAGCAGAACTGAAGCATGGGGTTTATGGGTGAGTAATAATAATCATAAGGTACAGCATTTATCCAGTATATACTGGGTCAGTGCAGTATTAAATGGATGGTATGCATTATCTCATTTGATCCTCACTTAATCCCCCTGATGAGGCAACTGAGGCACAGAGAAGTTAAATTCTTTGCTCATAGTCATGACACTGGTTAAGTGGGAAGCCAGGAATTAATTCCTAGCCAACTGACTCCTAAGCCCACACTATAATGGCCCAGTCTAAACTCAAAAAAATACACCAAATGGTGGGATCAGCCCTCTACCCTTCACCAATAGAAACACCAGCTAAACCTATGGGTACAAATCCACCAAGGTTCTACAACTCCCTGATCTCAGATACTCTGACCAGTCCTCGAGTTCTCTTGCCAAAAACAGAGAGGAATAATTAGGTCTCCTGCACTTACTGGGTCTCAGGTTAGCATGCCAGGTTTCCAGATTAAGTTTCTGCCCTTCCTAGGCTTCCTGGAAATTATAATCTTGTCTCTGAGTTCAGTCTTCTTGCCTAGATTCTCCTGTCAGACCTCAGACACCATGTTCTGCCTCCTTTTTTGAACTTCTTTATATTTTGGCCCCATGGGCATCCTCAAATTGTTTTGGGGTGTCTATGCTTCTGTCTGGTTTCTAGGGTCTAGTCATCTTCAGTTTAGCCTGAATACAAGAGATTTCTGAATGAATATCTTTGTCACATAGAGGTGACTGTGATCTTTCCTAGGCATAGTATTGTGGCTAACTGTTCTGGTTTCGAAACCCCCTTTTGATCTCAATTTCTTGGAAACCATGGTGCATCCCAGTGCTCCTTCCATGTTAGCTCCTAGGGTTAGTACTCAAATCCTGTTACTTTGTTTTTCAAACTATTTTGGAAAAAGGTAGAATATAATTTTTCACCTCTCTAGATTATTCAAAAATATCTTGTCCTCTTCTACAACAAGAACAAATTAACTAAAGTGATTTCTTTCTAAGTAAATCAGAAATTTCTTGAGAATAAATCTATAATCATCATAGAGCTACCAGAACAAATAGCTCAATGTGTAGCCAAATTTTAAAACAAGTTTCCATCATTATATAGTTTTACATATTTAAACTAAAATAATTTGTATATACATACACATTAATTGTACATTCATATTTATATATTAGAAAGTAGTAGTATTTTCCAATCCAACAGATTTTTAAGCTGTATCTAAAGCATACCTTTCTCTCTTTTGGTTTCAGTTAATTTCGTCAATGTCTTATAGTTTAGGAGCTCTTCTATTTAGCAGGCCATGAATATCTTCTAGTGCACCATTGCTTCTTAGAGTATCCTGCAACCTTTTAGAGGTTCTAGGTCTTCATGCCAGAAGGTTTATTTGTTTATTTGCCTACACACTCATGAACAGTTTACCATCTGTAAACATGCTTATAAATGGCTACTGAAAGAGTCATTTTAAAAGAATAAATTAACTGCTGAGTAAATGACTCCCAAAATTTTCTATATTTGGGGATATATTGCTATCTTTTGTTCTAACTATGCTTGAAATTTTTAAATATAGCTATATGTTCTATAAACATATAGCTTTATTTATTATAAATATGTTTTGTACAAGTTATGAAGACCAATTTACAAAGGTAAATGTTACTTATAATTCATATATCTGCCCACCAAATAAATTTTTTCCATTCCTGAAAGAGTTATTATTTGACAGTTCTGACCAGCAAGTCTTTATTCCTTTTCAGTTGGAAATTGCTTGAACATGACTTCAACGCCTAAGTATCAATTTCCTCCTGGACTCCTTGCTATCTAATATCTCAAACTACTTTCTTTAAGGCCACCAGTGACCTTCCCTGCAATTTAAAGTGCAGTTTTCTTTGTTCTATATTTTGAGATTTTCTGCAGCCTTTCATATGATGGGACATCACATTCTCAATTACATTCTTTCTAGTTTTAGTAGCATCAGTTATACCCTGGTACAACTTTTGTACAAACACACTCACATACACACTCAGTTTCTATGATGTGTCTGTATCTCTTCATATCTTTCAAGTATCTGTGTGTTACAAATGACCATTAGGGTACCATATTTTTTATTATTCTGTGCATAACTCCAAGGGCACAATCTGTTATCTTACTTAAATACTTATATAATTTAGTTATAGGGTTACACACATATTAGAGGGAAGGAGGCTGCAGAGATGGGCACACATTTTATTTATGCTCTAAGAAAGTCTACTCAAATTTTATTTCTATGATTAACATTAGGTAGCATCTCAGTACTTTGTTGTTGCCAGGTGTAAGTACACTTTTTGCAATCTTCTGTTTACTCACACCATTTATTTACTTGACCATATTTATCTAGCTGATCTCCTTACTCCAGACACTGGAGGTTCAGTGGTGATTTAGAATAGACTCTGGTCATTACTTTCATAAAGATTACAGTCACAAGGGAATGGAAGGGAGGTTATGGGGAAGAGAGGGGAAAGGAGTGTCGTGTTCAGATTTGTATCTCCAGAATAGAGGTTTCAGAGGATTTTCTACCCTCAGCACCATCTTTTCCTTCCTAATCTGAAGTTTTAATAGTCTAGATTTAGTTACCATCCTTATTCAACGGCTCTTTGATTCTGAGTCTCCTTTGTTTGTTCTTCCTCCTCTTCACCAGTTTTAAATAGTGGAATTCCCTAAGGCTTCTTGATAACCAATACCTACGTGTCTTATTTGCTCTTTAGTGGATATCTCAAGCATAGCATGCCTAAAGTACACAAAGTAAAAGAACCTATTTTCCTTCCTTCCTTCCTTCCTTCCTTCCTTCCTTCCTTCCTTCCTTCCTTCCTTCCTTCCTTCCTTCTTTCCCTCCCTCCCTCCCTCCCTCCCTCCCTCCCTCCCTCCCTCCTTCCTTCTCTCAGGCAACCAGACATTCATTCAGCAAACTTCTGCTGAACACTTTCCTAGGCCATAGGTATTCAGAAAATAATTAGGGAGAATCTTTGACCTCAAGAGCGTAAAATACCCTCTATGATTTGTTACTACAACCTTGTCTGTGAATTTTTTTGTACTTTCTCCCAAATATTTACCTTTCTATATCTCCACCTCCCTAGTGCCTCACAGTTTATACTATTTTCTACACTCAGGACCATGTTTTCTTTCTCATGCTAAAATTATCACTTGCACACTCTTATGCAAGATTGCTCTGAAAGTTAATATTAAAGATACAGGCAAATGGGAAGTGGTTCCCTTCCAAGTAGATGGGCAACTGTCTTGCCTCTTCTGTCTTGCCTTTTCTGTCCTATTGCCTGTTGTGCTCTGCTATGACACACATTTTCTTGATGCAACACCACCACCATCATTATGTAACTTCACCACCTATCAGAGTACCTATAACACTGTAGATGGGAGAGGTCATACATAAAGCCTAATTCGTTTTGCCCTCTTTGAATACCACCTAAATATATTGGAATTTCACCATGATGAAATAAGTGAATAAACTTAGAATAAGTTTCTGAGAGACAGCCTAAGAGACAGCTGTGAAACTGGCTAGTGTTAATGCTCTGTTCCCATACTGAGGACCTCTTTCCATCTTCCCCCATTTATTTGTGTTCACTATAAATCACATGCCACTTGAGAAAATTTTATACCAAGAAAAGAATGATACAATGCTTATTGTTTTCTTTTAAAATGATTATTTAATATATAAGCTTTATATAATGTTGTTCAGATAATTTAAAAATAAGTGCAATGAATTGAGTTATTCTATAAGAAGATCCTTTCCCCGGATCTTCCCACTGACCTCAGCCTAATAGTAAAGCATTTGGTCATTCAGCATCATACAGTTCCTATCCTTAGTTCATGTTTGCTTAAGTTCATAAATAGTCAATAAATACTGATTTCAGAAACTCTTTCCCAAACTCTGGTATTCCTCTCAATTATGTCACGTGTGACCCACTTTTATATTTTTGAGTAATTAATCACCCCATCCAATATTATCCATTATTTAAAATAAATTAATAGATTGATATACCTAGTAAAGTTAGTGGAAACTAATGAAGTGGAATGTCTTGACTATTCCTGTTCCTTTGATGTGTCAGACTGCTTTAAATTGTTCCAAATAATCCTGCTTCTTATCTCGTTTAGGAAGCATTCTTCATTTTCTCAAAACCACAGTGATCCATTCCATAACAACCCCTCTAGAGTATTTAAAATTTGAATAACCTAATTTAAACATCCAGCCAAGGTTTAAAGTTATGCAGTTATGACAGTTGTCCTTACTGGTTATTTACAACTAGAATCTGTTCTGATACCTTGGTGCAAATTTTTAGCTCTCCCTCACTCCTGCCTTTGCTTATGATAAGCAACTTGACCTTAACCGAACACACTGTGCTTTCTCTTCTCATTTTGACTTTGTTCTTAATGAGGTCCCTCTCTCTGAAATATACGTTGCCCAACTGTACTTGAAAAGGTCTCTAATTTTCCAATACTTAGCTAAGTGACCGCTTATTTTTAAAGATTTTCCAGATTTTTACACATAGAATAAATCACTCCTTGTGTGTGTCCCCTGAGCACTCTGTGCATATCTCTAATGTAAAACTTATCACAACGGATTGTGATTATTTATTTCCAACTTTGTGTTGACCACTAGACCATGAACCCCTGGAGAGCAGCGGTGGTGCTCTGTTCACTGCTGGCATGCCATAAGTGCTCGGTAATTGAGTGGCTGAACTTTAAATAATTTGTAGAATGAATCAGAGCACTTAAAAGTGAAGGGAAAATACCTTAGGGGAATGAATAAATTTTTAAAAAATATTTTACACATTCATTAATGCCTTGATTCTACAAGATTATAAACCATGGATAAGAATAACCTAACTTAAACATTACATTTTTTATCCTTTTCTATTTGTATCTCTCTTGAAGTAATATTAGGTACATGTTAGATGCTTCATTAAAACAAAACAAACAAGCGACCTACACACACACACACACACACACACACACACACACACAAATACAGGGTGAGAGAGAGAGAGAGAAAGAGAGAGAGACAAAGATATTTTTAAAATAAAGACATACTTTGTCTCTAATGAGTAGGTTAAGAATACAGAATGTCATAAGTAAAGAAGAACTGAAAAACTTTAACTCAATTCTATACCACTTCATCACCAATATGAGACAATGGACTGTTGAAAAGCAGAGACTGTTGATCTCTACATATATCAGACAAATAAAACTTTTATAACTCCAGGTTTGAAACTCTCATTGACATCCGAATAATCATAGAATAAAAAGTAGCGAAGTAACAGAGTAAAAGATAAAAGGTAAAGCTATAAGACTTTCTATTTTATTATGTACTTACATTTGTATATATATATGATATCCCATATTATATCATTTAGAATTGGGAAAAGTTCCTAAAATTTATTTAATTCATTTTTTACATCTTATAATAGTTAAAATTAAAACATCAGAAATTTTATATGCAGTAAATGATTAACCCGTGTCTACCGATAAAATCTACAATCAGCATCTAGTTTCAAAAGTAATTAGCATGATTCGTTCCCAAAATTGTGTGTTTGTACTATACCAGAGTTTTCATGTTAGTGAACAGCAATTTTTAATGAAACTCCTGAATGAATTGAAAGAAACACCCACACAATACTAAGCAAGTCAGTAACAATGAAAATACTAAAGAGTGGCAATACTAATTGAACATTTACTATAGGCAAGGCGTCGTTCTCCATGCTTATAAGATCAGTTCATGAAATTTTCATAACAACCTTATGAGGTAGGTACTTTTATTTCCCCCTCTCTCCTACTTTTTTTTTTTTTTTTTTTTTTTTTTTATTATGAAGGCATGAAGCCTGAAAAGGGTGGAACAAGAAGGGGGGACCAGACTACCTGAATATAATTTGCACACAATTATTGCATATTCTTACATGCAACAAGGGCATGCAAACAAACAAGAAAGTGTCTTTAAAAGCATCTGCTCTTTTCTTGCTCTGCTGAGCAAAACTGTTTTTTAGCCTGATCATAGCCTCTTCTGTACTTCGAATTGAGAAAAGTTGCTGGAACTTAACTTTACACTTTGCCTCTCATCACAGTAAATTGTGTCTTTTTTTTCCCCCATATTATTGATTTTACTCAGCTCAATATTTTATCTGACTGACTGCAGTAGCAATATGTATACTCAGTTTTAGGAAAAACACATTTTCCACATTGACCCAAATGTTAGGATATACCCTTGAGAGTTTTACGGTATACTATGGCACACAGGTAGAGAGCCACTTACTTGTGAAAATTTACCTAGACAACCTTTATGTTATGCTCAGTTCCATGCCCCTGTGACCAGTATCAAACACCGAACAACTAACTCTCTGCTTTTGGCAGAATTTAGCATTAAAAAGTACTGTTGTCAGTTTATATTTTCTCATCAAAAATACTATTAAAATTAATTTGTGGATATAAGTAGTTACAAATAGCTAAATCCAAGGCCCAGTGCCTTGTAAAACTTCTTGGAGAAACATCTACTGCTTAATAGCTCTAGATTATATTTTCATTTTATGCAGTTCTAATGTGAACAAGCTTCTCTGTCTCTAACTCTGAAAGAAGCAGAAAAGTCTTTATAATTTATTAACCCCTGAAAAGAGCACATTCCTTTGTCATAGCTTCAGAGGCAGAGAGAGAAAGCAGATAAGAAATCACATTCATACTTTCAATTATTGAATTCTAATTTTATTCTCTCATTCTGCATACTTCAAATGGGCATTACTAAAGGGACTAAGTTCAGGGGTATTGTTTTATTATTATGTAATAGTACAAGAGTAAAATATTTGGAGCCAAATCAAGTGTGTTCAGCTAACTTTTGTTGTACAATTTATATGTATGTTCACTAGATAGATTCTTCAGTGGCTAATTAAATGATACTATCTAAAAATGGTTTATCTTCAACTGATAGGTTCTATGTACAGATTGATTTTCTCTGAAGAGGTTGTATTTTAGGCTTTTTATTTCTTTTAAGTCACTGAGTATGTGTAAATAAGTTCAATAGGGAATAAATATCACTTTTAGTGCCATTGTCCTAGGAACTACCATTACTGTCTACCAAGATACTGAAAAAATTGGCCTTAAAAGGTAGATTGTCTCTAGTTTGCTTGTTCAAACACAAACTACTATCATTTGTGAGATATTAAGGTTTTTAATAAAAATAAAACATTTCTTCTTTTTTTTATTCTTTTTCTTAAACTTTAAAGAACCTTATCCAAAGTCAAACAACTGTGAACTTGGCATAGTATTACCAGCAAATAATTGATTGTAAAATAGACAATAAAAATAAAGCTAGCTTGCTTGAACATACATTATAAATACAAGATAACTTTGTCCAAAAATGCTTGATACTGTTTTTGGGATCCACCACAAACTATTTTATTCTTATAATATTTCAGTGACCACATTCAGAATCAAGTATGAGTTATAAAATATTTGACAGACTTTTCACAAAACCCAAATATTATGTAAAAATCTATTTTAGATTAAAACATACCTGAGAACTTAGAGACACACAGAAACACAAGAAATGCAAATGAGTTTGTCCTTTAACTCATGTTTCCTATTTCCCATAAAGTTTTTGGTCTTAATTAGCCACACCTTAAAATACATTCTACATTTGTAGTAATTTAAAGATGAGAACTTTTCAGGTAGAAAAAAATAATATATGCAAGAACAAGAATTGTTTTTCATTGTTCAGTTATAAATGCCAAGTACCTAGAAGAGTGCCTGGCATGGAGTAGATACTCAAGAAAAGTGACTGATTAGGTAATCAGCTGTATTAAGGGAGGGAGGGAGAGAGAAAGAGAAAGAAAGTAAGAAAGAGAAATTGATTGATTTGGGGCACTGAAATTTGTAAACTTGTTTCTGGGTCCTAGCTCCTCCATTTACTGACTTACTGACTGGGTGATCTTTGGAAACAAGTTACAAATTATCAGTTTCTGTTTCCTTAGTTGCATAACATCAATTACTTTATCGCATACCAATTGTTAAGAATTAAATATATATGTACACAATGTTGATAAAAAGAACTTTTCAACTTTAAAATACATAAAATATTACATTTATGTACCTAAAATATACACCTAAATATCCAGACATTCACGCAGTAAGTCTAAGCTGTCCAAGATGACATCATAGTTACCATATTTTTTGTCTTAAGCAAAAAGTTGGCCTGGAATGCCCAGAATTTCACACTGTCAAGACAAGCATAGAATTCATGATCATTCAAGTGCTTGAACTGAGAAACTAAAAAAACAAGCAGTGTTGTGCATTCAATCACTACAAGAAACTAACAAAGGGGCTTACATTAAACTAAAATCTAGAAAAGTATTAAAACATACAAAAAGAGTATTATTTTGCAATAGGTAAAAACATAATTTGAAGAATAATTTTCAAAAGAAAAAATATATCACCCCCAGTGTATGGAGTATGCAGAGAACTTCAGAAGAGTTAATAAGAATCTTTCCATGGCTATTTTTTTCCATCTCTTCTTAATATTGGTTACATAAATCAGACAAAGATCATATGTATTTAAAAAGGAAGGAGATAACACAGTAGTACATGTAACATCACACATCATTTGTTTATGTCACTCTGTACTGACAAGCCTTCATAGGAACTTTGTGGCATAGGAAATTGCTATGATCCCATTGATGTCCTCTCTTACATTAAAAATAATAACAAAAAGACTTCCTGTGAAATGAATTAAGTCCACTAGCCAGGTAGCTCATATCCTGTGTACTTGCATTGTATAAAGTTGTCCAAAGGAAAAGGAGGAGATAAGCACTTAAACATACTGCAATCACCATCAACATAGTGCATTTGTGACTAGCCAGGCTAATACTGAAAGAATGAATCATACACAGAAAAAAATACATTTAAATGTCTAGATCATTCACAAGCTGAATAAGATTTTCTTCATTGTTGACAGAATGATATAAATAGATTTTTAGAGAATTAATTATTGGGAGACAAATGCTTTTCCCTTAGTTAAGTTTAATCACCTGTGAAAATGACACAGTCAATACCACTGGGTTTTTCAACTCCACTTTAGAGTACTTAGGGAAAGAAAAAAAAAAAAAATCATTTCAAAGCAGTGACTCATTACGCTTTCAAGCTCATATTATCAAAACTTTTAGATTTCTATTTAAATTTTGAAATTCACAGAATATACCAACTTAAATTTTCCTGAGTAAAAAATTAACTCTAGATGTGTATCGGAAGTTTTTTGAGGTTTTGTTGATTATATATGGTTGTGGCTGAGACATTAAGTTCGCTTGTTTAGATTTCATTAATACACATCTGACACTTTCTATAAACTTAGTTTTGTTCAGACCTGAATTGACTAAAGGAGACAATTCGAACAACAGTAATGTCTAGAGCTGCCAAACAGGACTGGGCTAGCAGAAGATACAGAGTGTGACATAGCTGAGAAACCCCTGCTGTCTTACAGCTCAACTTGAGAATCTCCAAATCCTGATTTTTAATTATCAAAATTACTAGTTTGCAAAGGCAGAAATATTCTATGTTAAAGGCAGAGTAAAAATAAATCTAAAAAGCATAGGCACATCAATGCTGGATGAACAAGCCATTATTCAAAAGTTTTATTACCCTAGGAGGAATGGAGATGCTATTAAAATAAAAGAGCGTGTTAAATAAAATAACAGCTAATTACACTTTTCTGTGGCTTTATTTCATAAATAACTGCATTCAACTTTAAAATAACAACCGTGTGCTACTTTCTACCATAATAATAGACAACATTTGAGGGGATACGAATATTTTTGAATTCTTCATTCGTTAGCATGTGAACATTCTCAGTCAATTGAAAGCTTTTAGTGTAGTGACTTTTCAGGTTCTCTGTCACATTCAATCACCTATCCATAGCAATTCAACAGCTCTAAATATATTCGTTTTGCTACAATATAACAAGATCCTCAGGCATAAATGTTACTACTGACAAATGATTAAATAATATAAAGTACTCTTTTAGGATTTAAATATTTTCTGGCTACATAAAAGACAGTATTTTATTTTGCACTAAAAAGCATAACAAAAATGCAATAAAAGATTTTAATATCTCTTAATTCCAGAAAGAAACCCTTACACACATTCTTAAAATTTTTAGTTATTATTATTTCCTTAGATTTAAATGGTAAATATGAATGTAAAGTCTTACAACTTTATTTCAGAAGCCAGAGCCTTTGCTCACTTGGCAAATTTTGTTTTCCCTATATAAACGCAACTTTGCAAAACTGTCCCAAAGAACTGCCATTTAACAATTAAAAACTTTGACTCATTTTAAGTCTACAGCAACACTACTTGGTTGACCATTTCTACCACTATTCTTCAATACTAATAGAAAAATACAGAGAAATGATGCAGAATGATATACATGCACATATACAGTTTTAAAAACACATCCAAAATTGTGGTCTTATAATAGCAGTTACTTTCCTTTTTCTAAAGCAAAGCTGAATTTACCTGCCATTCATTTTCTGCTGCAAATTAGTTTGTCAGGTACACGTTAGCAAGCTCTTTCTTCAATTCATTTTGCTAACTCCATAGTCCTTTAAATAATGATAAACATTCCTGAATAAAAGCTTACCAGATAGTAATCCTCTTTGACCTTATACTACTTCGTCTGTAAGACACATCTACCTTTATTTTAAAAGAGAAGGTAAAACGGAAGAAGCCCTTACCAGAGACAGAGAAAACAATTCGTTCAGCTAGATCCAACAGTGCTCTGTGTAGCCTGGCAGCATGAGTGATCCTTGGGCCTCACACAAAAGCGAGATAATTGGCTCTCAATGAAGAGATGTAAACATCCATCATAATGGCACTGTGCTGAAACTGAACGCCACCTCAGCTGTTCTATGTACTCCGACTGGAAGATGATGTCACAAACATCAACTGGGTGTACTCTCATTGGCTTCTGTTACCTGGAATCATATCTTAACCCTAAACTGTCAGCTGCAAATTAAAATGCTCATTTCTGACTATAATTTCTGCCTTTAAAAGGAGAGTGAAAGTAATGTTGAGCTCCTGGGGGATCACAAACTGAAAATACTGCCCTATAAATATGCTAAGACTGATTTACCGAATTAATTAATCAGAATTAGTGAAAATGTTATTTTTCAAATGTGTTTTGTTAAGTAACAGTGTTTACAAAAGGTATTTGACAGAATGAATATTAAAGGACAAGATGTATGTAATCATAGCATCTGGAATTTTAAATTTTGTAATTACTTTGCATTGATTTTACAGTACTAGCCCCTGAGATTTAAGAAACTCAAATTGAGGAAAATTATAATACAGTCAATTGTACAGTGAAGTTTTCAGTCAATTTTTTCAGAGCAGCCATTTGTGTTTTTAAATCTTCTAATAAAAACACAAAAACGTAAATACATTTTATTCTCTGAGTATTAAGCGCTATCTGCAAAGTTTTGTGTAATAAACCTTAAAGTATGAGATATTAAAAGCACAACATCACTAACATAATAATGTTAACTATTGGTTTTTACAAAGAGTAATTTATAAGTCACTGGAACTTCAGACAATTCCATTTCAGTAACTGAAAGCTACTCTATGATATAGTGCTGTTCTCTTTGAGCACACATGGGGTATAATTATCCATCTCTTACCTTCTACCTGACAAAAGCCCCAGATTTCTCCCTAGGCTTAAATCCAGTGGGAGAGGAGGATAATGGGCTAAGCTGGTTGCAGCAGCTTGCTGCCAGAGGGACAAAACTACAATCACCTTGAAATATACCCAAGCTTTCCCCACCGAAAAGAGCTGTCAACCGCATAACTGTGAGATGCAAGAAATACCAGAGCTATTCAGTGACCAGTTCCTTCTAAATCTAGCCCAGCCATATCCCAGGGCAAGCCCTTTGAAAGCTGTGCAGCTCAGCATGCAAACAGTACAAGCACCTGGAGAAAGAGAAAGGAAATTCACTTCAACCACCCCAACTTTAGGGAAAGGAAAGCCACCAACAGTGCGCTTGCATGCCTTTATGTTATTTCATTTATTTCTGAATAATGGATTCAGGGCAAATACTTGTTGCATTCCCTCCGCATTTCCAATGACAGAAAATTATTTTTACTCAATGGCCTCAATGAGAGTTCAAAAAGTTGATAATATATGAAAATACACTTTCATATGTTCATATTTCCTCCCAAGTTCCGACTTTTATGATAGTTAGTTTATTTGATTACTTTGAGTAGCAAGCTAGCACGTGACATGGGAGCAAGAGTTCTAGACTAGGGTTGAAATGATTCAGGCTCCAGTTCTTGCTCCACCACTTACTATCTATAAAAACTCTGGTAACTTAACATCTTTTATGTATAGACTGAGAGAATGGTAATGCTACATACAGCAAAATAATAATAATAGATATAGGGATCAGATGAGACAATGCATAGAAACTTGCTATATAAAATAAAATGTATTACATAAACATAAGATATAATAAATATTATTGTTGTTATAAAAGCAATCAAATGTGTTCATTTTAAAGACACATGGAAGACTTAAAATTTAAAGTTACTTTAGTGCCCTCAAAATAATGTTATAAATATCTTAAACCCTTAAAATTTCAACTCGAAAATAATGTTGCACATTAACTTGATTTATAACACTGACACTGACTCAATGTGTTTTTTTGTTTGTTTGTTTGTTTGTTTAAGTTTTTAACCCTCCCAGAATAATTTGGAATTTAATCATATTAGTCAAGTGCAAGATTCTAGACTCAAGAAGACTATTTGTCAAAATGTACTTTGGGCCAACGTGAAAGACGCTGTTTATTTAATTCTGCCTAAAAACATGGAAGTTTAGATGAAAATGTGTATTAAAAAAGATTCATTGCCAGGCAAAGTGATATAACATTGAATTACAGATCAGAAAGATGAATTTGGACAATGAATGTCAACTGTATTTCTGGTAGACGAATGATAAAGCTGAGGTATTATAATTGCTAAGAGGATATGGCAAGCAGAAAAAAAAGTTTACACAATAAAATATAATCCTATATTGCATACATAATATAAAATTTTAATAGTACAAATATTTAATGGCAGAGATAGAAAGCTAGCAAATTAGATCATATCCTGTTGCATGTAGAAAACATGCTGATATATAGATATATACATTCAGTTAATTTTTAAAGACAAATGTATTTTCTGGTAATTTTAGTGCACACAAATCATAACCTCTCTTATTTGTTTTGCATTTGTTTGGGTGACAGAATGCCACATATAATGTGCCTAGAGAAATACAGCAATATAAAGATTGGGAAACTTAAATACTCCTAGTGCTCTGCAGGCATTTTTGTTTATTTATCTGTCAATTTCCACAGGCATCAATGTATAGGCATTTTGTATCAATAACCCACATCTTACACAAAATTTGTTTATAAGTGAATAAGGTACTTAGTAAAGAATGCTGGTTATTGCCAGGCGCGGTGGCTCACACCTGTAATCCCAGCACTTTGGGAGGCCGAGGCGGGCAGATCACGAAGTTAGGAGATCGAGACCATCCTGCCTAACATGGTGAAACCCCGTCTTTACCAAACATACAAAAAAAAAAAAAAAAAATGCTGGTTATTGTTTTTAAAATATGTCAATGAGATTTTTTAGGAATATAGATTTCAATGCTTTTTTTTTTTTTTTTTTTTTTTTTTTTTTTTTTTTTTTTTTTTGAGACGGAGTCTCGCTCTGTCGCCCAGGCTGGAGTCCAGTGGCGCGATCTTGGCTCACTGCAGGCTCCGCCTCCTGGGTTCACGCCATTCTCCTGCCTCAGCCTCCTGAGTAGGTGGGACTACAGGCACCCGCCACCGTGCCCGGCTATTTTTTTGTATTTTTGGTAGAGACGGGGTTTCACTGTGGTCTCGATCTCCTGACCTTGTGATCCGCCCGCCTCGGCCTCCCAAAGTGCTGGGATTACAGGCGTGAGCCACCGCGCCCGGCCTCAATGCTTAAATATTATACAAGATGGAGTCTCTAATCAATTATTTAGTAAAATTTTAAGGAAATACACTTATTACATATGAAAATAATTTTATATTTAAAATTTGAATTGTTTAAAAATTAATAAAATTATTGGTTTACAATTTAATTCCTAGGAAAATTGATAGGAAAAAAGATAATGTACTAGAAATACTTCATATTAATGTTGGACTAGAATAATTAATGAATCTTTATCGCATATATTAATAAGTAAATCTCAAGTTTTGTTTTTATTTATTAGGACAGAATTTATATTTTAGTTTTAAATAATTACATCTATACACCCAGGAATGTTTCAGATAAATATAGGATATAATAGTTCATATATGAATATCAATTTTATTACTCCAAAGTATGCTTTATACATAAGGACAGAAAACATTTATATACATATATTCTCTTACAGTGGGGAGAAACCATTAGAAAGTAATAATTAGTGGAATTTATAAAACTTTTTTGTGATTCTTTAGTGGTGTTTCTTTTGGAAGAGTAGAGATACTAAATTTCAAGACTTTTCAGTAATTTTCAGAATGTCCTTTGGAAAAAAGTCTGATGACAGTTGAACATCAGTCTGCACATGTATCTGGGTTAAGGTCAAAAATAAGATAGTGTGTATGTGATGTGAACGTTGATAATAAGACATGTAACTATTTTCTACTATACTAAAATAATATTATTAAGAAATGCAACCTGATTACAAAATGTAAAAAATAAAATTCTAAATATAAAAATGTGAAAACATTAAGAAACTACAAGAAAAAAATAAAAGGATGGTGCCATTTCTTGAATATTCTATTTAATATACACATGTATAAAAGTAAAATGCTGCATATAGCTCTAATTTCATACAGGAATAGTAACAAACACTGCATTTGAGAATGAATTTCCCAACATTGTCTCATTATTTATTACATTCCCCCAACTAAAATGGCCAGCTAGCATTTGTGAGTTCAGAGAATATAAAATATTTTAACTTTAATAGTGTGTAAAAGTTTAATATGTGGGGAAAAACACTCTATAGACATCAATTTAGGCTTCATTCTCAGTAAATGTATATTAGTAAATTTTTTTTTTTTTTTTTTTTTTTTTTTTTTTTTTGAGACGACGTCTCATTCTGTTGCCCAGGCTGGAGTGCAGTTGTGTGATCTCGGCTCACTGCAAGCTCCGCCTCCTGGGTTCACGCCATTCTCCTGCCTCAGCCTCCTGAGTAGCTGGGACTACAGGCACCCACCACGGCTAATTTTTTGTATTTTTAGTAGAGACGGGGTTTCACCGTGTTAGCCAGGATGGTCTCGATCTCCTGACCTCATGATCCACCCGCCTCGGCCTCCCAAAGTGCTGGGATCACAGGCGTGAACCACCGTGCCCGGTGTAGTAAGTGTTTTCTAATAGGAAGAAAATTGAATCAACAAAATTATTTTGACAAATCAAGTTGAAGATGTTTTGTAGTTTAAGCCAAGTACATCACAATTTTATTGTGGTACTTACATACTATATATTTCCCAGGAGCTGAAATCATTGCAATATTTAATTGCCTGACAATTATTTCTGTTACATCAATTTTGTGGTTAAATTAATTATTTATATTATCAAAACAAATCAGCACTAGAGGCTAATTAAACTGGAGAAACCATCCTCCAATGTTTCCCAACCTACATATTAATAAAGTTTAGTTTATTACTAATTTCAGAAGGAATGAACATGTCCTACAGGTGATAATTTGATAGGCAGAACTTAAGAATTTAAAGAAGTTTAAAACTGTTGTGAATATTATTATCTCCTCTTGAGCAGTTGGGCATATATAGGATTTTACTACATCTTGCAAGATTGACTGACCCCACTACCTAGTTATACACAAGACAGCAGCTCGATTTATATGGCCACCAACAGCTAATACACTGGTTTATCCTTTTACATTTAACAAAACATAATACGTAAAGTATATAGGTAACTTTTGTGTATGAATGATCACAATTAGGTAATTTTTCATTTATAAAGAATAAGCCATGAAAGATGGATATCTATTAAAATCTATTGAAAAGCAGGAGATTTAAAAAGTTCCTGCAGCAATTATTGAAAAAGGCAGAACTTTAAAACACTGAATTTTTACTAACACAAATTCCAACGTTTCATCCCAAATTTATTTCAGAGGTTAGTCTATTTATAATAAATTGCTTTTATTTTGTTTCTACAAAGTCTTATGTTGCTTTTAAAAATTGCAAAGTTAGTCTTCAAAATAACTGTGACTACGTAGCAATGATAACTCACTGTTACAATAAAAGAGATCCAGGAATTGTATTTTCCATCTAGCAAATTCTAGATATAACTAAACCTCATAAGAATATCTATTTATTGACCTCACTTGAATTCCTTTTCTATACTTAGTCATCTGCACTCTCATTTTTTTTCTCTATGTCTACCTTAAATCTATTATGTGGCAGCTTCAGTATATTACCTTTATTTCTGTTTTCTGTGCAGATAAAAATTCTGAAAATACTTAGAATTATTAGGCCATATCACCTTTCTTTTCTGAGATTGGATAGCCCCAAGACATTTAACTATGTTTATGTGTCAGTAAATTTTACTCTGGAGAAAGAGAAAATGATTTAGTAAGGATGAAGAAAAGTTTTCCTGCTTCTACGTTAAAGAAATACCAATTCTTAGACATGAAAGTAAGAAGCTATGGCTGATTTAGTGATTTAGCTTCTTGTTTTTAAATGCAAAGCAAAAACATTATCTTATTAAAGAGACCCCAATTTAACATCAACTTGAGTTTATTTGACTAGGTTTCCTTTGAATGTCATGGTTAACCTTTGTAAAAGATCTAGAGATCAATGAACAGAAAGATTTATTTTTTACCCTGTTCTCTGAACGACGGTGTCTTGTGTTTTCATATTGCTCCTTAACTAAGGACACTTTACTTGCTTTCTTATAAATATATTTTGCTTCATTCTTAATATAAAATCTTACAACTCCACTTGGCACTTTTTTTCATTCACCTCACTTATCTTGCCTTTTGTCTTATGTAACCCAAATTAGATCAAATCAAGAATGACTGACTCTATCTTGACAAATTTGGAGCAACATTAGTCTCATAGAAACTTAAAATTGAATTCAGATCTTGATGAGGAGCATATGAACGCAACCACTTTGTGTTATACCAAAACAGGGGTTATTCATATAAAATCTGCTGTGCTCAAAACATTGCTTCAGACATGTGAATGTTTACACATGAAAGAGAGTGAAAACCAAGTGAAATACTAATGATTGTGTGTTATTTCACCTTACTATACCTTTGCAGTAGAAGAGTCTTCAAATCCTTCAAATACATGTTACCATATGGAGAAATGGTATTATTATAATTGTAAAGGAAAAGAAAAAACATCATCATCATCATCATCATCATCATCACCACCAGTTGTTTGCTGACTTGGTGCTAGGCACTGTGCTCAACATTTTTCACCGGTTACTTAATTCATTTTGTTTTATTTAGTTTGCAACAAATCTATAAGATAGGTCAATGTTAAGATTTTCAAAAGAGTTCTTAAGTACTACAAGCCAGTATTTTCCAACCATGTCCGCTTATTTGAATCTCAACTTGAAATGTCAAAATACAGGGCCCCATCCAACTACCTGAAACAAAATCTTTGAGAATGGGATGTAGGTGAGACTTTTCTATGTTACTCTCCACATGACTTTCTCTGTGGCCAGGTTTAAAAATCACTTCTCAAATCCTCAGGTATGTAAGCCATATGTTTTGATGTGCAACACCAGATTTCACTAAAATAAGTAAATATGTTCTAAAAAATCTGAAATGAAAACTGTAAAGAAAGTAAAGCACAGTTTTTATGTAAAATAATAGGTCGTAAGGTATATGGAGAAAAATCCAGATTACTCCCTCTCACTCAAGTAAAGAGATGGGTGTCAGTGGCATGGTAAGTTTTAGCAAAAACATTAGATGGAGTCTAATCTTGCAGGAAGTCAGTAGGGACAGAGAAAAATAACATGACTAGTAGGAGGGAAACTGTATGAACAGGAGCTGATTCAATATGCAGACTGCCCAGTAACATTAGGTTCTAGTACTAGGGAGTCCTATGAAAGCCAGGATATCTACAGTTAGAGTTCATCAGCCCCCATGTGAGTGAAAACTCCTCCTGCACACAGTCTAGCACAAGTAATGCTTTTTCTTTTTTTTTTTTTTTTTTTTTTTTTGAGACGGAGTCTCGCTCTGTCGCCCAGGCTGGAGTGCAGTGGCCGCATCTCAGCTCACTGCAAGCTCCGCCTCCCGGGTCTATGCCATTCTCCTGCCTCAGCCTCCCGAGTAGCTGGGACTACAGGCGCCCGCCACCTCACCCGGCTAGTTTTTTTTTTTTTTGTATTTTTTAGTAGAGACGGGGTTTCACTGTATTTAGCCAGGCTGGTCTCGATCTCCTGACCTTGTGATCCGCCCGTCTCGGCCTCCCAAAGTGCTGGGATTACAGGCTTGAGCCACTGCGCCCGGCCAATGCTTTTTCTTAACGCAAAACATTATTGAGACTCACCCTAAATGTTCTATACTCTTCTTTTCAAAGACCTAGGATGCATACAAATCCACTGACTCAGAGGATGGTACCTAAATGAATGGTGGTTATGTGGAATGAAAAGGTCACAGCATCTGTATTTGGGTAGGGATGGACCCTGTGAAAACCAACTCTATGACAGGAATAACAGATGAATGTTTCTAAAGAACTCTATGATTCCATAGAATTCTATTCATAAACCAAGCTTTGTGTCTGCCATCTGCATTCGCTTTACATTTCAATTGTACTTGTTCAAATATATACCAGCACTGCTATTTCCAGAATTAGTCATTAAGCATCATCTGTAATAAAATATAATGCATTTCTGAAGATGTAAATGAGAATACTGTCCTTGTTATACTCTTTATAATCAAGTACATGTGTCTATTAATCTGTAGATATAATTAAATAAATCTTATTAAAAGGTTTTAAATAATCGACAATTAGTCAAAAACCAGTTATAGAAATCCTAAAGAATTCTAAGAGTTGTTTTCAATGTCTGGTGTTATATGTGTAACAGGTAGAGTAAGTTTATTTGTCCTTACATTTGAGGATGTTGCAATATATTTATTTTAAAATCAATTGTTTTATTTTTGTTTCATGAGAATCTGTCAACAGCAGCTGTAATTCAAGTGTTCATTTAAATCTTACATTATTTCGGCCTTTTTTTCAGGACTTCCTTGTTTTCAGCAATATAAGGCTATGATAACTTTCTGTAAATTTGTTATTTTGTCAAACTTTGTTAAATAATCCTCCTTTTGATTTTGTGTAACTTTTTGCTAATTTTGTTATTAGCTGATATTAGGTAATGCATCTTCCACTACACTTGACCTGCAACAATTCAGTAAAAGTATACTCCTACAACCATAGGTCACCAAAACAGAAAATGCCTGGATGCTCCTTTAGCCATTTTTTAAGTGGTTAAATTACAGTCACCCTTTCTGAACACTGTAGCCAGGCAACATAAATTAATGATCTTAGACCAGATCTTGATTGACTGTTGTCCAGGAACACATTATTCACCTTAATACATGAATTCAGCAAAAGTAAATGATTACTCTAATGGCTATGGGAACCTTATGAATTGCCAAGACAAATACCAAGTAGGTAGGACTGAAGCCTCTGTGAAATCACTGGCATATTTATCTTTCATCTCTGTCACTCCATGTTCGAAACTGTAGACTTGGAAAATACACTAGCTCTTTCCAGGTTAGGTCAGAAAAGAAAAAAAATCACTAAGTGGACACTGTGAAAATTCAGGCGATAACAAGAAATTGCTTTCTTCTGCCAGAGGCTATCTGCTCCTTGTATATCTGAAGGTCAAAGCCACTTGTAGGCTAGACGGAAGATATTCCTATCTTTTAACCACTCGTGCATTCAAAATCAATTAATAAAATGCTGGTTGAAAACAAATGGCCACACATACATCACACTTCTTTTAACTATAGACCTTACTGGAATACAGTCTGACCTATAGGTACTGTATAACCTTCAGGTGCCTGGCCAGGCTCCCAAATGTTCCCCAAATTCCACATCTCAGGATGAGCCAACTGTGGCTCTTGGGACTTTCTGATGTAGAGAGTGGAAGTGGGCTTAGAGTTCATCCTCTTTGTGAAAGGAACTACCCACTTCACCAGGCCTGCTAAATTCTTCTCATGCTCAAACACCTTACTCCTTCCTAAATACTGTCCCTAATATAGAGGTGTCTTTCACTGATTTTAAATTACTCTATTTAAAACCTATATGATCCTCTGTTTAGTCTTGCTCTGTATAAAAACTGCCTCATGTTGCATTTCATACAAAATATGCTTACAGACCTTAAAATTAAAATCATGATATTGGATCAAAAAAAAAAAAATTCCTTCTTGAGATTCCAGGGACCTTTCTCACAGGATGCTTAGGGTATTGCTTCACCAGTCAAAAACCTCTGTGGCTGGCGACACTTTCTGCCTGAGTATTGCCTGTGCCTGCTGGATTCATTCTGCCCACTTGACTTGGCAGGCTGCACTCAGCTCATACTAACAGCCTGAATCTCGCACCTGCCAAGGGCAAGCCAGGTGCAGAACGGCAAGGCGTGTGTGTGCAAGTGATGCGGGTCTGGCCACTGCATATAGCCAGGCACATCAGCTACCGTGGCAGGTTGAGCAGCTCCACACACCAGCACATGTGCCAGTTCCATGCAAGGCTGTGGCTGGACCAGACGTATTAACTGCGTGAAACTTCGGCTACAGGCACTCACATCTGGATGAGGGGAGCACGGTGGTGCCCAGAAGCCTGGAGATGCAAGGAACCACAGAGCCACAAAGAGGGTGTCACAGGCCTGACTAGAAGAGCCCCCAGGTCTGAACTCTGAGAAGGGCCGCAGCTCTTCTCTCCTTCTCGTCGCCTGCAATGTGGTGAGTGGGAGGGTGTATTTCAGCACTGTTTGTGTCACAGCTCTTTCAGTCCCACCATTTGGTGGGTCCCGAGTTCTTGTCCTGTGTCCAGGAAGAATGAGATACAAGGACAATTGGAGAGTGAGCAAGGCAGAGAGGAGTTTCATTGAACAACAGAACAGCTCTCAGGAGACCCACAGTGGGTACCTCCTTTCTGTGGGCAGATCAGTCCAACGAGTTGAGGAGACCTGAAGTGGGTACCTCCTTCCTGCAGCTGGTAGTCCCCACATCTGTCTGGGGCTGGCTAAGTCTGGGTTTTTCATGAGTTCAGAAAGGAGGAAGTGCATGCTGATTGGTTCATGGGCAGCCATGGGTTGGGCCCAGTAAAATCACAAGTTCTCACTCTGAGCCACGACTCCCCTTGGAATTAGCAGCCTGCTCCCAGGCTTCTGGCTGTACCTGGCTTGAAGGTGGGGTTTCACTGGGGACCCACCCCTTTCATCCCAGGAGCCTGTCTACTTCCTGTCGCAATCAACATGCCATCTATAGCACCCAGGTTGTTTGTGTGGAGGGTTGCAAATAGGCCCACGCTGAGCCACCTATGGCATCCACTGGTACCTCTCCCTAAGCTAGTTGCTGCATAATGTCCGGAGGGGGCCAAGGCAGCAGGGGGCTGGCATGTCCGGAGGGGGCCAAGGCAGCAGGGGACTGGCATGTCAGCGCCTTGCCGAGCATGCTCACACCCAGCTGGGTTGCAGCAGCACTGGGAATCCGCCTCAACTTTGCTCCGAAATGGGAGCAATCGCCAGGAGCAAGGAGGAGCAGAAACAGACACTTCCCACTCTGCGGGGACAGGGGGGCTTCCCAGGCCCCAAGAGCACAGGGATGTCCCGATTCGGAGCTAGGACTGGGCCTGGGAGCCTGGGGCTCCCACCCTACCAACTCAGTAGGGGGCAGGGCTCCCACCATTTTAGGCTGCCCCAGTCATTCCTCCTCCACTGCAGCCGGTGTCCCCGCATTGGCTGCCCCAAATTGGCCACCACCACCATCACCTCTACCATGATTCTTTCCACAATGGAAACAGAGTCATTTTATGCTATGTGTAATTACTAGAGTTAATCTATTACTGGAGGGACAAATATTTCTACATTGATGAAACCTGTGGAGGCCCTAGCAGAATGAAATAAAAAGACTTGAGATTAAGGGGCATTGTTAAATTTATTATTATTATTATTATACTTTAAGTTCTAGGGTACATGTGCATAACGTGCAGGTTTGTTACATATGTATACTTGTGTCATGTTGCTGTGCTGCACCCATCAACTCGTCAGCACCCATCAACTCGTCATTTACATCAGGTATAACTCCCAATGCAATCCCTCCCCCGCACCCCCTCCCCATGATAGGCCCCGGTGTGTGATGTTCCCCTTCCCGAGTCCAAGTGATCTCATTGTTCAGTTCCCACCTATGAGTGAGAACACACGGTGTTTGATTTTCTGTTCTTGTGATAGTTTGCTAAGAATGATGGTTTCCAGCTGCATCCATGTCCCTACAAAGGACACAAACTCATCCTTTCTTATGGCTGCATAGTATTCCATGGCGTATATGTGCCACATTTTCTTAATCCAATCTGTCACTGATGGACATTTGGGTTGATTCCAAGTCTTTGCTATTGTGAATAGTGCTGCAATAAACATACGTGTGCATGTGTCTTTATAGCAGCATGATTTATAATCCTTTGGGTACATACCCAGTAATGGGATGGCTGGGTCATATGGTACATCTAGTTCTAGATCCTTGAGGAATCACCATACTGTTTTCCATAATGGTTGAACTAGTTTACAATCCCACCAACAGTGTAAAAGTGTTCCTATTTCTCCACATCCTCTCCAGCACCTGTTGTTTCCTGACTTTTTAATGATCACCATTCTAACTGCTGTGAGATGGTATCTCATTGTGGTTTTGATTTGCATTTCTCTGATGGCGAGTGATGATGAGCATTTTTTCATGTGTATGTTGGCTGTATGAATGTCTTCTTTTGAGAAATGTCTGTTCATATCCTTTGCCCACTTTTTGATGGGGTTGTTTGTTTTTTTCTTGTAAATTTGTTTGAGTTCTTTGTAGGTTCTGGATATTAGCCCTTTGTCAGATGAGTAGATTGCAAAAATTTTCTCCCATTCTGTAGGTTGCCTGTTCACTCTGATGGTAGTTTCTTTTGCTGTGCAGAAGCTCTTTAGTTTAATGAGATCCCATTTGTCAATTTTGGCTTATGCTGCCATTGCTTTTGGTGTTTTAGACATGAAGTCTTTGCCCATGCCTATGTCCTGAATGGTACTACCTAGGTTTTCCTCTAGGATTTTTATGGTATTAGGTCTAACATTTAAGTCTCTAATCCATCTTGAATTAATTTTCGTATAAGGAGTAAGGAAAGGATCCAGTTTCAGCTTTCTACTTATGGCTAGCCAATTTTCCCAGCACCATTTATTAAATAGGGAATCCTTTCCCTATTTCTTGTTTCTCTCAGGTTTGTCAAAGATCAGATGGCTGTAGATGTGTGGTATTATTTCTGAGGACTCTGTTCTGTTCCATTGGTCTATATCTCTGTTTTGGTACCAGTACCATGCTGTTTTGGTTACTGTAGCCTTGTAGTATAGTTTGAAGTCAGGTAGCGTGATGCCTCCAGCTTTGTTCTTTTGACTTAGGATTGTCTTGGAGATGCGGGCTCTTTTTTGGTTCCATATGAACTTTAAAGCAGTTTTTTCCAATTCTGTGAAGAAACTTATTGGTAGCTTGATGGGGATGGCATTGAATCTATAAATTACCTTGGGCAGTATGGCCATTTTCACAATATTGATTCTTCCTATCCATGAGCATGGTATGTTCTTCCATTTGTTTGTGTCCTCTTTTATTTCAATGAGCAGTGGTTTGTAGTTCTCCTTGAAGAGGTCCTTTACATCCCTTGTAAGTTGGATTCCTAGGTATTTTATTCTCTTTGAAGCAATTGTGAATGGAAGTTCATTCATGATTTGGCTCTCTGTTTGCCTATTACTGGTGTATAAGAATGCTTGTGATTTTTGCACATTAATTTTGTATCCTGAGACTTTGCTGAAGTTGCTTATCAGCTTAAGGAGGTTTTGGGCTGAGACAATGGGATTTTCTAAATATACAATCATGTCATCTGCAAAGAGGGACAATTTGACTTCTTCTTTTCCTAACTGAATACCCTTGATTTCTCTCTCTTGCCTAATTGCCCTAGCCAGAACTTCCAACACTATGTTGAATAGGAGTGGTGAGAGAGGGCATCCCTGTCTTGTGCCAGTTTTCAAAGGGAATTTTTCTAGTTTTTGCCCATTCAGTATGATATTGGCTGTGGGTTTGTCATAAATAGCTCTTATTATTTTGAGGTAAAAAAAAAAATTAAATTACTGGGGATAAAGAGAAGATCCTACAAGTCTAATGTGAAACAAAACAAAACAAAACAAAAACAAATCATAAAAATGTTCAGCAGTCAGACCATCACCATTTGCATGTCAGCAAATGGAGGGTGAAGGTATATAGTTTTGTTACTATATTGAAAGGGTAGGAGAGACCATGGGCAAAAATACAACATTTGGGATTTTTAAAGATAACTGAGGAATTAAATGTATGGTTTCATATGCTTTTCATATATTCAACAGATACTACATAGAATGCTTGAGGTTAAACCTTGATCCTCCATTTGCTGAGAAATTACTTATCATTTAGGTGAGTGAATAGTTCTGCTCTCTTCTTCAACAAAATATAGAAATTCTATGACATGCAATGTGCAAGGCACCTAGCATGTAGTAAATGGTCAAGAGATATTAGCTGTAATTTATATTTATATCTATTTCCATATAAATCAGTTATGCAACTCAGGGTAATTCACTTAGCAACTTAGAGAAACAGATTTGCCTCTAGTATCATGATTATTCTAAAACTCAAATTTATTATTGGATTTCTGAATTACAAATGAGTGAATTTAGGTAAAGCAGCTTCAGTATAACAAGATCCTTTCCATGGTTTTCATAACTCAGCACTCTGACTAGTAACATCATAGCCACATGTCATAAAATATACAACACTAGATATGGAATGTCTTATTTTGTTGAAGGTTCTGAATAAAGCCCAGTTATCTACTATAAAACCTTCTTTTTTTTTTTCCTTTTTTTTGAACAACACTGTTACAATTACAACACGTGTAATTCAAGAAAAAAATTTGTTGAATGTATTGAGAAAAAGCTAACCAATTCCAACGTAGGCATTTTACTATTCATTAGCATTATTTTACTACATAGATACATAATTAACAGATACATAGGCTTTATTGCATTAGGGTACATTAAAGTTAAATCTGCTCAAAAAATGGAAGGACAAGTTGGAATACCAAATAAAAATTTATATCAAATCCTTATTAATATGTTTGCAGAGAATTAGGTGGTAAGAGAATTAAAAACACAAAGACAAAAGACAAACATACCCTTGTAAAAATGCTTGTTGTCCACAGCTGACTCCGAACCCGCCTTTTATTGTTTCAACACCTTGCTCCCACTGAAAGTAAGCATGTATGTGTCCCTTAAAGTACTGTCTTAATTCTTAACTAGTTTCTCAGTTTACCCTGTTTAATGGCTATGTGGTTACTTAGGACCTTTTAAAATTAGAATATGATGCAGACACAGCTATACCCTGATAGCCAGAAATGGCCAGAAGCCTACTACCTTTTATTTTTGAATTTATCAAAGTTAACATTGAATAATTTACAATGTGCTAAATTCCTAATAGAAAGAAACCTCCAAATCAAATTATTTGCATAGTAAGGTGTGTTTCCATAGGAAATGAAACAGAGTTAGGTATTATCTGCATTTACTTTCTCTAGAATCGCTCCACTATTAGAACTGGATCAGAGAATAGAGTGTAAGTCAGAGATTCTTCTGTTCAATTATTGACTCTGTATTTTATGCACCATGACAAAGAGCAAGTTATTTACATTCCCTGAACAATGTTGCCTAACTTGTGATCTTTCTCAAAGGCTTCTTGAAGTTATTAAAAAGAGAAATATATTATATAAATTATTTAGATTATTATTTAGTACTTGTTAATTGGTAATTGCTCAAGGGATGAATTTTTCCCATATCACATTATATTTTTATATAATAAAAATATTTTTGAAACAGAAACAAAGCTATACATGTTTTTTTTTCCATTAAAGAGAAAGGTATATATAACTACAACATATATAACTACTCAAATGAAGGTTTTGTTCATTAAACATCATATATAGCTACTCAAAAGTATTAAACAGAACCATGAAGAAGAATGGAGCACATGATAAAGTAAAACTGTTAGAGAAGCAGCATCTGAAAACATTTGTGGGGCATTTATCAGTACTTGTCTAGCACTATCTTGTTCAGAGTAGTAGCTCATTAAACATGTGTTGAATTGATTTGACATTTTAAGAATTGGTGAACCTCTGCAGCAGAACATATTTAAAAACCAATATTGCATCAACTTCACTTCTATTCATTCAATTGAAGACCTTATATAATGCCAGTCATTGCATTAATTGCTATGATACAAATACGAAAACAACTCATACAACTCATACTTTACTTTCAAGGAATTCTTAGGCAAGGGAGAGCTTGAAACCTTAAATAAAATACACCAGACCAAATTTCTTACTGGTCTGTTAACATAAACGTAAGTTTACCTAGAAGGCTGAAATGCCAAATATTTCTGTTCCTCACTTGAATAAGCAAAAAAAAATCAGCAAGCTATTAGAAGCAATTTCCTGAGAAAAGTAACTTTTAAGATATATAATAATGTCATGACTGATTTAGACCAATATTTTGCAACCCGTGTATCCATAGTACTCTATTGATTTTCAATATGCACAACCAAGACCAAGAGGCATATCAAGGCACTCAAGTACCTTCTGAATCATCTTGAATTGATTAGGTGTAATAGAGTTCATGATTAATTGAGAGCATACCAGAAGTCTGTTGTACCTTAGGGTTTCACTCTGCCTTGCAAGGAAGTAAGAATCACAGTGAAGGGGAAGTAAGAATCACATTACAGAATGTAAATGAAGGAAACTCTTAACATCCCTCCCCCACCACATCCAGCCTTGTTTAAAATCCTTCAGAAGTTCTTGTTTTTATAAGGAGGAAGGCAATCCCTTTAACCCATTTATGCCTGAGGTTGCAATTTTTTGAATGTTTGCAATCAGACCTTGGCGATGGCATTGAGCAGTAGGATATAAATAACTCCCACATGCTTAGCGTTCCAATATTAGAACAGTAGGCATAAATTTAATATAGTTTACAATGTCCTGTATGATGACCACAATCTCTCTAGCCTTACCTTCCACCATCCTTTTCATCTCACTGTTGTTTTTTCTGTTCTCCATCAAAAGTGACAAGTTTCAGTACCATTTCTTCCATAATCTATTTTGCTACAGAGCATGTTTATATATCCAGACAGTTGTTTCAACCTGGAATGCTTTCTACCCATTCTTCCTTTCATATTACTCCTTATTCTCACATGTCAAACCATTTGAATCTATAAATCACTCACAGTCCTATTGCATCTTTCAGCCACAGGTTCTTTGCATATGCTTTCTATTCTAAATAATCTTCTATGCATGCCATCTTTCTCTTTAGGTGTCTCTACTCATCCCAGATCAGCTATCCCTTTTCAAAAAAGTCATTCTTGCCTAACTTATTAAATCAAATCTCTCTTAAGTGACCTTATATCCTGATAGCTCTCTTTTGTTGCACTTATCATTGCAATAGATTTCCTTCTGTGACTTTTAAATGTTTGTATCTTCCAGTAGGTTCTTGAAAGCAGACATTTTGTCTGCTTTTGCCTACTCTCTTAGGCATATGATTCATTTTGTAGACTAAATTAATATATAGATATTCTAGTATATTACACAAAATATGCATACAAGCTTAAAAACTTTGGCATGAAATTGGTATTTATTTTTAATTTTCTAATTTTAAACATCCTTTGTATTTTACAAGCCCTTTAAAAGTAATTTCTACCTGAGGTCAGAATCAGAGAAAAGATAAACCATTTTAATATATTTTCTAGCACTTACTGAAATCTTTTACTTATTATTTGTACTTTCAAAATTTTTGACTGACTGGACTTCCATATGGAATATTTTTCAACTTTCATCCTAGATATAGTAATGTTGACTATAAAAACTTTGCTATTTGTTTAAAAGATTCTATGTTCTATATTTTCTACTAACATAGTGATTTTTACCCTACTATATAAAGGTGAAAACTTGATTTTTCAAATGTAACTTAAGGTAGTAACCCCATAAATTGGTAGATGAAACCAAAGATCAGTGATATGTCTAGACTGGGAGAGCCAAACAAATATTCTAAATTTTTATTTGTGTAAATTTGTGGGATATAAGTGCAGTTTTGTTACATGCATCCATCACATAGTGGTCAGTTTAGGGCTTTTAGGGTATCTATTACCCAAATACTTTACATTATACCCATTCAGTAATCTCTCCTCACCCACTCCATCCCATCCTGTCACCCTTTCGAGTCACTATTAGCTATCATTACACTATGTCCCTGTCTCTACATTTTTTAGTGCCCATTTATGAGTGAGAATATATAATATTTGTCTTTCTATGTCTGACTTATTTCATTTGAGGTAATGTCATCCGGTTTTGTCCATGTTGCTGCAAATGTCATGATTTCATACTTTTTATGGCTGAGTAGTATTCCATTGTGTATGTATACACCAAAGTTTCTTTATCCATTCATCTATTGATGACACTGAAGTTGATTCAATGTGTTTGCTACGGTAAATAGTGCTGCAATAAGCCTATCAGTGTAGATGTCTTTTTTATTCATTGATCTTTTTTCTTGTGGGGAGATACCCAGTAGTGTGACTGCTGTATGAAATTGTAGTTATACTTTTAGTTCTTTGAGAAATCTCCATACTGTTGTCCATAAAGCTTGTACTAATTTACATTCCCACCAACAGTATATGAGAGTTCCCTTTTCTCTGAATTCTTACTAAAATCCGGTATTTTTTTTGTCTTTCTAACAATAGCCATTCTGACTGGAATAATGTTATATTTCATTGTGCTTTCAATTTGCATTTTTCAGATGCTTGTAATAAAATTTGAAATGCTCAACTAGTGATGTTGAGCATTTTTTTCATATACCTATTGGTCATCTGTATGTCTTCTTTTAAGAAGTGTCTGTTAATGTCTTTTGCCCACTTTTTAATTGAATTATTTGTTTTGGGGGGGCTGTTGTTGTTGGGTTATTTGAGTTATTTCTACATACTGGATATTAGTCCCCTGTCAAATGCATGGTTTGCAAATATTTTCTCCCGTTCAACAGGTTATCAGCTCTCTGTTGATTGTTTCTTTTGCTGCACAGAAGCTTTTAAAGTTCCATTTGTCTATTTTTGTTGCCTGTACTTTTGAGGTCTTAGTCATAAATTATTTGCCTAGACCAATACTCAAATGAGTTTTTCCTAGGTTTCCTTCTAGTATTTTTATAGTTTCAAGTGTTATGTTTATGTCTTTGATACACTTTTGATTTATTTTTGTATATGATGAGAGATAGGGGATAGCGGCTCTGTTTTGTTCGTTTGTTTTTATTGTTTGTTTGTTTGTTTTTGAGGCGGAGTCTCTCTCTGTCGCCCAGGCTGGAGTGCAAACGTATGATCTCGGCTCATTGCAACCTCTGCCTCCCAGGTTCAAGTGATTCTCTTGCTTCAGCCTCCCAAGTAGCTGGGATTACGGGTATGCGCCACCACGTCCGGCTAATTTTTGTATTTTTACTAGAGACGGGGTTTTGCCACGTTAGCCAGGCTGGTCTCGAATTCCCGACCTCGGGTGATCCACCGACCTCGGCCTCCCAGAGTGCTGAGATTACAGGCGTGAGCCACCGGGCCTGGCCCAGCGGCCCGGTTTTGATTGCAGCAGAGGCCTGTCTGGAGCTGCCACTGCGAAGACGCCGGCTGCAGCGAGGGAGGCAGGGCTAGCGCGGCGCACTCCACAGAGCCAAGGGAAGCAAGGAACAGGTGGAAGTCCCGCCCCCTTCCGAGTTAGCTGGGCAGGAGCCTCCTGCTCCCAAGTGAAGCTGCAGCCACCCAGCTGTGTGTGCGGACCCGGACATTTCTGTGCGCTGGGGGGCCAGGAACAGGTGCCCCGCCCCCTGAGGTGCAGCTACAGCCACCCGAGCCATGGCTACGGACCCGGGCATCTCTGCACTCTCCGGGGCCCGGGAAGCAGCCCCCTGCCCCAGCAGGTTCAGAAGTGCCTGCTGTCACTGCCTGGCCTCTCCCGGCGCCCTCACAGATCTCCCAGCAAAGCTGAGGCCGAGCCCAAGTGCTGTCAAAAACCCAGTCGACTTTGCCCACTTTGCCACACATCAGGCCCCTGCCGCCTCAGCCCCCTCTGGACTTTGGGCACTGACAGGCACGGGCTGTGACACCCTCTCTGGGGCTCTGCGCTTCCAGGCATCTACAATCTTCTGGGCGCTACTGCGTTCCCTCGTGCCAGCCATCGAAGCTGCTTGCGGTAAGCCTGGTCTAGCCGCAGCCTCGCAGGGAGCCGGCACCCGTGCGGGCACCTGGAGCAGCCCATCCCCCTACCCGCAGCCGGCATGCCTGGTTGTGCGCAGTGGCCAGACTCCACCTCGCTCCCTCACACATCCCTTACTGCTCCACGCCTGGCTCACCCATGTCAGGTGTGACACCGAGGCCAGTAGCGCGAGCAAAGCCCAGCCCGCAGGGCCAGAACAGGCAGAACGAGCCCAGCAGGCCCCAGCAAAACTCAGGCAAAGGCATCACCAGCCACAGAAGTTCCCAGCTGGCGAAGCAATACCCCAGGGATCCTTTGCCTGAGTTTTCTCAGGCAAGTTTCATTTTTCTGCGTGTGGCCATTCAATCTTTCCACCATCGTTTATTGAAAAGAGTGTCCTTTCCCCAATGCGTATTTTTGTTTACTTTGTCAAATATCAGTTGGCTGTAAGTATGTGGCTTTATTTCTGGATTCTCTATTCTGTTCCATTGATTCATGTGCCTATTTTTTATACCAGTACCGCGTTGTTCTGGTTACCATAGCCTTGTAATAAAATTGGAAGTCAGGCAATGTGATGCCTCCAGCTTTTTCCCTTTTGCTTAGGATCACTTTGGCCATTCAGGCTCTTTTTGGCTTCATATACATGTTAGGTTTGCTTTATCTAATTCTGTGAAAGATGACATTGGTATTTTGATATAGATTTCACTGAATCTGGAGATTCAATGAAAGTACGGTCATTTTAACGATATTTATGTTTCCAGTTCATAAGCATGGGATATTTTTTATTTGTGTCATCTACAATTTCTTTCATCAGTGTTTCACCAAAGTAAAGATGTTTTACTTCCTTGGTTACATACATTCTTAGGTATTTATATTTATTTTTGTAGCTATTGTAAATGAGATTGCCTTCTTGATTTGGTTCTAAGCTAAGTTGGTGGTGGTGTATAGAAACACTACTGATTTTTGTATGCTTTTTTGTATCCTTTGAGTTTACTGAATTCATTTATTAAATTTAAGAGCTTTTTCTAGAATTTTTAGGTTTTTCTACCTGTAAGATTATATCTTAAAAAGGCAAAGATAACTTGACTTGCTCTTTTCCAGTTTGTATACATTTTGTTTCTTTCTCTTGCCTTGTTACTCTGGCTAGGACTTCTAATACTGTGTTGAATAGGAGTCGTGAAAGTGGGCACTCTTGTCTTGTTCCAGTTCTTAGGGGAAGTGCTTTCAACTTTTCCCCATTCAGTATGATATTGGCTATGGTTTTGTCATATATGACCTTTATTATTTTGAGGTATGTTCCTTCAATACCTAGTTAAATGAGGGTTTTATTATGAAAAGATGTTGAATTTTATCAAGTGCTTTTTTTGCATCTATTGAGATGATCATAGGGTTTTTGTCCTTCATTCTGTTTATGTACTGTATCATATTTACTGGTCAGCATATGTTTAATCATCTTTGCATCCCTGGTGTAAAATCCACTTGATTGTAGTGTATTATCTTTTTGATATGCTGTTGTATTTGGTTTGTTAGTATTGTGTTGAGAATTTTGTGTCTATGATTATAAGGGATATTGTTCTGGAGTGTTGTTGTTGTTGTTATTGTGTTCTTGTCTGGTTTTGTTATCAGGCTGATAATGGCCTCCTAGAATGAGTTAGAAAAAAGTTCCCTCTTCCTCAATTTTTGAACAGTTTCAGAAGGATTGTTATTAGTTCTTCATACCTTTGGTAGAATTTGGCTATAAATCCATCAGGCCCTGGGATTTTCTTTGTTGAAAGTTTTTTTTTTTGTTGTTGTTTTTTTTTTTTTTTTTTTTTTTTTTTTTTTTTTTTTAATTACTGACTCAATCTTGCTGCTCTTTATTGGCCTGCTTGGGCGTTTAGATTTCTTCTTGGTTAAATCTTGGGAAGTTGCATGTTTCCAGGAATTTATCTATTTCCTTTAGCCTTTTTAGTTTGTGAGTATATAGTTGTTCATAATATTCTCTAATGGTCTTTTGTATTTCATATCTCCTTTTTCACTTTTGATTCTACTTTTATTGTCTCCTGTCTTATTGGTTACTTTATCAATTTTATTTGTCTACTCAAATAATCTAGTTTTGTTTTATCTTTTGTAATTTTTTGTTGATCTTTTTTCATTTAGATCTTCTCTGATTTTTGTTATTTCTTTTCTTCTGCAGTTTTGGTTTGTTTTTGCTTTTCTAGTCCCTTCAAAGTGTATTATTAGATTGTTAATTTGTAATCTTTCTACTTTTTTAATGTAGACATTTAAGCTATGAACTTCTCTCTTAGCACTGCTTTGCTGTATCTCACAGGTTTTGGTAGGCTGTGTTTCCATGCTGAGGGAATTCATCATCACTAGAAGGGACCTACAAGCAACATTCAAACGTGTTTTAAACTTGGAAGTGAAAGGTAGATGTTCACCATCATGAAGACACATGAAAGTATACAGATCACTAGTAATGCAGTTACACAAAGGAAGAGGAGAAAGGGATCAAGTGGCACCACTACAAAATTCTACCAAGACACAAAAACAGACAGAAAGAAACAAATAATTTATAAATTTTAAATAACATTTAGATTTATTAAATCTATATAGTTCAGAGCTGTCTTTTTAATTCACAGCTCTTCTTTCAATTTTTTATATGCACTAGACTGTAGTAATTCAATAAAGGGGGTAATAAATAAACCATAAAGAGAATGGAAACTTATAAAAATATCTAAAGTCATTACAAGCTAGTAAGTAGGCCTAGACTGGAAAACCATTGATTAAATGCAGAGCAAAGATGAACATATTTTTAAAGTAAAAATTTAGACTTCTCTTGGTTTGGAAAGAAGTATTGTTAAGATGTTAGAACCAGATTTTCACTTATAATATGGAATTCATAGAATTATGTAGACATATCAATTGCAAACAAACAATGCAGTTCCTGAATAACTCTAATGTAATTTTTCTTACTGAAATATGACTAACATAGTGGCAGTAAGACAGAAATAGGTTTTGGTGGCATTAGAATATATTGAAACTCAGCGACATCCCCAGATTACTGGGGTGAAGTTGGCTTTGAATTAACAAGGGATCTCATTAGAGAAGATGCTTAGAAAGATGGTTGTGTATGTCAGCCTTGAATTATAAGTTCTTTTAAGCTATAAGGAGAACGCTTTCATTAGTCTTACAGACTTAGGGAGTTGTACAGCTACTGATGGCCTTAGAAATTATTGATCTCACCATCTCATTCAGCCTACAAATTTTACAGATGTGAAAAATGAAATTTTTAGTCAACTAGCCCAAGGTCTTTTAGCTAAAGACATCCTTAATTGAAAGCCAGACTTTGGACTCTGGCTGTCAGCTCCCCATCTCTTTGTTACATACTTTTCATTGTATTAATATATTCAACTGGCCAGTCACAAAACACTTACTATGTCAAAATTTTGCTCATATAGATTAAAAAACATTGAAAAATACATGATACATAAAGGAGTTTTTTTTCTTCATCTTCTTCACTTCAGTAAATGTATATTGAGATCTTTTATTTTTTCCCTTTTAAACCTACTCTCTACCACACTTTTAGGGACTCACAGATTTTTGAAGGGTCCATTAAAAACATTAGTAAAGAGAAGATACAACCTTAATAAAATATTTTGTTGTACTTATTTAATTGGCTTATTGCTGAAACAAAAGGATATTAACCATATGTATATACACACATATATATACACACACACATATATACATACATATATATACACACACATGTATTTTTGGGCTCTACCAACAAAAATTTCATTTTTATTGTTTATTTCAGTTTTTATCAATAAATATTATTATTCTGAAAGAAAGTAACGTGTCACTTTTTTTCTTCTTAGCAATATGCATATACATTTAAAATAAAAAAGAAAGGGATTTTTTTGTGTGTGTGCCTGAAAAACAAGTAGAGAAGATATTACAGTACCCCTCTCAAACACCATCAACCCACCTTCACACACATACACATCTCATTTGCCTTTTGTATATATTCTTTCATACCTACCTACATATATATATATATATATATATATATATATATATATATTCTTTTAATTCTCACACTCTGTGGAGTTTTCACTAACCTCATGATATTTTATTTAATTGTTGTGAGCTCCTCATATGCCTTCAACAGATATTTATGAGTTCTTCAAAAAATTGTAGAAGACAAAGTTGTTATAAGTATATCTATTTGGAAATAACCTGCTTAAGTGTTTTATATCATCAAGTCACTTAGAATATCTTTAGATAGGTCTTACCTCATCTACATATTAGTCTTATAATACTGAGACTTGGGCTCATTTCTACTTATTTCTAAGAAATATTTAAGTAAAATTTATTTTTTTTTTCTTTTGGTCATTTATATAAATGTAGTTCTGATCCTTAATTCTCTTAACATTTCTTGACAGTAGTCAAGAAAATTTCAATTTAACTACAGTCATAAAATGTGATTGTTAGTATATTCCAGTTAGTATATGGTACTTAGGACAAAGACAGTTTTACAGTGTTAACTCAATTATAAACTCTCCAAATCAGGTGTTTTTTTTTTTTTTTTTTTTTTTTTTTTTTTTTTCTTTTTTTTTTTTTTTTTTTTTTTCCTGGTTGCCAGGTGTAGAAGAGATCTCCAGTATTTTTCACTTTCTCCTCATTTTTCTTCTTAGAGAAACTGCCTCTAAATGGCAATATCTTCTTTGTGCTTAATGACCCTAATTTCATGAAGACTCATTGGCATATAGGTGAGCACTTGAATATTGAAATTAAGAGATTATGAGATTTATATTAATCGAGGAAAGAATGCATAAAAAGTCAATATAGTTATTTTGTTCATATTTTTGATGGTACCCTGGTTCCCAATCTCCTTGAAAATGTTACTTGATTCTTCTTGTGTTTCCCATATGAATTGTACTTTTTTATTGTGTAAAATATATATAACATAAAGTTTATTATTTTAAACCATTTTAGTTGTACAGGTCAGTGTTATTAAGTATATTTATGCTATTGTACAACCATCACCATCATCCTTCTCTAGCACTTTCACTTTCCGTAGTGGATCTCTGTTTTTGTTTTGTTTTGTTTTGTTTTATTTTGTTTTTCTTTTGAGATAGAGTCTCACTCTGTCCTCCAGGCTGGAGTGCAGTGACATGATCTCGGCTCACTGCAATCTCCGCTTCCTGGGTTCAAGTGATTCTCCGGCCTCAGCCTCCCAAGTAGCTGGGATTACAGGTGCACACCACCACGCCCAGCTAATTTTTGGCATTTTTTTAGTAGGGACGGGGTTTCATCTCTACTAAAAAATGTTGGTCAGGCTGGTCTTGAACTCCTGACCTTGTGATCCGCCCACCTAGGCCTCCCAAAGTGCTGGGATTACAGGCGTGAGCCACCGAGCCCAGCCCACAGTGGAACTCTGTACCATTAAACAATAACTTCCCATACCTTTCTCCTTCCAGCCCCTAGCAACCACATTTCTATTTTCTTTCTCTATGAATTTGACTACTCTAGGAATTTCATATAATTAAAATCATACCATGTTTGTTCATTTTTGTCTGGTTTATTTTACTTAGCATATTTTTTTCAAGTTTCATCCATGTTGTGGCATGTGTTAGATTTTCACTTACTTCTAAATTCAGTACAATCCCTATCAAAATATCAACATCATTCTTCACAATATTAGCAAAAACAATTTAAAAATTTATATGTAACCAAAAAGGAAAAGTGCAAATAGCGAAAGCAATCCTGAGCTGAAAGGACAAAGCTGAAGGCATCACATCACACTATCTGACTTCAAAATACATTACAAGGGTATAGTAAACGACATGGTATTGGTAAAAATACACACATGGAACAATGAAACAGAATTTAAAAAGCAGAAAAAAAGAACGAAGTGTTTATAAGTAACTAATCTTCAAAAACGATGACAAGAGCTTACACTGAGGAAAGACAACCCTCTTCAATAAATGGTCCTGGAAAAATTGGATAGCCAAATGCAGACGAATAAAACTGGAATGCTATCTTCCACACATGCAACAAATAACTTACAACAAATTAAAGATTTAAATGTAAGACAAGAAAATACAAAAAATACTAAAAGAAAACATGGGAAAAACTATTTTGGACATTTGCCTAGGTAAAAAATTTATGAAGACCTCAAAAGCACAAGCAACAAAAACAAAAACAGACAAGTGGGGCTATATTAAACTAAACAGTTTCTGCACAGCAGAGGAAACAACAGAGTGAAGAGAAAACCTGTTGAATGAGAGAAAATATTTGCAAACTCTCTATCCAATAGGGGCCTAATATCAAGAATATAAAAAGGAACTCAAACAGCAGGAAAAGACCAACTAATTACAAATAGTCCTATACAAGAGTGGGCAAAGGACATGAATAAGGTATTTCTCAAAAGAAGACACAAATGGCCACAGGTGTATAAAAATGATCAATCAATATCACTAATCATTACTGATTAAGTTGAAAGCACAATAAGCTACCATTTATACCTGTAAAAATGACTATTATTAAAAAGACAACAGATGTTGATGAAGATGTGGAAAAAAGGGAACACTTACATATTGTTGGTGGGGATGCAAAGTATTAAAACCACTATGTAAAACACTATAGAGATTTTCCAAAAAACTGAAAATAGTATTGCAATTTGATCCAGTAATCTCATTACGTGGGTATCTTTCTGAACAAAAAAGAATCATATGTCCAAGGGAAACCTGCACTTGCATGTTTATCGCAGCACTATCCGCAATAGCAAATATGTGGAACCAATTAGAGTTCATCAATAGATGATGGGGTAGAGAATATTTGGTATATATACACCATGGACTATTATTCAGTCATTAGAAAAGAATAAAATCCTGTCATTTGCAGCAACAAGGATAGAACTGGGAGGTCATTATCTTAAGTGAAATAAATCAGGCACAAATTGGCAAATATCACATGTTCTCACTTATATGTGAGATAAAAATATTTGATCACGTAGAGATAGACAATGAAACCATAGAAACTGGGAAAGGTGAGTCAGGGAAGGGAGGAGGATGAAGATAACTGGTTAAAGGGTATAAACATACAGCAAGATAGAAGGAATAAATTCAATATTTATAGTAGAGTAGGGTAACTATACTTAACAAAAATATATTGGGGCTCATGTTATGAATATCCTAAATACATTGACTTGATCACTATGCATTATATACCTGTAACACAATTTCCCATGTACCCCATAAATTTGTGTAAATAATTATTTATTTATTCTTCAGACTGAATAATACTTCGTTGTCTATATAGACTACATATTGTCTATTTATCCATAGATGGACATTTAGATTGTTTCCACGTTTTGGCTAGTGTGAATGGTGCTGTTATGAACATTGGTATACAGATATCTATTTGAGCCTATGCTTTCAATTCTTTGGCTATGTTACTTGAAGTAGAATTGTTTATTCTTTTAAAGAAACCATAATACAATATTGTTAACATTTGTATTATTTTAAAAAGATGTTCATTCCCCTAGGATACCTGAGAAAGAGCTCTTTTTTTTCTTTCTAAACAATCCCCAACGAAAAACTAATGCAATAATGATATCTAAAATAAATCTCTTCCAGTGCAGCTCATGCCTATAATTCCACTACTTTGGGAGGCTGAGGTGGGCAGATTGCTTGAGCTCAGGAGTTGGAAACCAGGCTGGGCAACATGGTGAATCCCCAACTCTACAAAGAAATACAAAAACCAGTCAGGTGTGGTGGCATGCACCTGTGGCCCCAGCTACTCAGGAGGCTGCACTGGGAGGGTCACATTGAGCCTGGGAGGTCAAAGCTACAGTGAGCAGTGATCATGCCACCACACTCCAGCCTGGGTGACAAAGTGAGGCCCTGTCTCAAATAAACAAATTAATTAAATAAATTAAATATTTGCATTCATTGTACAGATGGCGGACAGAGGACCTGATCTTAGGTTTACCTGACAATGACCCTCTACATCATAAACAGCAACATAGCTCTTCTTTAATATTAATGAAATGCCCATTCATCATTTCCTGTTTTCTTAGAACAGAAAAAAAAAAAAAGATAGGAGACTTTTTAGAGTCCTCTAAACTGGAGATATTAGTGGTGTAGATAGCATGTTAGCAAGTAGGATGGAGAAATATTTGAAAACCAAGAGTTGGTAAGATCAATTCCCTGGATGAAGCATGGATGTTGATTAAAGAAACAAATTTTTGAGGTTAAATTACTGGATTACAATTCTGACTTCATCATTTACCAACTGTGTGATCTTGGGCAAGTTATTTAATTTTCCTGTTTTTAATTTTATAAAATGAGACTAGTAATAATATTTATTTCTTTAGTACTTTAGAAGAATTAAATAAATTGAAAGACAAGACTCAGACTAATGGAACATAAGAAAAAATATAGACATATTTGTTAAATATATTTAGAGGAGAAAAATATAAATATTGTTTCCCAAGTTTATGGCAAAATGAATGTTACTATTTATTATGATAAAAACCAACAAAAATGAATATATTCAGGAAGCATGTTTAATTTTAAATCTGCATGCAACATACATAATCTTTAACTTTAAGTGAAAATTGGACTGTACAACTATGAAACTGAGAGATAAGAGATGAGACTTGGAGTCACAATATGGAAATTCATCAGTGTACAGATTATATGCGATAACATAGGGTCAGTATATAAATAAAATGAGGGTCTTGTAGTGAGACCCCAGTAATCTACAAAACTTAAGAGATTTGCCAGTGTATAGATTGCATATGATAACACAGAGTGAGTATATAAGTGAGAAGAGGGCCTAGTAATAAAACCCCAATAATTCAACATATCATGAAACCACAAATAGTTTTAATCCAACAGAAACTTTATGCAGCTCTGAAGCTCAAAAACTTTAATGGTACTTGCACTTTGTATTAGACTTTTCTGGCATAGACATAAAAAAAATACCATGTAATTTATAAAGAAAAGAAGCTTAACTGGCTGACAGTTCCACAGGTGGCACAAAGAGCATAATGCTGGCATCTGCTCAGCTCCTGGGGATGCCTCAGGAAAATTACAATCATGGCAGATAATTTGTAGGCTCCCCTAAGGGGCAGCACTTGTCTTACACAGCAGGAGCAGGAGCAACAAAGAGAGTGAGGCAAGAGGTGCTACACACTTTTAAATAACCAGATCTCATGACAAGCCACTCATTATCAGGAGAACAGCACCAACCAGATGGTGCTAAACTATTAATGAGAATCACCCCCAAGATCCAATCACTTCCTACCAGGTTCCACTTCCAACATTCGAGATTACAATTTGACATGAGATTTGGGTGGGGACACGTATCCAATCTATATCACACTCAAAGACACTCTAGTCTTCAAAAAGTGGATATCATCTAAATAACTATACAACTATGTATGTATATAGTATAGTATATAGTTATATATGTTTCCCATAAATAAAACTGGCATTGTGCTGGAGATTAGATTTTTTAAAATATGAATACGAGTCAACATAATGTAAAGCAATAGAGGTAATTTTCATCAATTTATAGAACAAACCCTTGAAAGTAAATTTGGCTATTGAGTTTTGCACCGGATGATAATGTTAAAAAATGACTGCTAGACAATACGCAAGAACTCCTGGGCAGATTTACAGATGGAATGTTCCATAATTAAGTTTTCATGGGCCGTATGAAAAGCAAAAGTAGTATTTAATATGAGAATGTTTAGCCATCATCTGTCCACATTATACGCCCAGATTTGCTGCAGTCATTCTGTTACATTAAGGTGAAACATAATACTGGGGTCAGTTGTTTGCCTCCAGACTTGCCAGGGCAGAATTCATAAACAGGTTTGAAAGTCAATTTTTGCCTAAGAGTTAACACCATCCTGTGAAAGGAAGAGTGTGAGAAAAGTGAACATTTACAGAATAACAAAAGCTCTTCTTGCAGAAAAGCTTCATGTCATCAGACTGCAAAGAGTGGCTGAAGTGTAGTCGAACATATGGTAAGGGGCCCACAGACATTTTAGCATGGCCACTCGGGTTTTGGGAATCTGAAGTTGTTTCAAAAAGTAGATAAGGTTGCTCAAGGAAAACAAAGCTAACCTACAGTCAACAGTTCATTTATCTTGATTTAATTTAATACGACACAATATATACCATTCAGAACAAGTATCAAATGTCACTTGAAAATTAAATGACAATATGAAATTACACAAATCATCAGATGGATAATACTATCACAATCAATCTGATAATATTAAAGAGAGTAGATAACATAATGATTAAGAATAAGAGTTCTGGCTGGGCGCAGTGGCTCACGCCTGTAATCCCAGCACTTTGGGAGGCCGAGGCCGGCGGATCACAAGGTCAGGAGATCGAGACCATCCTGGCTAACTCGCTGAAACCCCGTCTCTACTAAAAATACAAAAAAAATACCCGGGTGTGGTGGTGGGCGCCTGTAGTCCCAGTTACTCGGGAGGCTGAGGCAGGAGAATGTCGTGAACTCGGGAGGCGGAGCTTGCAGTGAGCCACTGCACTCCAGCCTGGGCGACAGAGCCAGACTCCGTCTCAAAAAAAAAAAAAAAAAAAAAAAAAAAAGAATAAGAGTTCTGGAGCCGTTCATATAAAGGTTCCATTTCTCAATCTCTCAACTCACTGTGATCTCATGTGGTCTCATTTATCCTTCTAAACTTGTGTCCTCTGTTGCATACAGCCTATGTCATAAGGATCTTATCAAGGTAGATGAAATAATTAATGTTACACAATCAGCATAATGCCCAGCTGTTGCAGTCAGATCATGACCCCCAAAGTTGTCCATGTCTTAATCCCTGAACCTGGGAATATGTTACCTTACTTGGCAAAAGGAAAGTTGCAAATATGATTAAGTCAAAGCTCTTGAGAGGGAGAGATTATATGAATGAACCCAATGTAGTGACAAACATGTTGATAAAAGGGATAAAGAAAAGCCAGAGTCAGAGAAGGAGATTTGAAGATTAAAGCAGAGGGTGGAGTGATGCAAGACCATTTGTCAAATAATTCAGGCAGCCTCAAGGAGCTGGGAAAGACAAGCATTCTCTCCTAGAATCTCTAGAAGGAACACAGCAGTACTGACCTGTTTTAGATTTCTAACCTCCAAAACTGTAAGAAAATAAATTTGTGTAGTTTTAAGCCATTAAGTTTGTAATGACTTTTTACAACAAGAATAGGAAATTAACATACTAACATAATTACTTAAATTTAGCTATTATTATTGAAAAAGATGTAGTGCTTTACAAGATGAGAAATCTATTTTTCAGTTTTTAATTTTGTAGGTATATGGTGTCTATATTTAATGAGGTACATGAGATATTTTGATGTAAGCATACAATGTGCAATAATCACAGCAGGGCAAATGGGATATCCATCACCTCAAGTAATTTACCCTTTATGTTACAAACAATCCAATTATACTGTTTTATATTTTAAAATATACAATTAGGTTGTTATTTACTATAGTCTCCCTGTTATGGTATCAAATAGTAGAAGGCATTCATTCTTTCTTTTTTTTTTTGTACTCATTAACCATACTCAATCTTCCACTTCAACACTTGCACTGCCTTTCTCAACTTCTGGTAACCATCCTTCTACTTTCTATCTCCATGAGTTTAATCATTTTAATTTTTACCTCCTACAAATGAGTGAGAACGTGTAAAGTGTGTCTTTCTGTTTCTAGCTTATTTTACTTAATATAATGACCTCCAGTTCCATCCATGCTGTTGCAAATGACAGAATCTCATTCTTACATATGGCTAAATGGTACTCCATTGTGTATACATACTATGTGCTCTTTATCCATTTGTCTGTTGATGGACATTTAGCTTGCTTCCAAATCTTGGCTATTATAAATAGTGCTGCAATAAACATGGGAGTGCATATCTCTTAAATATACTGATTTCCTTTCTTTTGGGTGCATACCCAACAGTAGCATTGCTGGATCATATGGTAGCTCTATTTTCAGTTTATTGAAGAACCTCCAAACTGTTCTCCCTAGTGGTTGTACTAATTTATATTCCTGCAAACAATGTATGAGAGTTCCCTTTCTCTATATCCTCTCTAGCATTTCTGGTTGCCTGTCATTTTAACTGGAGCAAGATGTTATCTCATTGTAGTTTTGATTTGCCTTTCTCAATGTTGAGTACATGGTTGTATACCTGTTTGCTCTTTGAATGTCTCCTCTTGAGAAATGTTTATTCAGATCTTTTGATCTTTTGTCCATTTTTAATCAGATTATTAGATTATTTTTCTTATATATTCTGGTTATTAATCCATTGTCAGATGAATACTTTGCAAATATTTTCTCCCATTCATTGGGCTGTCTCTTCACTTTGTTGATTATTTTGTTTACTGTGTGAAAAGCTTTTTAAATTGATGTGATCCCCGTTTGCCCATTTTTGTTTTGATTGTCTTTAATCAATTTTGATTTGAATTTTGTATATGACAGAATAGAGTGGGGTAGTTTCATTCTTCTGCATATGGATATCCAGTTTCCCCAGCAGCATTTATTTAAGAGACTATCCTTTCCCCAGTGTGCGTTCTTGGCACCTTTGTTGAAAATGAGTTCACTGCAGATTCATGGATTTCTTTCTGGGTTCTCTGTTCTGTTCTATTGGTCTATATGTCTGTTTTTATGTCAGTATCATGCTGTTTTGGTTACTATAGTTCTATAGTATAATTTGAAGTCAGGTAATATGATTCCTCCAATTTTGACTTTGTTGCATAGGATAGCTATGGCTATTCCGGGTTTTTTGGGGGTTCCATGTAAATTTCAGTATTATTTATCTATTTCATTTAAGCATATCATTGGCATTTTAATAGGGATTGCATTGAATCTGTAGATTGCTTTGAGTAGTATGGACATTTTAACAATATTGATTTGTACAATCCATGGAACATGAAATATATTTCCACTTTTGGTGTCCTCTTCAATTTATTTTATCAATATGGTACAGTTTTTATTGCAGAGACTTTTTCACTTCTTTGGTTAATTCCCAGAGATTTAATTTTATCTGTAGCTATTGAAATGGGATTAGTTTGTTGATTTCTTTCTTTCTCTCTCTCTCCCCCACCTCCCGTTTTTTTAGATGGAGTTTTGCTCTTGTTGCCCTAGCTGGAGTTCATTGGTGCGGTCTCGGCTCACTGCAACCTCAGCCTCCCGGGTTCAAGTGATTCTCCTGTCTCAGCCCCTCAAATAGCTGGGATTACAGGTGTCTGCCACCATATCTGGTTGATTTTTGTATTTTTAGTAGAGGCGGGGTTTCCCCATATTGGGCAGGCTGGTCTTGAACTCCTGACCTCAGGTGATCCACCCTCCTTGGCCTCCCAAAGTGCTGGGATTACAGGCGTAAGCCACCATGCCCAGCTTTGTTGATTTCCTTTTCAGATTTTTCACTGTTGGCATACAGGAATGCTACTGATTTTTGTGTGTTGATTTTGTATCTTGCTACTTTACTGAATTTGTTTATCAGTTCTAGTAGTTTCTTGGTGGAGTCTTTAGGTTTTCCAAGACATAAGAGCATATCAACTGCAGACAAATATAATTTGACTTCTTCCTTTCCAATCTGAAGTGATTTTTTCTTTCTTTTTTCTGATTGCTCTAGCTAGGATTTCCAGTACTATATTGAATAACTGTGGTGAAAGTTGGCATCCTTGTAATGCTCCAGATCTTGAGGAAAGCCTTTCTGTTTTTCCCCATTTATGATACTAGCTGTGACTCTGTCATATATGGCTTTTATTGTGTTGAGATGTATAGGGTATATTCCTCCTATATCCAATTTTTGTAGAGCTTTTATCGTGAAGTAATATTGAATTTTATCAAATTTTTTAGCATCAGTTGAAATTATCATATAGGTTTTGTCCTTCAGTCTGTTGATATGATGTCTCACATTGATTGATTTATGTATGCTGAACCATCCTTGTATCCCTGTGATAAATCTCATGTGGCCATAAGGAATGAATTTTTAAATGTGTTCTTGAATTTGGTTTGCTAGTATTCTGTTTTTGCATCAATGTTTATCATGGACATTGGCCTGTAGTTTTCTTTTCTTTTCTTTTCTATTATTTTAATGTGTCTTTGTCTGATTTTGGTATCAGGATAATATTGGCCTTGTAGAATGAGTTTGGATGTATTCACTCCTTCTCTATTTTTTGGAATAGTTTGAATAGGATTGATATTAGGTCTTCCTCAAACGTTTGCTAGAATTCAGCAGTTAAGTCATTGGGCCATGGACTTCTCTTTGCTGGGAGATTTTTATTATGACATTGATCTCATTACTTGTTATTGAGCTGTTCCAGTTTTGGATTTTGTCATAGTTCAATCTTGGTAGGATGTATGCATCTAGAAATTTATTGATTTCTGTTAGGTTTTGCCACCGATAGCTGTACAGTTCCTCATAGTAGCCACAAATGATTCTTTGATTTTCTGTGGTGCCAGTTGTAAGTCTCCTTTTCATTTTTGATTTTATTTATTTGGGTCTCCTCTCTCATTTTCTTACTCTGGCTAAAGTTTTATCAATTTTGCTTACCTTTTTAAAAACAAACAACTTTCTGTTTTGTTGATCTTTTTTTCTTGTTTTCTTCATTTTAATTTTATTTATTTCTGCTCTGATCTTTTTTTTTTTTTTTTTCCTTCTACTAATTTTGGGTTCCATTTGCTCTTGCTTCCTTATTCTTTAATAAGAATTGGTAGGTTGTTTATTTGAAGATTTTCTACTTTTTAAAATGTAGGTGCTTATAGCTTTAAGCTTCCCTCTTACTACTGCTTTTTCTATATTCCATAGATTTTGGTAACTTGTGTTCCCATTACCATTTGTTTCAAGACATTTTTCAATTTCCTTAGTTTCTTTATAGACCCATTCAGCAGCATATTGTTTAATTTCCATATGTTTGTATAGTTTCCAAAATTCCTCTTGTTATTGATCTCCAGTTTTATTTCATTATGGTAAGAGATGATTTATATGATTTCAATGTTCTTGAATATTTTAAGACTTGCTTTGTTATGTAACATATGGTCCAACATTGAGAATGATCTATGCGCTTAGAAGAATGGGTATTCTGCAGCCCTTGAATGAAATATTCTGTAAATATTTTTTCGGTCAATATTTATTTGGTCAATTGGTCTATGGTGCAGATTAAGTTCAATGTTTTTTTTTTGTTGATTTTCTCCCTGAAAGATTCGTCCAATGCTGAAAGTGAGGTGTTAAAGTCTACATGTATTATTATAATGGAGTCTATCTCTCTCTTTAGCTCTAATAATATTTGCTTTATATACCTACGTGCTCCAGTGTTGGGTGCATTTATATTTACAATTATTATATCCTCTCACTACAAGTCTATTTCTTAGGGGAAAGAGTTGTTTTTGTTTTTAACTAAATTTATATTATTAAAAGGTAACTATTTATAGCACTAAATGCCCACAAGAGAAAGCAGGAAAGATCTAAAATTGACACTCTAACATCACAATTAAAAGAGTTAGAGAAGCAAGAGCAAACACATTCGAAAGCTAGCAGAAGGCAAGAAATAACTAAGATCAGAGCAGAACTGAAGGAGATAGAGACACAAAAAACTCTCCAAAAAATCAATGAATCTAGGAGTTGGTTTTTTGAAAAGATCAACAAAATTGACAGACCACTAGCCAGACTAATAAAGAAGAAAAGAGAGAAGAATCAAATCTACGCAATTAAAAATGATAAAGGGGATATCACCACCGACCCCACAGAAATACAAACTACCATCAGAGAATACTATAAACACCTCTACGCAAATAAACTGGAAAATCTAGAAGAAATGGATAATTTCCTGGACACTTACACTCTTCCAAGACTAAACCAGGAAGAAGTTGAATCCCTGAATAGACCAATAGTAGGCTCTGAAATTGAGGCAATAATTAATAGCCTACCAACCAAAAAAAGTCCAGGACCAGATGGATTCACAGCTGAATTCTACCAGAGGTACAAGGAGGAGTTGGTACCATTCCTTCTGAAACTATTCCAATCAATAGAAAAAGAGGGAATCCTCCCTAACTCATTTTATGAGGCCAACATCATTCTGATACCAAAGCCTGGCAGAGACACAACAAAAAAAGAGAATTTTAGACCAATATCCCTGATGAACATCGATGCAAAAATCCTCAATAAAATACTGGCAAACCGGGTTCAGCAACACATCAAAAAGCTTATCCACCATGATCAAGTGGGCTTCATCCCTGGGATGCAAGGCTGGTTCAACATTCGCAAATCAATAAACATAATCCAGCATATAAACAGAACCAAAGACAAGAACCACATGATTATCTCAATAGATGCAGAAAAGGCTTTTGACAAAATTCAACAGCCCTTCATGCTAAAAACGCTCAATAAATTCGGTATTGATGGAACGTACCTCAAAATAATAAGAGCTATCTATGACAAACCCACAGCCAATATCATACTGAATGGGCAAAAACTGGAAAAATTCCCTTTGAAAACTGGCACAAGACAGGGATGCCCTCTCTCACCACTCCTATTCAACATAGTGTTGGAAGTTCTGGCTAGGGCAATCAGGCAAGAGAGAGAAATCAAGGGTATTCAGTTAGGAAAAGAAGAAGTCAAATTGTCCCTCTTTGCAGATGACATGATTGTATATTTAGAGAACCCCATTGTCTCAGCCCAAAATCTCCTTAAGCTGATAAGCAACTTCAGCAAAGTCTCAGGATACAAAATTAATGTGCAAAAATCACAAGCATTCTTATACACCAGTAACAGACAAACAGAGAGCCAAATCAGGAATGAACTTCCATTCACAATTGCTTCAAAGAGAATAAAATACCTAGGAATCCAACTTACAAGGGATGTAAAGGACCTCTTCAAGGAGAACTACAAACCACTGCTCAGTGAAATCAAAGAGGACACAAACAAATGGAAGAACATACCATGCTCATGGATAGGAAGAATCAATATCGTGAAAATGGCCATACTGCCCAAGGTTATTTATAGATTCAATGCCATCCCCATCAAGCTACCAACGAGTTTCTTCACAGAGTTGGAAAAAACTGCTTTAAAGTTCATATGGAACCAAAAAAGAGCCCGCATCTCCAAGACAATCCTAAGTCAAAAGAACAAAGCTGGAGGCATCACGCTACCTGACTTCAAACTATACTACAAAGCTACAGTAACCAAAACAGCATGGTACTGGTACCAAAACAGAGATATAGACCAATGGAACAGAACAGAGTCCTCAGAAATAATACCACACATCTACAGCCATCTGATCTTTGACAAACCTGAGAGAAACAAGAAATGGGGAAAGGATTCCCTATTTAATAAATGGTGCTGGGAAAATTGGCTAGCCAAGAGTAGAAAGCTGAAACTGGATCCTTTCCTTACTCCTTATACGAAAATTAATTCAAGATGGATTAGAGACTTAAATGTTAGACCTAATACCATAAAAATCCTAGAGGAAAACCTAGGTAGTACCATTCTGGACATAGGCATGGGCAAAGACTTCATGTCTAAAACACCAAAAGCAACGGCAGCAAAAGCCAAAATTGACAAATGGGATCTCATTAAACTAAAGAGCTTCTGCACAGCAAAAGAAACTACCATCAGAGTGAACAGGCAACCTACAGAATGGGAGAAAATTTTTGCAATCTACTCCTCTGACAAAGGGCTAATATCCAGAACCTACAAAGAACTCAAACAAATTTACAAGAAAAAAACAAACAACCCCATCCAAAAGTGGGCAAAGGATATGAACAGACATTTCTCAAAAGAAGACATTCATACAGCCAACAGACACATGAAAAAATGCTCATCATCACTGGCCATCAGAGAAATGCAAATCAAAACCACAATGAGATACCATCTCACACCAGTTAGAATGGCGATCATTAAAAAGTCAGGAAACAACAGGTGCTGGAGAGGATGTGGAGAAATAGGAACACTTTTACACTGTTGGTGGGATTGTAAACTAGTTCAACCATTATGGAAAACAGTATGGCGATTCCTCAAGGATCTAGAACTAGATGTACCATATGACCCAGCCATCCCATTACTGGGTATATACCCAAAGGATTATAAATTATGCTGCTATAAAGACACACGCACACGTATGTTTATTGCGGCACTATTTACAATAGCAAAGACTTGGAATCAACCCAAATGTCCATCAGTGACAGATTGGATTAAGAAAATGTGGCACATATACACCATGGAATACTATGCAGCCATAAAAAAGGATGAGTTTGCGTCCTTTGTAGGGACATGGATGCAGCTGGAAACCATCATTCTTAGCAAACTATCACAAGAACAGAAAACCAAACACCGCATGTTCTCACTCATAGGTGGGAACTGAACAATGAGATCACTCGGACTCAGGAAGGGGAACATCACACACCGGGGCCTATCATGGGGAGGGGGAAGGGGGGAGGGGGGAGGGGGGAGGGGGGAGGGGGGAGGGGGGAGGGATTGCATTGGGAGTTATACCTGATGTAAATGACGAGTTGATGGGTGCAGCACACCAACAAGGCACAAGTATACATATGTAACAAACCTGCACGTTATGCACATGTACCCTACAACTTAAAGTATAATAATAATAATTAAAAAAAAAAAAAAGAAAGGTAACTATTTGAAAAATACAAAACCATATGAAATAAATGTAAACTATCCTTTTGACTCAAGATTCACAGCCTACCATTTAAGACATAAAGCTTCAATAACAGATTAACGCATATCTTTTCAGAAATGTTTCAAAAATTTAGAACCATTTTCATACTTTATTGCTTTCAAATTTTATTATACAGATTTGTCTATTTATGTCTTATTATTGTGATTATTGCTATTTGTGTTTGGAACCTCTCTTACTAGTTTACACTTTGAATTTCTATCTTTTTTTTCTTGAATGAAATAACCCTTTATAACTGTGAAATGATTTTCAAAAATATCTTTGTTAATTTTTGTTTTACTATGAATTTCACTTTTGCTGACTTTATTATAATCACTTTAGCTTTCTTATTGTTTACATTTATAAAGTGCATATTTTATCTTATTACTTTTAACCTTTGTAGTCTTTTATGGTTAGTATGTGCCTCCTGTACAGAGAATATAGTTAGTTCCTTCTTTGTTTAATGATTATGGCAATTTTTGTCTTTTAATTAGAGTGTTTAATCTATTTACCAATAATGTTATTATTGACATGGTTATGTCCATCATCTTGTTATTTAGTCTTTGCTTGTCTTGTAAATTTTGTGTTTATTTGTTTTCTATTATCCTATCTTCTTTTTGGTTGCATACATTTTTGTTATTTCCTTTTCTGTTGTTTATTGACTCTTTTTCACTGTGCCCCTCCATTCTTTTGGTAGTTTTTATGACTTACAGTATACATCTTCTATTTATCAGAATAGCCTCTCTTGAAATCGATTTTATTAAAAATTTAAGAAACTTACATTGGTATACTTTCATTTACCTTGCTAAGCCTCTGTGCAATCGTTGTCACACATACGTTTTCTCTATTTTCCACTTCCTATCCCCCATTTCCTCCCCCTTTCTTTCCTCTCTCCATCCTTCTTAATACAAAACATATATCCATTTTGTTTCCCTACATATATAGATATGGATGTAGATAGAAATAGAGATATATCTATCTGTATCTCTGTATATGTATCTTCAAAATGTATCATTATTTTTATTAATTATATTTTGTAGAAGTTTTATAAATAATTATTGGAAGACTTCTATATTTAATTTTTAATTTTTCTATTTTTTTAGAGGTAGAGGTCACACTATGTTGCCCAGGCTGGTCTCGAACTCCTGGCCTGCAGTCATCATCCTGCCTCAGTCTTCTGAATTGCTGTGATACAGGCATAAGCCATGGTGCCTGAGTGTTTTTTGTTTTTTGTTTTTTTTTTTTTTTTTTTTTTGTATAAATTCCAACTTCCATAATGTATCCTTGTATTTTAACCCAGCAAACCTGAGTCCGCATTCTTATCATGCAGTACTGTTTGTGGTAGGTTTTCTGAGCTTTTGTTCATAAGAAAATGCTTTTATTTTGCCTTTTTTTTGTGAATGCTATTTGAAGGACACTTATTTCTGGAGTATAAATTACATTTCAGCAATTATATTTTCCCGTTCTCTAGCCTTTAGTTACATCATTTTATTGTTGTTTTTGGTTAAAGTATGAGGCCACAGTCATTATTCTTCCCTATGTCAGTAGAATGTTATTCCCTTCTGCTTGCTCTTAAAATTTTCTTTATATTTCAACTATCGCATTTTGACTATGTTGTGTACATGGGTGGCTTTTTAAATTTTACTTTGCTCAGTATTTGATGTGATTCTTTCATCACCAGACTAGTGTTTTCTTTCAAATTGCAAAAAGATGTTTTGCCATGAAGTACTTATCAGCCTCATACAATTTCTCTTTCCACCTGGAATCCCAATGACACATAAATTAGATTGCTTAATATTTTCCACAGTTCCCTGTGGCATTCTTATTTTATTTAACACTCTTTTTCTCTGTGGATTACTTTCAATGATTTACATGTTTCTATCTTCAATCTGACCAATAATTTCTTACACAATATTCTATCTGTTGTTAAACCTAATCCAATGCCTTCTTTTTGGTTTTGAATATTGGAGTTTTCAGTTCTAGAATTTTCATTTAGTTCTTTTTTGTAATAGCTGCCATTTTTTCTACTGAGATTTCTTTTTGTTCATTTATTGTTTATGTTTTTCTCTAAATACTCATTTATAATAACAAAATAAAATATTGAAACAGCTAATCCTGATATACTAGTCATAGGTATTTGTTTCTAATGATGATACTTTTTCCTTGCTTCTTCGGATATCTAGTAAATATTTATTATATATCATGGATATTATATTGTTGAGAATCTAATTAAGTGTGCTCCTTTAAAGTATTAAATTCGTTCTGGCAATACTTAATCTACTAATATACAACCTTGATTATTTCCAGTCCTGTTTTTCAACTTTTTGTTTTGTTTTGTTTTTAGTTTGATTCTAGAGTAAAGTTTATTCTAGGACTATTGCAGCCCAAGTACAAAGGCTTTTCTATATTGCATATATTTTCTGGACTCTTGATTAAATGATTCGGGTGTTTAGCAAAGCATTTTGTTATATTATACCCAGTGTGTCTTCTAGCACTATGAAACTTTAGATCAAAGCTACTCAGTATTTTTTCTAGGCAAAAACTTTCAATATATCATCTTGGGCATGTGCCACTCAGTGCCTGGTAAAAGACACCAAAGGAACATCACACAAAGTCCTGGAGCCTTTTGTCTTCATACTTTCCATTTCACCATTGTTGAACTCTCATTTCTGCCTCCTCAGCACAATGAGAGTACTATGCTTTTCTTGGGTTCTGCCATTCTGTCTTATCCCACAATAATAAAAAAAAATTATTCCAAATAGAAAAGTGGTGTAACTGTGAGGTTCACCTCTTGTACTTCTCACATCCCGATTCTGTTTGTTATTCAGATTCTAAACGCTGTTGCTTCACCTATTTTGTCTGTTCTTACAGTGTTTTATAGTGGTAGAGCTAGCCTGTCATGGACATAAGTGGAAATTATATATTTATGTTATATCAAGTTATATTATATACAAATAATTTCCACTGTTCTCTTTAGAAATTCTTCTTCTTTTCTCTTAAATGCTGTACATATTTAGAACTTTTAATCTGATCATTTATTCTAAAAAAGTAAGACAGGAACTGAGAGAAGAAAAATATATTTTTAAAAATCTCCAAAATGGAACAAGTTTGGTTTCTTCTTAACTATTCTAGTTTTTATTAATATGATTAAATATGAAATCAAAATATAATAACTTAGCTTTTCACATGCTTAGGCTAATTCTGATACAGTGACCATGGGTAACATACTGTTTGTTGATTATTTTTAGATTTTCAAAACTCTGCGGTATAAATGTATTCTGTTTTCAACTATCTGCCAAGAGCATAAATAGTTGAGCTTTAAAATGACACCCGGCTACATCTCTATTTGTCTAAATAAATGTCTGTATGTGATATGTTTATAGCTGTTGGAACACTGCTTTTCTTCACCCTGACGGTTCTGTAGAGACACAGTATATCACTATATGGAATTCAAAGCATGTTCAACACTTTGTGCTAAGGCATTGCTGCCTCAAAATGTTTACAATTTGATCCTCTGCTGCATCTATTGAATCTACTACAACCAATATTACATGTTGCACAGGACATTATATAGCTGAATAAAAGATAAGCATAACATTTTCTAAGACTTAAGTGTGTTCAAACAAAAATGTATTTGTATCGTCTAAGCTAAATGCACTGGCTAAAATACCTCCAAACTGTTTTTGTGAATAAAGCATAACATACAAATACACTATCCAGGGTTGGGAAATATAAATCAATAATTCTATAACAGGTTGTTTCATTTAAAAACAAAAATCAAATATACAATACACAAACAGACTTAATAGTAGGTAAAAATAAAGATGTCCTTTAGTCCTCTGAGATGAATGTTTACATATATGAATATATATTAAATGCACATTTGTTCCTCTATCTCTTTACTTTGAGAAAATAAAAAGTAACAATGTGGTCCTTGCAAAGCACATTTGTTCCTCTATCTCTTTACTTTGAGAAAATAAAAAGTAACAATGTGGTCCTTGCAAAGCTTCTCTGGAGACCCTCTTCTATATATATATATATATATATATATATATATATATATATATATAAAATTTATTTATTTATTTATTTATTTATTTATATATTATTTATTTATTTATTTATTAGATGCTTATACCGAAGTTTAAACTAGTCAGAAAAAATCTGCCAAAAATATACCCACAAAACAAATCATATATCCCTCGTGAAAATATTTTCTAATTCCACCCTTATCCCTTATGTTTACTATGACTTAATAATAGTAGAAGCTGTCTTATTATCAAATACTTTGAATAATTGAAAAGAAACAGTGGAATCAAATAGGAAACCATGAAAAATCATATGTCTGCATTAAACATTTGTTTTGACATAAACCACATAAGTGTACACTTTTTCTAGTTTACATTTAAAACTTCTCCTTGTGGCAATAGTCTGCTCATTAGAGTTCCATGCAGTCTTCTCCCATTCGCAAACAACCATCATGAATATACCATAATCTCCAATTTCTGTTAATTTTAGATGGAAGGAAAATGTAATTCAGAAAATCCTGAGTGCATATGTCATCTGGACAGTCAGTTATTTTTTCAGTAATTTTCACCCTTATGTAATAGTATTAATTTTAGCAACTAAACTTTGTTTCTCTAAACATTAGACAACATTTCATAGAACAAAGTCATATTTCATTTGTGCTCATATTTTTAGTGTATATAATATTCATGAAAGTTCAAAAAAACCATAACAGGAATATGTTGGGCAAACACATTTGAGGTCAAACACATTTAAATCTTAATTGAGAAAACAAGTGGAAGGAGCAGAAATGTACATGCTCTCCAGGTACTAGCCTTCCAGTCACAATTGTTGGGCTTCCTATAGATATTAGCCACCAGGTTTTGCTGTAGGAATGAAGGGTGTTGATTAAATGAGAGTCAATTATGTAAGAGCCTGTTAAGAGAGCTTAAAGTACCACATTCAATGTTCCTTTTATCGTGTGGAATGTTAAGCTTTGTAAGAGCAGGGAACTTGACTATTGTGTTCACCACCGTGTCTCCAGTGTGTAGCATTGTGCTTTGCTCGTAATAAAAATCAATATAATTTAATACAGAAAATTCATTTATACAACACACAACATACACACAAAATGCAAATAGCATACAAGAATATTTAACAATACAGTACGGCAAATAATGATTCTGGAAACTATCCAACTATCTAATTTTAACAAAAGTTAGAAAATGATTATTATTGAAATAGAAATGAGGGAGCAACACATTTGTATATTACTGATGGAAGTGTGAATTTATACATTGATTCTGAAAAATGAAATTTTAGAATAAGAGATGTGTTCAAAAGCCTCAAAAATATAAACATACCCTGATGTCTTTAGAGATGTATGTAAAGACGTGTGTAAGATACTTTTTACAGTCATACTCATGTCCATAAAACATTCCAAATTGCCTACATATCTAACAGAGGATTTATTAAATAACTTATGTATGGAATAAAATATTATAATGAAATATGCATATATTTCAATCATGTATTCATAGATTCTTTAATGACATAAAAATGCTTACCAAACATGAGAAACAGAACTCCATATTTATAAAATCACATTGATTATAAGACATACCCACACATTCACAAAAGAAATACAACAAACCAGAAATTATTATTTATTTTAAGGGTGATAAAGTATTTGCAAATGCTTATTGTTTCTCTTTATTTTTCTTTTTTCTATAATAAACATACTGCGTAGAAATCAGAGCAATGCCTTTTAAGTCATTAAAAGGCAATTTTTATTTCTTGTATCTTTTTCTTGTCCTTTGAAATATCACCAGGAAACTAGTCTTGATTATTATATTTAGTGAGTTGGAGAGAGGATATGACGTTTTATACTCATTAAAATGCTAGTCTAGCATGACTTTGGCTTAAATTTGAGTGTGTCACATGTGATAAAATGTTAGCAGTAAAAAGAACATTAGAGAGGCCCTAATTAAAATTCCGTCTTTAGCAGTAAGTGGCCATGCACTATGTCCACATTAAGCTTTCCATCAAAATGTGTTTCAAAATTGGTAGTGCTTATACTTGTGTGAGAAAGAGAAATTGCAATACAGAAAATAATACAACTAACCAGCCAATATTTTTCAGACTAATAAGCATGTGCGTTTTAAAACGTGGCAGTAAATGAATATTCATTAGGCATGAAACCTTTACAATTGAATATTCATGACAGTTTGTAGTTTCTAAGTGAAAAGTAAATTTTTCTTTTTAAATTTTATTTTAGGTGCAGGGGTACAGGTGCAGGTTTGCTATACTGGTAAGTTGTGTGCTGCAGGGGTTTGATGTACAAATTCTTTTGTCATCCAGGTAATAAGCACAGCTCACAATAGGTCATTTTTCTATTCTCATCCCCCTCATACCCCTGCCCTCAAGTAGGTCCTGGTGTCTGTGGTTTTCTATTGTGTGTCCATATGTAATCAATGTTTAGCTCCAACTTATATGTCAGAACATGTGGTATTTAGTATTCTGTTCCCCTGTAAGTTCTCTTAGGATGATGGCCTCCAGCTCCATCCATTTTTCTGCAAAGGACAAGAACTCATTCTTTTCTGTGGATGCATAGTATTCCATGAGGTATATGTAATACATTTGCTTTATCCAGTCTACCACCGGTGGACATGTAAGGGTGATTCCATGTCTTTACTATTGTGAATAGTGCTGTGATGAACATATGCATGCATGTGGCTTTATGGTAGAGTGAGTTATATTCCTTTGGGTATTCAATAATGAGATTGCAGAGTCAAATGGTAGTTCCTCTTTGAGATCTTTGAGAAATCCCCAAACTGTTTCCCAAAGTGGTGAACTAATTTGCATCCCCACCATACACACACCAGGGAAGTGTATAATTATTCCCCATTTTCCCCAATCTCTCCAGATTCTGTTATTTTTTTACTTTTTTAATAATAGCCATTCTGACTGGTGTGAGATGGTATCTCATTCTGGTTTTGATTTCCATTTCTATTTTTTTTTCTTTCTTCATTCTTTTTTCTTTTTAATTATACTTTAAGTTCTGGGATACATGTGCAGAACATACAGGTTTGTTACATAGATATAAACGTGCCATGGTGGTTTGCTGCACCCATCAACCCATCATCTACATTAGGTATTTCTCCTAATGCTATCCCTCCATTAGCCCCTCCACCCCACCACAGGTCTTGCTGTGTGATGTTCCCCTCCCTGTGTCCATGCGTTCTCATTGTTCCACTCCTACTTATGAATGAGAACATGCAGTGTTTGATTTTCTGTTCCTGTGTTAGTTTTCTCAGAATGATGGTTTCCAGCTTCATCCACGTCCCTGCAAAGGACATGAACTCATATATTTTTTTTTTTATGGCTGCATAGTATTCCATGGTTTATATGTGCCACGTTTTCTTTATCCATTATAACATCGATGGGAATTTGGGTTGGTTCTAAGTCTTTGCTATCATGAACAGTGCTTCAGTAAACATATGTGTGCATGTGTCTTTATAGTAGAATGATTTATAATCCTTTGGGTATATATCCAGTAATGGGATTGCTGAGTCAGATGATATTTCTAGTTCTATATCCTTGAGGAATTGCCACACTGTCTTCCACAATGGTTGAACCAAGTTACACTCCCACCAACAGCGTAAAAGTGTTCCTATTTCTCCACATCCTCTCCAGCATCTGTTGTTTCCTGACTTTTTAATGATCACCATTCTAACTGGTGTGAGCTGGTATCTCATTGTGGTTTTGATTTGGATTTCTCTAATGACCAGTAAGATGAAGAGCTTCTTTTCATATGCTTGTTGGCTGTATAAATGTCTTCTTTTGAGAAGTGTCTGTTCATAACCTTCACCCACTTTTTGATGGGGTTGTTTGTTTTTTTTCTTGTCAATTTGTTTAAGTTCCTTATAGATTCTGGATATTACCCTTTTGTCAGATAAATAGATTGAAAAAATTTTCTCTCATTCTGTGGGTTGCCTGCTCACTTTGATGAGAGTTTCTTTTGCTGTGCAGAAGCTCTTTAGTTTAATTAGGTCTCATTTTTCAATTATTTTTTTTCGTCACAATTGCTTCTGATGTCTTTGTCATGAAATCTTTGTCAGGGCTTATGTTCAGAATGGTATTGCCTAGGTTGTCTCCCAGAGTTTTTATAGTTTTGGGTTTTGTATTGAAATCATTAATCCATCTTGATTTTTGTATATGGTGTAAAGAAAGGATCCAGTTTCAATCTTCTGCCTAGAGCTAGCCAGTTATACCAGCACCATTTATTGAATAGGAAGTCTTCTCTCCATTTCTTGTTTTTGTCAACTTTGTTGAAGATTAGATGAGGTGTGGGGCATTATTTCTGGGCTCTCGATTCTGTTTCACTAGTCTATGTGTTTGTTTTTGTACCAATACCAGTTTGTTTTGGTTACTGTTGCCTTGTAGTATAGTTTGAAGTTTGGTAATTGGATGCCTTGGGCTGTGTTCTTTTTGCTTAAGATTACCTTGGCTATTTGGGCTCTTTTTTGTTCCATATGAATTGTAAATGTTTTTTTTTCAAGTTATCTGAAGAATGTCCTTGGTAGTTCGATAGGAATAGTAATGAATCTGTAAATTACTTTGGGCCGTATGACCATTTAACAATCTTGATTATTTCTATCCATGAACATGGAATGTGTTTCCATTTGTTTGTGTCTCTTCTGAAGTCTTTCAGCAGTGTTTGGTACTTCTCCTTATAGAGATCATTCACCTCCCTGGCTAGCTGTATTCCTAGGTATTTTATTCTTTTTGTGGCTATTGTGAGTGTGATTGCATTCTAGACTGGGATCTCAGCTTGGATGTTGTTGGTATGTACAAATGCTACTAATTTTTGTACACTGTACTAATACAAAAATTGTGTACTAATTTTGTATCCTGAGACTTTGCTAAAGTGTTATTTTGCTTTACTATTTTTTAAAATTTTAGGTATTTACTGTTGAGGTAACTGTATTCCCAAATTTATAGTTAACTCATATATCATAGTTTCCTTTGCATTTGCTTTGAAAATGTATAAAATGTTAATAAAATGTGAACTTACAGGCCCACCCATCAACACTCTTTAGGTTAGCATACATGCTTTATATTTTCCTTAAAAAGAGACATCATAGGTCATACTTAAAAGACAATGGAATTACTAGCTAGAAAGATGCTGAATATCTAAATCATTTTTTTTTCTTTTTTTTTTTTGAGACGGAGTCTTGCTCTGTCACCCATGCAGGAGTGCAGTGCTGTGCGATCTCTGCTTACGGCAACGTCTGCCTCCCAGGTTCAAGCGATTCTCCTGCCTCAGCCTCTCAAGTAGCTGGGATTACAGGCGTTCACCACTGCGCCCAACTAATTTTTATATTTTCAGTAGAGACGGGTTTTGCCACATTGGCCAGGCTGGTATTCAACTCCTGGCCTCAGGTGATCTGACTGCCTCGGCCTACCAAGGTGCTGGGATTACAGGTTTGAGCCACCGCACCCAGCCTCTAAAGCACTTTTTAGATAGAAGCTGCCCAGGAGAGCAGCAGCACAATCAATAATATCCCAATTCAAATTTGCATGACAAATATCACAGAGGTTTTGAGATTTGCAGTAGCCAGCATTGAGTATACAGACTAACACAAAAACTGGATCCTTAAAGTGAGCTATTGACATAACAAAATTGGAACACATATTATTAACTTAGTAGGGGACAACAGATTGCAAGAAAATAGGTAAAGTAGGTTGGTCACTTGGTGATTGCAATGAAAACACATTTGAAACCATAACCTGACAAAATCATTTGTACATCAAACCCCAATGACATGCAAATTACCCATGTAGCAAACCTGTATATGTAGCCTCTGAAGCTAAAAGTTGAGGAAAAAAAAAACAAAACAAAAACATAAGAATAAGTTAAGGTAAACAACAACCACAAGAAAGCATAACCTGTGGTAACTTGGAAGGCAGACCAAGGCTGACTCAGTTTATAGCTCTAAAAGTGTTTGAAAAATACATTCTTGTAGTATGTATTATTATTATTGATGATTTTAGCAAAGTATTACAAGAAAGAGATGAGCTCAGAAAATAATTAGCAGATTTAAAGTGAAGCGGAAGGGAATAAGGAAGCTTGGAAAAAAGGTTGAAATTTTAAATGCTTTGAACCAAGACCCAGAGAAATTGCTCAGCTGAACAGTATCTCATATTTGTGCCAAAGATCAGATAAAGGGCATGCTCTGCCCACTCAAGCTTGATGGCCACAAGCTTATCTGACTTTAAGTTGAGATAGAAATAGGCATTACAGCAAGATAGCGAAGAAATGAAACAGTGGAGAATAATGTCTGGTGGTTTGAGCTACTTGTACCTGAAACTGACTGGAAGCAAATAGTTTGCCAAGTTCTTAAAAGATTTATATTGCCAAATAGCCACAAGTCCAGGTTAAAAAGTATTTGACTCTGCAATCCTAGAAAGAACTCTTGGACATGAGCATGAACATGAGATGACTTCTGTAAGCTGGACAGCCAAGAAATAGATATTTTTCATGTCTAATTGAGATAAGGCATGGAGGATGAGAAGAAATAGCGCTCATTAAATTGGGTTTTCTTAACAAGGTAGTTCCTTCCAGGGAAGATGATCAGGTCTAATTGAGAAGCTTTCTTTTTTCACCAGGAAGTGGGTCCTCACAGTATGTTCTTAGCTGGATTCCATAAATGTCATGGATCAATGACTTCTGTGTGCCTTCTATTCTCGTGTTTTCCAAATAAGGGTTGTTATTGATATTACTGTGTCTCTATCTGTCATTATGTATACATGAAGGATCCAGGGGCAGAATAAATTGATTTTTAATTTGCAGATTACAGAAACATGAACATGCTACTACATGTGGACCTAACATAGGTATTAGGTTGGTACAAAAGTAATGGCAAAACCAGTTTCTTTTGCACTAACTAATAACTGCAATTAGTCAAAGATTCCAGAAATAAACTGAATATTGTGATTGAATAAGATTTGGGGGTAAGTGGAAGATAAGAAAAATAGCACTAATGAAATATTGGGTGGCCAAAGGGTAGGCTATAACAAAGACACTGCTCTATGTTTATCAAAGCATATCTATCTCCTTTTGGACTCACAGCTAAAGCTATGATTTCAGGCCCCATTTCAATTAGCTTGGGATCATATGAAACTTGGGTCCATACAATTTTATGCTTGATTCTCCACATTCATCTCTTTAAGATAAATACAGAGGCATTAGAAGATGGCAAGAGCCTGTTGTTACTGCTTGGAGGCAAACCACTCAGGAAGGAATTAGTAACAGATGAAGTTTATTAAGCCACTGAGATTTCTAGATGTTTGGTGGTGGGGATGGGACAGCAATTAGTGTTAATAACTCTGAATAATATAAATACATTTTAGCAAAAATATTGATAATGAAAAATTATAATTTTATAATTAACTATTAAAATATTTTTATTTTTAAAATATATTTTAGATATGTAGACATAACTACTCTTTTAACTTACCACAAAGAGGTTTAAGCTTTTGCTATTTCTTTGCAAAGACATCAAAATTCATAATTTTTCACAGTCTATTATTTAAAGAATAAGAAGAAAAATTCTACTACTTTTTTTTAGTGAAGAGATCAGGAAAGCTATTCCATTTGGCAAACATTGATTTTCAGCAGGGCCTATTTTTCCTCAAATTCAAGGAACACAAAACAAGTTAATTCAGAAATGTGGGTATAGATGACTGTCTAGAAATAATTAATGATAACTTCTGAAGAGCTGTCATAGGTAATATGATGTGTTTAAATTAATAACAGTTTACATCACCCATATTGTTTTCCACGAAAGCTGCTGTTCCATTCTATTTGACCTTAATTGGTATAATTGATAACAGCTACAGCTTGGAGTGTCATTTTAATCATGTCGGTAGTGGTCTCCTGACAAAAGAAAATAAAATCGCTGTTGTGAGGTATTTATTATTAGTCGGGAAACAGAAAGGTAAAAGAAATGACTGTTTTATTTTTAACCTGCAACTTTGGGACTTCTAAATTATAACAGGCAATTTACTAATGGGATTAAAGGGTTTGTGCTAATTGCTAAAAAATTAATGAAAAATAGTTCATATGTAATTTGACATAATTGAAAAAATGAGAAAATTAGTTGGTTGCAGGTTAGAGATATCAATAAACAATTCAAGATGAAGAGAATATTCTAAAATGTTCTAAACGTTAGTATGACCCCTGGTGAATAAGATTTCCATGACAGATATGCTGTTTAGCGCTGATTATTTAAAAGTTTAATTTTAAAATTTGAAGTATAAATTGAAAATTATGCTAGTTATAAATGTGACTATTTCTTGCTGATTTTAATGGGTTATTCAGCGTGTGCATGGTTGCTGTGTGTAACTGGGGTTAAATGTTGAAAAAAAATGGATATTGCTAGTTTAATAGTCTTTTTGTGATAAAACACAGAGTCAATAGTGAGTCTCCTAAGCCCTTTTTCTACCAAATATTGCTGAATTATTGCAAGATAATGAGCTGGTCTTTCCAATAAAATATTTTGTCTTTCACCTTTATCACTACTTTCAGAAATTTGTTTCTGTTTTTTAAAAAATAATAGGAAGGCAAAATTTATTTTAACAATAGGAACTCAGGATTTTAATTTTGTGGGCAATTGAAAAATGTGTACTATATCTACCTATTGAAGAAATCTGAATTCTGAGCCATTTCTTATTTCTTGTTTTGTTCTTGTTTTTTAAATTTGAGTAACATTCATACTCTCCTTTTTGACTTGTAACAATTGAGTCATTATGATATGTTTGTATTTTAGTGTGTGATATGGTTTGGCTCTGTGTCCCTATCCAAATCTCATCTTGAATTGTAATCCCCACATGTCAAGGGAGCGCCCAGGTGGAGGTAATTAGATCATGCTGTTCTCGTGATAATGAGTGAGTTCTCACAAGATCTGATGGTTTTATAAGTGTTTGGAAGTTCCTCCTGCATTCACTCACTCTATCTTCCTGACCTGTGAAGAAAGCATCTGCTTGTCCTTTGCCTCCTGCCGTGATTAAAGGTTTCTTGAGGCCTCCCCAGCAATGCAGAACTGTGAGTCAACTAAACCTCTTTCCTTTATGAATTAATCCATAACTCAATATTATCTCACTTTTCTTCTTTGATTATTCTGCTCTAACTCCTAGCAACAAAATTTCCCATGATGCAGTGTTAACTCCACCAGTGCACACAAAGATCATGACAAATATTACAGGACATAGAATGGTGCCTGGCTCGTGGCAGTTCAGAAATTAAAAAACAATATTAAAAAAAAAAAAAAAACTATGCAATTCAACTGTAACTTAGACTTCTTTAGAAGCTATTTTACTTAGCTAACTCATAGCTAGTGAATCACTACAGCAGTGGACATGTTTGGGGGCCTCCTTTCCCATCCCTCTCCTGGATTATCTCTAATTCAATTCTTACACGTCTTTATCTGTATCTTCTTAGCGTTCTTCTATCATGGGGGAAAAAGTGTTATTCACACTCACTAAAGTTCTTTTTTTTTTTTTTTTCTAAATCCTTGCTTTTATCACTTTTCTTATTCCAGAACCTTGCTTCCAAATTTATTATCTTCCTGTCTAGCACCACATGCCTCTTCAATTGCACTTGTTCTCCTCTGCATGCAAATACACGCAGGGCTTGACTTTTCTGAAAATCAAAGCAAAAAGAGAACAAAGTATTTCATTTTATTCAACTGCACTTTCTCCCAGACAATCTGGTTTTCTCCTTTCTGCAATTGTAAAACAAGTAATGGGAAATATTCAGTAAAGATTTTATCTCTGGTTTGTAGTCAACACATGTTGGGCAAAAAAAAAAAAAAAAAAAAAAAAAAAGTTAAAATACTTTTAGTTTCCCAGTTGTCTCAAACCTGTGACCCTTATTTCTTGCCCCAGTATCAGCAGACTATTTGATTCCTATTTTGCAAATAATCGTATTTATTTATCAGAACTCCCTCAACTCATTACCTCCAAGATTGCAAATTCACCTACATTTGCTCCCATCGTTTTCCCTTCCTTCTCTGTTACAATGAAAGCTTTAACTATATTTCCTCTTGCCTAAGGTAAAATTTTCACTGGCTACCAGAGTTTTTATCTCCTCTTACTCTCCCAATTCATCCCTGGCAAAATTTTAATTAACTCAAACCTGTACAGTATTTAAAACAAAACAAACAAAATAAGTTAAAAAATAAAACTTTCCCCAGATGCCACATTTGCCTGCCATTTTCCTTTACATGATCAGTTTTTAAAAGAATAATATACACCTTTCAATGATTTCAACTTAGACTTTGATTTTTCTGTTCGTGGGTTTTCTTCTACATTTAAAGTTCTTTTTAGTCTTTCGCAGGCTTTTCTTTTGTCTTTTTTTACCAAGAAACAGTGTTATCCATGCTTGTTTCACAGACCCTGCTCTTTCCTCTCTCAATACTTCCTAGTTAATCTTGTCCATTTCTTCATCCAGATATGGATTCCTTCATTCAAAAAATGTGTATTAAGTCTAGGCACTACCCTAATTGCTGGTGACATGAAGTAAAGAAACTATAGTATATATGAGTGATGAAAAGTATGTATATGAAGGACGCCAGATATAATCTTCTATAAAGATCAATAATGAAGTAGCAGCTAGGGTAAAAAATCTAAGATATAAGCATTCTATATTCTAAGCCAGAAAGAAACTTCATGTAGTTTGGCTGCAGTGATGGAAGGTAAGAAAAATATGAAGTGATGTTGGAAATATAGGCAGCTCTCAGATCATAGAGGAGGTTTATCTAGAACTCTGGGTAAGAAACAATTGTGGTTTTACTTCCTAAATACGTCTAGCTTTCTGCCAGACTTACTTTCTGACTCATATACCCAACTATTTAGTGAGTATCTCATTTGGGTAATATTTAAATAGACTCAGTCACTCTGAAGCCAAACTCATCATCCTTATCCCTAAACGTGCTGCTTTCTCTCTTCCCTATCTTAGAATGTGAAACCCTAAAGTTTTGCTGCCTTATCCACAAACCTATGAGTCTTCCATCGTATCTCTTCCTCCTCCTTGCTCACTCGGCCTCCAAAACTAAATTTACCATGAGTGCTACCAATGGCACCTCATAAAGTCTTTGTTCACTTCTGTCCCTCCTAATTCCCACTTTAACAATATTTGTCACAAAAATCTTCTTCAATAATTCCAACATTTCTCAGTTCATCTTGCTGACTTCCAATCATGTCACCACAGTTGCAAGGAGAATGGTTCTTTAAAGCACAGAATGGTCCTATAATAATAATGCCTTTGCTTAAAATCCCTTAACTACTTATTATTTTATTCAGACTTGTAATCTCAATATATTTTAGTTCCCTGAAGAAATGGCTGTAAATAATTTATTTAAATAGTATACATATTTCAGTATTAAACATGGGCGCTTTGTTCTAGCCTTAGTATTCTCTTAAAATTCAATTTTCAAATCTATAAAATTATTTGTGATAACTTTTATTTTGCATGGTTTTGTGAAGGTAACAGCCAAAGGTTAAAATATTTTCTTGTAAAAAAGGCAGATAAAGACAAGTTTTAGTTGTAGATATCTAATTTTCCCTGGAAAAGAAAACATTTCCCGAGTGAAGTAAAAAAATTTTAAATCTACAGTAAAATAACTTTACAGAAGATATGACCCCAATGAAGGAAACAGAAAAGATAAACATGGAAGTTTAAGTGAACTTAAACTTACTTAATATTTAGAGTACTACTTACAGTAATACTCTATTTTCACCATTGACAAGGTGACTTAGACTTTTGAATCCTACAAAAAGCTCTGAATATTTAAGAATAATAACATTAGCTTGTGAATATTTAAGAATCATAATAATTATATCCTGGAGAGTTTATTCTTGTACAACAGTGGCAGGCAAGATTTTATGTAGCTTAATCTTTGAAGCACAGTAATAGTATGATTTTGCATGTGACATGCTAATGCATATGTGTATATACTTATATATTTATACAAAATGTTATTAAAAGAAAAACGACATTTTATATAGAATGTTACCCTACATATTATTTTATTTAAACTACATTTGAGTCTGTTCACGTTATTTAAAGGAGAAAATTGTAGAAGCAAGTTAGTTGCAGAATGATTAAGAAACAAAATCTGAGTGTAGACTCTCCAGATCCCTTGTGGATTGATAATGCTATGAATGTGTGAGAGACTAAAGAGATTTCCATTGAAAAACTCTAAGAAACCAAGAGGAGAGTCTGTTCCTAAAAGACAGAGTTGGTGCTGATAAGATTTGAAAGTTTGTTGCACCTTTGACTACTATCAACTCATACACAGCTCAGGTTTATGAAAACCTAATCCAATTTTAACAAAAGAAAAACAAAAAGGGAAGATTGCTCATCCTATCTATTCAGACATACTATAAAGCCATATTAATACAAACATGTTACCAACACACATAAATAAAACAGAATAGAAAGGTCATCATTTAAATATGAGAGCTTGATGTTTGATTAAACGTGACGTCAAAAATCAATGCAGAAATAATGGATTTTAAAGTCAGTGATGGCAGAAAAAAATATTTACTATGTGAAAACATATATATATAAAGATATGTGGATGTAATTGATAGGTTGATAGTTATATAAATACATACATGCATAAATACATGCACACAACTAGTAGAAGAGGGTGTAGGGCAATATATCGGTGGTTATGCTTTGGAGAAAAACTTAATAAAAGCCCTAAAGGGAAAAAGCAAAAGTTAAAAAAAAAATCAATGGGTTTAACTGTATCAAAATAATGATTTCTATTCAATGAAGTACAAAATTATGCAAAGACATATTTACAACACAAAAACTGGTAATTACTTACAATCTAGAACATTAGACTATCTCCAGTAAATGAAAGAGAAAAAAAGAAGAAACAAATAAAAAATGAGCAAAGGCTATAAATTAAATAAATCACAGAATAAGTAATTTAGAAAGCACACTCACTGGTAATCAGAAAACTTTAAAAACTTCTACAGAACCAAATATTGTAAGGATGTGAAGAAATGAAAATTTTCATGCATTGCTACTAGTTTTATATAACCTCGTGAGATTAGGTCTTAAAGTGCAAACTCTAAAACCACTCTGTTATAGCTGACATTCAGTAAGAGACAATTCATAGAAGTAAAAATCTAAATGGTTAACAAACATATAAAATATTTGACTTAATCATGAAGAACAAAAATATGATAAAATGATTTTTTCATGTTTAAATCATCAAATATTACAAAATAGGATAATATTTATTTCTTACAGGTTTGAAATGAGATGGCAACCTGCATATAGCATTGGAAATCAGGTAAATTTGCTGCAATCTTTCTGAAAACCGATTTAACACTATACATCAGCAACATTTAAATGTTCAAAATTTATGACCTAGGAATTCTATTTCTAGAATTCTGTCATAAAGGAAGAATCAAAACATGTATAAACAAGTTTCTCATGGCATTATCTTTTATAATAAACACTGGAACAAATCTAAAACCTCAAAAATATGACAAAGCTTAAATAATTAATGATGGTCTTTCAGATAAAGCTGTGAAAAATATTTTCGGATAAATTTTAATGAATTTTTAAAATTCTTATATTAAGTTGGAAAAAATATACTGAGAAACCCTGTTGTGTTGAAAAGAAATAAAATAGTAATAGTGGTAATCTATTTGTTCTGGAAGTCAACTAGTAGACTGTAAGCAAGAAATGAGAATACTGTATTTTACCTCTAAATGATCAGCTGTTAGTCCAGTAGTTGGTATAATCTGTATCAATCACTTAATAAACAGTTATTAAGATAAAAAATTGTATTTAAATTTATGTATATTTTCTATACATTTATGTAATCTGGAAATTATCACTAATGAGTGCATATTCTTTTTATAATCATAACACATAGTACTATTTAAAACAAGTGTTTGTTACAAATCTCTGTAAGGGTTGGGAATAAATATGCTTTTTGCTTTTCTTTGCTGGAGTATAGTTAAAGAATCAGAAAATTTATAGAATACTCTGATCTTTTCAGTAAATTTATTTTTTTGTTTGTTTGTTTGTTTGTTTGTTTTGAGATGGAGTCTGGCTCTGTCACCCAGGCTTGAGTGCAGTGGTTCCATCTCTGCTCACTGCAAACTCCACCTCCCGGGATCATGCCATTCTCCTGTCTCAGCCTCCCGAGTAGCTGGGACTACAGGCGCCCGCCACCACACCCGGCAAATTTTTTTGTATTTTTAGTAGAGACAGGGTTTCACCGTGTTAGCCAGGATGGTCTCAATCTCCTGACCTCGTGATCTGCCTGTCTTGACCTCCCAAAGTGCTAGGATTACAGGAGTGAGCCACTGTGCCCAGCCTCTTTTCAGTAAATTTCTACCTGAAAATGTCTCTTTTATATACTGGTAAATAAATATGTCAATGAGAATTTAGAAATGAAGAGAGCTATGTTTGTCCTTTAGTTTGGGTCAATAGAGACAAACAATTTTTAATACATTAATTCAGCTTTGTCTTTTGGGTTTGTTAGGAATTTTTAATACAATGCACTTTTACATTCATGAACTTGATACAGCTCAAATAATGAAATTATATAATATTTAATGTAAAAACTTTCTAATTTACAACTAAACTGTTTTTTTATTCAACATATTACACAACAATATAAAAGGTATTTGCTTTGGGACAATATGCCAAATTATATCTTCTATATCGTGCTATGATTACATAAAGGAGTACATTTTACTTGTGTGTGCAAACTGAGATAAAATTGTTTAAATATTTAACATTCTGTTTTTATTCTCATTTACCTAAGTAATAAGTACTATGTCAGAAAATCAAGTGGAAGAGGAGACTGGAAATAGGCAAGGAATCTGGAACACAAAATCAATATTTAATAAACTTTGCATTTTAAGAAAAGAATGAGTAAAGGATGAAATATGTCCTATGCAGTAGATTTAACTAAAACTTATCAATTTCAGACCTGAATTTCAATTTGCTGAGCACATTTTCTCTATTTGGACATGTTTTCTTTTTTTCTGGCTCAGCTTCATCTCTACTGATGCCTAAAGGATTTGTGTGAGTTGGCTTACATTTATAAAGAACCTAGTGTGAAATGGCATTTTATTCTCTGTGCATCCAATTTTTTCTATTCTCTTTCTTTGTTGTTAGTTGGAAATTGACAGGAGTTTCACACTGCAATGCAGGTCATCAAAAATACCCATCATGGAATAAATACATACTTTCTTTGATTAAAAAGTAAATTGTAGCAGAAACTGGTTGTCAGCTTCTGACCATCCAGATGTTGTCACAAAATTTAAAAAATGAAAAGGACTTAGGAAACTCCATCATCACTTAGAGTAAAATAATAAAATTGAACATGGCTGTTTAAATCAGTTAATCTGAAATTGATCAAAACCTATCTAGGTATACATAGAATACGTATTTTAAAATGGAGTGGGAAAGACCAAAAAAAAAAAAAAAAGAAAAGAAAAACAGAGAAGAGTGGTTCCTTCATGACAAGAAGAAATTTGAAGTAATTGTTTTAACTAAGAAGTAATAGCACTACTAAGCAACTTCAAGTTACATATATAATCAGTTTGTCAACATTCTGTTGTTAAAAAGCATTAGCTTGCATTGTAGTTTTTTAAAAAATATATAACCTGCCATGTAGCCAAAGATCCCCCATTCTCATCCCCCTACTCTAAATTTTTATGAAATCTGTTTCACTTGCATTTCATAGACTGAGTATAAAATAAAGTTGTACTCCAAAAAAATAGCAAATGAAGTCAAATGGGAGCTACTGAGAGATACAAACTTATGTTAGATATGATCCTTGATTAGGAATATTTATAAGTCATTTGTTTCAGTCGAAGGAGGGATATCTAAGAACAAGTAAATCAATTCAAAACAGTGGGGAACTTGTTCTAAATAAGTTATTTATTATGTGCTATAGGGTCACAGAAGAGAGACTCAAATTCAATCTTGCGGGAGCAGAAGGAGGCAGTAAGAGACGTTAACTCTTTTTAATTCTACTTTTCAATCCTTTACAATTTATCAAGTGGTAGTGCAATGTGTTGATCCTCTAACTCATTCACACTCAGGGGCTCACTAACAATGAGAAGTGTGACATACAGACAATCTCAAAGGGTTGCTAGAGGAACGAGATAACGTTAAGCTGGTCTTTGAAAGAGTCTTGCAATTACTTTCATAGATAAGAACCATTTATTATGAGCTCATTTATTTTTTATCAGTGATGTTTTCAAGCCTTTAAAAGTTTGCTAAACTTGACTCTTAAATATGATAAATAATTTCCTTGTTTACATGATCAATTTGCTTGGAAAATGGTTTCTGTTTTATACAACATAGAAAGTCAATTCCAATTCATCATACTATGATTATCATGAGCTACAAATCAGTACTACTCTAAAATACATTGTACTTAATGAGTGATATGTTCCTTGGTATAGAAATATTTCTGCTTTTACATTTGTGTGCTTCTCAACAAATTGATGAAACAGTATTTGTGTGGATATATTGTCTAGTTGATTTTGTTGTTTTGTTTTGAAAGACAAATTATCCTCTATTTTCATCTGACCTCTGTATATTGATGTGTGATATATCTCAGGATGACTGTACAATTATGTAATAAAGTGTTTCCACTGTAATAAATAAAAAAAGCAATGAAACATACTCTAAAATATCACACTATATTTCTTCACATATTAAAATATGTTTCTCATTTTAATATTTCTCAAATCAAGATCCATCTTAAATTGCTACATGCACTGATGCAGTTTTGCAGACAAAATGTACAATCAAGGTTTATGATGTGTCTTATATTGATGGAATCTTAGAATTGATAACATACAGTATTCACAAGAATATTTGCCTATAGGTGAAAAGTCAACATTAACTCCTGTGACTTCCTAAAGAGACATTTATGTATGTCCTGCATTGCTGTAATATTTCGTGAATCTATTTCAATCACTCATGAAGCTCTAGAATAAATCTATTTTTAAATAAATTTTTTTGAATCTTAGCCTCAAAGTAGCTTTGATATTCAATCATGAGAATTATTCTTTTTCAGAATCAGTGTTTTGCTCCAGTGTGTAAGCACACAAGAATTCAAACTTTATGGCAATAGAAATAGGTTAGATATAAAGACTCTGTAGCATAATTCAAATAAATATAATCCTTGAAACATCTAATTAAAACAGCTAAAATTTTTTAAAAATCATCAAATTATAAATAAACCTTAGGAGAATTTGATTGCCTCTATTGTACAAGAATTCATAATTTGTAGGAAATTGACAAGGAGACAGAATAGACAGTTGCAGGGGTTTTTTTGTTTGTTTGTTTGGTTGGTTGGTTTGGTTTGGTTTGGTTTTCGAGATAGAGTCTCACTCTCTCGCCCACACTGGAGTGCAATGGCGCAATCTCGGCTCACTGCAACCTCTGCCTCCCGGGCTAAAGCGATTCTCCTGCCCTGGCCTGCTGAGTAGGTGGGATTACAGGTACACGCCACCGTGCCCGACTAATTTTTTGTATTTTTAGTAGAGACGGGGTTTCACCATGTTCCCCAGGTTGGTCTCTATCTCCTGACCTCAGGTGATCCACCTACCTTGGCCTCCCAAAGTGCTGGGATTACGGACGTGAGCCACTGCACCAGGCCAGCAGCCTCTTTTATTTGTTGTTGCTATTTACTTACTGATCTCATCTGATTCATTTTCTACCTTAGAAAGATTACAGAATCTGAGACTGCCAGTCAATCAGTGATTTCAACAGTTGACACACTTCTGTTAGATCTATTTGAATTGAGGAACGGTGGTATGAGGGATGAAAGCTAAGGGATCAAGGTTCCAAGAAGCAATGACAAGTTTTACCTTGAGGAAAGGAATTCAGGGTCTAACTCTTCCCGCACATTTTGTGAAGATACAAGTTTTTGCCCCAAGCTCATAGAGTAGAACTTCAACTATTTTCTCCCTTCGTTTACTGATATTAATTTTACTTCTCTGTTTTTCTCCTATTTTTACAGTATTCTCACTGTAACTCAACATTTTAACCTCCATCCTTTGTGGAACTAATTTTAGTTACATTGCTATAATAAAAATGAAGACACGAGAATTTAGAATTTGATATGAACTGATATACCTATTCTTTTGAGGTGAATTAATCTAAGATGTTATTATTTATTGTGTCTGTATTCCTTTTTCCAGAGCTCTGAAACCATGCCAGTCTCTCTGAATTTTCAAATTAAAATACAAAACATAGAATCTAACAGCATTACTTGGATATATTTATAAACTATTAAATCTTTAAAGGAGACCATTAGCTGCATTGTCCCTATAGAAATAGATGAAATCAGAATCTTAGAGTTCCATTTGAAAACTCTAGGCCGGGCGCGGTGGCTCAAGCCTGTAATCCCAGCACTTTGGGAGGCTGAGGCGGGTGGATCACGAGGTCAGGAGATCGAGACCATCCTGGCTAACATTGTGAAACCCTGTCTCTACTAAAAATACAAAAAACTAGCCGGGCATGGTGGCGGTCGCCTGTAGTCCCAGCTACTCGGAGGCTGAGGCAGGAGAATGGCGTGAACCCGGGAGGCGGAGCTTGCGGTGAGCGGAGATCGCGCCACTGCCCTCCAGCCTGGGCGACACAGCGAGACTCCGTCTCAAAAAAAAAAAAAAAAAAAAAAAAAGAAAACTCTGTTAATATCTCTTCCTACCTTGAGTAAGATCTTATATAGCTGGGATTTTAAACTAAAATTTTATAGGTATACCTTGGGGAATGATTAAAGGAAGACACTTAAAAAAAAAAAAAAAGAGAGAGTAAAACTACTGCAATCCAGAGTTTAAAAAAAAAAAAAAAAACAAATTATTTTCTCTGGCCTCATCAAGCTATGTAACCTTAAATAATTCTGGCCCTCGGTTTCTACATATAGGAACAAAGGCTATTATATTGTTACCTTCTGTATACAAGAACATAAAAATTAATCTCTTAAAATTACGTTACTTATGATTAATACACTAATTAATTTCATTTTACTTTTGCTAGAACATACTGGTTTTCAATGGATTAACTATCTAAGAATGTGGTAATTTTTACTTTATTATATTGTGAAAGCCAATGTCTTTCTCTCTCCATCCCTCTCTCTGTCTTCCTCTGTGTGTCTCTTTCTCTTTCTCTCTCTCAACCTCTATATGTCTGTGTCATATTTATTTACGGGAATAGAGAGTAGGCATTCCAAGTAAAGCTTGAGTTGATAATAGGTAAATGTCTCACAAATACACAAGACAAATAAGTTATATTTCCTCATAGAATTTCAGTACTTGGTTAGCAGTTTTTATTCCTTCTTGATGTTACATTTCCATTAGTTTGAAATGAGAAAGTGGATTTTCTAGAATTATAACTAATAATCAAAATATTTGAGGGTGTATTATATCAGTGTTGAAAAACATAAATTGTTTTCAGCTTTCCAAAATGATTTTTGCTGGCAAATAAGCTTTTTTGTTGCAAACTTGTGTAAGTTCACTCTTCAAGCTGATTTTTTCAATCAGTAATGTTCTGCTGATTTTGTGAAACAAGTTGTTATTGCTTTTGGCATTTTTTGAGAGAACTTGAAAGAAACAATCATTTGCATACTCTACTTTCTATCTGATGGTTTCTAAAGCTATTAGATTAAGAGAAGAAGAAAAAAATAGCAAAATCAAAAATGTATACTTATTCCAACTGTCAAAACTTATCTGCATTATCAAATATCCTAATATATTTAAGAAGAAATGACCAAACTTTTAATCATGCCATTGTTTCTTACCTATTCAAAATGGGAAATATATCAAATGTCATGCATCCTATACTATGAGTTTAATTGTGATCTCCAAAAAACTATGTTTAAATTTTGACCCTATGTACCTGTGAAGATGACCTTGCCTGAAAATAAGTCTTTGTAGATTTAATAAGGTTAAGATAAGATCATTACGGTGATCCTTAATCCAATATGACAGGTGTCCTTATAAAAAGAGAAGAGATGCAGACACATGAGAGGAGAATGCCATATGGCAATAGAGCCAGAGATTAGAATGCTGAAGATGCAAGTCAAGTGATATTACCAAATGGCAGCAAACCACCAGTAGCTGGGAAGAAGGAAGGAAGGGTTCTCCTCTACAGGTTTCAGGAGCATGGTCCTGCCATCACCTTGATTTCAGACTTGTAGATTTCAAAACTGTGAGACAATAACTTTCTGTTATTTTAAATCACCTAGTTTGTGGTACTTGTTATGGTAGCCATTAGGAAATCGATAGATATCATCTGGTCTTTATCAAAAATAAATGTAGTTTTAATTCTGATTTAAATTAGGTTTAGTTTAAAACTGAATATAATAATGTCCAACACTTCACTTGAATTAAGAAATGCTGTTAGGCTGGGTATGGTGGCCCATGCCTGTAATCCCAGAACTTTGGGAGGCTGAAGTGGGCAGATGACCTGAGGTCGGGAGTTCAAGATAATCCTGACCAACATGGAGAAACCCCATCTCTACTAAAAATACAAGATTAGCTGGGCGTGGTGGTGCATGCCTGTAATCCCAGCTACTCGGGAGGCCAAGGCAGGAAAATCGCTTGAACCAAGGAGGCGGATGTTGTAGTAAGCCGAGATTGCACTATTGCACTCCAGCCTGGACAACAAGAGCAAAACTCCATCTCAAAAAAGAATAAAAAAAGAAAAGTAAAAAAGGAAACGCCGTTATGTTTTGATTATGGGAATAAAGACTATATTATTTTTAACAAATGTTTTCAGTGTTCTATGAAGCAATTTTAAATTAAATACTTAAAATAGTATATACACTCGTTCCTTGGTGTCCATGTGGTATTGGTTCAAAGACTCCCCATGAACACCAAAATCTGCAAATGTTCAAGTCTTTTATGTTAAGTGGTGTAGTATTTGCATATAATCTATGCATATCCTCCTCTATACTTACGTTCATCACTAGATTATTTAGAATACCTAATACAATATAAATTATATGTAAATAGTTTCTATGATGTATTATTACATTTGTAATTTTTATTGTTGTATTGTTGTCTTTTATTTATTTATTTATTTTCAATCTGTGATTTGTTGAATCCAGGGAGGTGATATCTGTGGATATGGATGGGTGACTGCACGTACTTACTTTTATATAAAGTTGTTCACATTCAGCCTTTATGCATCTTTAAAGGAAACTGTTTTACTTTCAGATGTACATTACATCTTTAATGTATATCTCTCCTCTACCAAGGAAGAAGGAAAGATACATATTGCAAGAAAGGTTGAATTCATATTGATTAGGTAGGAAAGTCTAATTTCCAAATTAGAACTTGATAAAAGAATACAATTAGAGATTATAATCACTTTGAGAAAAAGACCTGGCAGTGTCCTATAAACCCCAAGATACACCTTTCTTATGACCCTACAGTTCCACTCCTAGGAAATTACTCAAGAGAAACAGAAACATAGGTCCACACACTTATCAAGAAAGTTAATAGCAGATTTAAGCAAAATGGACAAAAACTGAAATCTTCCTAAATTGTTATCATCAGAATGGATAAACAGTGTGTATATAATAAAAAACTGCTTAGCAATAAGAATGAAGTAATTATTGATATACACAATAACATGAAATAATCTCATATAAACCATGCTAAATGAAGGAAATCTCATGCAAGAGAATACATGTAGTATACTTTCATTGATAGGAATTTCTAAAAGAGACAACATTAATAAAAATATTGGTTACCTCTGGGGTTGGGTGGTGAAGTGTTTGAAAGTAAAAAAGTATGAAGGTTTTTCCTTTGTGATGATAAAGCATGTTTTGTACCTTGATGGGTATTGGATTGAATAGGTATATGCAATTGTCAAAATTAATGTAATAATATGCCTAGGATTTGTGCATTTTATTCTGTGGAAGTTTTATTGTAAAGTGAATTGTAAACAAATATTGACCTTTACATATATACATGCATACATGCTAAGGTATGTAGGGGAATAGTGCAGTGATTCTACACATATTTTTTGGAATGTAGAAAATAAGATGATTGAATTATAGATAGGTAAAGGGATATGTGATAAAGAAAGTATAGTACAATGTAGCAAAATATTAATTAGGTATATTATAATATTAGTGATTGTAAGGGCACTATAAAATTCTATTTTTCAGTATGTTCGAAAATTTTCATAACAAAATGTTGAAAACTTTTAATAAGAAAAACTTACACAAATATATGCACAAATAATTTTTAGAGTGATTTTTCTAGTAGATACAATGAAAAATGTCACTTCTATGTCCAAAATTCTTCAATCATATTGATCCAGAGTCATTCATGATAATTATTTAAAATAGAGATATTCCTTGAATTCAAAACAGGTAACTGTCACTTAAGATAGTTTGGTTACTAAAAGATTCTACTAACGTCTGTATTTATTATAATAACTATATTAGATTTGTCTCATAATAATTATAAGAAATCATTTTTATAGTGTGTGGTAAATGTATAGTTATTAACTAGCAGAATTAGTATAAATTACATAAAATAAATTATTTATTTCTACATCGCTACACTGTTTATAATCTTATTTTAATCTTAATACATGTTTTATATAGTCGATTTTAAATAAATGTTTGTGGAAGAAAAGGATAGAGAGATGCATTCCATTAAAGTGATAACAAGAATTATCACTATCTGGCCATGAACTAGAAATAATCAAAAGGGTCTACTCGGACGCAAAAGCGATGGAGAAATGCTGTCTATGCCTGGGCAGCTGCTTTTCCGCAACAATTTTATATTAAATAGAGGAAGATCACGGTTTTCTGTAGAAAATTAGACATCTCGCTCACATTTATTTTGTTTTGAAATATATTAAAGGCAGTCTTCTTCAGGGGCTTGTTTGGGTACTTTTTTTGTATTATTTTTGTATAATTTTTATATTTGCATTATCTGTATATTTTTGTATTATTTTGTATTATGTGTATTATTTAGATGTACAATGACATCTAAATAAGTATTTGGAAACATAAGTATATTTATGTACATACATTTGCACAGACACACAGACATGTATAATGTATATACAGGACCTTTGAACATCTTTCCTAATGTAATATCTTACTTAAAAAATTTGATGCATTTATTGAATATTTTATTCATTTAGAAAAGAATTTCCAAATGCCTCTTTTGTTCCAAGTGCCTATTAGAGAGAAAAATACAAATAAAACAGCAACCATATTCCTGCTGTGCTGAGAATTTTTATGTCAGTTTCTTTACAAACATAGATTTCTGAAAAGTTTGAATTTATACAAATCTCTTAATGCTTATGACCAATAACAAATCCAAATTATCTTTCACTTAAAAGAGATCTGAGGGAAAGAAAAATAAAAAGACGTTTTCTTCTGCAAAGGAAAAAAAAAATAGGTATTTAGGCATTTATTTGATTGTTTGTTGTTTTAAGAAATGCTTGATTGGTTGCTTGGTCATGTTACAGCCTAACAGTGATGGTAATAATTTCAGTAAATAGCTTTTTTTTAAATGGCAAAATACACAAAAACTGAGAAGGAAAGTTAATACAAAGAAAGACATTCTTTCTTCAATCATAAACAGGAGTGTCCCCAGTAGATAATCATATTTTTTTCATAGTAATATTTAGTATGATCCCACTGTTGTTGACACACTGTGTTAAGTATTTTAGATAGATACATTATTTCACTAGATGTTTACAACAATTTTTGATGTTAGATTGTGATCTCTGTTTTATAGATTTTTTTTAAAAGAAGAATTTGGAGGAAGGGACTTGTCTGGAGTCACCTGTGAAAGTTTGAATTGATTATCTGTAAACAGAGAGCTATATTTATTGAAGAGACTATTTAGTGTTAATATTTAACTTAATAAAAAGAAAAGTAAAATCTAACCTTTATTAATACCCATTCTGCTTCCATAATAATGATAAGGTCTGATTCTTTCAAAAAATTCTTATTTTTTGGTTGCTAACATGGTATTCAGATGATTACCACTATCCCAGTCTTCTGGTCTTTAAGTGGCTTGTTGATTCAGAAAATAATCAAATAAGTATTTTGGGCTTTCTTTATAAAGTGCTAAATATTGTGGATCTTCTGATGCATGCATAATTGAGCAAAAACGTGGACTAAAGGCAAGTGTATGCAGCTTACCACCACGAAAAACTTAGTTGCCAGATACAAGTGTCCTAGTCCATTTTGTGTTGCTATAAAAGAACACCATAGACTGGGTAATATATTGTAAAGAAAATAAGTTCATTTTTCGTAGTCCAGAGACTATGTGCAGTCCACTATCAAAGTGCAGACATCTGGCTTGGGCTTTCTTGCTGCATCATAACACACTGGAGGGAAAGAAGGTGAGGATGGGGGGCAAATTCATCCTTTAATCAGGAACCCACTCTGGGAATACCTAACCCACTGCAAGGTAACAGCCTAAATTCATGAGGGTTTTGCCCTTATGACTTAATCATTTTCTAAAGATTTCATCTCTCTATGCTATTTCATTGAGAATTAAGTGTCCAAACATGAATTTTTTGGGATACATGCAAACCATTGCAACAGATTAGTAAAAGCAAAATATAGATTGTTCTAAATTGGAGGTTGCAATATTATAAACTTCCTCTGAAACAATATAACCTAGGGGAAAGCATATTAATAAATGGCTGTGTTGCTTATCTTATTTCTCTGATGACCTCCTTAGTCATCAATATATTGTCCAGACTCCAACAGATTTTATCTCAAAAGAGTCCAAAATTTTAAAAATAATTTATCTCTCTCATGCCTTCTCTTGCATAGTGTGCACAAAAAATAATTTATAAAATAGGAAAGTGTATAATCTGTATTGGTAGGAGGAGAAGGAAGAAAGACAGGATAAAGCAACAAAAAGAGGACTTTATAATAGAGTACTAGAAGACCCTATTAAAAAAATAAATATAATAGAAAAAGAAGAGGAAGAATTAAAGGGACAGTATGAAGTAGAGAAACCAGTGAGCTAAGGGCAAGATGAGGGAGGAGTCAAAGTGTTAAGCTAGGATCTCGAACTCAATTTTTATTTTATTTTTTCCTGAGGTCAGACAGATAATGCGAATGAGTAAATTGGGCTGATTGTAAGAAGAATGTGACCAGCGTTTCATTTATTTTTGTTTTGTTTTTAAATGAGCTTTCTTTCCTTGCATTTGATAGGGAAATAAACATTTCTTTTTGAACTAAACAATAGTAAAAGTGAAATGATTAAAAGTAATGTTCTCGGTCTCTGGAAAACAACAAAGAATGGTGTGGCAAACCAGCATTCATACTGGCCCTGGAAGAGAACCGGTGGTAGGCACCATTCAGCTCTGTCCAGTATTGAAACTATTTTTTAATGAGAAGCTGAAATCCAAATTTTAAGATAAATCTGAAATACTGACAACTCATTAAAAAAAAAAAATGTTTAAGTTAATGTGAGTACTCTCAAAGCCGTTATTGACTCCACCCCTACAGGGTGGGGATTGTGGCCTATAGCTACCAGACTGCATGCTTACTATTAAAAAGTTAAGCGGGCCGGGCACAGTGGCTCACAGCTGTAATCCCAGCACTTTCAGGGGCTGAAGCGGACGGATTGCCTGAGGTCAGGAGTTTGAGACCAGTCTGGCCAACATGGTGAAAGCCCGTCTTGGCTAAAAATACAAAAAAATTAGCCAGGTATGGTGGCATGAGCCTGTAATCCCAGCTACTCCGGAGGCTGAGGCAGGGGAATTGCTTGAACCAGGGAGGAGGAGGTTGCAGTGAGATGAGATCGCACCACCACACTCCAGCCTGTGCAACAGAGTGAGACTTTATCTCAAACAAACAAACAAACAAACAAACAAACAAGTTAAGCAGAAGGGAATAAAATGATACCGTAACTTAACCTCTAGCTATTCTCAAGGCCCGATGGGACCTGCTGCTTACTCTGCTCTTCTCCAGATAACTTTTCTATAGGTGAGACTAGCACAAAGCTCTCCATCAGTTACAGTCATGCGTCACGTAACAATAGTGATGTGTTCTGAGAAATGTGTCCTTAGGTGGCTTCGTCACTGTGCAAACATCCCACAGTGTACCTATACAAACCTAAATGGTGTAGCCTACTACACACCTAGGCTATATGGGATAGTCTATTGATCCTTGGCTACAAACCTGTATGGCATGTTACCGTACTAACTCTATAGGCAATTATAACACAGTGTTAAGTATTTGTGTACCGAAATACATCTAAACATAGAAAAGGTACAGTAAAAATAAAGTATTATAATCTTATAGGGTCTCTGTTGTATATGCGGTCTGTCGCTGACTGAAACGTAATATGGTGCGTAACAGTACTTGATTTTCAAAAGGGTTTTAGGATTTTGCTTTGGTCTAAACTAATTTTTTAATGAGAGCCATACAGTGTTAATTCTGGCTTATTTGTTGTCATCTATTTTCTAAGATCAAGCCTGTTCCAAGGAATGAGTCCTACAAACAGAGCTGGCTTCATGGGTATAGCATCACTGGAGTTCCAAAGGGTTCTGCACTCAGAAAGAATCCCTGTGTTTAGGGTTTAATAAAACTCTGTGAATGTTGTCTTAAAATTATTACTAATTTTATATTTGTATGTGTTTTAGAAGGTTCGATGGGACATGGATCATGAGCTGGGGCTTAGAGTCTTTGCTCAGAGATTGTCCTGCCTCCTTCTGACCTTCACCATCTCCCCACTTCCCCAGCTTGGGTTCTTGGTTGGCAATGCCCCACTCCTGCAAAGATATCACTGGCACTCTCCACTCCAGCAAGGGCCTGGACACAGGTATTAGGAGAGTTAGGGTATGCATATATATTACAGGGACCAAGTCATGGGGCTTTGCCCAAGGTACCTATAAGGCCCCATGATTGAGGCGTCTCAATATTAAATAGGAAATAAAAAACACCACAGCAATTCAAGAAAGACCACAGAAGAAAAAAAAAAGTGAGTTTTGTTTTGTCATTTTGCTTTTTGAACAATGTGTCCCATATTTTCATTTTATACTGGACTCTCAAAATAACGTAGCCAGCCTTGCTTCTCAGGGTATTTTATTAGTGCTTACCTACTCTTTCCTTTGCACTCCACAAACCTCTTCTTCTTTGCCTAAAACATGCAACATCAAAATAAATGGTCCAGCAAAACCTGACAGTCCTTTAAAATGTAGTTAAAAGAAACAGGAGGCAATTCTATTTAGAAGCAGCATTATACTCTACCCCAAATCTGGAAAGTGTGAAGAGCAAATGCGAGCATAATAGCTATCATTCTTTGTTGTTAGCACACCTGCTTGTTCACTTTAGTTTTCTCACACATATAGTGCATATAAGGCAGAGCTGTGATGTACTCAGACAGATCACATTCAAATTCTCATTCTGCCACTTGCTAAGTGATGACCTTGGGCAAGTTGCTTAACCTTCCTTAGCCAGCTTCACTCTTACAAAACAGTTTTAATAATGAATGTTCTCGCAGTGTTGTTCAGGTTGAATCATGTAAGATGAAACAAATATGTAGCATAATGCCTAGCATATAATACAAGCACATTCTTATGAAAACCTATATATATATACAATGTTAATAATGATTTATATTTTTAGTATTTTAATGCACACAGGGTTAACTCCTCTTTGTGTCAGAGAAAAACAAACCTTTAATTTTTGCTGAAATGATCAGAAGTCATTATATAGCATTTCTAAGGTTGTGACTACTGAGTCTGCATTGGCCCATCAACTGTCATTGTGGGGAAGAGATGAGTGGGCTGAGTGCCTTGCAGTAGCAAGCTTAAAGTTAATTTATGGCCTTTGGAAGAAGTGAGCCCCAAGCACAATATTCAAGGTCTTTAATATATCAAAAGGCTTTTTTTCTTAGATAACAAAAATCTCCTCCAGTTTTTTGATATGTGAAATTTTAGTGTGCATGAAATGGAACTCTATATTAGCCAACACTGCATGATTTAATCGTGTTACAGAGGTGGCTAATGTCTATGATAATCAACAGTTAGCGAAAACATGAATTTGGATATTTCCATGTTTATTACACACACATACAAAAACAGTATTTATGTAATCACAGAAGTTTAAAATACAATAAAATCAAATTCCAAATAAGCCATAATTTTTATCAGGGCACTTTTAAGTAATGTGTGTGAAAACATTGAGGGTACTCACAGATGATGCAACTAATTTGTTCAGTCTTAAAATGAAAACTCATAATTCAGGTAAGAGATATGGAGAAACAATTTTTGCAGAGACAAATTTAACTTGTATTAAAATTTTACTATCTTCTTTTCAAAATCATGAAATCAACATATTTAGCGGTAAGTAACTCATATGCTGCTTACTAAAAAATTGTGTCAAAGTCAGTTGGTCAGTGAAGTCTATGGATCCATTAAAACCACAGATAGCTATTGATTAACAGAAATCAGCAAAGACCTATAAGGTAGTTAACTAAAAGCAGAACAAAACACATTCTTACAAGTGAGAAAAACCAGGAGAAGAATTTTAATGACTGTCTCACGAACTCATAAAAACAAATGAACAAATATGAAATCAGTAGAAAACAGATGTCTGGCCAGGCGCAGTGCTTCGCACCAGTAATCCCAGCACTTTGGGAGGTCGAGGCGGGCGGATCATGAAGTCAGGAGATCAAGACCATCCTGACTAACACGGTGAAACCCTGTCTCTACTAAAAAGTACCAAAAAAAAAAAATTAGCCGGGCGTGATGGTGGGCACCTGTAGTCCCAGCTACTCGGGAGACTGAGGCAGGAGAGTGGCATGAACCTGGGAGGTGGAGCTTGCAGTGAGCCGATATAGCGCCACTGCATTCCAGCCTGGGTGACAGAGCAATACTCTGTCAAAAAAAAAGACAAACAAAACAAAAACAAACAAACAAAAAAAACACCAGATGTTTGTCTGTGACTAGATTAACTAAATTACATCATAGCAAAGGAGCGAATATGATAAAATACCTAAGGTCTAAATACCAAGATATTTAGAAATAATTGTTTGGCTGGTGACAAATATTAGAATTAAATAGGAAAAACTTATGAATATCTAAAAAAAAAAATTCCAAATGATCTACAATGTCTATGGAAAGAGAACTAGTATCATGAAATGAGATGCACAAATGTGAAACAATTTTAAATCATTGCTGAAACTGTAGGGACCTAAGTAGTAGTTGGAATTAATTCCCATTGAAGTAACTAAATGAATTACTTCTGCTTCAATGAATTAAACTGAAATATATTTGCTCTAATTTAGGTTTGTGTCATTTCGTTCTGTATCAATGGAAATGGATAAGTGTTTCCTATATTTATTATTTCAGGAACACAATAAATTCCCTGTCAACTTTCTCAAATGTTGTTTTTCATCTTTTGGCACTATTCACTCTCCATCTTCTAATAGAGGTTATTTAAAAGCTTAGCACAATGTAATGAAGTTTGTAGGATGCTTTTATATCATATAATTGATTTGATAAAAATAGAGAGATGGAGGAGAGAGAAGGGTAAGAGAGAGGCTGAGCGCAGTGGCTCATGCCTGTAATCCCAGCATTTTGGGAGGCCCAGGCGGGCGGATCATGAGGTCAAGAAATTGAGACCATCCTAGCCAACACAGTGAACTGGAAAAAGCAAGTATGCTCACTCTGAACTCTCCTATTCAACATACCACTGGAAGTCCTAGCCCAGGCAATCAGGCAAGAGAAAAAAGTAAAAGTCATCCAAATAGGAAAAGAAGAAGTCAAACTATCTCTCTCTGCTGACAATGTGATTCTATACCTAGAAAACACTAATTACTCTATCACAAGACTTTTAGAACTGATGAAGGACTTCAGTAAAGTTTTAGGATACAAAGTCAATGTACAAAAATCAGTAGCATTTCTGCCAATAATCAGTAGCATTTCTGCCAATAATCAGTAGCATTTCTGGCAAAAATCAGTAGCACTGCTGCCAATAGCATTTCACCAATAACATTCAAGTTGAAAGCCCAACCAATTTACAACACAATTGGATTGGAACACAATCCAATTTACAACAACCCCCAACATTAAAATACCTAAGAATACATTTAACTAAGGAGGTGAAAGATCTCTACATGGAGTACTACAAAACACTGCTGAAAGAAATCAGAGATCACTCAAACAAATGGAAAAACATTCCATGCTCATAAATTGGAAGAATCAGTATTGTTAAAATGGCCATACTGCCCAAAGGAATCTACAGATACAACACTATTCCTATCAAACTGCCAATGTCATTTTTCACAGAATTAGAAAAAGTTATTCTAAAATTCATATAGAACTGAAAAAAACAAGTCTGAATAGCCAAGCAAACCTTAAAAAAAATAAAAACAAAAAACAGAACAAGGCTAGAGGACTCATATTATACTACTTCAAACTATACTATAATGCCTCAGTATCAAAAACAGCATGAGCCTAGGCAACAGAGCAAGACTCGTCTCAAAAAACAACAAGAACAACAACAACAGCAACAACAATGACAACAACAACAAACCTAGGAAACAACATTTTGGACATCAGCTTTGGGAAATAATTTGTGATAAAATCCTCAAAAGCAATGTAGCAACAACAAAAATTGATAAGTGGTACCTCATTAAACTAAAGAGACTGCACAGCAAAATAAACTATTAACAGAGTATATAGTTTATACTATATATAAATAATGTAAAGAATGAGAGAAAATATTTGCAAATTATGCATCCAACAAAGGTCTAATATCCAAGTCTCTGAGTAAGTTAAACAATTCAACAAGCAGAAAGCAATTAATTCCATTAAAAGGTGGCTGACAGACATGAATGGAAATTTTTCAAAAGAATAAATACAAGCAGCCAAAAAACATATGGAAAAATGATCCACATCACTAATCATCACAGAAATGCAAATGAATACCACAATGAGAGACACCATTTCACCAGTCAGAATGGCTATTACCAAAATGTCAAAAAAACAGCAATGCTGGTAAGGCTGCAGATAAAAGGGAATGCTTATACACTGTTGGTGGGGATGTAAATTAATTTAGTCACTATGGAAAGCAGTTTAAAGATTTCTCAAAGATCGTAAAACAGAACTACCATTCAGCACAGCAATCCAATTACTGGGTATATATCCAAAAGAAAATAAATCGTTTTACTAAAAGGAAACATGCACTCATATGTTCATCACAGCACTCTTCACAATAGCAAAGGCATGGAATCAATCTAGGTGTCCATCAATGGTGAACTGGATAAAGAAAATGTGGTACACGTACACCACGGGATACGACGCAACCATAATAAAGAATGAGATCGAATGTTCTTCGTAGCAACATAGATGCAGCTGAAGGCCATTATCCTAAGTTAATTAATGCAGGTACAAAACAACAACAAAAAACTCACATTATAAGTGAAAGATAAACATTGAGTACCAATGGAATTAAAGATGGCAACAAGAGACACTGGGGACTATTGGTGGGGAGGGATGAAGAAAGCGGGGAAGGATGGGAAACTAACTATTGGGTACTATGCTCACTACTTGGGTGATGGAATCAATCACACCAAAAACCTCAACATCACACAATTTACCCATGTAACAAGCCTGCCTACATACCACCGAATCTAAAATAAACATTGAAATTATAATAAAAAGTGAGAAGCCCTAAGTCAAAAAAGTAATGAAATGAAGCAAAAAGTTTTAACTGAAAGATTTAAAAATTAGTGCAATGTTTAAAGCAAATTCAAAAAGGAATCAAGGAAAGAAGAAAGGACAGAAAAAAGAAAAGGCAAGAGGAAGGAAGGAAGGAAGGAAGGAAGGAAGGAAGGAAGGAAGGAAGGAAGGAAGGAAGGAAGGAAGGATTAGAAAAACATAAGTATACAAGAAGAAAAATAAAATAGTAATTGGCTCTATTTGAACAAATTTACATAAGGCTAATATTACATACTTTCAACTTTTATAGTCAATCTATTCACAAAAGATGGAAGACAGTATAGTTTCAGAAGAATACCTGAATATTATTAACAAAAAAAGAGCAAAAACGTTACTACAGATGGCAGAGGTTGTGTGTTAGAAGGGAAGAGAGAGGTGAAGGAAGATAGGAGATATAATTTTAAAGAGGAAAGCCAAAAAATAATATCATTAGTTGAAGAAATAAGAAATGCAGGTTTGGATTAAAAATAGGGATATACATGTCTGGGATGTGTATAAATTTCTGGTAAGAGAAAGGCAGGTATTCTCTAAAAACTGGTAAATAAATTAGATTCAACAATATTAACACATTATTGAGACATTTAAACATGTCAGAAAAAATATAAAAATACACAGGTTTAAAGAAGTAGTGTGTGTTCTTTTGAATGTGAGATTGAGAATGGGAAGGATGTGTGATTGGGATGGTAGTTCTGACTTTGGGCATACTGTATGTAGATAACAAAGCAAACCTCTACTCTTTTGAGAAGTTAGGATATTTAGTCTGAGAAGTTTGAGTGTGGAGTATGAAGCAACTTTGGCTAAAAATACGGAAGGTTTTCTAATGAGTAACACTGGAATAAACCACTTTGTAAAAAAGTGAATTAATAAGATATTTAAGGAAAATTTAATGCATATAAGAGACATTATATTTGAGGTTCTATGGTCTAACATGCCTTTAGCAGAAGGATTTTCAAAGAAATGCTACTAGATGGCAAACTCAAGTTATTTTTTAAATATGATATTTTAACTGAGTTTTTGCAATGAGAAATCTCATAGTTATCCTTTTCTTTCTCCATGTTTATCTTGTGTTAAAATAATTCAGCTTTTAGAAATAAAGCAACAAATTTAACTTAAGGCAAAATAAGGCCTCATCTTAAATTTTCATGGAAAATAATTTTGATGAAAACCTCTCAGATAAATCAAAGGAAAAAGAAGCTAGAAGTACATAAACAAATTATAAAGTAGAAATGGGTCCTGTGAGGAGAGATTTATTTGGTTTAATTTTCTTTGGGTAATATAAAATATGTAATCTATTTTATGAAGTTTTTTTGTCATTTTTCATATTCAGTTTGAATTCACACCTGAAAGAACCAGATGAATGTTACTCTTTCTTTTGAGCCTGAAATTTCTTTCCAACACTCCTCACAGAACTGAAACATTAATACTAAGCAGTACTGTCTATGCCTGAAGGAGCAGCCATCATGGAGCTGGGTGACACATCACTGCTCCCTGATGTCTGGCAATGTCTAAAATGCAAGCCAGCCCTCTGGAAGTGCTGGTGCTGGCACCTGTCAGCCCACTTCACTCTTCACAACAATTGTTGGAATTGGAACAGCCTTCCTCATATTGAGCCCAATTCTAGACCACATAAATAAAGTATATGGCTTTTCCTTAAAATATTATGTCTTTTTTTGTAGGGTGAATATTTTTTGTACCTTAAACTTACTGTATAGTTGGCTTCCAGATCTAAGTCACCAACAAAAAAGTCCTGACTGTATTATACTATGTTGTATGATGTTGTTTTAATTATATTATATTATATTATATTATATTATATTATATTTATTATATTATATGTAAAGTAAAATACATCCCCTCTCAGTATTCACCCAACCATCCTAATGGCACATCTTTAAGTGGCATAAACTTTCACTGTTTAATTATTTAGGATCATCCCAGGTTTGTTATTAATGGTTTTTAGGCTGCTGTTCTTTATCACTTTCAAAAGGTGAGCCTTCCAGTTTTATCTCTGACTTTTACCTATATGGTCTTATACCTCAGTCATTAAGTATTAGTGATCAAGACATGTTTTTAAAGTCTATGCTTTTTCCTACTCTTCTTATTTTGCCAGGGATTTCAACGTCTATCACCCAAGCTCTATTTCTCAAGATGTGACAAACACCTAACTACCCTCCTACAAGACTCAGGTAAAACATTTCCTGTGAGAACACGTTTTCTGACAAACCACAGGTAACTACTTACTCCTTTCTACTCCTACTGAAGCCCATAATCATGTCTATGACGGAATAACTTATTACAAGAGGCTCCTAGATGACTTCCTATTTCCTCTATACACCAAATCATACATAATTTCATAATCTCTTCCCATTGCTTTTAGGATAAAACTCTAAAGATTTAACACATTTAGCGTGAAATATAAGGCTCTTCATGATGTGATCCCAGACTGCTTCTTTAGATGTATTGATATCCCACATACATGCATAAGAAATCTCTCTCATGTCACCCCAGCAACCCATCCCATTTCCACGTAGTCCATCAAAGAGGCAGTGAATAATTCCTTCAGGTAATTCAGATCTAAGTTTAAATACCTTACTATATTTATTGGTGCATTTATTGACTCCTGTATAAAATGATCTACCCAATCACTCATATCCTGGTTTTATATCACTTAGCATTTATTTCTGTCAAGAACAGTAATGCTTGTTTGCATTTCTCTCTTCCATTAAAAAGCAAGTGGAATGACACTAGGGATGTTGTCTCATTTTCTGCTGAATTCCTAACACTTAAAATGTTAGTTTTTTTTTTTTTTTTTTAAGTGAGGAATGAATGAATGCTGGCTTCATGAAAAATGAAAAGTTTCTTTACAAGTTACCTAGGAAACATTGTATTAGCATCTTGCATTTCTCCCTTTTCACATCAAGTATCTGAAAGTTGAAACAGGCTGCATTATTACCTCTCCCAAAGTGCCCAATGTTTTAGGATTCAATAAATGATAATTTTTTTAAAAATTCACTATAATTTGAAAAGAAGAAATGAAATTTTAATTGTCATAAATTAGTAAGAAAATAAATTCCTGATGTACTGAGTGAATTCAATTTTACAGAGAAACTGTTCCTTGGTTCTTATTGTTTTTCCTTTGGAATACTGTAAACTTCAAGGAAGGACAGACTGGTATCTGCAGTTCTGCCTTGGGAGCCTCTGACCCAGCCCATACTTCCTGATACTACAAGATCTTCTTCATCACATCTACCTCTAAATCCACTTCTCTTGTATTTCTTTTTTCAATCTCAGTTTGGTGAAGGAAACTAATCTGATAATCCTGAGGAAAAAAAAATATCGATATCTGATAATGGCTTAATTCATCTTTTACAAAGGTTTGTATGTTTAAACCCAACAGCCAGTAGCCCAAAGGAATGATGAAATAATTTAATCTTTTGATTGTAATTCCCAGTAGGGAAGTTGTTATCTTTCTTTCAGCTCCTTGAGTGAAACTATATAAAAAGATGTTCTGCATAAAGGTGATCTAGATTACCAAAGAGGGGCATTTTCTTTTAATATTATTAGTTTATTAAGAAAATATTTTTCATGGTAAAAATAGTAATAGTAGTAATGATAATAATAATGAGAATTAAAATTTATTGAGAATTTGCCATGTACCAAACATTGTGCCAAATGCTTTTCAAACAGCATCTCATTTCACCATCATAAATGTACTATAGAAAATCACTTTTATCCCAAATTTACAGGTAGAAAATGAGACTTCAATAGGTTAAGTAGCATGGTCAAAGTCTCACTGCTGGTCAGTGGCGGGGTTGGGATTTACATTATGATCTGTATAATTCCAAAAATCATGATTTTCTATAGCCTCTCAAGAAAACCCACACGGTTTTAAAATTGGGTTATGTCTTATCTGTCATTAAACCCTAGGCATGAATCCCTTACTAATAACCTCGAGTGGTGACAAAGCCTTTTCTTTCTGAAAATGCAAAACTAAGTGACATCATAAAGTAGCAACTTACTTTTTTATCCAGCTCTAATTGTTACCACATCATTTTTCTTAATGGATCAAAATCTACCAACTATATAATTTATACTATTTAATTCCACTCTTGATCCTAAACAATTAAGCTAGGAAAAAATAAAAAAGTACCCTTAAAAAGCTTCTAATTTCATATTTTAAAGATGTATGGAAATATTTTAATAGATAGAAAAAACTAGATAAATCTTAAAACTATCTTTATACATTTTTAAAGTCACTATACTTTTTTAAAATTAAAGATGTTAACGTATCAATTTTTCAAACTTTCAAATTTATTACCCAACATTCTTTAAAATCTACGTGTGAAAAATTATTTTAAAAATTTAACAAGAGAAAAAAGACATGATATGAGAATTCTTTAGATAAAAGACCACTTCAGTTACATTAGCAAATATTTTGATTTAACATGTCTGCTAAAGTGTAGCATTCACATCCTTGTATTTCTATCTCTTTATTTTGATTTAATTTGAGATATGTTATGACATAAAATAGATCATTTACACTTGGATGAAGATATAAGAAACCTCTTTTATTTTCCAGAGTAAACAAAACTTTTCAGTTGATTTCTACTGAGTTTCAAGAAGTGTTTTGATAGTTTGAGATTTATTTATTGTTTTAATTTTAAGAGCTAATGAGAAAACTAAGACATGCCATTGAAAACAATACAAGCTGAATGCTTTTAAAATGCTGAAAATGGCCATTAGAAAATATATTTATTCAAATACCACTATGTTCTTTTTTAAAAATGTCATCAAGTTTTACTTTTTTAAAAATCAGAGAGCTGCTTACATGTTTCATTCTAAACCATTGGTTTAGCTATTGAACTAACTTTGGTTACTATTACTTTTTTAGACTTATAATCTTAACAGCTTTGTTTCTTTCCTTATTTTTCTAAAAGAATGAAGCCAATATTATATTAATTCATTGTTTCGAAAAAAAATAGAGATTTCTTAATTTTTTTTTAATTTAAGGCATCTGCTGGTAGAGCTGTCATTGTTCTTAATTCATTGAAAATGGTCAACGGGAAGGCCAATTTAGTTGCTTTGACTTGATAACACAAACTATTTTCCCTAAATATTACCTTCTAGCATTTTTACAAGTCCAATAATGTGTTCATATATGAGTCATAAAGCATACATTTTTAGATTGCAAAATTATACTAGCATGAGACAAGGTACTTTAGATTTGGATTGTGAAAATATCAGTTTTAAATTTATAGTAATACTCGCTTCAGTTTCTGTATACATTGTCAAGTTTATTGCAGGAAATGGGGAGGAGTTAATTTTATATTTTATTCATTATTCAAATAATTATTAAAATGTTTATAAACTCATCACAAGCATTGCTTATTTTTATTGGCTTTCAATCCGTGTTTAAAATCCTATTGTAAAACTCTGCAACACATGAAGTTTGATAGAGAATGTAAGTTTAGAGGAATTTGAAAGATTTCACAAAGCCCACAGAATACTCTCTTGCAAGATTTTTTTTTAATGTTAACTATATAATGCTCTTTAGTGATATACTGCTGCTGGCAAAAATTATATATATATATAATTTTTATATTTCTCATTGCAAATCTAAATAAATACATATATTATTCAAGTTTTCTATACAAATTTAGTGTTCATTTAATATCACATGAATCTCTCTAAAGTTACAAGAAATCAGAGTAAATTATTATAATCACCCATATTTTAATATTCAACTTGCTTTCTGTATCAGTGGTTAATATGGTAAAGTTTTAATATATTTCATCTTTCTTTCCTAAAATAATTTAATATCCCTATTTTAAAGGGGTGGTAATATGAAAAGAACCACAATAGTTATTTAGGATCGTAAAATAAGATATTTTTCAATATGCAGAAGGCAAAGAAAAACACTAAGTATGTAAAAAGATGATAATACAGTTATATAATTTAAGGAAAATACAGTATCCAAATCTCATAGGTGTTCTGTTTCAAATAATTACTTAACGGAAATTCGGAGTAGTAAAATAACATAACTACCGTAGTAAATACATACATATACAAAAATAGAATAAATATAAAATATATCTTATTTTTGTATATTTACTAATACAAATTGTTTTAAAATAGCATTATAGATTTATGCTTCATACCTTCTCATTGAAACATTTTCCAATAAAATTGTTGATGCTTCCAACAATTCCTCTCATAGTAATTTGATATTTAAAATCAAGAACTCTCTAAAGCTACTAAATCTTTGCCACTAGCCTAAATGAGGCAATATTCTTCTATTCCCATGAATTATTCAAGTTTATAAAATGGTGAAATCAGATGACAAAATACTGTATTTTAATATGGACTATGTATTCTTTTTTGTTTGTTTGTTTGTTTTGAGACGGAGTCTTGCTCTGTGCCCCAGGCTGGAGTGCAGTGGTGCGATCTCGGCTCACTGCAAGCTCCGCCCCCCGGGTTCACGCCATTCTCCTGCCTCAGCCTCCCGAGTAGCTGGGACTACAGGCGCCCGCCACCACGCCTGGCTAGTTTTTTTTTTTTTTTTTTGTATTTTTTTAGTAGAGACGGGGTTTCACGGTGTTAGGCAGGATGGTCTCGATCTCCTGACCTTGTGATCCGCCCGCCTCGGCCTCCCAAACTGCTGGGATTACAGGCGGACTATGTATTCTTATATAAGCCATTACAAATCAAAAGAAAACTGGAAGTAAAAATGAAGCTTCAATTAGTTGTTTTATTTTCTTTAAATTGATTACCAGAAGCAGAATTTCTTTATTTTTAATTAAATTCAGCAATGTTAATTAAGTATACCGTCACAAACTAATTTATCTTAACTAGTAAGTAAAATCTCCATAGTTAAAAACAATAGCAGTTTTTTCTTCTATGGTTATATATTGCACTTTTGTTTTAGTTATCCATTTTACAAATTTAGGCAGATTCTCATGGGTGGCAAAAGAGTGGTAGATAGCACTGTTTAATGCATCCTCATAAAAAGCAAATACGTATTATGTTGTATTAGGGACCACAAATGAGCTTGGTTTTATTTCATGTTTTGTGTGTATAACTTCCATAATCTTATATTCTTTTAATTATTTTTGTGCATTTTGGTTACTTATTGATTAAATATATTGTACATTAATTTTATTTTATTTTGTTTGATTTTGATATATTTATTATTGCTTTTAATGAATTTAATAGTAGATTTTATTGCTAAACATGTGATTTAAATCCAGGAGTAATTAGAGCGTATTTCTTATGTGCCACTTTTTAAAGTGTAAATTCCAGAGGGAAAATATAACAGTAATTGGTAATTGTACCATTTAGAATATTGTAATTTTGTATTAGCAGGTAAAGCAATGAGGATATAGATGCTTTGACAATTAATCTGCAGAGAAATAAGAGGTTTTTTTTTTCTTCTGCTTGTGCAAAGCAAATTAGAAAAACAATCAATATTTCTTTTCCAGAAGCATTTGCTCTCTGCCCCAGATTTATGTTGGAATGTTTATTTGGTTTGTATCATTCTCAAGAGATGTGGCTTAATAGAAGTACTTGGATAACAGTCTTAGAAATCTAATGACAATTGTTTGATTTTCCCAAATGACTACTTCCTAACAATTATTATTGAGCCTTGCAATGTTAAAATCACATGTTCAGTTTTAGATGAGCATTTACAAATTATTTCAGCTATTCTGTTACTTGCTATAAAATAAATGTCAATTTTTTGACCTATGTTAGATGTTCAGAAGCGGTCAATTGTTTTAATATAAATGTTGCATTGTTCACCTATGCTTCACACAGGGATGAACAACAATTTGAAGCTACTAGATCAATCCTATGCATGTTATTTGCAGTAAGTAGACATTAAAGTACAGACCTTTTTTTTAGATTGGATTGTCTCTTGATATAATTTAATTCACAGTAATTACTAATACTGAAGATTATAAAAAGTTTTGTCCTCCATGTAAACATGTATTGATACTTTTCCAGATTTTTCCACATTAAGTTCTCATTAATCATTGTATATTCCAGCAGCATACCAAAAAAGTAATAATTTATTTAGAACTTAGTAGAGCTACACTATGTAGAGTGAAAAACAAAACAAAACCTTACCCCAATTCACAAACAAGTATACAATATTATATTGGCACATTTCTAATTTTGCAATAAAAAAGGATTACAGTTCAATTATGACTTGACTACTTTGTTCTGTGCATGAGCAAATCCAAAGATCTCTATAGCTTATTATCCGTAAGGTGGGTAAAAGAGATGTAGCATTAAAACAATAAAAATAGTGCCTGAGGCTGGGCACAGTGGCTCACCCCTGTAATCTCTGCACTTTGGGAGTCTGAGGCAGGTGGATTGCTTAAGTCCAGGAGTTCGAGACCAGCCTGGGCAACATGGCAAAGCCCTATCTCTACAAAAAATACAAAAATTAGCCTGGTCTGCTGATGCAGCCTGTCTCAGCTATCCGAGAGGCTGAAGAGGGAGGATCACTTGACCCCAGGAGGTCGAGGCTAAAAAGAGCAGTGACCATGCCACTGCACTCTTGCCTGGGCAACAGATGGAGACCCTCTCTCCAAAAAGAAAAAAAATAGTAATAATGCTTGACACAGGGCTCCCTATACAGTCATTTTTATTTTATTACTGTTACATTCTCCATGTCAAAATGGCGTGGTTAATATTGATTGCATGGGCTTTGAAGTTAGAAAGACCATCTTGACTCTGCTAACTGTGTAACCATGAGCAAATTATATTATTGAGCTGAGCTTGCCTATTATTTAGCATAAGAATAATATTTTATTTTACATAATATTGTTGGAGGATTACGTGAGATAAAATAAATATATTTTATATTAAGCAATCAACAAATATTTGTTTTATTTTTTACCCCATCACTCAACTGAAGAAAAAAATATGAGACCTAATGTACAGCTTGGTGATTGTAGTTAATAATGTAGTGTACACTTACAATTTGCTAAGAGAGTAGATCTGCAGTGTTCTCATCACGCGCACACACACACACACACACACACACACACACGGTAATTATGTAAGGTGATTTATATGTTAATTAGCTTGATTGTGTTGTTCATTTCACAATGTATACCTATTTCAGAACATCACAGTGTACACCATTAATGTGTACAATTTTATTTATCGATTATACCTCAGTAAAGGTGAAAAAAGAAAAAAAAATGAATTACAAAGTGAAATAAAGGATTATAAGCACTTAAATCTACTAAGCTTTTTAATAAAATGGTAACATTTTTATTCCAGAAAAGGTAGATGAAATTATTGAAGAGTAAATAACCAGTTTAGCTTCTAAATACATGTGGATCATATTTTATGTCACAAAAGGGAAATTTTGTGTTTGTAAAACAAATGTATCTAATCACTTATAAAATCAAGAAAACCACTTGAGCTTTTACATTTGTCAAAGTGTGCATTGTACCATTTTCTATTTCATCAAAAAAAAAAAATGCGAACAATCAGAAATGAAAGCAGTTAATAAATAACTAAAGGCAAAATATTTTAACTAACAAAAGTCACTTTAAAGGAGCCTTACTCCACTCTTTAAACAATAACAAAAATAAGGCACTAAGCTAGTTAAGAAGGATGATTCAGACAATTGGCAATTTGTATTTTGAAGTCAGGAAGCCTTTTATATGACTGCTTGAAATAGCAGAACTCTGGTCAGATGGCTCATCCACCCTTTCTAAAACTTTTTGCTAAAATGACTAGAACCATATCTTTATAATTATGTATGTGCTCAAGATAATAGACATGTAAGCACGAATGCAAAAAAAAAAAAAAACTGTAAAATATGCTTTTACCATTATCTTATTATCCTATTTTTCATTTATCTGTCTTTTTATTTTATTTCCCAGGAATTGCCCTCATTTATCCCCCAGCACTATATTATAGTCCTGTGATAAGCCATATTGGAGCTGAGGCAAAAGGAAAAATTAGTAACATTTATCTCGTGTTTGTTTTAAAATTTCTTTTGTTACTTTTGGATTTTTTAATTTTTTATTTTCATTGTGTTATATTAAAATATTATTTATTTGGATTGCTGAGTTGATTGATGCATACTCAAACTTTCACTCAAAGTGAGTGCCTCACTTGCTTCAGTCTAGTCACCACCCTGCTAACTATTGTTTGGTTTGTATACTTTCTGGGTACAAAGCTGGGTAAACCTGGTGGTGTTTGAAAACTTGTGATTTATGAGTTTGCTTGTTAATGCAAACCAAGAACATGACATCTACTGTAGTGGAATTGAAATTATATAAATCAAATTTGTTTAAGTGGAAACAAATTGGAGAAAATTGAGATAAAAAGAAAATAAATTTCAAAACTGACTAAAACCCTGATTAATATATTTAAAGATACAAAATTATATTTTTACCAAGAAGGAAATTCCACCTACAAAAAAAATTGAATATGCAGAGAACTGACAGGAGTTCTTGGTTTTCAGTGAATCTGTTTGTTTGTTTTCTCTACCCTACTCCACCTTTTATAACCTGCACAAAAGATATCTTTGCTGCAAGTTCCTGAGACTTTGAGGAATTCCATAGCATGGGATCAATGATACTATTTCTTATCTTTCCTTACTGACGGCTTAAGGTTTACTTTTTTTCAAACGTTTATTGTTTACCTCTAGTCCAGAAACTTCCCAGCTAGCAAAATGTTGTTGCATTGTTCTTGACCTCCAACTACCCATTTTGACAGTTTGTGTCTTGAAATAAAAACAAAATACTCTCCAGGGTCATTTTATTGGAGTTCAAGGATGGAAAGTAGATGTAAGTGTTCAATGTGCCACATTTACCTTAAATTTAACTTTTTAAATGTTTAATGTATTGATAAGATCCTATGACTTTTTCAGTCAAAGAAATACAATGAAATGTAATGAGTCAAAATTGCTACAGTGAGATTCAAGATATTCAAGATATATAAATGTGTTCATTTTATTCATTTTTAACAGAAGTTTAAAAGCATCTACTATGTGCCAAGCTCTAATTATACTCTTTATTGAACATACAATCTTTTGCAGAAAATAGACATATAAACTGCATATAAACTGGCATTTTCTATAGATTAATTTTTTTATGTTGGAGAAAAATTTAAAGTTGCTACAGTTAAAAGTAGGGGAGTTTGAGTATGGCTCTGTAGTTCAGAGAAGTCTTTCAGAAAAGCCTATACCTAATACCTAAGCTGACTCATTACTGAAATAGGAACTAAGTAGTTAAAGAGGGATGGAGAATGTAAAGATACTATTTCAGCTAAATATAATAGCAATTCATGTGAAATTCTGTGCGAGTGAGAGAACAACAATGAGAGAAGCCTCAAAGTGTTCATTTAGCGTATTTAAGGCTCAGAATAAAAGTCAAGAAGAAATAAAAATTGTGATGATACTTCCTTGAAAGGATAAGTCACCTGTTCCTAACTTTATAAAGTTAAAAGCATCTTTACTGAATAGCACTACAAATTGACAATAGAAGAGTAAACAAGATTTAAATGGAGGAGTTTACCAATTGACTTCCAAACAGTATGACAAATCTATAAATTGTAGGTTTAAGAAAAGTATAATATGTAATATATACTACTAGTATATAGTAGTATAGTATTATTAGCAAAGTATACTAATATTCATTTACTATTAGTATAGTATATATTATATATTGTATTCTTAAATATTAGTTTAGTGTATATACTAATGTTAGTATATATAATATGTACTCTACAAATATTAGTATAGTATATATTATATATATTCTTCTTAAATGTATAATATTAGTATATATTAAATTTGTATAATATATATTATACAATTATTGTATTATGTTATATATTAACATATATTAGTATTATATATTAGTATAGTATATATTATATATTATACTCTTCTCAAATAACTATATAGTATTATATATTACATATAATATATACTATACTAATATATGCTATACTATATACTATACAAATATATATTATATACTATACTACTCTTCTTATAGGTTTTTAAAAATATTCTTATTGATAATATATGTACTCAATATGCAACAAACCTAAAATTATGCAACTCGTGAAATAAACATGAAAAATCAATGCCAAAAATATTCTGTTTTATCTTCTGTGGACCTGATATTAAGATACAATATTGTGTTAGAAAAAACACTGGGGGCATGAGTCAATTCTTGACTTTTCATTAAGATTCTCAGGTTAGGATTTTGTCAAAGCTTTTTAATAAAGTCATATGACCTTCTATACCAGTGGGCATATTTCAGTTCCTTAAACGTATTATTATGGAAAAAACAATCAACCAAAGGAATTTGCAGCAAGTAGAATTGTTTTAAACGTCTTAGTTTTCAGAAAGTAAAATTACATTTCCACCTAGGTGTTAAGTGTTTTGCTTCCGTGATTTATTTATAAAATCAAACAAAACAAAATGAAACTAAGAGTTCATATTTCTGAAGGTATTAACAGTGTTTTAATTGCCACCTTCCTGGTGCACTGCTAAGAATAGAATTTGAACATAGTTGTTTTCTTCCAAGAAATTGTCATGGGCATTTCATTATCTATGCATTCATGATTAACCCTTCATTGGTCCCATTTAAACAATTAATAGAATAGAGATTTTGACATATACTTTTAAAATAACTAAATGGTACAAGAATCATAATGTAAGGCACTCAAAATAATTATATCTACATTGGGAGTACACATTCAAGGACATGGACAAACAGTTGTATTTTCTTCTGTCTATATAACCATAGAAGTAAGTCTATTCTCTCAAAATGATATTTTGGTATTAGTTTTAGCATGAATTATATTTACTCAAGCTATTCTCTTCTCACTTTTCCATTATACAAGTGAACAGTCATTTACTCTTGAAAATATCCTATTCATAGAACAGTGCCACTCAAATTGAAATCATACCTTTTTTTCCAAGCTAGAAGAAAACACAAAGAAAGATTCCATTTCCCACTGTGAATATGAGCATTTTTATAGCTAAGAAAAATAATGGAGATTAGGCACTTGGTTAAGGATATTATGATGATGATCGTTTCTCTTTTTCCATCATCATTACATTTTTAATACTTCCAGTCACTTAAGTTGTAGATATATTCACAGGACCTTATTCATGAGTATCAGTAGTTTGTTGAGCAAAGAACCTTGATATTCTAGACCTTAACAATATTTGTATTTTGGTACAGTCAGATTTTCACATAATTTTTTCATGTATAAAATGGCCCATTGAACACCAATGTGCTTATTAGCTATAAATTCCTATCCATGGATTTTAATTATTTACTCAAGTCTTAAACTCTCTCCTTTAAATGTGTATCATTTTTTTATCTTGTAAAACAGAACATTCAATCCAACAGCAACAGAATACACATTCTTCTCAAGCACACAATAGAACATTCCCCATGATAGATCAAATGCTAAGTCACAAAGAAAGGCTTAAAAAAATTAAGAAGATTGAAAATATTTCAAGTATCTATTCCAACCACAATAAAATGAAACTAGAAATCAATAACAGAAAGAAAATGGTAAAACTCATATACATGGAAATTAAATAACACATTATTGAACAACCACTGGGTCAAATAAGAAATCAAAAAGGAAAAAAAAAATCTGAAACAAGTGATAATGAAAATATAACATACCAAATCTTATGGGATGCAGTAAAGTGGTACTCAGGAGGAAGTTTTTAGTGATAAAGATCTACATTAAGAAAAAAAGAAAGATCTCAAATAAACAGCCTAATATTACTTGTCAAGAAACTTAAAAAGGACATACTAAGCCCAAATTTGGCAGAAGGAAAGAAATAATAAATATTACGACATAATAAAAAATAAAATAGAAAAACAATAGAAAAAACTTGAAACTAAGAGTCACTAGTTTAGAAAGGTTGACAAAACTCACAAACCATTACCTTAACTAAGAAAAAAGAGAGCAGACTCAAGTAAATAAAGTCAGAAATGAAAAATGAGGTATTATAACTGCTGACAAATTTTTAAAATAACCATAAGGAACTATTATGAATATTTATGTGCCAATAAGTTGGACAACAAAGAATGGATGAATTCCTAGAAACATACAACCTACCAAGATGGAATCAGAAAGAATGAGGAAGCTCGAACAGATGGATAACAAATAAGGAGACTTAATCTCTAATTAAAAGTCTCCCAACAACAACAACAACAAAAGCCTGGGACTAGATGGCTTCACAAGTTAATTCTAAAAATGTAAAGAAAAATTAATAACAATAATTCTTCACCTCTTTCAAAAAATAGAAAAAGAGGGAAGACTTCCTAAGTGATTTTATGAAGCCAGCATCAGCCTGATACCAGGGCTATAAAAAGACACTTAAAGAAAAATATAGGGCGGTATACCTGATTAAATGAATGCAAAAATTCAATTCAATATACAGATGAAATAGATGCAAAATTTCAATTCACATTTCTGATGAATTGGATGCCAAAATCCTAAGCAACATATTAGCAAGCTAAATTTAAGTGCATATTAAAAGGATCACATTCCGAGCCCAAGGGGGCTTTATATCTGGGACACAAGGATGGTTCAACGTAAGAAAATCAATTAACCTTATCACACAAAGAAAAGGAAAGTTAAAATCAGATGATCACCTCAATAGCTACCAAGATAGCATTTGATAATATTCAACACCCTTTCATGCTAAAAACTCTCAACAAATCAGGCATAAAAGAACTTACCACCGAAAGTAAAGGTCGTATGTGAAAAGCACACAATTACCTTTGTACTCAGTGGTAAAAGGCAAAAACAAATTTTCTAATATTTGTAACTAGGTAAGGATGCTTAGTCTCATCACTTCTATTTATGGTAGTACTAGAAGTCCTACCCAGAGCCATTTAGAAAAGATGAAGAAATATGAAATAGCAAGATTGTAAGGAAACTATAAAATTTATTTTTGTAGATGACAACTATTTGCAGAAAACATCCAAACATGTTAAAATTAATAAACAAATTCAGTAAAACTGAATTAATATTGCTTCATCATTAATAAACAAATTCAGTAAAGCTGTTATTTGTCTATAGCCATGAAATTAAATTAAAACATTTTTAATCTTTTTAAACATTAAAAATTAATTTCATGGCTGTAGACAAATATCAAACCACCCAAAAGTAAATCAAGAAAATAATCACATTTATTACAGCAACAAAAAGAGTAAAACACTTAGGAATACCTTTAACCATGGAGGTGAAAGACTTAACCATTGAAAACTGTCAAACATTGGTGAAGGAAGCAGCTGATTACACAAATACATGGAATGGTATCTCATGTTCTTTGACGGAAATAACTAATAGTGTGAAAATGTCCGTAGTACCTAAAATAATCTGCAGATCCAATGTAATCCCTATCAAGATCTCTGTGATAATTTTAATTGAAATATAAAAATAATTTTAAAATGTGTATGGAACCACAAATACACCAAATAGCCAAGGCCATTTTGAGCAAGAACAATGTTGGAAGCATCAAAATTTCTGATTTCAAAACATTACTAAACTAAATTATTTAAAACAACATAGCACTGGCATAAAAACAGACATACAGACAAACAGAATAAAATAGACAGCTTAAAAATAAACTCATGCATGTATAGTCAATCATTTGGCAACAATGCCAAGAATACGTAATTGGGAAAAAATAGTCTTTTCAATAAATAATTCTGGGAAAATTGGATATCCACATTAAAAGAAATAAAATAGACTGTCATTTTATAAAATCCACAGAAGCCAACTCCAAATGAATTAAAGACTTAAATGTAAAAGCTACAACTGTAAACCTCCTAAAAGAAAACATAGGGAAAAGCTTCTTGACATTAGCCCTAGCAATGATTTCATGGATAAAACCTCCACAATCACAGGTAACACAAACAAAAATAGAAAAATGGGATTACATCAAAATTTGTGAGATTCACATTATGAAGACTACAAATTGCTTCAACGAGAAATAATATAAGACAAATTAAAGAAGAGGCATATCATCTTCACAAATGAGAAGACTTGATGTTTCTTAACATCTTACTTATCTTTGATTTGTTAGCTTTAATGCAATTTTAATCAAAATGTTATAAGAACTTAAAGCAACTCATAAGCTGACTTTAAAATAAAATAGAAAGGGCCAGGCATAGTGGCTCACACCTGTAATCTCAGCAGTTTGGGAAGCCAAGGTGGGCATATCATGAGGTCAGGAGTTCAAGACCCAGCCTGGCCAACATGGTGAAACTCCATCTCTACTAAACATACAAAAATTAGCTGAGGGTGGTTGTGGGTGTCTGTAATCTCAGCTGCTTGGGAGGCTGAGGCAGGAGAATCACTTGAACCCAGGAGGCAGAGGTTGCAGTGAGCTGAGATATTGTCATTGCACTCCAGCCTGGGCAACATAGCAAGACTCCATCTCAATAAATAAATAAATAAATAAATAAATAAAATTAAATAAAATAGAACAAGATCTAGAATAGTAAAAATAATCTTCAAAGTGAACACAATTGTTAGAGTTATATAACCTCATTCCAAAACTTGCTCTAATGCAACAAAAATAATGGAAAAATTTGGCCGGGCTTGGTGGCTCATGCCTGTAATCCCAGCACTTTAGGATTTACTTTCTATGCTTCTAAGATGAGAGATGGTTCAGCGGACATAGTCACATTCCAGCAGAATCCAAACGCCTTAAGCTAGTATGAATCTTCCACAATCTTGTCCTAATCTACTTTAATATGTAACTTTTATCCATAGCAGCTGTCAAACATAATATTTTCTATCCTTCTACATTTAGTTGACATAGCTGCCAAAATAAGCAACTAATTCTTACTAAACACCTTCTTCATACCTTTTCCTGATTCCATTTCCTATGCCGAGAATCCCTCAGTTTTCTTCAAAACTTAGGTTCAAATCAACATCAGCAATGTACTTTTGCAGCTTCCCTCAGCTGAAAATGAAGTCTCATTCTTTTTATTACTATAAACTTTATAATATACTCTCACAATAAGTTATGCTTAATACCTCTTAATGAATATTGACATTTTAAACTTTCACTTTATAGTTAAAGCTCCACTGCATTTTTAAGTATATATTAAATTTCCCTACTATGTATCATTTCCATGGTGTTAGAGTTAAAAATTTACAATGGTAAATGTCCTGCAGATCTCTGCACAGTTTCATACATAGTTAACCCTCAACAAATACTTGTAAAATAAATGAATGGATGCTTTTAATAATAATAGGTGTTTGTGTATTTCTTTAAACTATTTCAAAAGATATCCACAGAAATTTTCATAATTTATCCTAGACAATACTAGTTATGTATTCCATGTGATAGGACACAGGAAATGCTACCTCCAAATATAGAATTATTGTAGACTGAGTATTTTAAGCTGAAGGAAATTAAGAAAACCATAGAAGCTGAAAGATCTCTCTGACCTTCTCCTGTCCCCTCTTTTGAGGACCCTAATGTGATATGCACTTGCTAATATCTATAGGGTAGGAATGTTACACAGAGAGGCCAAAAAGAATCTGAACAAACAGGCCTTGCCAAGTTACTCCCCAGTTTATTGCCACTAGTACGTACCATTTTTATCAAATTATTCTTTTACATAATTGTCCATTCTTCATTCCAACCCATGGATAAAAATACATTTTTCACCATTTCCCTGGGTCTTTATTGCTGAAGCCTCCTATGTCATGTAAAACTCTGGAAAAATAAATTTGTTATACTTTTCTCTTGTTAATCTGTCAAGCAGTGCCAGCCAGAAATCTTGAGACCAATGAGAAAAATATATTGGCATATATATGGCATTTAATATCTAATAAGTTTTTAGTAGCTTTTGTTGTCTACTGAGGTATGATGCTTACTAAATTCTCTATTTACAAAATCTATCTGTAAATATTTTGTTAAATAAACCTGTGATTATATAACTTTTGGATCTGTGTGATAGTCTTATTTATAGAATTATCTGGTTTTCATTATCTGATTTCATTCAGTCAACAAAATGTTTTGATTACTTATTATATTCCAGGCACTATGCTAGGCACTGTATATAACATTTAAGTTTTACGGGAGAGATATACAAATAAACAATAAATAATTATATATTTTTAAATACTTAATAATTATGGCAAGTGTCATGAAGTGAAAGAATTCTATGAGAGATAATGGCTAGATTGAAATGTTAGAAAAGGCCTTTCCAAAGAGATCTTCAAATTACTTCAGCAGAGTCTGAGAAATAGGGAACTATCATATAACAATTAATATCCCTATATATGTGTATATATGTTAGCAGTGGTGAATCCATGTGGGTCTGGGGCAACCTCAACTCTGGTCTTCTTAGAAGAAAGAATTCGACCTAGGGGCAAAAGGCAGAGTGAGAGGCCAAGGCAAGTTTTAGAGCAGGGGTGAAAGTTCATTAAAAGTTATAGAGAAGGAAGGTAAGGAATGAAAGGAAGTAAAGTACACTTGGAAGAGGACCAAGCAGGCAACTTGAGAGATTCAAGCGCGTGGCTTGAGCTTTGACTTGGCGTTTTGTACATTGGCATGCGTCCAAGCGGTTGCATCCCTTCTCCCTTGATTCTTCCCTTGGGGTGGGCTGTCTGCGTGCACAGTGGCTTGCCAGCACTTGGGAGGGGTTGCATGAGCAGTGTGTTTACTGAAGTTATATGCATGTACAATTGTGACATTTTCCCCTTACTAGTTGAATGTTTAAACTCCACCGTTTTGCTTCTTAGTGACTTGAGGCATTTTTCCCTTCCCAGTTGAGTATTCCTAGAGGAAGCTCATATACCTGTTAAACTATACCATTCTGCCTCTTAGTGTGCATGCTTGAGTACATTTACTCAACTTCTGAGATCTTATTGGGAAGCTGCTGATCACCAGTTTCTGGTGTTTCTATCTATTGGAAGATTGCTTTTCCCTGGCATGGACTGCGACCAATAATTCTTTTAGAAAGACAGTTTAACAACTGCCTGATCATAACCTGATCATCGCCTGGCATTGCTGGTGGTTGGTGGGGAGGGGCCTCTCCTGCCTTGCTCATGTCTGCCTGACTACCTAATGTAACATGTAGAGCAGAGGAAAATTTACGAAAGATAGAGAGAACTATTTAAAAGTACCACTACAATCTGAGCAGCAAAATGTTTGTGAAATCTTTTAAACGTCTCTAACAAATACAACCTAATAGATTGTATATTTATAATGGTATTTATAAAAAGACATAAAAAATTAAAGTATATGGATTTTTTATGCTCTATAGACAACAAAATTTTAGGATGGAAAAAGCAGGGCAGAAATATGCCTAAGTATATGTACCTTGCAGATGGTATAATAATATTTTTTTTCATATTTTATGAACTAGTTTTCTTTATTTGCCTTTTTTTCCTTCAGAGAGATGTTTACCAGAAGATTTTGAAGTTCTAAAATAATTTTATTAAAAATATTGATTTCACCCTCCTGTTTATTAGAAAGCCTTACAAGATTTTAAGGTCACGGTCTTAATTTAAGGATTGGGAGATGTGAAGAATATCTCATTTACTTATGGTGAATTATGCATGAAAGGTCTAATAGGTTCCCTACAGTAATGCCCTAATTATGCTTTAATTCATCAATAAGAAAATTCTTGTTTATGTTGAATGTTCCACATTTAAACAACTGGGACAAAATTAAAAGATTATACCATGTAAATGCAGCATAAAGTCATCATTTGTATCTACTTGAAAGAGTCTTCTTTGCTACTTCATGAAATGATCGCATTTGTTTTAGATTGCATTACAGAATATAATGAACAATTTTAAATTAAAAAAATAGAAAAAAAAAATCAGTTTATGTTGCTCATTTACCCACAGTAAAGACTTTTGTCATAGCATGCTAAAAATACTTTAGAAAGATTTTACTGATTGCTTTAATTTAACTGCCACTTTGCCATTTATTGGCTTAATTTTGCAGAGAATGAAGCACACTTAAAACTCAAGGAAAGATATTAGGTTTTAGTTTTACACAGTCCATCATGAAAATAATAAAATGAAGAAAGGATTTTTTTTTCTTTTTTTAGTATTTGCCAAGTATTTCTCAAAAAAAAAAAAAAAGCCCCAAATCTCTCAAGTCACTCAAGACAATCTAAACACACAAAAAAAGCATATTTCCCTTTTATATTCCTCTCAAATTCAAACCAATATCTATCTCATTTTACAAGGCATGCCATTGTCTTTCAAAATATATGAAGTAATCAGTAAAATTTCCACAGTAAAAAGCCATATGGTAATTGGGAAAAATCTTTATTTTTTAAAGGTTTTTGTTTGTTGGTTGGTTTGGTGAGACTTGCTTCAAAGCAGCCGTGCATTTTTTCAGTATAAATTAATGAGCTTAAGTAAATATCCTTTTGTTTAAATAAATAAAGGAGCCATGAAAGTACATTCATCAAGATCTAGGTCATTAAATTGAAACATATCTATAACTATTTAATTATCTGAATAAATGACTGTGCTAAAAGAGGACAGGTTGATTAACATTTTTTTTGTTACAAACACTTGCATATTAAGTGATAGTCAAGTTTTTGTGAATCCTTTTGCTATTCAAATGTTTCAAGGGATCGTCTAACATATGTTCAAGTTACCAGCAGAAAAAGGCTATATGAATCCAGCATACATCATCCAATAGCATGAGTCTTACGACCCCTGAATGTGACCTGCTCCCAGAGGAAACCAATTTAATGCTCTATCGCACACAGAGTAGTATGTATGAATCACAAAGCCTCCTGATAAATTAATGACAGGTACACCTGAACAGGATTCCTTCTAAGTCACTTATCTGCAGCCAGGAAAGCTTGTTTCGCCCTCATTTTCAAAGATAAAGCCACATGGCATGTTTCCATGGCAGATTCTCACAAAGCAAACAGCCCCCATTGGCATTATTGGGGAAAAACATTCCCCTTATTATTTCAGGTACTGTGACAGCAAATGGTATAAAGTGAAAACTATCTTCCAGTTGAAAATTCATCATTTACCTATCTCTCTCAATTATCAGGCCTTATGTCTTCTCTAACCTTCACAGGCTCTGTGCCTCTTGCTCTTTTACTTTTATTTTTGACAATTCTGCTATCCCAGAATCGTAGCCATGGCAGGGTTCAAGAACAAAACATCAGGCTATCAAAGACAACTTATCAGAGGCCAAACAGTGAGAAGAGATGGCCACCATTAGCAAGTAGCCAAAAGACAGATCGATGACAGAGCAAAGAAAAGTGCACTAAGCTTCATCATTAACTGATAGCTTATTCCATTTGGAAAATCCAGGAGAAAAACTGAGATAATAAATATATGTCCTAAGTATTTAGGCATATTAGTCACAGAGATTTTAAAATTACGTTAAAAAAAAAGGCATGGAAAATGTTTATTTGTGAGGGATCTTATTTACACACTTTATCAACCATAAATACACTGGAATATCAAAACCTTGGAAAACCATATGCCTTAAACTGAATATCAGCTAATAGCACAAATATATTATCTTCTTCAGAGTTAAGTATCTATTATTCTTTTAAACTAAACAATAAAACAAACATAACAATTCTCACTTTCTGTATTCCTTATAAAAATGCAGAAACTGCACTTAATCAAGACTATCTCATTATATACCTTAAAAATGCCATATCATATCACCATGGTAGTTATATAGCATAGTAAAATTCAGTAACACAAATCAACGGACTCACGTTTTAGTTTCTATAGAGATAGCCTTTCTCACGCAGAATCAGGGCTGTGCTTCCAGGGTGAGTCTGTGTTAAATTAAAATGACAAAAATCTTAGTTTCTCATTCCAGTGTCACTTAGAATGCATGCAAATAAACTCCCAGTTAGTCAAGGGGAAAAAAATTGCATTAAAGAGTACTGATTTGTAAATTTGGTCTTTTCAAATGTAGATGATGTTTACCCCTCTCTCTCCCCCAATATCTTTGCAAAATTTCAGCCCAATGAACTCATTACTGTAAAAACTTAACTAAGGCTATGGTCAGTTAATGAAATTCAAGTCTGGGATTAAGCTCCATAAACACACAAAATGGCTGGGCATCTGGAATTGGGAGCGACATGGATGATGCTGGAAAGAAAAAGAAATAAGCCATATAATTTAGAGAATGTACAATATGATCAGTTTAGCTAAATTATGTGTTGTCCTATACATGAGGTGGTTCACAGTACCCTAAATGTGTAAGAAATAAAAGCAAAATGCTTTGAAAATATTACCAATACCATATCCAATCACTTTGTGGGATGTAAATATAGCTACTAAATTTACCTTCTTTGAAATTACACAGGTTTAATTAGATTGGATATATTTTCTTTATAGCCACAATAATTTAAACAACATTAAACACCATTCAAAATATGAAAGAACTTCAGTTAGTAGGCGATAAAAATTATTATTTCTGGTCTATCTAGCTACTATGTTATAGTGTTACTTGGTTTGCGGTGTACTTCAAAGTCATCAGTAATTTCTTAGAAGTTTTAGCAAATGCAGAACTAAGATGTTCAATTAAAACACTAAACTCTACCTGTGAACCTCCATAGTATAATAATGTTATTTTATTTTTTATGAGTTAGAAAAATATAAAAATGTATTCAGAAAAATTCATTTGAATATTTAAAATTTTAAATCCTATGCATTATTCCCCAGTTTATTTAAATTATATAAATGCATAGTCATAATAGTTTTTCCATTATTATATGTCAAGAGTTTTATACTGTATTATGCAATGTTTTTGAATTTTCTGGTTAACTATCCATCACCTCAACAAATATAGATCTAGAACAGGAGGCCCTTAACATTCCCTCTGCTTGACTGAACTATAGATAGGTTTCTTTCTGACTCTAGGCCCCTAACCTCTTTTTTCTTAGAGCATTTATTTTACAACACTTGTTATTGTATTATTTTTCTACCCCTTTGAGATGTAAATCTTCTCTCTGCACCTTGCTAGTTTTACAACCTAGTAAATTCTTTCTCTAGGATCTGGGGATACATCCCTTTGAAATGTAAACATAAAGAAAAATAATGACCTGATCTCCCAGTCTCTATAGGAGAGTATAAGCCTAACTTAGACGAGCAATATTAGCAAACACAGATGGCCGAATAACACTGGCAAAGCTCCTCACTAATATCCTCTGGTAGAGTGATTTCTTGGGGTTGGTTCCAGGAACTTCATAGATACCAAAATTTGTAGATGCTCAAGTCCCTTAAAAATCATCTCTAGATTGAGGAGAGTCAAAACTACCTGGTGACCATCCAAAGGCAAAACTCTTTATCTGAGGAATTCAGAAGTAATTATACTATTATTTAAAGCCCACATCTTGTTCCAGGTTTCTTTGCAAAAAACATATAGTAACTAGAATTTCTATACATCTCTGGAATAGATGCCTATCAAAACTCATTGTGCAGCCCTTGCTGACATTAAGGCACCAAAATGTCTACAAATGTAATCATTTATCATGACCTACATGGCTAATATGGTCCAAAATACCTTTAACCTCCCATTTTAAGGTCCATAAATACCTCTAAAGAAAAATCCGCTGTGGCGTGCTCACTCCTCTCTTGCTGAAGCTTCCCACTGCACTCTTCTGCAGTGTTCTTTCTTTCTAATAAAACCTTCCTTTTGTAAACCTATACTGATGTTGATAAATTCTTACCAACCCTTGAGTCAACCACTTTCCAATGCCTGGACTTTACCGCCTCCCTGGCATAGATTGCTTAATACAATGTAAGTGTTATGTAAATAGTTGCTATCTTGTATTGTCTTTTTTTTTATTTGTATTATTTTTATTGTTGTATTGTTACTGTTTTTTGTTTCCCAAGTATTTTTGATTCACAGTTGGTTGAATCCCATGGATGAGGAACCTGAAGATACAGAGAGACAATTATACTTTCCACTAGTTCATCTAAGCTCTGAACAATTCTACCACCTTGTGTTTCAGTAGAGTTCAGTTCAATATTTCTCCTTCTTTGCAATAAATCTTGAATACGCTACGAATGTTATAAATCTACCTTGCCTGTTTAACTCTAAGTGCAATTTTTCTTTCACATTCTCAGGTGTCTATTATGTGCCAGCAGGCACTCTGGTAATTCAGTGCTTACAAGTTAGACACTGTATGCCTTGATAATACCTACAATCCAGTGGAAGACTGAGACAAATAATTTGATATTTAAAGGAGAGTGTCTGGGAAAAGAGAAGGCAGGTGCCTGATAAAAGAGGAACAGAGAATAAAAACTATAATAGAAGAAATATCATCAAAGCTAGTCACTTCATGGTATTATCCAGGCAATTTGCAGTAGGGCAAACACTCCAGGAGGACATCCAGCACATGTGAAAACCTAGAAAGAAGATGAACATTGCAGTATGAAGACAAGAAAAATCAGAATGGCTACAGTGTATTCAGTGAAATGGGAGGGGTATCAGGAAATGAGGCTAAAACAAAATAAGAGAAAGATAGGGAAGGCACTTATTTTTTAATATTTAATATTTGTATACGAGTTCAGTTTTATTTTAATCAATAGATTAATTAGCAAGACAATATAACTTAATATTCACTGCCAAGGGCTTTGGTGTCAGACTAACAGGTTTTGAAATTTGACTCTATCTCTCATAAGTTGTGTAGCATTAGGCAAGTTGTCTAACCTCTCTAAACTTCAGCTTTTTCATTTCATACATAAGGATAATGCTTGAAGTTTTATGTGGATTAAAGGGAATTGTAGCTAAAATATTAATGTAAGTCTTGGTACACAGAAAATGATCCATGATGATGATGATGTGGTGATGACAATAGAAACCAATCTGTGATACTGATAATGAAGTACACATACCACATACCAGGTCCTGGGAGTTATGAAGTGTCTGAAGAAAACAGAAATTGCTGGAGTGTTTTTAAAATGGAAATGTACTATCTAATTTACATTTTTGAAATAAAATTCTGATGTTTTTAAAGTTGGGAAGTGGCTGGGCATGGTGGCTCATGTCTGTAATCTTAGCACTTTGAGAGTCCGAGGAAGGTGGATTGCTCGAGTCTAGGAGTTCAAGACCATCCTGGGCAACATGGTGAAACCCTGCCTCTACAAAAGTGTAAAAATTAGCCAGTTGTGGTAGTCCCAGGTACTTGAGAGGCTAAGGCAGGAGAATCATTTGAGTCCAGGAGACAGTGGAGATTGCAGTGAGCTGAGATAGTGCCATTGTGCTCCAGTCTGGACAACAGGAATGAAATCCTGCCTCAAAAAAAAAAAAAAAAAAAAAAAAAAAAAAAAAAATTGGGAAGTGAATGCTGTAATTCAGACAAGATACAATAATGGTGTGAGAACAGGTAGTAGAAGCTAAAACTTTGAGTAAATATTTGCAGATACATTAACTAAAAGTCGATATGTACTGAAATGATGGGTTTATAATAGAATGGCCTAATAATAGGATCAATGTACTTCTGCTTTTTAACTGTTATCTCAATGTAATTATTAATAGCAGAGCCTTCTACTTATAAAAGTATCTCTGTTTGGATGATGATCTACATTGTAGAAGTCTTTGTAGGAATCAGTACATATGTTTTATAAGAGAGTTGTTTAATCGAGCCAATCAATCGAGTGGATGACATCTTCAAAATATAATATAGCAACAATCATAAGACAAAGGGCTTTCAGGACCATGTTATAACCGCCCAATGGATTCACCTTGCCTGCAGCCTAGACAGATCTGATTTACCAAGACAGGGGAATTGCAATAAAGAAAGAGTAATTCATGCAGAGCCCACTGTGAGGGATACTAGAGTTTTGTTATTACTCAAATCAGTCCACCCGAACAGTCAGGGAGCAGAGTTTTTAAGGACAACTTAGTGGGTGGGGATAAGCCAGCAAACTGGGAGTGCTGATTGGTCAGAGATGAAATCATAGGGAGTCAAAGCAATCTCTTCATGCTGAGTCAGTTCCTGGGTGGGGGCTACAAGATCACATGGGCCTGTTTATCAATCTGGGTAGTCCCAGTTGATCCATTAAGTGCAGGGTCTGCCAAATATCTCAAGCACTGATCTTGGGAGCAGTTTAGGGAGGGTCAGAATCTTTTAGCTGCGTGACTCCTAAACCATAATTTCTAATCTTCTGGCTAATTTCTTAGTCTTACAAAAGCCGTCGAGTTCCGCAGTAAGGAGGAGGTTTATTTTGGGAAAGAGTTGTTATTGTCTTTGTTTTAAATTATAGACTATAAACTAAATGCCTCCCAAAGTTAGCTCAGCCTATGCCCAGTAATGAACAAGGACAGCCTGGAGGTTAGTAGAAAGCTGGAGTCGGTTAGGTTAGATCCCCTTCACTTTGTCAGTCATAATTTTGCAAAGGCAGTTTCAGTGGCTGACACCTTTAATCCCACCACTTTGGGAGGTCCAGGTAGCTGGATCACTTGAGTTCAGGAGTTTGAGACCAGCCTGGCCCACATGGTGAAACTCCATCTCTGCAAAAATACAAAAATTAGCCAGGCTTGGTGGCACACACCTGTAGTCCCAGCTACTCAGGAAGCTGAGGCATGAGAATCACTTGAACCCAGGTGGCAGAGGTTGCAGTGAGCTGAGATAGCGCCACTGTGCTCCAGGCTGGTTGACAGAGCGAGAGTCCATCTCAAAAAAAAAAAAAAAAAAAAAAAAAAAAAAGAGAGAAAGAGAGAGAGAAAGAGCTATTTTTTACTTGAGCACATTTATCTGTCAGATGCTGCTTTTTGCTGATAACATGCATTATATAATTTAATGCTGAAAAAAATCCTATTAAGCACATGTTATTGTTATCCCTATTGTACAGATGAGAAAATTGGAGCACAAAGAGATTAAACAATCTGTTCAAGTTACATAGCAAATGAAGGGACATGTATCCAAACCAGAGCGTCTGCCTCCAGAGCCTGTGCATTTAACTCCTATGCAAAAAGTGCCAGAATAGAGTAGTTTTAAGACCAGGCAATGCTCATACAGGTCTACTATTATCTAAGAATATAGTAAAGAATCAGATGAAGAGCTGTGGGCAATAATAGAATAAACTATTTCAGCAAGGTAGAAAGCACAAAGACGATATCAGAGTAACTTCAACTAGGAAATGATATTTCAGATAGATTTTAAAGAATGAAAAGAATATTTGTCTCCTTAAAAGGTCTACTTCAAATGAAAATTTATAAAGATACATGTTTTTCCTTTATTAGTCCAAGCAAATGTGATCACTCAGTCTTCTAAATGTCTTTGAATTAAACATATATAAAAATATGTTTTCTTACCACAGACAGATCTGAGATCAGCAACATTCTGAGAGACTTCTGTACACTTACATTATTTATATGAAAATTTACAATTCAAACTATTTATCTTAGTCTCTCTGATTAATATTCTATCCTATAGCATATACCCACACACCTACACATGCACACACACACAAAGACACACAGAGCAAATTTTAGTATCCAAGATACTCTTGCCACAATAGTTTTTCTTTTCCTCAAACACACCAAACTTTGGCCTTTTTCCTTTCTCTGTTTAATCTTTTTCAAATCTTAGATTGTCAGCTCTTTTCTGATGTTTCCTCTAGGCTACGGTACATAGAACAGCACTTTGGTTTTATTTTTTAAAATCTTCTAGGGACAAAGCCTTTCTCTACATATTGCAACTTCTCTGCTCTGCTTCCTGTAAAGACTCTTGTCCCCATTTGAACATTGAATATATTAATAACTGAGTAGATAAGTTTGGTTTAATTCTGAAGTTCTTGTCAACTAATATAAGTTATAATCTCCAGATTAGCCTTTATAAATAACAGAAGCGTTCATTTTGCTTCATGTGCTTTTATTCTTTATCTCAGTCAGATATTAAGTAAATCGTCTTAAAGAACATAACATAATTTATATCTTCAAATTACTTCCATAATTTTTATACACAATGTCTGACACACAGAAATAATCAAGTAAAAGGGAAGTCAAGGCTTGATTAAATACCAAGAGAAAAATAAAATAACCAGGGAAATTAGAAAATTTTTTGTATCAAATGAATGAAAATAAAGCCGAGTTTTAAAAATGTTTAGCTTGAAAGCCTATATTCAACAAAAAGAATGATTTAAAATAACGAAAGCAGACACATTAAGAAACTAACAAAGAAAGGCTGATCTAATTTCCAAGCAAGAAAATACAAGGAAACCATAGAAATTCTACAGAAAAATAATAAAATAGAAACAGAAAAATAAAAATGTAGCAAAATCAATTAAAGCAAAAGTTGACTCGCTTTTCAGATAAAAACTTTGATAAATTTTGGTTAAACTGGCAAACAGAAAAGACAGAAGACACAAATTTTAAGAATCCAAATGAACGGATATCATTATTGATGACTCTTCGGAAATAATACAGGTTATAAAGACACTGTGGCTTGGAATTAGAAGACCTACACAGTGGAATAACCAAATAGAAGAATCCTGGGATCCTCATACAGTGAACATGATAGTGTGTATATACTGGAGAGACATAAAGGAGTTCAGAAGATGCTTCACAAGAAAACTTTGAGGTTAATCTCTCACCTTACGGCCCAAGTTTAACCTGGTTGATTTTAAGTTCTTTAACAAGAAGTTTCCAAAATATTTAAAAGGACTTATAAAAGTAAATATTGGGGAATGGCCAAGATTGCTGACTATAAGTAGCTAGTGCTTGTGGCTCTCACGGAGAGGAGCAAAAGGGGCAAGTAAATGCAACACTTTCAACTGAAACACCCATGTACTCACATTGACATTAATCATAGAAACAACTTGATGCACAGAGAATGAAGCAGAACAAGACAAGACAATGGCCCACTTGGCAGCAACATGGAATCAGAGGATCCTCCCTAGCCCAGGGAAGCCATGAGTGAATGAACAACCCCAGGAAACGACACTTCTCCCACAGATATGTGCTACCCTAGGGTCAAAAGATCTCCTTGTGAACCCACTCCACCAGGGCCTTCAATCTTCAGTCTGTCAGACAGAGCTACATGGAGTCTCAGCAAAGGAGCTGCTTAGGTGTGCATGGAGACCCTGGAGCCTTAGATACTTTGACTTTCTGGCAAAAGTAGCTGCTGCTCTAGCAAAGTGGGAGGTTAAACTCCTGTACATACCCCCAGGCAAGAGGCTGAATCCAGGGGGCTGAGCAGCGACAGCCCATAGACTGCATTTCCAGAGCACTTCACAAGATTAGACCCACTTGCTTAAAATTACAGTCAGCTACCAGTAGCAGCATTGCACTCACCTAAGAAGGAGCTCCCAGAAAGAGGGTCAGGCTCCCATCTTTGCTGTTCAGGTGACTTTGCCATTCCAGCCTTCAGGCTTTGGAGAATCTGAGCTGACCCAGGGCAGATGGGATTCCCCCAGACAGCACAGCTGCTCTACCAAAATGTGGCCAGAATGCTGCTTCAAGCAGGCACCCAATCCTGGGCAGGACCTCCCAGTCAAGGCCTTCACACCCACCTGAGCTCTCTAGCCATCAGAGATCTGAATTCTCCTAGGACAGCACTCCTAGAGGAGAAGTTAGGTCACCATCTTTGCTGTCTCGGTGACAACCATTCGAGCTTTTGAGCATTGGAGTGTCTGAGGTGACAAAGGACTGAAGTGGATCCTCAGTGCAGCAGAGCAGATCTACCTGGCCAGACTGCTTTTTTTAAGTGAGTCTCTATCTTGTTCCTTCTCTCTGGGTGGGACTTCTCAACTGGGGTCTCCAACAGATGCCTATAGGCACTATTCACAATAGCAAAGACTTGGAATGGACCCAAATGTCCATCAGTGACAGACTGGATTAAGAAAATGTGGCACATATACACCATGGAATACTATGCAGCCATAAAAAAGGATGAGTTTGTGTCCTTTGTAGGGACATGGATGCAGCTGGAAACCATCATTCTCAGCAAACTATTGCAAGAACAGAAAACAAAACACCGCATGTTCTCACTCATAGGTGGGAACTGAACAACGAGATCACTTGGACTCGGGAAGGGGAACATCATACACCAGGGCCTATCATGGTGAGGGGGGATGGGGGAGGGATTGCATTGGGAGTTATACCTGACATAAATGACGAGTTGATGGGTGCTGACGAGTTGATGGGTGCAGCACACCAACATGGCACAAGTATACATATGTAACAAACCTGCACGTTATGCACATGTACCCTAGAATTTAAAGTGCAATAATAAAAAAATAAAAAAATAAAAAAAAATAGGGAAAGCCACAGAGTCCCTGACTGGAAGAGACAGGGATGCTCTCGAGTGGCTTGCGGGTGGGGTTCAAGGGCTTGTCAGTTATGAAGCCTTCCCTATTACAAACAGGAACAAACAAACTATAAACCAATCAACAAATGAAAAAGGCACTTCTATGTGTTTGCAAGGAATCACACACACACCAGGGAGTCCAGCTTTGTGGGTTGATGCATGCTCCAGCCAAGGTAAAGCAATAGCTGCTATTGAGGATCCGTGGATAATTATTAATGGATGGGGGCTTCCTGTGGCAGAGCTAGAGGCTAGGCTCGGGATCTCTCCACCTCCCCTCACCTGCTTGAGCCAGCTTTGCTTCCTGGAATCCTAACTGCTGTCAACCACTTTCCTCTCTGCCCTCCCGAACCCTGCCTTCCATTCCAGTCACGTTTTCCAGTCCTAGGAATTCACTTTTCTGTCTTCTAGGCCAGGCCCCTCTGATACCAAGGAATGAACTGTAGTTGCTTTGCCCTGAGCTCACCTGCCTAATCTGCCTCCCTGCCCCAACCTGCCTTGCTATTCCTGTTTCTTTTCAAACCCAGCTCTTGCTCAATCCCTACACCTGTGCTAGTAACGGCTTACGTAGGTGAACTAGCATCCTGCTCCCAGCTCCCTTCTTCTCATTAAAAGAAGGTGGGGAAGAAGACAGACTTGATTCAGTAACTGTAATTTATTTATATATATATATATATATATATATATATATATATAAAATATAAATGATCATAACATGCAGTATTATTATAAATTTCAAAATAAAACCAGCGTTGAAGTTTTTCTGTGCATTGATAAACACAATTAGTATTTTGGTAAGCAGTCTTCTGGATATCTTTATCCCCTGCCCTCTTCACCCTACTTCTTCTCCACCCACAAAGACACTCATGCCTTTCTGTATCTCAAATGGGATTATACTATATACCATGTTCTTTGATTTTTTTTTAATTTAGAAACTTCAATTATCTCCTCCTTAATGTATGTTTTATTTTATGTTCAACAACGTGCCTTGTTTTCCTTTCATATTAGTAAATTTAGAATCACATCAGTATTTTATAATTGCATGGGATGACACCTTAACTTATTTAAACATACTCCATTTACAGATATTTTATTCACTTTCAATTAATTTTGTTAGTAGTGCTCTACTATTTTACATTATTACTAGTTATATAATAAAAATATGAGAAACAAACAAACAAAAAAAGAAAATGTACCTACACCCCCATGGAATATTATGCTGCCACAAAAAAGAATGAGATCCATGAATTCCTCCTTTTTTATGGCAGAATAGTATTCCATGGTATATATGTGCCACATTTTCTTTATCCAGTCTATCATTGATGGGCATTTGGGTTGGTTCCAAGTCTTTACTATTGTGAACAGTGCTGCAATGTTTAGGTTTTTAATTCATCATAGTTGATATCTGTATATGATGAGAGATAATGATCTAGTTACATTCAGGTATATGGTAATCCAGTTTTCTCAGTACCATTTACTGAGAGTGTATCTATGTTATTGATGACCTTGTGGAAGATCAGTTCATTGTAAATATGTGGATTTATTTTGGGGTTCTCTATTCTGTTCAATTGGACCGTGTGTCTATTTTTATATCAACACCATGCTGCTTTAGTTATAATAGCCTTGTAATACAGATTGAAATTAGGCAGTGTGATGGCTGCAACTTTATTCCTTTTGCTCAGGATTGCTTTGGCTGCTTTGATTCTTTTTTGGTTCTATATGAATTTTAGGACTTTTTTTTTAATCCCTTGGAAAATTACATTGATATTTTGATAGATATTTGAGTCTGTAGATTGTTTTTGTTCATATGGTTATGTTATCTCTATTAATTTTTTCCGATCCATGAGCATGGGATGTATTTGCATTTATTTGTGTCTTTTTACACTTCTTCCTTCAGTGATTTGTAGTTTTCCTTGCAGAGACTGATTACCTCTTTGGTTTAATTTATTCCTTGGTATTGTTTGTAGCTATTTTAATGGTGTTGCCCTCTTGATTTCTTTTTTGTCTGTTTCCTTATCCATTATTGGTGTTTAGAAACACTAATGATTTTTGCATGTTGATTTTGTATCTTACAGCCTTACTGGATTTGGTTATCATTTCTAAGAGGCTTTTTGGAGGGTTTTTCTAAATAGAAGCTAATATTGTCTGCAAAGAGGGACAATTTGGCTCCCTCTTTTCCAGTTACAATGCCTTTAATTATTTTCACTAGCCTGGCTAGCACTTTCAGTACTATGTTAAATAGGAGTGGTGAAAGTGGGCATCCTTTTCTTGTTCCAGATCTCAGAAAAAAGGCTATCAACTTTTCCTCATTTGGGATGATATTAACTGTGGATTTGTCCAATATGGACTTTATTATTTTGAGGTATGTTCCTTCTTTTCCTACTTTGTTGAGAGTTTTTATCAATAGGAAATGTTGAATATTTTCAAGTGCTTCTTCTGTGTCTATTGAGATGGTCATAGAAATTTTGTTCTTCATTCTGTTGATGTGCTGTGTCACATTTATTGATTGCATTTTGAGCCATCCTTGCATCTCTGGGCTAAATCTCATTTGATCAAACCAACCGTTGAATTTGATTTGCTAGTATTTTGTTGGGGATTTTTGCATCTATATTCTTCAGGGATGGCCTGTAGTTTTCTTTGGTTGTGCCCGTTTCTGGTTTTGGTATCAGGGTAATGCTGATCTCATAGAATGAGTTAGAGAAAATTTTTTCCCATTTTAAATTGTTTGACCAGTTTCAGGAGGATTTGTGTTAGTTCTTCTTTTCTTCATTGACCCTGTAGTCATTCAGGAGCATGTTGCTTAATTTCTGTGTATTTGTATTCTTTCCAAAGTTCTTGTTGGTATTAATTTCCAGTTTTATTCCATTTTTGTCTGAGAAGATAATTGATATTATTTTGATCTTTAAAAATCTATTGAGACTTGCTTTATGGTCTAACATATGGTTTACCCTGGAGAATGTTCTATGTGCTGATAAGAAGGTGTATTCTGCAGTTATTGAATAAAGTGTTTTGTAAGTGTCTGTTAGGTTCATTTGACCTAAAGTCCTGTTTAAATCTAGTGTTTTTTTGTTAATTTTGTGTCTATATAATCTGTTGAATGCTGTGAATAGGGTGGTGAAGTTTGCCACTATTATTGTATCGGAATTTATCTCTCTATTTAGATCTAGTACAATTTGTTTTATTAATCTAACGTCTTTAGTGTTGGGTGCATATATATTGAGAGTTGTTATATCCTCTTTCTGGATTGATGCTTCATCATTGTATAATGACTCCCCCCTTTTTATTACTGTTTTTGATTTAGAATCTGCTTTTTTTCTGATAAATATATAGCTACTCCTGATTGTTCTTGGTTTTTATTTGTGTGGAGTATGTTTATTATAGTGTTCCTTTGAAGGCATTACATTTTCCTGCTTTTTCATGTTTCCTGTGTCCTTATATTGATATCTGTGCATCTAGCATAACTGTCATTTCTTCTACTTTTTTTTTTTTTCATTTGTTTTTGTAGGAGAGGACATTTTCCTGAAGTTGCATCTATAGTGTAGGTTGGGTAGAGCACATCAGCTTTGATTCCAGGTACATGTAGTAGGGTAGTATCTGCGTGATTTCTTTAGCTGTAAACAGCGTCTGTGGTGACTGCAATTTCCTTAGTGGCTTTGGTGCAGTTTTTAGTGGAGGCTGTCCTGAAGTTTTACTAGGGACTGAGATACTAGGTGGGCCAATGTTTGAGCCCCAGTGGTGGCAGCAGTGGGCAGGACTGCATGTGCTGGCACTAGTGCCAGTGGATCTAGGTAGGCCAATTATTGGGCCTTCAGGTAACTTGTTCAGATGCCAGTAGTGTCAAGGGTAGGATGGGTTGTTGGGTAGGCTCTTGGACCCCTGGGTGGACGACATGAACTATGGCAATGCCAGTGGCTGGATAACACTCTGGGTCCTAAACAGTGCTTGCTGGTAGTGGTGAGGGCTGTGATTGTTGGTTGGGATAGTCTCCATGCCTGCATATGGTACATGCAAATAGGCACCAGCTGTAGCAGTAGCTGCAGGGTGGGTGGGATTAACCTCAGGCCCCCAGGAAGAGTGCTTAGATGCCAATGGTGGTGGACTTTGCTGGGCAGTCCCTAGGCTTTAGGGCTGTGCACTCTGACATGGAGAGAGTAGCAAAGAAGCCTGGTGGGCTTGTCCTCAGAGCCCTCTGTGGTGTGTGCACGCACCAGCTATGGTATACAGAGGCAGTACGATCCCCAGGCTTCTGGAAAGATGCTTGGGTGGGAGGTGGTAGGAGCTGCACAGTGGCCCTGCCACTGAGAAGGTTGGGGTTGCCTTCATTGCCTGCAAACTTGGCTGGCTGGTTGGAAATGGGTGCCATGCTTACATTTTAGCTTCAGAGTTGCTTACTAGCTAGATTCAGTGGTTTTAACCTGTGCCTTGCTCACTTGCACCTCAGGTCCATCTGTGGCAGCCCATGACTGACTCATGCTTCAGCTGTTGAGCACCAGGGCAGGGCATAATCTGTTGTGGGTTGGGTTCAAAAATGGTGCCTTGCTGTAGCATCTTAGGTCTCAGTATGTGCAAGTGACCCAGCACAAGCTCTCTCTATGAAACAGCACCCTTGCAGAGTTTCCTGGCAGTCCCACTTCCTGCAAGGGAGAAACTAGAATCTTCATGCATCACTGATGGCAATGTAAAAGGGTACTGCCATTAAAAAAAAAACATTTTGGCAGTTACAAAAATATTAAACACAAATTTAGCGCATGACTGTCAAATTCACTCCTTGATATCTACTCAAGAGAAATAAAACCTAGGTCATCTAAAGATTCCCATGTGAATGTTCATAGCGGCACTATTTCTAATAGCTACATACTGGGAAAAATCCAAATGTTCATTCCTTGTTAAATGAATGAAAAAAAGTGCTATAGTCATACAATAAAATAATGTTCAGCAGTAAAGAGCAACAAACTGCTAATACACGTTACAATATGGATGTACCTCAAAAACATTATGCTAAATGTATTAATCCAGATGGAATTGACTACATATTTTTGATTCAATTTACATAAAATATCTAGGAATGTCAAATGTTTTAAGACAGGAGGCAGCTTAGGGCTGAGAGTGAGAGTGAGGATTTGCAGCAGAAAATGACCATGAGAGATCCGTTTAACGCAATGGAAATATTTTAAACCTCAGTTGTGCTGATGACTACACAAGTCTAAAAATTTATTACAAATCAAAACAAACATATTCACTCTCTTTACACTTATTTAACATTGTAATGAATATCCAATGCCATGGTTTGACTCTGTGTCTTCTCTCAAATTTCATCTCAAGTTGTAATCCCTACGTGTCTAGGGAGGGACCTGTAATCCTGTATAATGTGAATTAATACAACAACATTAGTAAACTTTTGGGCAATATATTAAAATTTGTATACATATGTCTATGTTCCATTTCTAGGAATATACTCTCGAAATGCATTCATATATGTGACAAAAGCATCACTATTTATAGTAAACCCTAAACTGAGGTGAAACCAAATATCCACTAATAACTAAACAAATAAATAATTGCGTATTTACACAATGGAATTTTGTACAGCAGTGGAGTAAACCAACTAGGGCTGTGAGCAACAACATGGAGGAATCTCATAAATATAATGTTGATCAAAAATTAGTTTGATTAGTCAGATAGAGCATCCAGAGAAATTTATTTATAGTAAGTTGATAAACAAGCAAAAATAATCCTTGCTCTTAAAAGTCAGATTAGTCATTAACTGGGGAGAGTGGTAATGGGGTAATTATTTGGAAGTTTGCTCTGAAGTGTTAGCAATGTTTTATTTATTGGCCATGGTTGTTATTATATGTGGATGGTCATTTTGTTATAATTTGCTGACTCCAATATTTGTAAACTTTTCTGAATATACATTACATGTCAATAAGACATATTTTTAAGAGTGTTTGAGGTGTTGGTCAGGGATCAGTAAGTCACCTATGTTACTTTTGTTATTGTGTTTGTTTTGTTATTCTCATCTCACACCAATAATTTTTTTGAACTCCAATAATCTTTGCCACTTGTTAGTCTTTACACATATTTTTATCCTGCCTATCTTCTCTTCACCATAAATTCTACTCATCACTCATGCCTACATAATCAACATTTCCCCAGGGCAACATTCTGTGACCTCCCATACAAGGCCCACACCTGCCTCCTTTAACAAGTCTTAGTCTGTTTGTGCTGTGCATAACATAAAACCTGGGTCATTTATAAAGAACAGGAATTTATTTTCTCATAGTTTTGGAGGCTGGGGAGTTCAAGAACCAGTTGCCAGTAGGTTAGGCTATCAAATGAGAGCTACACTCTGCTTCTAAGATGACGGCTCATTGCTGCATCCTCTGTCAGGGAAAGATGCTGTGTCCTCATATGATGAAAGGCAGAAGGGCAAGAGATCCTAACACTGCATGAAGCCTCTTGTATAATCCCATTCATCAGGGAGGAGTCCTCATGGCTTAAGCATGTTATAAAGGCCCCACCTCTTAATACCATTACACTGGGAATCTGAATTTTGTAGGGGGTACATTTAAACCATAGCAACATGGATCTGATAGTGCAGCATCTCTCTCCTTCCTCGCTGGTGTCAAAGTTATCATTTTACATTTGTTTCTATGATTACTGATAAAATTATTACCAGGTACAAGTCCCACAAGGGCAGAAGCCTGCTTTTTTTTTTTTTTTTTTTTTTTTTTTTTTTTTGAGACGAAGTCTCGTACTGTCACCCAGGCTGGAGTGCAGCGGCGCAGTCTCTCAGCTCACTGAAAGCTCCGCTTCATGTGTTCACACCATTCTCCTGCCTCAGCCTCCCAACTAGCTGGGACTACAGGTGCCCACCATCACGCCTAGCTAATTTTTTGTATTTTTAGTAGAGACAGGGTTTCACCTTCTTAGCCAGGATGATCTCGATCTCCTGACCTCGTGATCCACCCACCTTGGCCTCCCAAAGTGCTGGGATTACAGGCGTGAGCCACCGTCCCCAGCCATGGTTGTTTTTTATATTGTAGTATATTTCCAGTATCTAATGCAATATCAGCCTCAATAAATATTTGATGAGTGTGACTTGGAAGTTAGCCATGCATTTGCAGTGAATAATTCATAGGAAACACCCAATGCAAACAATTGATTATAATTACCAAAGAAAGACTGCTGCAAAGAGAATGTATTACATGTTATGTTTTCTTCATCATGATGACTGTCTTTACTAGATAGGGTAGAAACATAAGTAATTCAGAAAAACTACAATGTAATAACATGACTTAAATGAGATTGAGATAGAAAGCTCAGGTCTGTTTTGGAAGTTTGTGGTCACTAAGGACTCAGGATTCTTTCTGCTTTGCCACTCTTAGCCAATGGTTTCTACCTTTAAAGTACAGCATTGCTACTTCAGTTCCAGGTAAACTATATAGGTTCCAGAAAGCAGAAGAGAGGAAGAGATGAGGGCAAAAGAAACATACATATATACTGGTTGAGCATGTCCAATAAAAAGAGCTTTTCTAGACACTGACCCAATAACTTCAGCTTTACATCTTATTGAAAGCACCTTTCAGAAAGGAAATTGAAATGTAGATGTTTTGATAAGTCTATCGTCACCTCAAACAATATACTGATCTGTTAGTAAGGTAGATAGGAGAAATATAAAGCATTTTTCTCCTCCCTTATGAAATGTGTCCATTTTTAGTTATTTGAGCATATTGCATCCTAAAACTGTTTTTTTTTCCAAAACCTATTGGAAATATGTCTTGGCAAAATATATTTTTATTGTATATTTTCCTTTAAGCCTTTTTCCCAAAAACTCTAAACAAGGGAAGTTCAGTATTAGAAATGGATTTATGGTTCAAAATATTTAAAAATTGAGAAATACATTGTGTAAAACCCAAAGTCAAACCTCACCTGGATTCCAGATACATACATGAAGATGCAACACTATGTATTACACTGTGTACATTTTGAAATATATCCTCATCAAAAATCGGATGAGTCATCAATATCTTATCTATCGATCTCCCCCAACTACCCTCTTCTCAACTCTTATGAAGCCTCATTCAGTTAATTTTTTATGTAAAAAACTATTGAAGTTAAGCCATAGCAGCAGGAAAGGTTTTTTTTTTTTTTTTTCCTTTTCATTTTTGAATGTGTTTTTTATAGGTCTGTGTGCTTACATATGAGTGTATGCCTGCTGTTTGGCCGTTCTTTCACACCAAACAATGAATCCACACAGAGATGACCTGAATTGGGTGTTGTAGCCATGCTGCCATTTCTTCATTCTACCTCTTTGTTTAACTTTTCTGTCACTAGTTCTAAACTGAAAACAGAATAAATTGCCAGAATAAAGTAAGAATGGCAGATTCTCAAAATTCATACCCTCCCCCATCCAGAAAGATAGTCTGATATTTGAATTTCAAAGGAAATTTCTTCAGAAACATTGAATAAATGGGGTTGAAAAACTGAAGGATGCAAACACTTAAGTATAGATGACTCATTAATTTAAAAGAAAAACATTCTAAGGATTCAAGAATGAGTTACATTTGGAAATGAAATCATTTTTATATTTGTGCTTACTTTTAACTTTAGGGACTATTCTATCAAAAGGGACTTTGCTTTTAATTGATTAGGTAAGGCGCTGAAGAACTAAATAGACGACTCTTTTTATTCCTTGACAGTTTTCTTCAAGAAAGAAAAGCATTCCTGGGCCAAAAGAAAAATGAACTGACTTCTGAAAAATAGCACTTTTAAAATTTTGTCAAACATTGTTAATACAGTTATATGAAATTAAGTTCTCTCTCTCTACTGTTTCTTCCTAGTGTGTCAGAAATACTAAGGTTCCAATTGGTTGTACCTTACACACATTGCATAGAGACTATATAAAGTGTTTAAAGATTTGTAAGATATAAAAGACTCATTTAAGAAAACTGTCATTAAGTGTTAAATAGACAGCAATATAGTTCTATCTCTTCTCTCTCTGTGTGTGTGTGTGTGTGTGTGTGTGTGTGTGTGTGTGGAGAGACAAGAGGGGCATATTGAGAGGAAGCACAAGATTTCTCCAGAGGAAGCTGTTGCCCATTGCATTAATACATGTGACATATTGACATATTTGGTCCATCAAACATAAGGCTTGCTTCCATTTAGTTTGTGACAATTCGAACAACTATGTACGGATAAACACATTCCTGTTAGCTTTGTATTTTCCATAAACATTCCTAAGAAGAATTAAGATAAAATCACTGAAGAAATATTCCACTATTTATGCATTATGTTTTAATGTGTTCATTTTTTATTTTAAAAATTTAACACAAAATATTTTGAACAGACAAATATGCCACACATTTGATACCCAAGATAATGTAATATACTATAGTTTTAGGAAAAATGTTAAGAGCGTCATACATAAAGTTGTGATTGACCTTAAATTTCTAAAGAGGAATCATAGTTGCACTCACATTACTTGTTTGCTTACTTTTTATGCTCACTTTCTAAGAATAATATTTCTTACAGAAATAGCAAAAAGGGATTTTAGTGGTTAACTTTATTTCTGAATTTCAACCAAATTTAAATTCTATTTATATAAATTATGCCCACTATTTTAAATCCTGGCTTGCATTATAATATGCAGCATCAGAAGAAGGCCATCTATCATTTGCTATACAAACATGAGCTATAATACTGGCTAGTTTTTTTTTTTTTTTTTTTTTTTTTGACAGAGTCTTCCTCTGTTGCCCTGTCTGGAGCACAGTGGTGCAACCTCAGCTCACTGCAACCTCTGCTTCTCAGGTTCAAGTGATTCTCCTGCCTCAACCTCCCAAGTAGCTGGAACTACAGACGTGCACCATCATCCCTGGCTAATTTTTGTATTTTTCGTAGAGATAGGGTGTCACTATGTTGACCAGGCTGGTCTCGAACTCCTGACCTCAAGTGATCTGCCCACCTCGGTCTCCCAAAGTGCTGGGATTACAGGTGTAAGCCACAGTGCCTCACCAGTAGTTTGTTCTTTGAAGGTAACAAACCACAATTTGTTTAACTATCTGTTGAATGACATTATTACAAACAATTAATAAAAATGAATTAAAAAAATATGTCACTTAAGTAAAATGCTTTCAATTATCACACTGGAGGATAACTGCAACTTTTGTATTATGCCTGGTATGATGGTTAATATTGAGTGTCAACTTGATTAGATTGAAAGATAAGAAGTATTGTCCCTGGGTGTATCTGTGAGGGTGTTGCCAAATGAGATTAACATTTGAGTTAATGGACAGAGATAGGAGACTGATCCTCAACCTGGGTGGGCACCATCCAACCAGCTGCCAGTAGGGCTAGAAAACATATGTGGAAGAAGGTAGAATAAGCAGACTTGCTATGTGTTCCAGCCTTCATCTTTCTCCCACACTGGATGCTTACTGCCCTTGAACATTAGACTCCAAGTTCTTTGGCTTTCGTACTCTTAGATTTACATCAGTAATTTGCCCAGGGGCTCTCGGACCTTTGGTCACAGACTGAAGACTGCACTTTTGGCTTCCCTAGTTTCGAAGTGTTGGTACTTGGCCTTATCCACCACTGGCTTATTTGCTCCTCAAATTGCAGACGGCCTATCGAGGGACTTTACCTGTTACCATCTGAGTCAATTCTCCATAATAAACTTCCTTTCATATATACATATATCCTATTAGTTTTATCCCTCTAGAGAACCCGGACTAATACACATGGAATATTTTAAAAACACGGCCACATTAAGACTAATTATGAAATATGTAGTATTTGATCACTGAATTCATGACTTACAGAGAAATATTAAGTATTTAAAAACACATGGTATATTTTTAAAACATGGCCACATTAAGACTAATTACAATGTATAGTATTTGGTCACTGAATTAGTGACTTACAGAGAAATATTAAGTATAAAAAAACACTGATACCTTTCAGTTCTTTGCTTAATTAGGAGAGCCAGTCTCTGTGCACCTTTGGAACAAGCCCCATTTATCTGAGTTCCAAGAGTATACATTGTCAATTACTCATATTCCTAGGAACTTTACTTGCCAATGCTACCTTAGTTGTCAATAAAATTATAAGACGTTTTCATTCTTAAATACTTGTCACCTCATATAGACACATATTTATTTCTAGTTCTGGTAGAAAAGTAGCATGACTAACCTTTAAATTATGGTTCATTCACTGGGATATGCCATTTTACAAAGAGTCAGGAAAATCGGACCATAAGCATAGTCCCCATGTTTCCTAACTAAAAATTCCCGACATTTTTATTACAAAAGCATTACAGTAAAATTGCTATTTTATTTTAACTCTACCTCTCCTTATTTCCTTTGAACTTTCATGTTCTGTCCTTTTAATTTTAATTCATATCATGTTGATAATAATCATATTTTATTCTGTAACAATGTGCCTTCCTAACTTTTTCTTTAGGCTTATTCTAAGTGCGCATAACCAAACTAATAAACATTTCCATTATTTGGAAGATACACACACACATTGTGCAAGTGTTTAGAATGATGTGTGTAAATTATACTTCTTCAAATTTAGTCCACTGTTAACAAACCCTGAACCAATAAAATATTCCTGACATCTAGATGAATTAAATGATTTTTATTTACACTTACTGTTTGAAATCATTCCACATTTTACTTTACCTCACACTTCAGCAATAAATGTGCTACTTCTAAAAGTTTCCTTGCTTGTTCATAAAGGACTCAAATATTTTTTCTTACTGTATTACTAATATTATTCACTCTTTAGTCTTTTTCTTCATTTAAAAAAAAGAATTCATTGTTCTATTTAAGATAGTCTTCTTAGATTCCACTGATGTTTTAACTTAAATTCAACTAGCTGGTTTCTAGGCCTGTTACCTAGTTGGGATTTTTTTTTTTTCCCCAAATAAATCTCCAGAATGTTTTACCATTTCTTGTTGCTATGCATTTCTCTTCCTTGGATTTTGCTGAATTATATTCTTAAGTAATTTCCTCACAAAAGGATGTATTTCAAAGTAAATTGCATACATTATTTCTACCTAAAACTACATTTATGTGGCCCTGGCTCTTGAATGATAGCTTGTCTGGAGATAGAATTTCAAAATTTTGAAGGCCTTGGATCACCATCTTTCGAGGATTTTACCCAGTGTTTTAGCTATCTGTGTGAATCTCATTCAATAGTACATGGTCTTTTAGTTGTTTAATATTTTTTTAAACATATTTTTCTCTGTGTAAACTTCTGACTCTTTCAATCATTCATGGTGTTTGGTATATTACAATGATGTGTATTTATATGAGCCTTTTATCATTTTTTTGGTACTTGGAAACTTTTTAAAATCTTGTGACCATTTCCTCAATCTGGGAAATTAAAATTGCTCTATTCATAGATTTTATTTTAAATAATTATTATCAACTTCATGGATGTTTCTGTTTTATCATTTTTATTATACTATCACTCAGTTTAAAAAGATGAACCACATCCACTGACTAAAATGAAGCATTTTGTTAGAATTATTCTGTTCGAACTCAATAGCAATAAACAGCTCAATTTAGTTTTCTTGAAACTAAAGTTCTTATTGCTTGGGTTTATTTCCACTGTATTTTACAGATATATGGTAACCATGCCTTGAAATCTTATTATAAATTAACTTATAAAGAACTGGGATATATTTTCACACATAATGCCAGATGATGGGTGTGGGAAATTAGAACAACACTGTGAATTTATCTTGCTCAGAGAAGCTACTTCCTACCCTTTCTTGGTCAGTAAACTAAGGCAGATCATTTTAATTCAATAGAGCTTGGAGGTAATTTAAGGCTAGGTTTTGGTCTTTAAGGGGTTCACTATACATCTGGCTCATTTTCACTCCTAGTCGACAGTATATTGGTATTCCCAACTATGAGCCTGCACTGTTTACAGAGTCCTCTTCCTTGTAGGTTCCTTAGCTCGAAATATATCTTCCTCACTGTAGCAATGCCAAATCCTCTGCTCTGCTTTCTAGCCACATTCTGCAGAGCCTCTCGTAAACCCTCTGTTTTTGTTTTCTTTGAACCATCTAGGAACCAACTAGTGCTTCAATCAGCTAGGAACTCTGCTCATTCTACACTTTACCAGCGCATTTAAAAAGTACACTTGGCCACTGAAAATTACCAGCTACAAAAATTACAAGTTTATTACTCTGGATTGCATAGCCAGTAAGAAGCAGATTGCATACATTACTCAGTTTTGTTTTGTTTTAACTCCAACTTCCAGTCCATTTTTACTAAAAATTTACTACATATCTACTGTGACAAATTTCATTTGTTATGAGTTATCTGTTGTCAAAGTTGTCTGTAATTGTTAAATTTATCAATAAATTCTTTCTAATCTAAAATGTAAATATAATTTATTCCATAAATTCTTTCTAAAGTCAAATGTAAATATAATTCATTCCAATATAAATATAATATATTCCAAAGTTACATAAATGTTTTAGGAAGTAAGACGATATAACCAAAAACTTTACCTATGTGGCTTTTTGACCTCTTGTGCTACGTAGTTCTAGAATTTGGCAAATTCTCTGGGGAGGAAACTCAAAGTTTAGGGCTTGCTTCTCTTATCCTTTCTTTTCCTAGGGATTATTACCCTTCTATCTTGGATAATTCAGGAACCTTAGACTTTAACATATTTTTCAAGCTCTATATCATTGCTAAAATCTCTGCAGCCCTTAACTGGTCACCGTCTCTTGCTGCCTGGTATAGCAAATATCCCAAGGAAAAAGGAAGTGGGCTGAATGTTGAACTCACCTTAATGGGTTTCTTTTGTTACTAGATTTGGTCACAAGTTCTGTTTCATTCACTGTTGTATTCTAACTGTGTAGCAGGTCCATGGTATAAGGCAAATATGCAATAAATGCTTAACAAATAACTAAATGAATGATGAATACCTTCAAATTTATTTTACAGAGCAAGTGTAAGCCTAAAGACAAAGCAAGAAAAAGGAAACTATTGACCAATGCTCCTTTCTGCTGCAACTATAGTCTAGATGTTATTTAAGATAATGATATCAAATGGAATTCAGTTATGCATAAAAGAAAAAAGAACATATGATCATTAGGTTTGTTCCAGAAATGCAAGATTGCTACCTATAAGAATATATATGCAAACAACATATAGTAAACTGTGGTTTACATATTCAGAAATCAATTTGCATTATCAAAAATCTCTTCAAATATTTGTAATAGCAACAATTAGCAATTTTGAGTATATTTTACAATAGACTGAAATGTTTGATATATAATTCTCATAAGATTATGGTGAAACTCACATGATTAGGCATTTCTGGTGGTAATACAAATTGATACAATCTCTCTTTTTAGGACAACTGTATTTTGTTTATATACTTTGGTAGTTTTTTATTTATCTTTATAGACATGTTGTTTATTTTAATTTTCTTTTTTTCCCACCATATATATATGTAAACTCAGTTTAAATACATGATATTGAATATTAAATACATTGATTGATATTAAGTATGTGAATATATGATATGATTTGTAAATCCTTCTCTAGTACACAGCAGTAAATAACATGTACTTCAAGTACAATACTTTCATTTCCAAGCAGATCTCTGACCTGGAAAAACGAACGTTTCTCTAGAAATGTACTAGAAATTGTTTAGTTCCAAACATAGGCCAAATTTGCCTCACACATTTCCTTCTTGTGAGACTGTATTATAAGAAATTTGGTTTAATCATGATATATAACAATAACTGTACTCTTGTCACTCACCGATTTCTGTTACAAAAATAAGTAGAGATGGCAGTAGATATATACATGTATTTTATCAAATATTTCTGCAGATACAGAGATAATGTACACGAATAATCAAGAACAATGAAACTTGCCTAAAGTAGAACTAAATAAGGGAGAGATTGTCAAATACATTTATAAATTATAACAAAATAAATGGAAATCAAAATTAAAATTAAATCACATGTAATCCTACTATCCTAACATAATTATTGCCAGTAAGATAATTTTGAAAATAAGTTGATGAAAAATTATTAGGAACTATAAATGTAAATATATTTTTTTTTTTATAATTTCATTTCTGGTAATTAACTCTGAGGAATAAAATCAAATGAAGAATGCTGCTTTGTACATTGACATGTTCAGTTTAACCTTAATTTTAATGGCAAATTGTTAAACAATCTAAATATCTGACTGGGAAATGGTAAATGATTGCATACCATCTTAATCAGTCCTTAAAATTAAGATCCTAACCATAATAGTTACATGGAAAATGTATTTGATATAATGTAGAAAAAGTCTGTAAAGGCCGTCACAGTTAAAAGTAAAATTATTCATTATATGGTTGATAAATGAAAGAGGCTTAACACAGTTTAATATATGAAAGAGTTACATTAGGATAGTTGGATTGCTGTGAGTTTCTTGTAATTTTTGTCTCCCTCTTCTTATAATAAATGTGCAAAAAATTACGTGAAAAATATAGAAAATTTCAGATAAATAAGAAGTGAATTTACTTAAGTAACAATTGAATAAAGAGCTTATTGGCACTTATTAATTGATACTTATTTGAAATAACTTCTAATGTACATGAAGTTAAATAAGGTTTTATTTTTACTCTCTAGTGCAAAGTCTGTTATAACAAAAACAATGAAAACTGTTGCCTGGCACACTAATAATGTCTTATTTAACTTGACATGCTTTAAAGTCTAAAACAACGGCTTAAACATGGCAAGTTATTGATAAATACTTATTGATTAAATTTTGAAAAAGTTATTTAAAGTCTAAAACAATGGCTTAAACAGGGCAAATTCTTGATAGATACTTATTGATTAAATTTTGAGACTCTTCAAGGAGAACTACAAACCACTGCTCAATGAAATAAAAGAGGACACAAACAAATGGAAGAACATTCCATGATCATGGATAGGAAGAATCAATTTCATGAAAATGGCCATAATGCCCAAGGTAATTTATAGATTCAATGCCATCCCCATCAAACTGCCAATGACTTTCTTCACAGAATTGGAAAAAACTACTTTAAAGTTCACATGGAACCAAAAAAGTGCCCGCATTGCCAAGACAACCCTAAGCGAAAAGAACAAAGCTGGAAGCATCATGCTACCTGACTTCAAACTATACTACAAGGCTACAGTAACCAAAACAGCATGGTACTGGTACCAAAACAGATATATAGACCAATGGAATAGAACAGAGCCCTCAGAAATAATACCACACATCTACAACCATCTGTTCTTTGACAAACCTGACAAAAACAAGAAATGAGGAAAGGATTCCCTATTTAATAAATGGTGCTGGGAACACTGGCTAGCCATATGTAGAGAGCTGAAACTGGATCCCTTCCTTACACCTTATACAAAAATTAATTCAAGGTGGGTTAAAGACTTAAATGTCAGCCCAAGAACAATAAAAACCCTAGAAGAAAACCTAGGTAATACCACTCAGGACATAGGCGTGGACAAGGACTTCATGACTAAAACACCAAAAGCAATGGCAACAAAAGCCAAAATTGACAGATGGGATCTAATTAAACTAATGAGCTTCTGCACAGCAAAAGAAACTACCACCAGAGTGAACAAGCAACCTACAGAATGGGAGAAAATTTTTACAATCTACTCATCTGACAAAGGGCTAATATCCAGTATCTACAAAGAATTTAAACAAATTGACAAGAAAAAAATCACACAACCACATCAAAAAGTGGATGAAGGATATGAACAGACACTTCTCAAAAGGAGACATTCATACAGCCAACAGACACATGAAAAAATGCTCATCATCACTGGCCATCAGAGAAATGCAAATCAAAACCACAATGAGATACCATTTCACACCAGTTAGAATGGTAATCATTAAAAAGTCAGGAAACAACAGGTGCTGGAGAGGATGTGGGGAAATAGGAACACTTTTACACTGTTTGTGGGACTGTAAACTAGTTCAACAATTGTGGAAGATAGTGTGGTGATTCCTCAAAGATCCAGAACTAGAAATACCATTTGACCCAGCCATCCCATTACTGGCAATATACCCAAAGGATTACAAATCATGCTGCTAAAAAGACGTATACACACGGTTTATTGTGGCACTATTCACAATAGCAAAGACTTGGAACCAACCCAAATGTCCATCAATGATAGGCTGGTTTAAGAAAATGTGGCACATATACACCATGGAATACTATGTAGCCCTAAAAAAGGATGAGTTTCATGTCCTTTGTAGGCACATGGATTAAGCTGGAAACCATCATTCTGAGCAAAATATCACAAGGACAGAAAACAAACACTGCATGTTCTCACTCATAGGTGGGAACTGAATAATGAGAACATTTGACACAGGGTGGGGAAGATCACACATTGGGGCCTGTCGTGGTGTGGCAGGAGGGGGAAGGGTTAGCATTAGGAGATATACCTAATGTAAATGACTAGTTAGTGGGTGCAGCACACCAACATGGCACATATATACAGATGTAACAAACCTGCACATTGTGCACATGTACTCTAGAACTTAAAGTATAATAAAAAAAATAGGCACACCAATTCAAAAGACAGATATTGTCAGATTGGATTAAAACAAGAATAACAAAAAGATACAGTCATACATTCTATAAGAAAAATGCTTTAAATATAATAGTGCAAAGAAGTCCTACTGGTAACAGCAATTAAAAGAGTGCGAGGGTGTGAGGTCAGGATATCAAGACCATCTTGGCTAACACAGTCAAACCCTATCTCTACTAAAAATACAAAAAAAATAAAAATAAAAAATTAGTCAGGCATGGTGGCGGGTGCCTGTAGTTCCAGCTACTTGGAGGCTGAGGCAGGAGAATGGCGTGAACCCAGGAGGCAGAGCTTTCAGTGACCCGAGATCACACCACTGCACTCCAGCCTGGGCGATGGAGTGAGACCCCATCTCAAAAAAAAAAAAAAAAAAAAAAAAAAAAAAAAAAAAAAAAAAAAAGAAGAAGAAGAAGAATGTGAGGGTAAATATAGTAATATTAGTTAAAGTGGATTTCAGAATAAGGAAAATTACCAATGACAAAGAAAACAATATAAAGACCAAAGGGTCAATTTGTTAAGAAGTAATAGTTACACCAAATGTGCATGGATCTAACAACAGAACTTAAAATTCATGAAGAAAAACCTAATATTACTGCAAAGAGAAATAAATTCAAAATTGTACCTATTTATCTTAATTAATAAGACAAGTACACAGAAAATAAGCAAGTGTATATAACATATTATCAATATTATCAAACAACTTAAAATATACCCAACAATTGCAGAATACATATTATTTTAAAATCTATGTAAAACATTTGTCAAGATAGGTCCTCTCTTTGTTAACATAACAGATTTAAATTTAGAAGAATTGTAATCAATAATAGAAAATTGTCTATAAAGATCACAAAATATTTGGAAATTAAGCAACATACTTGAAGATAATCTATAAGTCAAAAAGAAGTTTCAAGACAAATTAGTATCTGTTTTAAACTTGATTAATATAAAAATGCCACATAAAATGTATAGGATGCAGCTAATTCAGAGTCTGGGGGAAAATTTATAGCACTGAATGCTTTTATTAGGAAAGAAAAATGTCTCGAATCAATAATTTAAGATCTCACATTAATAAACTAGAAACTAAGAAGAAATGAAAAACAGCACAAACAGGAAAAAATGTGATAATAAAGATTAGGCTTTACAACAATGAAATTTAAAGGCAGAAAACAATAAAATTATTGGAACCAAAAGTTACTTCTTTGAAAAGTTTGATAATTTGATAATACTGAAAAACCTTTTTCCAGATCAACCAAAGAAAGAAACAGAGAGAAAGCCAGAAAGAGAGAAATAGTGAACAAAAATTATTAATATCAGTAGGAAAGAGGGATATTATTACAAAACCCACAGCTATTCAATATGTAATAAAATATAAGAGGATAATAAGAAATATTATGGACAATTTTATGCCTATAAGTTCAACAACTTAGAGTGAATAAACCAATTCATTAAGAAAAAAAATTACCAATTCTCTCTTTTTTCTCTCTCTCTCTCTCTCTCACACACACACACACACACACACACACACACACACAGATATCTTCAATGGTACTCCATTTGTAAAACCAATTGAGTTAGTAGTTAAGTATTCTCCAAGAAAATTACAGGCGCAGGTAAATTTGTTGGTCCTCTAATTCTAAGAATAATTTATGGAGGAAATTATAGTAATCCTACAGAATTTCTTCCAGAAAATTTAAAAAAAAGAAGAAACATTTCTTTGAGGCCATCACTGCTTCAATATCAAAATCAGACAAAGCCACTACAACAAATAAAAAGCACAGAACAATATCCCTCATGAACACAGATACAAATATTTTCAAAAAAATATATTGTTGCAATTGCTTCAGCGGCTAAGTATAATTTATTTGCCAATACAAGTGCCAAGAATGCTATTTCCTAAGTTTTCTTCTAAGATTTTCAGAGTTTGAGGTCTTATATTTAAATCTTTAATCAATGTTAACTTTTTTATATGGTGAGAGATAGGGATCCATCATTTTCATTCTTCTGCATATGGCTAGTCAATTATCCCAGAACCATTTATTGAATAGGGAATCCTTTCATCCTTTCCCCACTGCTGTTTTTTTGTTTGTTTGTTTGTTTGTTTGTTGTTTTTCTGAAGATCAAATGGTTGTAGGTATGTGGTTTTATTTCTGGGTCCTCTGTTATGTTCCATTGGTCTTGTTTCTGTTTTTGCACCAGTACCACACTGTTTTGGGTACTGTCACTGGTAATGTGATACCTTGGGCTTTGCTCTTTTTGCTTAGGATTGCTTTGGTTATTCCAGTGCTGTTTCAGTTCCAAATAAATTTTAGAATAGGTTTTTCTAGTTCTGTGGAAAATGACATTGGTATTTTGATAGGGATAACATTGAATCTGTACATTGCTTTGGACAGTATGGCCACTTTAACAATATTGATTATTCCAATCCATGAGCATGAAATGTTTTTCCAGTTATTTTTCTCATCTATGATTTCTTTCAGTAGTGTTTTGTATTTGTCCTCGTAGAGTTGTTTCACATCCTTGGTTAGATGAATTCCTAGGTATTTCATTTTGTGTGTGTGCGGCTATCGTAAATGGGATTGTGTTCTTGATTTGGCTGTCAGCTAGAATGTTACCGGTGTATAGAAATGTTATTGATTTTGTACATTGATTTTGTATCCTGAAACTTTACTCAATTAGTTTATCAGTTCCAGGAGCAGAGTCTTTAAGGTTTCTATCTAGAGAATCATATCATCATAAAAGAGAGACATTTTGACTTCTTCTTTTCCTATTTGTATGCCTTTTATTTCTTTCTATTGCCTGATTGCTCCCACTAGGACTTTTGGTACTATGTTGAAAGAAATGGTTCTGTACGTCATTATCCTAAGCAAATAAATGCAAGAAGAGAAAACCAAAAACCTATGTTCTCACTTGTAAGTGGGAGCTAAACATTGGGTACTCATAGACATAAAGATGGCAACAACAGACACTGGGGACTACTAGAAGGAGGAGAGTGGAAGGGGGCAAGGATTGAAAAAGTATTTGTTGCATACTGTTCTCACTACCTGGATGATGGTATCATTTATACTCCAAACCTGAGTGTCACATAATATACACACCTAACAAATCTGAACATGTATCCTTTAATGTATAATAAAGTTGAAATTTTTGTTTAAAAATTAGCACATTAGATCCAGCAATAATCCAGTAATGCAAAGATAATTCATTATTTGAAAATAATTTAATGAAACTTTCCTATTAGCAGACTAAAGGAGAAACAACACATTATCTTAATAATAGATGCAGATAAAGTATTTGAAACAATTAAAAATGTATTCATAAAAATTAACTTCTCAGAAATTTAGGAATATAAATGAACCACTTTAATATGACAAGTAGCATCTACAAAAGTCCTACAGCTGGCATCATATTTGAAAATGTTAAAAGTAACACCACAAAACTACTTTAAAAAATATAGTGAAATTATATTTTTATAACCTTGGTTATAGAGTAACTGACAGAGCAGGAGCACTGTCATCTCAGACAAACACCACCACTTCAAGTTTCAGCTCTCTTTCTAGCCTCATGCATTTCAAGGAAATCACTTCTGTTCTAACTATAAGCCACCAGAACGGGCAGATAATAAAACACAGGTAAGATAGTTTGAGCACAAAAGCAAGTGGGGGTAAAGTTTCTTGGGTAACTGCCAAACTTCACCCTCATACAATGGGTCCCAGAAAACAGTGGGCCTTTATAAGCACATTCCTTACCCTTGAGGTCCACTAAGATAGGAAAGTTAAAAACAGAATCTGATGTTGGGGGGTATACCAGCAGCTGCAGAAAGATGTTTGGGAACGGACACACAACTCTCCCTCCCAGATAAGCACAACGAACAGAAAGAAAAGCAGTCCAAGCTTCTGATAAACTCTTCAACCCTTAATCCTTAAAAACTCTTAGTCTGTAAGAGAGTGGGCTCTGATATAACATGGCCAGAAGCCCCTCTCATGTTTGTTTTCTCTAAAATAATCTGTCTTTCGTTGTTGAACCACCTTTCATGTTTCTTTCCCCTTTCTTTAATTCTTACAGTAATTTTTTAAATGATAATTATTAACTCAAATTATAACATTAAAACTACTGAAATTTGCTAACATAAAAATAAAGTTTTGTTTTCTTAGTTGTGTCTTCGTCTTAGAAAACAGAGTTAATATGTGATAAATTAGGAAAATACTTAAAATGTCTGGAATTGTCAAGAATATGATATCTAAAATATGTGATAATATGCATATCAACAATAAAAAGGAAAACAAAAACTAGGCTTACTATTAATTGCTATTCACAGAAAGAAATGCCTGTCTAGCTAGGAAGTGTAAGATGAGTCCCCAGTTCACCACTAATCTAAAATACTCAAATTTAAATAAACAAACACTACATTCATCAGATTGGCAATATTAGAATGTCACTTTATACCAAGCATTGTGAAGAGATTGAGGGCAAAGCCTATGCAATCAACCTAGAGAGCAATAGGAAATACCTAAGGAAATGATGCATGCATGCACAACCTAAGACCCAGAAATCCCACTTCATGGCATATGACTCAGGGAAAGAAAATTCTCATGCAGGTTTATAAGAGGATTAATTATTATTATTAAATCTTAAATGAGTGTATAATCTATTATTTAGTGAGATCTTCTTACATTTGCAGATTAAAATTTTTAAACCTATTTACAGTGAGTTTAAACCATTTATATTTGATTACTATTGAGTTTATCTATACATAAATATATTTATTTGATTTTTGTTTTCTATACACTATGGTTTCATTTCTTATTTATTTTTAATCCTCTCTATTTAAATAAATTACTCTTTATTGAAATAGCTATTGGAATAATGTCTCTTTTCATTTGCTCTTTATTGATTTGGATTTTCTTTATTATCTTTCTGTTATTTTAGTGCTTATTCCTAAGTTATAATTTGCACACTGGATTCAACTAAGACTAAAGCTAATTCAGTAGCATATTTCAAGAACTAGAGTCCAAAGAGCCACATCTCTCATATTGATTGGTACTAAAGTGACACGTTGTTCATTAACTTCCTATTAAACAAAATGATTGTTTCAGTTGTTTTTGCTCTTATTCTGCAAGCAAAATGCTTACCAGTTTATTTGCTCAACATTGCTTTTGATTTCAACTTCATTTTTTCTGGGTTCATTCTCTTTCCAATTGAAGTACAAATTTATCTTCAAGTGAGAGTCAGGACATTTTTTTTTAGTTCTCTTTTTGAAAATGTATTAATGTTCAAAATAAATTTATTTATTAAATTTATTGAATATATTTGAAAATATATTTGTTTTCCAAAAACTATATATTTGCTCTCACTCTCTTCTCTTCTTCACTTCTCTCATTCCTTCTTCTCTTCAATACTTATTTCCAAGAAGCTACTATGTAGAAGGCATATTCTAGTTCCAGGGGAAGCAGAGGATACAATGGTACACAAACTAAATATACACATAATTTCTTCAAATAGCTTACAGTATGGGTCCCTGCCCCTTGCAAAGAGCTTTTCTGGCACTTAATAAATCCAGCTCTGCCTTACTCACTCTCACGTGTCCGTGTGTCTTATTCTTTTTGATCATGGGATAAGAACCCAGGGCTTGCCAATGGTGGAGTCAAAGAGCTGTAACATTCCCTCCCGCTCACCAAACAATAGGAGTTGTTGTAATATTTGCTTCTTACCTACAGAGGCACTTAGAAGGTCCTGTCTGTCACAATTCCATTTCCCCATTCCCTATGTAAACTTAAAAAAACAACAACAACAAAAAAAAAAAACAAAAAAAACCACTACATTATTGGGGTATGACTGACATTCAAGAAGGTGTACATATTTAATTTCTTCTCTTCCATGTTTATTTCTAAGAAACTACTATGTATAAGGCACATTCTAGTTCCAGGGGAAGCAGATGATACAATGGTACACAAAATACATACATACATACATACATACATACATACATACATATATATATATATACACATATATATATATATATATATATATATATATATCCCTGTCTTCACCTAGCTTTGAGTTTAGTTGGGAAGAGTTTTATATGCGTTTACTCAATTTCCTCCCACTAGGTAGTAAACTGCTATTGGAAAGGAAATTATCTCCTCTCCCTCCTCTCCTGAATACAGAATTCCAGGTTTATAGCCATTTCCCTTCAGATATTTGAAGACACTTTATTTATTATTATTATTATTATTGAGTCACTGCTCTGTTGGCCAGGCTGGAGTAGAGAGGCATGATCTCAGCTAACTGCAACCTCTGCCTCCATGGTTCAAGTGATTCTCCTGCCTCAGCATCCCGAGTTGCTGGGATTACAGGTATGTGCCACCACACATGGCTAATTTTTTTAATTTTTAATAGAGATGGGGTTTCACCATGTTGGCCAGGCTGATCTCAAACTCCTGACCTCAGGTGGAGGCCTGCCTCGACCTCCCAAAGTGCTAGGATTACAGGCATGAGCCACCATACCTGCCTAAGACACTCTATCTTAAGAACTTTGTTTCATGTGAGAAGTCAGCTCTTGTTAAAATTCTAATATCGTTGTAAAATAAATACCATTTCTGTACAATTTTTATGTTTTGTGTGTTTTTTAGTTTTACTATAATATGTTTAAATGTGGCTTTACTATGTTTGTTTTCCAGTGAATGCAATATCTGATTCTTCAACCTGAGAATTTATGGCTTACACGTATTCTGGGAAATTGCCATTACAACTTTAAATATTGCATCTCACATATTGTCTGTTTTTAGAAATTCTCTTAGTCATATGTTGGCATTTATAAGCCAATTTTCCATATTTTCTAAACTTTCTTTCATAAATTTCATGTTTAAATTTCTCTATGCTGAATCTTTTGAATTTTCTAAAATTTTTATTATACTTATTTTTTTTCTATTTAAATATGGCTAATCTGCTATTTAACTTATCAATTAATGTTTTATTTTATTGACAATATATGACATTGCTAAAAGTTCTATTTGGTTGTTTTTCAAATGTGCTCTCCCTCTCTTCCAACAAAAATGCTCTGTCTTTTCATGTGGTCTCTAGTTCTTCCTTTATTTCTTTACACATTTCATTCATTCTTATTTTATAGTCTCTTTCAGACCACTCTGAGATTTTAGACAGCACAAACTTTATCTATGTTTTTATCTTCTAATTCTCTATTTTCATTTAAAATCTTTTGTTATAAATGTATATTTCATTGGGTTGTGGGAGCTGCATGTACCTTCATGTACCACATAAGTGGCTCTTCAGATTCATTTTGTATTTGCTTCTTTCCTAGATTCCAGGGGTTTTATTAAATGAGGACCAGTTTGTTGTTGTTATTGCTGTAATTAGTGTTATTGTTTGTGATTGTTGTTGTTGACCTCTTGACTTCAAATTCCACATCATACGTGTAATGTAAACTTGAATTATGTACCCTAATATGCTATGAACTCATGTTTTCAGAACATTTGTTTTTCCAATAAAGATCACAGAAAAGGGTTCAACTTTCTTGTGAGAGAGGAGAAAGGAATAAACCAGTCAGGCAGGCAGTTAGGGTGGGTCCTCAGCAAAACTCCTTCAAACCAAGAACAACATGAAAATCAAGCTGCTGGCGCCAGATAAGAAAGAACCTGCATCCTTGAATGAAAATCCTACTCTGTAAACCCAGATGAACGAATTCCACTCCTTATTTGGACACATTTCTCTCTCCATGGCATGCCTTTGTCTCGTTTCACGTGATTCCTCCTGACAGGCCCTTACCTTTCACCTATTTTACATATATCTATCTTTCTGTTGTTGGCCGTGGGCCAAATCTTTGTTTGCATAAAGTGTAACATCACTCCAGCCCATGATTGGTTGAAAGTCAAGCCTTCCTCTCTGCCTCCAGTTGGTTCTATTCACTATCATGTCTCTTTCCGAGTGGTGCTTTCTGCAAGATGGACTGCAGAACAGGCAGTGTACTCCTCCACCTTCCTAGTCTATAAAAACTCTGAACTTAGGCCCACAGCTGGCAACCCTCTTTTGGGTCCTCACTCCTTTCTGAGAGCTTTTCTCTCACTTAATAAATCCAGGTCTGCCTTACTCACTCTCTGTTGTCCGTGTGCCTTATTCTTTTTGGTTATGAGACAAGAACCCAGAGCTCTCTGACAGTGCGAGTAAAAGAGCTGTAACATTCCCTCCTGCTCACTGAATAACAGGGGTGAAAAAGGTGCAACATTTGCTTCTTACCTGCAGAGGCACTTGAAGGTCCTGTCTATCACAATTCCGTTTCCCTATTTCCTATGTGGACTTTAAATAAACTACTTTATTGTGGTATGATTGACATACGAGAAGGTGTACATATTTAATGTATAAACTTGATGAATTTGGAGATAGCTATATACCAGTGAAACCATCCCCAAAGTCTATACCATAAACATATCCATCACCTTCAAAATTTCCTGCAGATCTCTTTATTATTATTGAAAAAAATATTTAATGTAAGATACACCCTTTTAGCAAATTTTTAAATATACAGTACAGTGTTGTTAACTAAAGGCATTAGGCTATACAGTAGATCTCTAGGACTTATTCATCTTGAATAACTGAAATGTTGTACTCCTTGAAAAATACCTCCCCACTTCCTCCTCCTCACTCCAGTCCTGGGCAACCACCATTCCCCTTTCTGCTTCTACGGGCCTGACTCTTTTATGTTAGTTATGTAAGTAGTATCATGTAGTATTTGCCCTTCTTTGTCGGGCTTATTGCACTTAATATCTTCCACATTCATCCATGTCAAAAATGGCAAGATTTCCTTCATTTTAAGGTTGAAATATATATATATATTTGTTCTTGTTCAAAATTGCTTTGACTATTTGGAGCCATAGTTCCATATACATTTAATTTTCTTTCTATTTTAGTTAAAAGTGCCATGAGGATGGAATCTATAGATTGCCTTGGATCATATGGATATTTTAACAACAGTAGTTAATTTTTCCAATTCATGAAAAAAGCTTCCTTTTCCATTTATTTGTGTCTGCTTCAATTTCTTTTGTCAATGTTTTATGGTTTTCTGTTTTCAAGTCTTTCAACTCCTTTATTAAATATATTTCTAAGGATTTTATTATTTTTAATGTTGGTTTAAATAGAGTTGCTTTCTTAACTTCTTTTTCAGATAGTTCCTTTGTACTATAGAGATTAACAATTCAATTTTGTATGTTTATTTTGTATCCTGCAGTTTTATAGAATTGGTTGATTCCAATAATTTGTGTGTGTTTGTGTATGCAATCTTTAGAGTTTTCTACCTATAAGGTCATGATATCTGCAGATAGCGATAGTTTTACTTCTTCCTTTCTGATTTGAGTGCCTTTTATTTATTTTTTTCTTAATTAATATTTTTGACTAGCACTTCCAGTACTATGTTGAATAGAAAAGGATAAGGCCAGCATCCTGCCTTTTTCAAGATCTTAGAAGAGAAACTTCACATTTTCATCATTGTTATATAGATATGGGCTTTTCATATATATTTTTTATTGTGTTGAGGTAAGTTCTTTCTATGCCTAATTTGTTGAGAATATTTATCATGGAAGGGTGTTGAATTTTTTTTCAAATTCTTTTCTGCATCATTAAAATGATCAGGTGATATTTTATCCTTCATTCTGTGACTGGTGTGTATCAACTGTGACTTATTTGCATATGTTGAATCATCCTTGCATCCAACTTGGTTATGACATATAATTTTTTTAATGTTCTGTTAAATTGGGTTTACTAGTAATTTATTGAGGAGTCATGCATCTATTGTTCTTCAGGGATATTGGTATATAATTTTCTTTCCTTGTGGTGTCCTAGTCTGGCTTTGATTTCAGGATGATGCTGACTTCATAAGAAGAGTTGAAAAGTGTTCCATTTTCTACATTTTAGAAGTGTCTAAGAAGTATTGCCATTAATTATTCTTAAATATTTGGCATAATTTGCCTGTAAAATAGTCTGGCCGTTTTTTTTTTTTTTCCTTTCTTGGGACATTTTTGATTATTATTGATTTAATATTCTTATTTATTATTTGTCTGTTCAGGTTATTTCTTCTTGCTTCAGTCGAGGTAGGGCATGTTTTTATAAATTTATCAATTTCTTCTAGGTTGTCAATTTGTAGGCAAATAATTGCACATAATAATTCTTTATGATATTTTAAAATTTCTGGAGCATCAGTCATGGTGTATCTTCTCACTTTTCTGATTTTATTTACTTGAGTTTTCTTTTCTTTTCTAGTTTAGTCATGTTAAATGTTTGTTGGTTTTATCTTTCAGCATACTAACTCAGTTTCATTAATTTTTTTCTATTAATTTTCTTTTCTCTATTTATTTTATTTCTGCTTTGATCTTTGCTATTTTCTCACTTCTGTCACGTTTAGGCTTGATTTGTGTGTGTGTGTGTGTGTGTGTGTGTGTGTGTGTTTCTTTGTGCTATAATTTTAGGTTGTTTATTTGAGGTCTTTTGTCTTTTTTAATGTAGGTGATTATCATTATAAACCTCCATCTTAGCGCTGCTTTTGCTACATCTCATGAGATTCAGTGTGTTGTGTTTTTTTGATTGTTTATTTCTAGACATTTTCTAGTTTCCATTATGATTCCTTTTTTGAGCCAATGGTTGTTCAAAGATATGTTATTGCTGTAAATTTGTAAATTAAAAACTTCTTTCTCTTCTTATTAATTTCTAGTTTCATTCCACTGTGCTCAGAAAATGTACTTGGAATGATTTCAATATTCTTAAATTTATTAAAAGTTATTTTGTGGCTTAGCATGTGATCTATCCTAAAGAATATTTCATGTGCTCTTGAAAAGAAAATAGATTCTGCTACTGTTGGGTGGAATTTCTATATATGCTCATTTCTTCTGTAGTGTTGTTCAAGTATGCTGTTTCCTTATTGATTTTCTGCCTGATATGTCCATTATTGTAAGTGGGCTATTGAAGTTTCCTACTAGTATTGTATTGTTTATTTATCAATTCAGATGTCAATATTTGCTTTATCTATTGACATACTTTGATGTTGGATGCATACATATTTAGAATATTATATATTTCTTTTGAATTGCCATTTTTATTATTACATAATATCTTTCACCAACGTTTTTTACTTAATGTCTATTTTGTCTGATATAAGTTTAGCCACCCCTTCTCTCATTTGATTTTCTTTTGCATGGAATATCCTTTTCCATCCTTTCCTTTTAAGCCTATATATTTACTTAAATCTAATGTGAGTCTCTTACAGACAGCATATAGTTGGATCTTTTTAAAAATTATATCTTTAATTTATTAGTTCATTTACATTTATGGTAATTATGGAACTGTAAGAACTTACTATTGCCATTTTGTTGTTCTTGTGTCTTTTTGTAATTTTTTCCTCTCTTTTTCTCTTGCTGTCTTCTTTTGTTTTGATAATTTTCTGTAGTGATATTCTTTGATTTTTCTTCCTTTATATCATTTTTTGCATCTGATACAGGTTTTTCTAGTGTGGTTAGCATGGGGCTTGTATAACATTTTTTATAGTTATAACAGTCTTATCAGCTAATAACAACTTCAATCACATGCAATAATTTTGCACTTTTACTTTTTCCACATACACTTTATGCTATTGAGGTCAGAATTTACTTTTTTAATTGTGCAGCCATTAATCATTTTTATGGTTATTGTTGTTATCGTGTTTCAACAACATTGACAAACTACAAAATAGAATTACATAATGCATTGCTTTATTTTCTTGTTGATTTAAAAAGGTAAAAATGTCTGCCTTTGAATTTCAAGTGCCACTTCTTTTAAATCTGCAATAGACTATTTATATGTATAGTATTTTATGCTGTTTAATTCATTTTGTAAATGCAGATTTAGTACTATTTTCTCTGATTCCAGCTGACTAGATTGTGATTAGGTATTCTAGATTTTACTGAATAGCTTCTTCCTTTTCTATTTTTTTAGCACTAACTTATATATTTTTTGTTCATTATTATTTTGCTTTTCTTATTTTACATTTAGAAAATAAAAGAGGCATATGCCATATATAAATAACTATTTTTATCAGAAAGGAGGTGAATTGGGACATCAACAAGAAAATTTTCTGTTTATTTAAAAGTGATTATTGAGTGCCAACTTTGTAACATTTACCTCACTAGAAATGAGGTGCAGCTGATAGTCAAAAGTGAAGGACTCATAATATAGATGTTAGAATAAATATGCATTATGAAATGGAAAAATAGAGTATTTTATTCAGACAGGGAGTGAAAGGGAAGTTTCCCACCAGGAAGTGATATTTCCACTGAAACTGGAAAGACAAATAGATATCGTCAGCATGAGAAAATAACATGTCCGAAATATCAAGAAGTGAGTAAATATGATGTATGAGAAAAATACAAACATGTTGATATAGCACATGGTATGGAAAAGCTTGCCTGGTGATGAGATTGAATGAGCTTTCAGATGTAAGAAGCTTGAATATCTACCAGAGCTTGAATATCTTTTTTATTCTACTAAGGAAGTTGAATATCCTTTGGAAAACAGTAGAAAAGTATAGATAAGTGCTAACAAAGGAAATAGCCTGAGTAGATTTACAGATTTAAAAGATTGTTATGAAAGCAAAACTGAATAATGAAGGCAAAATGCTATGAATTATTCTTATCACACAATGAAGTAGCTCTACTGCCCCTAATAACTCATTTTCCTACTTTCTTTTTTCCTACTTAATCCCCAAAAGTTATCTGGGTCAATATGTATGCATAATTTCCCAATTAAAGTAATTTCAATAGTACTGACTGTGTCCTACGACAAGCATTGAAATACTAAGTTAAGCACTATAAATACTACCACAAATGAGACCACATCCCAGCCCTTTAAAAGTTTGCTCCTTTAGTGGGATGGCAGACGGGTGAGGGGTAGCCCTTTCAATACCACATCAAGATGATTTTATACCATTATGCATAGGTTGTTATATGTATAGGAGCAGAGACACTGTGAGCTTAGATCAGTTGATTGAGAAAATATTTCTTTCAGGAAATAAAATTTATACCAAGTCTTATAAGATCAATAAAATTAGAAAAGGTGCTCACATGCCTTGGGTCAGTATTAGTTATTGCTCCAACTAAAGAGGACTAAATATTCGAAAATTCCTCTTCCTTTCCTTCTTGCCCTTCATTCCCAGCATCCTATATCTTATTAGTCACCAAGACTTTTTGTCTATTGGTGTGTATTGAAGGGAGAAAGCTTTAACTCAGTCATTTCTTTCCAGTTCTGCTCTTCATTTCCTTCCCACTCTTTAGTTCCTCGCCATCTCTCACTTAAACTTTTGTAATTACTTCACCCTAGGACAATCAATCTTCCATACTGCTGCTAGAGGGATCTTTCCAAAAGATAAATTTGCTCTTATGATTCCCTTGATTAAAAAAATAAAACACCAATGAAAGTGTTCAGCAATCTTCCATTGCCTTCAGGGAGAATCTCAAAACCCTACGCCAGTGGTAGAACACCCCTTACAAGGTGACAGTGACTGTTCTCATCTGTTTTCATGCTGTCTTTTCTTTCACACTCACATACTTTAATTTTTTTAAAAATGTGTTCTTGTTTATAAAGATTCCCTCCCTATCCCATAGGCAGAAGTAGCTCGGACCCTGACTTAGAGCACTTTTCTCTTTGAATGAAATTACTTTTATAAATTCTATACTGTTTCACTTCTAGACTGTGAACATCTGCAGTTGGGAAATGCATGTTATTCATCTTTGATTCCTCAATACTTGGCCAAATTCCTGGGTCAGTTCTTATCATATTGAAAGTATGAAATACATTTTAAAGTAAATTAAATAAAAATAAATCAACTCAGAGTTGAGAAAAAGATCTGGAAGTTAGATAATAAATATGAATAAACACTTTCCTGGAAATCGAAAATGTCAAGAATTTTCCTGGAGGATACTTCTACACTTAAGTATTCAACATTTGCCTTTGGGTACTTCAAAGTTAACCAAGATTTTTTTTTCAAGTCCATTAGATGAATTTTAGAAAACAAATTTCAAAAAATATACTATATCAAATGCAATTTAATGTATAGTAATCATATTATTAGGCTTTTAAAAGTGTTGGTTTAATTCAAATCAGAGTATTGGATGTTTGGATAGCTAACCATTTATTTGAATTCAGAATATAGCAGTTCATGTGTTTTATTATTTTTAATATGACATCAAGACACTCCAGGGCACATTTTATTATTCCATTTATTCATGCCTAGGCTATACTATGAGCTGCAAACCTAAAGGCTAAGTACTTTAACCACCCAAATCATGTATTAGTGGATCAATAAAACATACCCTGGAGTATCTTAATTCTATAATATGTCTCCTATTTCTTATTAAAAAGGAAAAAAGCAATTAATCTAGAACAAAACTAATACTTTAAAATCACATCATTCTATTGTTACATATTTTATACAAGGTACAAAGGAAAAACAATGGCAGTTATTTGTTAGGATATTGCTAGGGAAATGATGAATTATGCAGTTCATCTTCTGAAATAATAAAAAGTATTTCTGCTTTAAAGGCTTTTATGGATATACTGTCCAAGTCTATGTGAAGTATTATATATTCAGAACTGGTAATTCCTTATGGTAGTGGCAATCTAAAAACAAAGGAACTAGACAATGGAATGTTGCATTTAATTAAATGTATCTGGTAAACTGCAACTTGCCATGTATTTAATACAATTTTATATTCAATTGCAATAGCTTGTATCAGCTACAATTTCTTAGTATAGCTTTTTCATTTGCTCTGTGTCTAGTATTTTGTCTAAACACTTTTGTCACTAGATTTGTCACACCCAAACTATCAATTGGCACATTGTAGATGCTCAACAAGTATACAGTTTAAATAAAAGTATAATTATATTGCTAAACAATCTCAAATTCCATTTTGGAAATAATTGAATTATAAATAAAATTAATTATAAATACTTACATGTATTATATGAATAATCGATTATAATAAAATTATAATAAAAGGCAAAAGAAGGCAACAATTATTTATATAATTTCTGATATTAACAGTATTTTGATATATTAACTCATTTAATCTTTATAGGTGCACTATAAACAAAACCTTACTATACTCTCACAAATGAGAAGTCTGAAGCTAAGAGATATTAAGTGTGTTGCTCATCTTGGTAACTGATAGGGTTAAGATTTAAGAGGAAACAGATCCAGAATCTGTTTGATAACAAACCCTATTTTATTTTTACTGTAACATTTCAAAACTAAATATGCTCAGCCCTTTAATCTTTGTTTAGCAAAACTGATCCATCTTGTATCATTCAGAGATCAGTCTTGGGACTGACCCCATTGTAAACATTTATCATGATTGCACAGTACTGTAGACAATGAGAGTATAGCAAAGTGAAACTGTCCAGACAGAATTTATATCATCCTTACAATATATACCTCACATTGTATTTTTCTTGACTTTATTTTTCCGTAAATATATACAGCAAAAATCATTTGTTTAAACTTCAGATAAGCAGATAAACAGTATCCCTGAGCAGATTAAAGAAGAAATGTTTAATACTTCTGTATATATTTTTTCAGTCTAAATATTGATTGTAGGGAAATGGGAATTGCCATCATAAAACAGTGGTTTTGTTTGTTTGTTTGTTTGTTTGTTTGTTTTGATGTAGCATAGTTCTCTGTTACTACTGCGTTAACAAACTATAGCAGAGCAGATATGAATATCTGCAAAACATAGTGAAGGGGTCAATAGACAAAAAGCTTGAACTAAGGTTGTTTAGTGGGCAACATCCATTGAACAACACCACCAAAATTGTTAAACTTTCTCATTCTACTTCCTTCTGCCCCACAATCCATTCATCTTCTTTTAACATCTTGCTCTTAATTTATTCAGTGAAGTGCTCACATTAACAACCACTGCTGTATTTAGCTGTAACTTTCATTCTTACATTTACCAAATATACTTTGAATGTGTACTAGGTTTCAAGCATTGTGTTAGGTCCTCATGACACAGAAAGTCCCGAGCCTACCTTGAGAACTTATCTCAAAGTCTGGAGAATCGAGATGATTGTAGATTATTTAGCCTATCTAATGGCTTCTCTGTGGAAAATGGTAGAAAAGTCATCAGCAAAAACAGACATGAAAAAAATGAGAGATGTTTTAGCTGTAGTGCACCTATCATCACTCAGTGTGAGCTGAGAATAATATATTGAAGCCAGATTACAGATTATTTACATTTCAAGCAAGGGATTTCAACAAATGATACTGAAACACTGAAGGAAGTTGATTTCTGAAAAAAAGTGATAGGTTAGAAAGAATAACTTTGTGACTGCACCCAATGCAAAATATCCAGTACTCAAGTTACTTTTATTTTTTGTACATCTAATAGGTGTCATGCACAGTGCTGCAAAGAGAACAGAGACTTCACAATCACTGAAGAAACTATTATATTCTTTGTTGAGTTCACATGGTAACACCAACAGGAGCTACAATTTACTAAATACTTACTATGGCAATCAATATATTAAATTTGGCATTGTAAGCATTATATTCCTTATAGGCATTTACAAGATGTTTACTATTTATTCCATTTTTAAAAATGAGAAAATTAGGTTCAGTTAAACAATTTGCCAAGCTGAGATCAGAAATGAGGCATTTCTGGATCCACAGTTTGTGCTTCACCATGCCCTTGACCTTCAAGAAGAAAATGAAGCATTCCTTCAGATTTTGTGGAGGAATTTCTGCTTAGCAGAATATTTATTGAAGGCTTACTGCAATTACTGGAAACATCAATTATTAAGGCTACTAAAGACAAAACTAATTTAGTAGTTTAGGCAAGAACCGGTAAGGCCTGCTTTGCTGGTGAAGTAACATTTCTATTTCAGTCTTTCAGAAAGATGCGCTAGATCTAATGAACAAATAATCCCCAGGACATGATAACTCAGCAGGAAATGATCATATTTTTTAATGCTGGGAATGATAATCCACTTCCCTTGACCACACTTTCTTATGTTTAGCACTCCCTACTGTCAGAACATTCCCTCTTACAGTTAAAGTAAATTTGTTTAAGTGTTACTCTTTGTCATTCAATTATGATTTCTCATGAATAGGATTTTTAGAAAGAGTGACTGTTGGCTTATTTAAGAGGAAAAATCTCAGTATTCCTATGCCCCCTTTTTCAAGCAACTTTGCATCTTGAAAGAGATATAGAAATAGGAAATACAAAAGAATAGTTCACTCAAGGTTTTGTATTCACCACTGGAAATAATAGTAGAGAGAGAATGGAGAAATTACATGGAGATTCTATGCAAAAAATTATCTGTTGTGTTGTTACTGAACTGTAGGGAAAATCATTTTCAGATCATCTCAAAAATAAAAAAAAATGTGAAAAGAAAATAAGGTATGGTTAGACATGCTGTCTACTGATATTAGGTTTATTGTAATTGGTGCTAATAGCTCAAGGTTTATTATTCTTTTTTCTTTATAGTTAACCTAATCAAATCTGTTTCTTAAAGTTTTGGAATGTTCAGAGAAGGAAAAAGAGGAATTTGTATAAGCATAAATAAATATTTGGCAGATTCTTCCAAATTAGGGTACATCATTTTAGGTACTTTACAGAGCCAGATTATTTGTATACCTGCATATAGTTATTTATTTTTCTACTTTCAAATATTAATTTTTAGAAGTTAAACAAAATCATAAAATTAGAAGTTTACAACAATAAATAAACCCTGAAGCAAAAGGAAACTCAAGATTGTCATTAACAATGAGAAATATGCATATCTAAATCTTTGGAATATGTTTTACTAGCAAAATAATAAATACACCTCTAGCAATGCTACTTAAAAATGGAGAGATTATGCAATGCATAATATTTTAAAGTGGGAGAGATAAATATAGATCAATGGAAAATATGGATAGTCAATGATCATAACCATCTATTATAATGTTTGCATTTAAATCTTTGCAAATAGATTGAAAGTTAAGGCAAATTGTTTGGAGAGCACTATAGAACTGTTTTGGAAATAATTATATGTCTACATTACACTCTAATTTGCAAATGGATAGTTAAATTGGAAAAAATGAGGCTGAAGGGTGGCTCATGTCTGTAATCCCAGCAATTTGGGAGACCAAGGAGGGCAGATGGCTTGAGTCCAGGAGTTCAAGCCAGCCTAGGAAACATGGAGAAAGCACATGTCTATTAAAAAAAAAAAAAAAAAAAAAAATTGTTTGAATTCTTTGTAGGTTCTGGATATTAGCCCTTTGTCAGCTGAGTAGACTCCAAAAATTTTCTCCCATTCTGTAGGTTGCCTGTTCACTCTGATGGTAGTTTCTTTTGCTGTGCAGAAGCTCTTTAGTTTAATTAGATCCCATTTGTCAATTTTGGCTTTTGTTCCATTGCTTTTGGTGTTTTACACATGAAGTCCTTGCCCATGCCTATGTCCTGAATGCTATTACCTAGGTTTTCTTCTATGGTTTTTATGGTATTAGGTATAACATTTAAGTCTCTAATCCGTCTTGTACTAATTTTCATATAAGGAGTAAGGAAAGGATCCAGTTTCAGCTTTCTACTTATGGCTAACCAATTTTCCCAGCATCATTGATTAAATAGGGAATCCTTTCCCCATTTCTAGTTTTTCTCAGGTTTGTCAAAGATCAGATGGCTGTAGATGTGTAGGTGTTATTTCTGAGGGCTCTGTTCTGTTCCATTGGTCTATATCTCTGTTTTGGTACCAGTACCATGCTGTTTTGGTTACTGTAGCCTTGTAGTATAGTTTGAAGTCAGGTAGTGTGATGCCTCCAGCTTTGTTCTTTTGACTTAGGATTGTCTTGGCAATGCAGGCTCTTTTTTGGTTCCATATGAACTTTAAAGCAGTTTTTTTTCCAATTCTGTGAAGAAACTCATTGGTAGCTTGATGGGGATGGCATTGAATCTATAAACTACCTTGGGCAGTATGGCCATTTTCACCATATTGATTCTACAAAGAACTCAAACAAATTTACAAGAAAAAAACAAACAACCCCATCAAAAAGTGGGCAAAGGATATGAACAGACATTTCTCAAAAGAAGACATTCATACAGCCAACAGACACATGAAAAAATGCTCGTCATCACCGGCTATCAGAGAAATGCAAATGAAAACAACAATGAGATACCATCTCACACCAGTTAGAATGGCAATCATTAAAAAGTCAGGAAACAACAGGTGCTGGAGAGGATGTGGAGAAATAGGAACACTTTTACACTGTTGGTGGGATTGTAAACTAGTTCAACCATTGTGAAAAACAGTATGGCGATTCCTTAAGGACCTAGAACTAGAAATACCATATGACCCAGCCATCCCATTACTGGGTATATACCCAAAGGATTATAAATCATGCTGCTATAAAGACACATGCACATGTATGTTTATTGCAGCACTATTCACAATAGCAAAGACTTGGAATCAACCCAAATGTCCATCAGTGACAGACTGGATTAAGAAAATGTGGTACATATATACCATCGAATACTATGCAGCCATAAAAAGGATGAGTTTGTGTCCTTTGTAGGGACATGTATGCAGCTGGAAACTATCATTCTCAGCAAACTATCTCAAGAACAGAAAACCAAACACCACATGTTCTCACTCATAGGTGGGAATTGAACAATGAGAACACTTGGACTCGGGAAGGAGAACAGCACACACCGGGGCCTATTATGGGAAGTGGGGAGAGGGAACGGATTGCATTGGGAGTTATACCTGATGTAAATGACAAGTTGATGGGTGCTGACGAGTTGATGCGTGCAGCACACCAACATGGCACAAGTATACATTTGTAATAAACCTGCCCATTGTGCACATGTCCCCTAGAACTTAAAGTATAATAATTAAAAAAAAAAAAAAAAAAAAGAGCCGGATGTTGTGGGGCACGCCTGTAGTACCAGCAGCTACCGAGCAGGCTGAGGTGGGAGGATGGCCTGAGCCTACAGGCAAAGGTTGCAGTAAGTGAGTTGAGATCCATCCAGTGCACTCCAGCCTGGGTGACAGAGTGAGACCCTGTCTCAGAAAACCAAAAATAAATAAATTTGAAAAATGAAACAAAAGGATTATTGTGTATATGTATATAATACTATTTTTTTAGTCAGAATGTAAAGACATCTATTTCTGTACATAGCTATGTTTTCCTGTGCCTAGAACAACATATTAGAATCCCAATAAATATGTATTGAATGACTAAATGGGAGAGGCTTTTTTATTTATGGTAAATACAAACAAAAATTAGGTCACATGACAAGACAAAAATAGGAGGAATAAACATAAATTTAGAACCACGAGAAAACATATTTAACAAAATCATCATTAACTCAATAGGAAAAATATAAATAAGCAGGACTTAAGAGGTAAAAGTGATGACACTCCCTTCCCCATGTATGTACCTACATCAAAGAGAGAGAGAGAGAGAGAGAGAGAGAGAAACAGGAGAAAAAGAGAAAGAGAACGGTTGAGATTGAGATTGAGGGAGAGACGACACATCTTTAAGTTGTTGATACTAGTGGAATTAATGTACTTTATTCTTCTCTTCAACCTTCATTTTCATATTTTTCTACATTTGATTATATAATTCTGTTTGTTAGAAGAAACAAAGATATTATTTGCTGAGGTTAGGCACTTACTTTTTTTTTGACATGGAGTTTCACTCTTGTTGCCCCGGCTGGAGTGCAATGGCGCCATCTAAGCTCACCGCAACCTCCGCCTCCTACGTTCAAGCGATTCTCCTGCCTCAGACTCTGAGTTGCTGGGATTACAGGCATTTGCCGCCACGCTCGGCTAATTTTGTATTTTTAATAGAGATGAGGTTTCTCCATCGTGGTCAGGCTGGTCTCAAACTCACGACCTCAGGTTATCCGCCTGCCTTCCAAATCCCAAAGTTCTGGGATTACAGGCTTGAGCCACCGCGCCTGGCCTGCATTTACATAATTAACCCCCAAAAAACTTGCTGCTTTTTTCCTATTATTTTAAGATGAAATGGTAATCAACAGTGATAGCAAGTGGTCTTTAACTCAAAACCAACATGTTTGTGAGAGCATTTAGTATTACAAACAGAATAGCAGCATATATGTTGTGTTCAATGCTTTAATCCCAGCAATGAACTGTTAAATAATGACTTGAACTCTTAACAATGTTTTAATTTTAAAAGTGACACACTTAAAAATATAGTTAGACTTTTTCATCCCTTTGATTTTTTTCACCAAAGATCAATAATAATTTAATATTTTACTTTTCTACATATTTTTCTTGTTGTACAATATAACAACATAAAATCTGCCATCTTAACAGTTTTTAAGTATGCAATTCAGTGATATGACTACAATCACATTGTTGTGCAAGCATCATCACTACCCATCTTCAGAACTTTTCTCAGTTTTCCAAACTGAAATCCTGTACTCATCAAATAGTAACTCTCCATTCTCCCCTTCCCTGGCCCCAAGTCCTTGGCAACCACCATTCTACTTGCTGTCTCTATGAACTTGATTAATACAGATACTTTATATAAGTTGAATCAAATAATATTTGCCTCTTTGTGACTGGTTTATTTCACATTGCATAATGTCATCAATGTTCAACCATGTTGTCGTATGTGTCAGAATTTCCTTCCTTTTTAAAGTTGAATGATATTCCACTGTGTGTATATACATTTATGCACTCATCTGTTGATAGATATTTTGCTTGCTTCTACCTTTCAACTATTGTGAATAATGTTGTTATGAAAATAGGTGTACAAATAGCTCTTCAAGGTCCCATTTTCAATGATTTAGGATATATACCCAGAGTGAAATTGTTGGACTATATGGTAATTCTATTTTTAATTTTTTGAGAAACTACTAAAGAAATATTATTATTGTTATCTGGTTATACAAATGACCACAGTGTGTTGGTATTTACATGGCACTTGAATTTGGAGTCAAAAAAATAAGGGTGTGATTTTTTGTTCTGCTTTAGCTAATTCACAAGAATCTCTAGACATTTGACTTGTATAATAAGGTAGAACAATATAAGCAATATGACGTTAAGTTTGTAAATTAATGTCTGTGAGTTTTAGATTTGGTGGAGGAAATAAAATAAGAGTAAACACAATGACTTCATTTTAACAACATTCTTTTATCCAAGAACTGTGAGCTTAAAGGATTGGGCATAAGCAGTACTCTTAATGTTAATGAGGAAGACATAGAAATAATGACCTACAGAAAGTTTGAATTATAGAGATCCAAATTTGATATGATTTATTCCTGGAAGACAATGTGACATACAAGATTAGCAAGAAGACGAGTAATTCGATCTCACAATATTAATTTAGGAATAATATGCAGTTACTTGGAACTCAAAGTCACGTTGGCTGATGAAGTCACAAGGTAACAGTCTTAAAATGAAGTCCCAAGAAGTATCTAAGGATCCAGACTAGAAAAGTTTACAAAAGTTACGGTGAGGCCAGAAAGGATTCTGTATCTTTTGCCTGGTGGCTGTATAGATTTAGAACCAATATTGGCACTCTTAGAATCAAGCTGTTTGATTTGAATCTGAGCTCTGTCTTTTCCAAAAATGTATATCAAAACATAATATTGTATTCCATAAATATATACAATAATTATTTGCCCATTAAAAATACAATTAAAACTATCTTAAGCAAGTAGTATAACCTTATGATTCTCAGTTTATTTATTTTTAAAACATTGCTAATACTAGTATTTACCTTATAAATTTGTGGAAAAGTTAAATGAATAAATATATGTAAAGTGTTTAGAATAATGCCTACTTGAGAGTGTTGCGTAAATATAAGCTATCATCATTACCTGACTAAAATATAGTCATAGTTGTCCTCTCTCCCATGTGGGCCAAAATGCTACTTTATTACTTTAATCATCATTTTGCTGCTGTGGAATACATTGGCTAAAATTTGAAATTAGGCATTTTATATAATAGAGCCTAAGAATATTTATTCCAAATTCTGCCTTGGTAGGTGAACAGGTTTGTCTCTGAAAATAGCAACCTGCAGTAAGGTTTATATCATTTGCTCTAAACAATGTTGCCACCTCTTTCTGGCAAAGCTTATTTGGGAGCAGGGAATATGCCTGACTGATTCATGATTGTATATCTACTGCTTAGAATGGTACATGGCACACAGCATTAGATAAATATTCGACCAGTGAATGAGCAAAGGAAAAAAAATCTATTTACTCTCAGTATTCTAATTATAATCTATGTAAAATAATACTTTTTTAGAAAAAGTTTAATACAGGTAACATTTAATTAAAATTATACTTTTGGTCATTATAATCTAAGGCTTGGCCCTTTCTATTACAAATTTCAATAACCTTATATCTCCTCTTTTATCTTTTTCCTATTTTGTCATTCTTCGATCCAAAATTCTGTTTTATTCTGAGTTAGAGTAAGGTGTACTTGTTAAAGGTATTCATCTAACATCTCAAAGTAAACTCATAATCATACAAGTGATTCACAGCATAAAAAATTTGTGGGGATTCATAAGTGGGTGTTGCACAGGAGGGGCTAATACAGCCATACATTATTCTAACCTTTCATTCTATGACTTTTAAGTGGTATTGTTTTATGGGCCAAAGACTAGAAATGAGAAGGACTAGTACAACTATGTCTTACATGAGTCATTTTTTATGGTAACATTGACTAATGTGCTGTAACACTGAATATGTTTAAATTGGTTCTGCTTAATAATACTTGATCTACATCACAATACACATTCTTTCTATAGAGTGAAAAGAAATGCTAAGAATGAGAGCCACTACAAAAGGCTTCACTGACATTAAAAATAACACTAAAAAGTTGAAAAAATTCACCAAATTTCTGAAAGACTATTTTATCCAACTTATCTTTCTTTTGGTTAAATAGACTTACTCTGTTAACAATCCTTAACAGAAAAAAACTGAATTTGCCACTTTGTGGCATTAAATATTGACTGTAACCATGCCATATTGTTTGTATGCCAGAAATAAAAAAAAAAAAAATGCTGGAATAAATTAATGATTATGATGACTTCATTTGGTAGAAAGTAAACTAGATAAGGACATAGATTGTTTCTGTTTTAATCAGTGCTCTCTCTTCCATGCCTAAAAGAGTGAATATGTGAAAAATCATGATTAGATCAAACGTAAACACTACACAACATACCTACTAAGACCTTTGTGTGTATCATTTCATTTAGTCTTCACGAGAACACAATAAGGAGGAAGCCAATCATAATCCAGAGAGACATAATCTATAAAACCTTCATTTTATTTAAAAATATGAAGTTTTTGAAGATGCTTTAACTGGGAGATTGGCTAACAATCCCAAGCCCATAATCCCAAATGTTGAAATCCCAAAAGATCAAAATGCCTAAAGTCTAAAATCTTGAAAATATAATTCAGGAAAAAATAATGTAAATGTTCTTTAAAGACATGTATTTCCTCTTTTGAAAGGGAATTTCTTTGAGAAATATATGAAAATATGAGAAAACACTTCATAGGACAATTTATACAATAAAATAGGCAATAATAACATACCTGTTTTTGCAAGCATAAACACTCAGACATAAACACTTACAGTTTAACAGGTACAACAGTTATGAGCAGGTGAACCATACTCATAAAGAGAAAGCTCAAAAAGTGAAATATAAAAATACACACCACTATAGTTGGAATCATGTGCACCCAGCTTTATAATGGTGTTCATTTGTCATGTGGCTGTCAACCTGAGATTTTTGACAGCATAGATTTAAAAAACCACGAGGGGTTACCACAGTATATGCAGTTACCCAAAGAGCTGAGATCTCAAGATCAAAGATTCAGATTTAGAGAAAAACAAAACAAAACAAAACAAAAACAAAAACATATCTTCATTTATTGTGAAAGTTCCAATGTTTTCACATTGAGAATCCGGGAAGCTGATGGTGTAACTTTCAGTTTGAGGCTGAAAGCCTTACGACCCATGGGGGTCTCTGGTGTAAGTCCTGGAGTCAAAAGTTCTGTGAGCCTGGGGTTCTGATGTCTAAGGAAGCAGAGGAAAAATCTGTCCGAACTCTCAGAGACAGACCAATTCACCTTCTGTAGAGACTGTGCCTGCCAACAGTGAGGGCAGAGCTTTCCCACCTAATACATTCAGACTCACACACTAATCTCTGGAAACATCTTCACAGACACACACAAAAAAATATTTTACCAAGTTTTTAGGTATTCCTTAATCCAGTCAAACTGACACAAAAAATTGTTCATAAATCCATTCCTTATCAATTAGGCATCTGACGTGGTTTGGCTGTGTCCCCACCCAAATCTCATCTTGAATTCCCATGTGTTATGGGAGGGACCTGGTGGGAGGTAATTGAATCATGGGGGCAGGTCTTTCCTGTGCTGTTCTCGTAATAGTGAATAAGTCTCACGAGATCTGATGGTTTTAAAAATGGGAGTCTCCCTGAACAAGCCATTTTCTTTTGTCTACCACCATGTGTGACATGCCTTTCACCTTCTGCCATGATTGTGAAGCCTCCCCAGCCACGTGGAACTTTAACTCCATTAAATCTCCTTCTTTTGTAAATTGCACAATCTTGGGTATGTCTTTATCCCAAAAATGTGGAAGCAACTTTGGAACCGGGTAACAGGCAGAGGTTGGAACAGTTTGGAGGGGACAGAAGAATACAAGAAAATGTGGGAACGTTTGGAATTCCCTAGAGATTTGTTGAATGGCATTGACCAAAATGCTGATAAAGATTCGGACAAAGAAATCCAGGCTGAGGTGGTCTCAGACGGAGATGAAGAACTTGTTGGGAACTAGAGCAAAGATGATTCTTATTATATTTTAGCAAAGAGATTGGTGGCATTTTGCCCCTGCACTAGAGATTTTTGGAATGTTGAACTAGAGAAAGATGATTCAGGGTAACTGGCAGAAGAAATTTCTAAGCAACAAAGCATTCAAGAGATGACCTGGGTGCTGTTAAATGCATTCAGTTTTAAAAGGGAAGCAGAGCATAAAAGTTCAAAAAATTTGCAGCCTGACAATGCAATAAAAAAGAAAATCAGATTTTCTGAGGAAAAATTCAAGCTGGCTGTAGAAATTTGCATAAGTGATGAGGATGTTAATCATAAAGACAATGGGAAAATGTCTCCAGGGTATGTCAGAGACTTCAACAGCAGCCCCTCCCATTACAGACTCAGGGGTTTAGGAAGAAAAAAAATGGTTTCATGGGCTGGGCCCAGGGTCCCCGTGCTGTGTGCAGTCTAGGGACTTGATGCCCTGCATCCTAGCTGCACCAGCCAAGTCTGAAAGGGGCAGACATAGAGCTTGGGCCGTGGCTTCAGAAGGTATAATCCCCAAGCTTTGGAAGTTTCCATGAGATGTTAAGCCTGTGAGTGTACAGAAGTCATCAATTGGGGTTTGGGAGCCTTTGGCTAGATTTCAAATTTATGAAAATCAGAAGTTTGTTCTGCAGGAGCAGAGCTCTCAACCCCCACACAGAGGGCCTACTGGGGCACCACCTCCTGGAGCTGTGAGAAGAGGGCCACCATCCTTTAAACCTCAGAATGGTAGATACACTGACAGCTTGCACTGTGTTTCTGGAAAAGCCACACACAGTCAACACCAGCTCATGAAGCAGCCAGGAGAGGGGCTATACTCTGCAAAGTCACAGAGGTGGAGCTTCCCAAGGCAATGGGAGCCCACCCCCTGCATCAGCATGACCTGGAATTGAGACATGAAGTCAAAGATCATTTTGGAGCTTGAAGATTTGACCACCCTTGCCTGGCTGGGCACAGTGGCTCATGCCTATAATTACAGCACTTTGGGAGGCCAAGGCAGGCAGATCACCTGAGGTCAAGAGATCGAGACCATCCTGGCCAACATGGTGAAACCCCGTCTCTACTAAAAATACAAAAATTAGCTGGGCGTGGTGGCATGCACCTGTAGTCCTAGCTACTCAGAGGGCTAAGGCAGGAGAATCACTTAAACCTAGGGACAGAGGTTGCAGCGAGCCAAGATCACGCCACTGCACTCCAGCCTGGTGACAGAGTGGCACTCTGTCTCAAAAAAAGAAAAAAAGAAAAGAAAAGAAAGAAAGAATTGACTGCCACGCTGAATTTTGGATCGCAGGAGGCCTGTAGCCCCTTAGTTTTGGCCAATTTCTCCCATTTGGAACAACTGTATTTACCTAATGCCTGTACCTTCATTGTATCTAGAAAGTAACTAACTTGGTTTTGATTTTGATAGGCAGAATGGACTTGCCTTGTCTCAGATGAAACTTCGGACTGTGGACTTTTAAGTTAATGCTGAAATGAGTTAAGACTTTGGGGGGACTGTTGGAAAGGCATGATTGGTTTTGAAATGTGAGGACATGAGATTTGAGAGGGGCCAGGGGCTGAATGATATTGTTTGGCTGTGTCCCCACCCAAAAATTACCTTGAATTCCCACGTGTTGTGGGAGGGACCTGGTGGGAGGTAATTAAATCATAGGGGCAGGCCTTTCTCATGTTGTTCTCATGATAGTGAATAAGTCTCATGAGATCCGATGGTTTTAAAAACAGAAGTCCCCCTCACAAGCTCTCTTCTCTTGTCAGCTGCCATGTGAGATATGTCTTTCACCTTCTGCCATTATTGTGAGGTCACCCCAGCCACGTGGAACTGTAAGTCCATTAAAGCTATTTCTTTTGTAAATTGTCCAGTCTCAGGTATGTTTTTAACAGCAGTGTGTAAACTGATTAATATAGTACACACATGCATCTCCTAAAACTACACTTAATTTCCAAATGAAGGCGATAACAAGGTAATATTTCTGCCTAAGATGAGACAACTATCCTGTGATTGTAGTCCAAAGAATTTTAGACATTAGGGATTTTAGACAGTGGAAATTTAAACTTTAGAGGTTTTTATCTTTAGGGATATTGATTGTTCAGGATTTCAATATTTGGGATAAAGGTGTTCAGGATTGTGACCTTGGGATTATGATCCCAACCCCAGTAATGCAGGGCTTATCATTATTAATTTAATGTGAGGCTTAAATAAGATAAAATATCTTGCCCAAACTCGTTAGTATTTGATACAGCAAGAAAAAAAATCTAAACTGTGAAAATATTCATTCTTCCTTTGGGAGAATAACCTTTATTTGTTTTCCTTTATTCAATGTTTGGTAAAAAATAACAAAATATTTGTGTATTCTCATTTTCTTTCTGTATCAGAAACATCAAGGTGTTAGCCACATTAACTGAATGATATAGAACTAGCTTTGTGTTTAATGCCCAGTAATCTGGGCAGGACAGAGTCTAACACTCTGTGTAAGTTCATATCTTCTGCTCCCTCTTCAAATGGCCTCTTTTTTGCCGTTTGTCACCAGCTACTCCTCTGCTCCCTTGCCACTATGGATACTTTGGCTGTTAATTGTTTTACTTGGGTAGCTGTTCTCTTTAAGATGGTTAAATTCTACTAATTTCTGACCTACTTAATTTCTCCTAACTCCCATCTTTGCCTAGATTCATTCAAATAGCAGTTTTTTCCATACTAAGAAAAATATTTTGAAAGTTAATGTTACCATTTAAAATACAACTAAAAAAAGAATGATTGAACTCAGTGTAGTTTCCTACAGTATTCCCCAGCATGACATAGTATTCCTTACACAGTAACTGCTCAATAAACACTTGCTGAAACAATAAATCTGATTGAGTCACATAATTTTTAAATCAGCAACTGACATGCTCTCACAAACCAATTAAAACAAGAATAAGATAAAATAATTTATAATAGTAAGAATAATATATGTGTATCATTTCATCTGGGTCTTTTTCATACTAGAATATTTTCCATGAGGATAAATCCTATTCCTCTTACCTCTTAAATTGTAGCTTTCAAATCTATGTATATACTCTTTTACTATTAAATGTCCTTTATATCAGGCTCTGTTCATGGCATGCCATAATTAGTATAACTCCTCCCCTCCAACTGGATGTCAGAGAAAGAAAAGAAAATATTAGCCTGAAATTTTGTTGCTTAACGTCTTTCAATGCCTCCTCAGCTGTCTGTAAGATAAAATCAAATGGCTTATGCACAGCATGTATGACCTTTTGTGGTCTAAGTCTGTCTTGTCAGCCTCATCTCTTGCTACCTACCTCAAAGTGAACTACACTTCAGCCACAGAAAATTACTTAAAATGTGCCATGGGATTGATGAAGTTGAGCCTGTTCAACTGTGGCTCTTCCTGCCAGTATGCTGTGTTGTCTACCAACACCTGTCTCACTGGGTCTTTTCATTCATTTCACTGTTTCCTCCACACTGTTCAAATTACATTCAGATACTACCTCCTCATGGTATCCTTTCTGTCTTCCAGCCGTGACTAAGATGTGCATCTTCTGTGCTCCCTCTCAATCTTATACAAATGTCACCATTATTCTTATTCATCAACAATTATTTTTGAGACTCAACTATGTTCAAGGCACTGTGATAGTTCCGGGGAATGCAGAGGATACAGTGCCAAACAAAACAGATGCCTACATTACCAGTCTTCACAGGGCTCAGAGTCCATCCGGGAAGAGTAACGTGTTTGCTTACCTCCTCCCGCTAGGCAATGAATACCTAAAAATTGGGGCCTGCCTCTGATTTCTATGTTCCTAATCACTGGTACATCATAGATAGGAAGTGCTCACTGATAAATAAACTTTCCTTGTCTTATATGGGGGAGTCTCAGACTGTTAATGTTCAGGACTTCACAATCACAGTTGAAACATATTTTATTTTGAAAGATTACCCCAGTGGCATATTGGAAAACAGAATTGTATACATAGCTTATTTTCCTTCATTTCAATTACATTATTTCTGCCTATTTCAATGCTTGTTTCACGTTGTGATTGAAAGTAAAATAAGAAATTGTTTACATTCAAACAAGTTAATATTTTGGACTACTACTCTCAATAGAAAAAAATATTATGGAATAAGGTCGAGAATAATTACAGGATCTCAATGGACTTCAGTAAAATATTACTGAAAGTTGAATTTCATTTTTATGTATACAATGTCTTGATAGAAATTGTCTCTTCTTCTATTTGACTTGTTAACTACATGGCACAAATATATTCACGCAAAGTTCAATTTAGCTATTGTGTTTGCATAGCTGACTAATAGCACATATCACTTTAAATAAATTTCCTCTCAGAAGTCTAAGCTACCAATTGAATAAAATTTGAAGCAAGTTGCATAGTTGGAATTTGCCATATTTATTCCTCATTTTCTATAAATTGGCTTAAGTATTGTCATAATCTTATGAATATTACAGATCTAATGTCAACATTTCAGACATTGTAATGTCTTTCTTCTAACAGACTCCTCCAAATACAAAATGTACATAGTTGTCTGAATTAATTCCTTTATGTCTTCATGAATTTCCCAGTGATCTTGAGCCCACAGCAATGAAAATTTTACTGCATACTTACTTACTAGTCCTAATCTCTCAGAGACAATGATTATGTCACTTCGGACTTCTAGATTCACATATAATATTCGATATTGTAAATAATGGCAATATTCATCCTCTGTTTTCTATTATTGCTATATAAATATATACATATATGTTTATATGTATGTATTTCACAGATGTGTAATATTGGTGTTATTATTATCAATCTAGAATTGAAAACAGAATTTTTACAAAACATTCATTTCTTCTGTAAAAAATATTATGGAAATATATACGCTTGGATTATATGTTTGCAATATTTACTTATAATAAATTGATAAGCTAAACATGAAGAACTGCTGAAGGAGGAAGCATAGTAAAACTGTATTTAACCAATGTTCAATGGCATTATTTATAAATGTTGTCAATCAGTTATTTTGTATAGAATGTGCAATAAAATGGGAAAATATTAACTTAATGGATTCAATAACAAGCTCATTATTACTGAAGCTGTAGTGTGACTTCTGCAGCCCTAAAGATTATAGCTGAGCAGCAGAAGGGGAAAAAAGTAGATCATCCATTACATTGAGCAGTTAATGATATTTTATTGCATTATTTATCAAATACTGTGGATGTTATTTGTAGCTGCAAGCTTGACCTTAGCTAATCATAATTTGATGAATGTATATATCTGAAAGGCACTATGACAAAATACTCTATTGTTTTATGAAGCAGGAACATGAGCTATTATTATGAAATTCAATAAGTGTGTAGTTTCAAGATATTAATGCTCAGACACTTATGCACAAGACAGAATAGATGCTTGTAATTCAGACATAGCTGCTGAAATTTATTTCTCTTTTAATAATATAAATATTCAAGCTATCTATCTTAAGTGATTCCTGCAAAGTCATTTTATAAATGCAGTAAGAAGACTATAATGATAATATATTATTAATAGAATAGAGTTGTCATTCTATCAGGAAGATGTGAAGAAAATTAGAAGCTTTTCACAATGCTATTTAGGAGTTTGCATTTAGTTGGATTTCAAATATACATATTTTAGAGAGAAAATATAAAAGTGATAAACAAGTACCAACTGCATAATTTTTAACTTTATCATTCTTCTAGGAAAGGAAATGCATTATAATTTCCAAGATGAGAACAATATTTTATGTTGTACAATTTTCTTAAGGTTGGAATGAGAAGCTAGCTCATTAGAACTTCTTTTCATATGTAAAGAAGCATTGATAATAATGAAGAAATATTTTGAACCAATAATATAACTTGTAAAGCATTTCTTGGATATTGAATCATGCAATTTAATTTACACATAGGCCAATTAAATTTTTCACAGAAAGAGATAAATAAAACTAAATAAGAACAGCCTCGAAACTAAGAGATTTTCCCACTGAACCAAACTGCCTATCAATAACAATTGATCAATAAATGGTTGTTGTTGTTGTTGTTGTTGTTTTTTGTTTTGTTTTGTTTTGTTTTGTTTTGTTTTGTTTGACAGAATCTTTCTCTTGTTGCCCAGACTGGAGTGCAGTGGTATGATCTTGGCTCACTGCAACCTCTGCCTCCTGGGGTCAAGCTATTCTCCTGCCTCAGCCTCCTCGGTAGCTGGGATTCCAGGCACCAGCCACCATGACTGGCTAATTTTTTTCGTATTTTTAGTAGAGACATGGTTTCACCATGTTGGCCAGGATGGTCTTGAACTCCTGACCTCAGGTGATCTGCCCACCTTGGCAGGGTGCTCCCAAAGTGCTGAGATTGGGCTCCCAAAGTGCTGAGATTACAGGCCTCATCCACCACTCCTGGCTGGTTTCATTCTTGAGCATAGTTTTTTTTTTTTTCTTCTAGTGTATGGAAAGTACTTACAAATTTTATTTTATTTTTTAACTTTTAAGTTCACGGGGGCAAGTGCAGATTTGTTAGATGGGTACACTTGTCATGGGGGTTTGTTGTACAGATTATTTCATCACCCAGGTATTAAGACTAGGACCCATTAGTTATTTTTCCTGATCTTCTCCATCCTCCCATTCTGCACCCTCTGGAAGGCCCCATTGTTGGTTGTTTTCCTCTATGTGTCCATGTGTTGTCATCCTTTAGCTCACACTTATAAGTGAGAACATGCAGTATTTGGTTTTCTGTTCCTGTGTTGTTTGCTAAGGAAAATGGCCTCTAGCTCCTTCCATGTCCCTGGAAAGGACATGATGTCATTCTTTTTTATGGCTGCACAGTATTCCATGGTCTATATGTACCACATTTTCTTTATTCATTCTATCATTGATGGGGTATTTAGGTTGATTTTATGTTTTTGCTATTGTGAATTGTGCTCAGTGAACATACATGTGCATAAGTCTTTATGACAGAATGATTTATATTCCTTTGGGTATGTGCCCATAATGGAATTGTTGGGTCGAAAGGTATTTCTGTCTTTAGGTTTTTGAGGAATTGCCACAGTCTTCCACAATAACTGAACTAATTTACCTTAACAGTGTATAACCAGAACTTGCAAATTATAAGGTGAATCTCACTGAAACTACTGGGTGTAACTATCAACTTAGTATATTTTACAATGTGTTATGTCTAATGCTGAGGGTTCTTTTCCAAATGTGGATGTCAACGTTTTATATTATTTCAAAATTATTCTATGTGATAAATTGAATTATTGTTTCACGAATGTTCATGTTTTCTTTTCTCTCTCTTGGGAGTGCAACATATTTCACCATAACAATGTCTTTGCATGCGATTATGATACTTGTTTTGTCTAGATGAAAGAACATAAAAGTATAGAAGTCTTAAGTGTACTTGTGTAATTTGATTTCGGTTATGTGATCCTGGGATCCTTTCTTAGAGAGCATGCACTTTTTAACAACATTACGTTCAGCCAGGCTCCAGAGTGAAACTCATGATTCAACTGACCTTGACTCAATTGAGGATTCCAGAAACAAGTCCAGTTGACTCACAGCTTATAGTGGAAACACTAAACTGATTCCAAAAGAGCTCAGAAGGGACTCTGTTGACTCACAGCCCTGTGAGTTTTGTTGTAAGCCACAGACTTTGAGGTGGTTTGTTTTACAACGTTATTGTTGTATAAATCATAAATACACATACGGGTTTCTGGAGTACTGTCGTTAAGGAACTCTCTTATTTTGTTACATACCATAGTTAAGAAACAAATTTTATTATCATATTAAATTCATATGTTTTTAGACTAATATTTTGTAAATTACTGTTGGATAGAGAGTTAGTAACTGAAATCTACTCTGGGAAAATATTTATGGAAAATGAATAAGTCATAGCAGAAATACTTCATATATTTAAAATTCATTCAACATTTTGAAGAAAATAATATAAGTAAATTATGTGTACTTATCAATTCACTTTGCAAAAGATAATACATTTGAAAAGAAACTTAAAATCATACTACTCAGACATATAAATCACATTAATGGAGAAACAGCAAACATTCAGAATGCCAGTTTCAACCCAAAATTTGAATCACAAACAAGTAAAGGCTTTTGAAAAAAATTTGGTGACCAGTAGTCACAACCTTTTCTTTATCATGTTTATAAGTTGATAAAGAAAAAATGAACCCCATTCTGCACCTTTCAAATTTTAGTTACCAGGAACAATAATTAGTAATAGAACAAAGAACTAGAGCTTCATATAAGAAATTGAGGCTCAAGAAGATTGATATTAGGCCACAAAATACAGAAATTTACAAGGTGGACCAAGAGATGACCTAAATTCTTCTAATTCTACAACCCATATTCTACTCATGCATTAATCTCATGGAAATATTTCCTATGAATAAACATATCTGATTTCCAGAAAGAACTTACAGGGTTACAGAATATGGGGTTACTGAGTCACTTAATTTTATTTTCTTTCTCATTTTGTGGGATGAGGCATTCAAAATCTGTTTTCTCTATAAAATCTCTTGCAATTTTGCAACTGTCAGCAAAGGTAGTCTTGAGTTTTCAAATTTTTATTTAAGGAGCTTTTTTGGATGATATGAAAAGCAGTTAACGAGTGTGAAATAACTACAGTCTAAAAACACATCAATTCACAGAAAAAAATTTCAATGTATGAGGGAGTATATGTGAGCACTTCGATTTTTAGAGTAAAGGATTTTCTGCTTATCTGACTGGTACTGAGCTCAAAACACAGGACAGTCGTGCAAGGGATTGTTGCTGTTTTAACAGTATAGGGTTAATCAGAATGTGAAAAGGTAGTGAATTGACATGTAATAATAAACAAATATACATATAAATATACCAGTCTAATTAGAGAAGAAGAAATGTCATTGATTTCTAGATAAAATAGAGGTGTATGTGCTTCCACTTTGTGGATAAGGTCCAGTTGTAATATTTACCGAGCAACTTGGTAACTTTATTCAATCAAAAAGTTGTCATTTATAAGGAGGCTGGCTGGGAAGCAAAGTTAATTTGAGTTCTACTCTAAGTTCTGTTACATGTTAGCAGAATAATAATGAGTCATTTATTATCTTTTAAAATTCTAGTTTATTTACTGATAAATTAAGGATAATAATACCCTGCCTTACAGGATTGTGGTGATGATTTTATATATCTAAATAGTAATTGAATTGTTATGATTATTGGCTAAACTTTACAATGTAACAGTTACAGTGTTTGGTACTAGGGATACCAAGATAAAAGTTATAGTCTTCTAGAAGAAGAGCAAGAATTAGGTAATGTCGGCCAGGCACGGTGGTTCAGTCTTGTAATCCCATCACTTTGGGAGGCCAAGGCAGGCGGATCACCTGAGGTCAGGAGTTCGAGACCAGCCAGGTCAACATGGATAAACCCCATCTCTACTAAAAAATACAAAAGATAGCCGGGTGTGGTGGCACGCACCTGTAATCCCAGCTACTTGGGAGGCTGAGGCAAGAGAATCACTTGAACCTGGGAGATGGAGGTTGCAGTGAGCTAAGATTGCACCATTGCACTCCAGCCTGGGTTACAAGAATGAGACTCTGTCAAAAAAAAAAAAAAAAAAAAAAAAAAAAAAAAAAAAAAAAGGAAAGAAAGAAAAGGAAAAGAAGAAAAAAAAGAAAAACAATCAGAAGAATTAGGTACTGTCAATGAGTAATCAGTGTTACAAAAGCCTAAGCAGCACAGGGTGCAATAAAACCAAAAAGGAGGATATTAAATCCAGACAAAGTGGTGAGGGATGACTTTTAGAGCAAGTGATATTTAACTGAGTTTTGGAGGATGTACAGGAATTAAATCTGCAAAACACTGGGTGTTGGGAAATCAAATTCTTCACAATCTGACATATGCATTGCATATTCAGTAAATATTTGACTGATAAATACATAAGTGAACAGATGTGTAAATACATGTTTGAATTAATTAGTTACCTGCTGACAAAATTTATTTTGCCTATGAAAATGGTTGGAAGAAATTCATCATCAATTTGTACACTACAAACAATCATATTATTATTGATCCAAATGTTAACAGAATATGATACATAAATTATTGAAATGTGTACAGTTTCACTGTTATTGTGAAGTATTTTAACCTATAATAAACTAAGAAAACAATCTGCATCTTTAAAAGATGTTGAAGTGTACATACATACAAACATGTAAATTAAAACAAAGCTTAGAAGGTCAATTTTTTTTCCAGGGAAAATAATATTATCTTTCCAGGTTTTTGAAAATTTACTCTAAAAATACTTATTTAACTTTAGGTTTCTTATAATTACAATTATGTAGAATTTTCTAAATGTATTTGGCGTACGTGAATAAATAAATGTTATTATTTACTCTTCAGAGATCACTTTGCCCAATACGCTTTGGTGAAAAAGTACAGAAATATGCACAGAAAAACTATTTTCCTACAGTATTTGATTTGTATCACTTTCTTAATTACAGCATGTCTAATCCACATGATGTAAAAAAAATGATGTAAAAATGATTTATACGCCTGAAGCTTTTTTATTTCTAGCTTGGAAGGAATACAAGGGATCATACAATCCAGTATTACTGTTTTCGATATAAGAAAACTGAAGTTTGGAGAGACAAATTTTTTTCCAATAAAACACATTTAGAAAACTAATTGGGATTAAAGCACTTTCTTCTATATTATCTTTTTTTTTTTTTTTTTTTTTGAGATGGAGTCTGGCTCTGTCGCCCAGGCTGGAGTGCAGTGGCCGGATCTCAGCTCACTGCAAGCTCCGCCTCCCGGGTTCACGCCATTCTCCTGCCTCAGCCTCCCGAGTAGCTGGGACTACAGGCGCCCGCCACCTCACCCGGCTAGTTTTTTTGTGTGTGTTTTTTAGTAGAGACGGGGTTTCACCGTGTTAGCCAGGATGGTCTCGATCTCCTGACCTCGTGATCCGCCCGTCTCGGCCTCCCAAAGTGCTGGGATTACAGGCTTGAGCCACCGCGCCCAGCCTATATTATCTTTTAAAGAGTGAATATATAAGAAACATAACAAAAATCAGTAACTCAATTGTTTTTAGAGATGTGGCAGACTCCGCTATTCACTTACCCAAGGCAAATCCCATCTGTTCCCTGATAAGTAAAAAAATGAATTTATTCTCTTGGCAAAATATCCAGCATGGGAGAGTATAGTAATCACTGATTCTCAATGGGTGGCAGTGCTGCTCCCCTCCATCATGTATGGAAAATGATGTCTTTCACGGTGATTAGCTATAGGCATTTAATGCCTAGGAATTATGAGACACTCCTGCACTATAGAGATTGGTATCATCCAAAATGTCAGTGCTGCTAGTTGGAAACACTGGCTTCACTCATCATGCCAATTGTGTCCCTCACTTTGTCAGGATTTAGTGGAGGGATGGGCATGTTAACCAGTTCAGGCCAATGAAACATAAAATGAAGTCTGTGATAGATTCCAATGATTTTTCTTCCTAATATAAAGGAGGTCAGTGAAGAAAGCTCACCTTTGCTCCTAAACACTTCCTTATGGTTTGTGCCCTCTCCTCCCAGAATAACAATAGCAGATGCTGAGCAGCCACCATGAGACAATGAGGCCACTAGCATAATAAGGTAAGCAAAGGGATGGCAGAGAAGAGGGAAGGATTACTGAATCAACTTGGGGAACATATGCCTTCTTAATTCTCAATTGATAAACAACATATAGCCATATGGGCTAAACGCTGTCCATCAGAGTATCCGTTATTTGCTCTTCAAGACATACTAATGGACGAAATAGATACTTTGGGTAAAATTGGTTGTTAAAAATAAGTTATGTGAATATTTTTTGGCTGTTATTAAGTCATTCTAAAGTTAATGCTTGTTCTAAAGAGGCTGTATGCTCCATTGAAATTAGTCCACTGAATATTATCATTGTTCTGAAATATTATTAGAAATTAGGTTTATATATATATACTTTTTTTTTTTTTTTTTGGAGACAGAGTCTCTGTCTGTTGCAGTGGTGTGATCTCGGCTCACTGCAACCTCTGCCTCTCGGGTTCAAGCAATTCTCCTGCCTCAGCCTCCTGAGTAGCTGGGATTACAGAATCACACACCACCATGCCCGGCTAATTTTTGGAGTTTTAGTAGAGATGGGCTTTCACCATGTTGGCCAGGCTGGTCTTGAACTCCTGACCTCAGGTGATCCGACCACCTCAGCCTCCCAAAGTGCTGGGAATACAGGCGTGAGACACCATGTCTGGCTTAATTATGTTTTTTTGAGGAATATTACATGTAACTTGTTTCATTATTTAAATAATATATCAGAAGTACATTTATGAGTCCCCTTTCTCACTTTTGTTCATATCTTCTTGTTAAGAAACTATATGTCTAAGAGCTTTAGGAAAAAAAAAAAAAGAAAAAATATGGTCTTCAATGATAAGTAGGGATATTACATAATTTAGTAAAGTAATGTAAGGTTAAAAAGATGGAACATAATAAATGACTGTAAGAAAGCAGGCAATCTAGCTAATTCAGGTAACAAAAATTTGAGATCTCAGATCTAATCAGTTTCTTTTGCACATATTAGACAATTTTATTGAATTTTGGGGCTGGAAGATATCATCCTTTGCATCATACATAGGTTCTGACTTATTTTAAAAGAATACTTTTATTACTATAATATTATTCATGGTTTACTTATCTTACCATATTAGAGCATTCATAGGGAAAAAAGATTGTAATAGCTAAACCAATATACATTCAGGACATTTTTAAATTCTGCTTTTAAGAAAAGCACAGAAAATGGAAAATACACTAAGCACCTCAGAACTGTGTATCATCCAACAAGTAAGAGAGAAATGAGGTGAGTTATTAAAGCTTGGATTACACATTTCAAAATTGTATTCAAGGAAAGCTCCTCCAGTAAAAATTTGTTCTTTGTTATGCACGTTCAACCAATGTAACTTTTTGATGTGTGGTACTGAGCTCTTGTATTTTAAAAGTGCAGTGGCCTTTTGAATTTACAATTCAGTGCACAGTAGCTATAATACTGTAATAAGTCCTTGATTTTCTTTCCCTTGAAATCTATAACATAGCTTTAAAGTGAATGTCTTCCCAATACAACTTCATCCGGTTTTTTGTGTGTGCTTGTTGGCAGTGATATATTGTATGGATGTAGAATGGGCTAACATATGCCTCAGAGTTTCACAAAAATAATTTAATTAGTACCAGGAGTTAACAATAAATGCTGCAGAATAATAATATGTGGAAATATAACCACAATTTTACATTTTCTAAGCTGGCTATTTTTATTTAGTATAATTTCCTTTATCCTGATCTTCTTATGTCCACGATTTAAATGTATAGTAAATATCATTGTGTTGTGTTTTTTTTCTCTTTCACTATAGAATTTTTTCTCAAGGTAATAGCTATGATTCATCAACAATACTTTGGATTCTGTAAAAAATCTAAAAGTAAAATTAAGAAGTTTAAACTGTTATGTTCAACTGATGAATCTCAAACCTAGATGCATTAGCCTCATTTGGAGTATATTTTAAAATATCAATCCCCAGGCTCCAGTTCAAAAATTCTAAGTTAATGTGAGTTTACTTATTCTGGAGTGAAGCATGTCTCTTAATATTTTTAAAAAACATTCCAGGTGATTCTTATGTATTGCCCAATGTGAGCCTTTTAAAAAATATATTTGTTTTTAATAAATACAAGCTTAGAATCAAGGAATTTTTGGCACTAAAGGCTTGGAGATTATCAAGCTCTATACATCTTAAAAGATTACTATGCTAACACATCTCTAGGCAAAAATACACTGCTGCGTTTGACCTACAGCAGGAAATTAATGCTATTGGCAATTATCTGGATATCCATCCATCATTTGACTACTCATACTTGTAATGGAAAATTTTATTCATGTTTCAAGTATATTTTCTAAAAAACAAAACAAAACAAAACAAAAACACAAACGTGGGGAGCAGGGAGTGAGATAGGATGCAGAAAAGCAGGAAGTGGCAGATAAGATATGGGGCAGGGAGTGACAAAGTTACAATGCATTATGTATTTTACTTTTATATACTTAACGCTTTAGAGTTAATAAAATTTGAAGTAATTGACTCCATTCATGAGAAAAGCACATTTGTAGCTATTATGGTAGCCATAGCTGTTACAATAAAAATACATTCAGACACTGTATTCAGGGGATTTTCCAACAATGTCTTTGCCTACCTATTTTGCATCATATCTGCTAGTCTTCCTTCTTTTTTCTTAATACAAATGTTCCTCAGCATGTACTTATCTAGCCTTTCTACAGAAGCTTTTTTCAATCTACAATTTGAAGATCACTTGTACCCAAACTACTAAAACCTACACATTTCATGACCTCATTGTGACACAGTAAATATGAATTCTCAAAAATGGAGGCCTGTATTTTATTATTATATTGATTATTATACCCGTAGTATTTGGAACATTTGCCTTTATATCACTTGCCATATTCTATTGAAAATATTCACATTTCAGCAAAAGAATTTTATAGAGAGCAGAAAATGAGGTTTTTTTTTTCCTGATGTTCCCAGCAACCCTCATAGTATTTAGTACTTTGTACATATTAATATATATGTATGAAGTAAAAGAATGGCTTAGCCAAGCAACCATTATCATGCTCATTTAGACAGATAACTCAATGTGTCCAAACCTCCCAAACCCTCTTTTGAATCAACTTGATTTTTTTGCCTCCAAAACCCTGTTTTAAACCAATTTGATCTTCACTGGTTTCTCCAAGTATGCTTTTGCCTCATAGCCACACCTTTCTTAGATTTTTTTCCCTTGGGTGTTGGATTATTGAATAAAAGCTTAAAAAGCAGTCTATGAATCAAGCCAAGCACATCCCTATATCTAGTGTAGATATCTTATGTTTATTAGCCCTACTTCCACTGTTTACCCCTGCTTTATGTATATTAGCTCCTCATTGAATATTTTTAAAATAATATATTTTGGTTTTTATTAGACTTATATAATAATCAGTCCAGGCACTTTGGCTCACACCTGTAATCCCAGCATTTTGGGAATCCAAAGTGGGAGAAGTGCTTGAGGCCAGGTATTTGAGACTAGCTTGGGCAAAATAGAGAAAGCCATCTCTACAAGAAAAATTTAAAAATTAGCTGGGTATGGTGGAGCGTGCCCGTAGTCCCAGCTATCTGGGAGGCTGAGGTGAGAGGATGGCATGAACCCCGGAGTTTGAAGCTGCAGTGAGCTATGATCACACCACTGCACTCCAGCCTGACTGACAGAGATGCCATCTCTTAATTTTTTAAATTGTGTAATAATTTGTTTATAAGTTTTAGCATCAGAATATTTGGAAGTTTGTATTCTGAGAAACAATTAGCATTATTTAGTTGGGAACAAAAACAAACAGTATTTGGTGTGTATTCGTTTCCTGGTGCCACTATAACAAATGACTGTGAACTTGGTGTTTAAAACCATATAAATTTATTTTCTCACAGTGCTGGAAGCCAGAACTTTAAAGTCAGTATGACCAAGCCAGAATGAATGTTTTAGCAGAAGTTTTAGAGAAGAATCGATTTCATGCTTATTCCAGCTTCTGCTGGCTGTTGCTGTTCCTTGATTTGTAGCCACAACACTTCAATCTCTGCCTCCATGGTCACAACGCATATAGAACCTACCTGGATAATCCAAGATAATCTGTTCATCTCAAAATGCTAAATTTTATCACAAAAGTCTGTTTCAATTTAATCTGCAAAGACGGTTCCTTCATCTAAGGTAACATTTACAAGTTACAGAGATAAGAACTTGATTATATACTATCATAGTATATTAACATACATGTATACCATATATACTGTAATATAAACTATATATATATATATGTATATATGTTCTTGTCCACGGTTCCTGACTCATAACTCCCATAGCCCTTTTAATAGTGTTTTGTTATGATGTTTGGGTGCTTTAGGTCTCAGAAGCAGGTCTCAGGAAACAGAATCTCTCTCATATTCTCCTGCCCATCTTTTACTTGCTCCTTTTTCTTCCCAAGGCAGGTCTTAGAAACTAAAAATATATTCTAATCTTCCACCACCTTTCTGTCTTGGAGTTGAACATTAAAAAAATTATCTCCCCTACTTTGTTTGATTGTACGTCACAGACTCCCATTTTAGAAGGAGTCCTGCCCCATACCAGAGGGAAAGAATGTCTCTTTCTTTCCCTCTGGAGGTTAAGAAGAATCTGAACAGGCAGGCTTGGGATTTCAGCTGTCCAGGCCAGGTATTGGATCACACGTTTTTTGTCCAATTAAATTTCTTTTTATTTATTTATTTATTTATTTATTTATTTATTTATTTATTTGAGACGGAGTCTCCCTCTGTCATCAGGCTGAAGTGCAGTGGTGCAATCCTGGCTCACTGCAACCTCCTGGATTCAAGCGATTCTGCTGCCTCAGCCTCTTTAGTAGCTGGGACTACAGGCACGTGCCACCACGCTCAGCTAATTTTTTGTATTTTCAGTAGAGACAGGGATTCACCATATTGGCCAGGATAGTCTCCATCTCTTGACTTCGTGATCTGCCTGCCTTGGCCTCCTAAAGTCCTGGGATTATAGGCGTGAGCCACTGCGCATGGCCTTTGTCTAATTACATTTCTTTTTGTTCTTTTCTATTTATTTATTTATTTATTTATTTATTTATTTATTTTGAGACGGAGTCTTGCTCTGTCACCCAGGCTGGAGTGCAGTGGCGTGACCTCGGCTCACTGCAAGCTCCGCCTCCCAGGTTCATGCCATTTTCCTGCCTCAGCCTCCCGAGTAGCTGGGACTACAGGCGCCCGCCACCAGGCCTGGCTAATTTTTTTTGTATTTTTAGTAGAGATGGGGTTTCACCGTGTTAGTAAGGATGGTCTCGATCTTCTGGCCTGGTAATCCGCACGCCTTGGCCTCCCAAAGTGCCGGCATTACAGGCATGAGCCACTGCGTCCGACCTGTCCAGTTACATTTCTACACGGTTGTCCTTACTTCAATCATGTCTATCTAATGAAAGGCCCAAGAGGAGAAGGTAAGGTGAGCTTTCTCCATGAAAGGTCAAAGAGGAGAAGGTAAGGTGAGCTTTTAGACAGCTGAACTAGTGGGAGCTTACAGGAAGGTGAACAGGAAGTCATCCACATGCAGGGAGGGTGTTGCACCCAAACTCCACAGCAACAAAAGTTTCTACACACTCAGGACTCTTTCAGACCTTGCCCTATATATAACTTCACCAGGCTGATTGTTTGTGTCCTTTAAAATATCTTTATAATTAACTGGTAACCCTGTTTCTTTGTGTTCTGTGACCCATACAAACAGATTAATCAAATCCAAGGACACGATTGTGTTGTGAGATCCCTGATTTATAGCTGGTAGGCCAAAAGCACAGGTAAAGCAATGGGGTTTGTGATGGACACTGGAAGTTCAGGGGAGGCAGTCCTGTGGGACTGAGTCCTGAATCTGTGGGATCTGAGGTTATCTCCAGGTAGATAGTGTCAGAATGAACTGGAGGACACCCAGCTGGTATCTGCTACAGAATTGATTGCATGCTTGGTAGGTGAGGGCGAAACTCTCCAACCCTTTTGGTCACAGAAGTCTTCTATATTGATGTTTGTGGAGTGAGAACAGAGGGGAAGCAATTTGTCTTTTTTACTGTATGGGTATTATTCACGCTATTACAATGTGGCATGAATAGCTTTCCAGTTGTCCCCAATAATTACTTTTCTTTTTATTTCATAGTACTAGGATTCTTACTAAATACTGTATTACCCAACTTCCCTTACTTACAGGTAAAAACATAACAAAGCTTTGACTAATTTTGATGTAGGTAACTTTTGGATCATTCTCTTAAAAGAAAGAGGTACATGATTTTCTTTTCCTATTCTTCCTGCTTATTGGTTGGAATGCAGATTAGGAGGTGAGCCATTTTAGACTAAGCAAATCACACAAGCCTCCAGGAATAGACAAGGAAAAACAGAGAAGCATTTGTTCCTGGTGCCATCTTTGAACTGAGCTTCATATAAACTTGAATGTAAACATGAGAAAGTAACATTATGTTTAAATTACACTTTTTTGCATTTTCTGTATATTCTCATTAATGAATATTTCAATTAATATGAAGATGTTTTCAGATGTAGCAGGGAATTTTGTAAAGTTAGTGATGGAGCCTAGGTATACTTTTATGGTCAGCAGGTTAATATAGAGGTAGTCATAATGATAAAAACAGTCAAAGCAGGATTTTTCTTAAACTGCATACTGCTGCATGACTTGTAAGTAATTTAGCTTCTCTAGGATTCAGGTATTTATCTACATCTAAAGAGTGGTTAAGTGAGTATCTAGCATATGTGTCTTGGAACCTGTGTAGAATGATCTCACAGCAAATTTTAGTGTTTCCTTTTTCCTCCTGGAATAAACAAACTAGAAGGAGAGACTTTACTAAGGAATTGAACCCCCCTATTTATGAAGAAATGGCTGTTTTTTTAAAAAAACAATTTTTGAATTTATCTCAGTATTTTAAATTAATTTGGTTAATAATAATGTTTATATAGGTAACTTAAATATTTTTGAAATCATGGATTTTTTCTTCATTTTTGGGTGTGAAATTCAGTTTATATAAACTTTCAAAGGTCCCATATTTATGATATTTATTCCTACTAAAGTTATAGATAACATATATGTGTGTGTGTATGTGTGTGTGTGTGTGTGTTTATATATATATATTTCTCTTGTGGTTGCTCATAAATATTTATGGAGTCCCTATTAAGTTAATGGCAGAGTAAAAAGCCATAGAATAACAACAGTGCATATAATTTTAACAATAACAACAACAACAAAAAACCACTGGATTTTTCAATGTTACCATGTTATATAACTTGAAAAAAAGTCAGATAAGGCAAATGGCAATAATTCATTTTAAATTTTACTTATCTCTTCAAAATTTTGTCAAATTAGACAAAAAAGATAATCTATTCCTAAAACCAGCTGATGTTTATTCACTTTTATGCCTGTAAGTTCTAAGAGAAGTTTTTAGTTTTTGGTTCTGATTGATGAGACAAAAGTAGAAAGAAGTCTTCACATCACATCTTATGACATATTTCTAGCTTCCAGCACATTATAACATTAGGAACATCTCCTTGAGAAATAAAGTTTTTGGATGATAAAATATTATTGCACTTAGTTTTACTAGTTTCAAATATTTGCAACAAAAAAAAACATTTTGTTATTTAAGCACAAGAAACATGAAAATAGTTAACAGTCAAAATTTAGGCTAAAAATGAACCTATACATGGAAAAGTGACATGGAAGAGTTCTAAGAAATAATTTGATAATTTAGCACTCATAGAAGAACTTATATACATGTTAATGGCTGCTGACTTCTTGAAAATATCATTTTTGTAAAACTGCATGTCCTGTATTAATAGTTAATGTCATATTCTATATTATTAGCAATATTATTGTATTATTATTGTTGAAAAATCTTTGCCCTTTAAAAGTATACTTTAATTTGGTGTAGTCTATTTAAAACACAGTGCAAGCAGAATAATGCTCTTTTCAGTTGAAAAAAATAGGCCAGGCACAGTGGCTCACACATGTAATCCCAGCACTTTGAGAGGCTCAGGCAGGCCGATCACTTGAGGTCAGGAGTTCAAGACCAGCCTGGCTAACATGGTGAAACCCCGGTCTCTACTAAAAATACAAAAACAAAGAAGGCATGGTGGCGTGCGCCTATAATCCCAGCTACTCGGGAGGCTGAGGCAGAAGAATTGCTTGAACCCAGGAGGCAGAGGTTGCAGTGAACCAAGATGGTGCCACTGCACTCCATCCAGCCTGGGCAACAGAACGAGACTCCATCTTAAAATAAATAAATAAAACTATGAGGTTGGAGACAAATTGTTCCCTCCTCCATATTCTCAAACACACTATTTATATTTGTAGTAGAAAAATTATGAGGTTTCATTGTATACAATTTGGTATTCTTGGAAGAGAGATAGATAGATAGACAGATAGATAGATAGATAGATAGATAGATAGATAGATAGATAGATAGATATCAGTAGATATATTCTTTTTTGTCTTTGTTCTTCTTGACAATAAACAATGTCTGTTATTTACCATGATTTTTTCTATATTTCCAATACTTTTCAACTTATCCTAGACTCCAACATATAGTAGGCACTTGATTTATATACTGACTTTAAAAGTTAATTTTATCTGGTTATAAAGACAAATCTAAAAGACTATTTCCTCAAGTATTTTGAGCAATTGCAGCATTACTGATGGAATTTCTTTCTTTTAATGTGATTTTAAATTGCAAACTTTAATGAAGTAAGAAAAAGTGGAATTATTATTTATTGAGCATCTTCTCCCAGCTGACTCTGAACTAGGAACTACACATATAATCTTATTTTATAGTCTCACACTAAACTTTTGGGTTTAGGTAATATTAACTAACATGTTTTATGACAAAGTTGAAGCTCTGACATGTTAAATACCTTGCCTAACTTTATATTGGCCATGACTATCAAATTTGAATTCAACACTTCTTGATTCAATGCCCATCTTATTTCTGCTATAGCATTACTGTTATGGCATCTTTGTTTAAAACAGCAATATGTTTTACTGAGTTATCAGTAACACTTTCTTACATAAATGGTAAAGCTTACCTTCCACCATTGACATTGATTATTATTATTTCCCATAACCTGCCCTAGGGAAAGCTTTATTATAGGGAATGATGCTTTAATACATTTAGACAATGGTCTGTAACCACGTAATGCTGATGGAGATCTCTGGAACCATTCCTATAACACATTTTACTAAGGGAAAATATATGCAAACACCCTGCTGGCAGCTTCTTTTCTTTATAGAAAGCAAATAATTTAATAGAATTTTTGTTAGGGCAGAAGTGATGTACTCACTAGGATTATAGAAATCTCAACCACAAAGAAGGCATAATTCCATGATAGAAAATCTCATTTATTTTAGAAAGTAGGGGTCCCATCTGATGGTTTTTTTTTTTCTTCTGAATTTTAAAATTTAAATTACATGTTTCTTTTGGAAATTAGGGCCATTTTATGTTTTTGAAATTTTCACTCTTTTAGGAAGAGAGGTAACAGCTACCAACACATGTAATATCTATGCATTACTTAGGCATACATTTTGGAGGGAAGCAGAGGAAGACTAAAATCTCTCAAGCCATATTTTGCCACTGTTGTCCTGAAATACTTTTTATTGTCCTGGAAGAATGAAGATAGTTTGACTCCCAATGGGGAGACACTTTTATCATTGGTTAATCTGAAAGCATTCATATGGCAAGGACAGAATCTTAAATAACCTTTATTAAAAATATTAAGTTAGGCAGGATAATTTTTGGTAATAAAATACTTAAGCAATTGAAATCTGTAAAATTGTATATACTAGAAGAACTTGGATTGTGTATATGTGATAATGAGATAATCAGATATTACCAGAAATAATAATGAAGACTATACATTAAAACATTTCACTGGACATGGTGATGTGCACCTGTAGTCTTAGCTACTTGAGAGGCTGAGGCAGGAGGATTGCTTGAGCCCAGAAATTTGAGATTGCAGTGAGCTGTGATTGTACCACTGCACTCCAGCCTAGGCAACAGAGTGAGATCCTGTCTCAAAAAAAGATCATAATCATAGTTTAACGGACTTGGTGCAAGAGCATTTAATAGTATCTTAAAACGACAATAAAAATCACAAGACACTAAATTAATAAAGGCAAGTTTGCTGTATCAGGCTGAACAGTGATTTCCAAGTATGTCATATCCTAGTCCTAGGCCTGGTATATTTTACTTATATATGTCTTATAAAGAAAAAGGGTTTTTGAATATGTGACTAAGGATCTTAAGATGGCGAGATTATCCTGGATTATGCAAGAAAATTCTAAAGATGATTCTTTTAAGAGCCCTAAATATATTCTTACAAGAGGGATGGAGAGGGAGACTTCACACACAGGAAAAGAGTAAGCAATGTGACCATGGAGGCAGAAATTAGAATTTCAAAGGCATAAGAGCTCTTTATAGCCCAGTGGTACTAATTTTAAACTTCTGAGCTCCAGAACTGTGATAGAAGGAATTTATATTGTTTCACACACTGAGTTGGTGGTAATTTATAACAGTAGACACAGAAAACTAATACACCCACATTTTAATAAAAAGAAAAGAAAAGTCTGATATAAAAAACAATTATTGAAAGGAAGATTACCTAATGGATATGAAAGATGATTGATCATCTATGAAAGACTTATGGAGTGCCTTTGAAAGTAAAAATAGATATTTTCTCTTAGAATCATATGCAAACATCAAATTTAATCCAGTCACAAATATAATGTGTAACTAAATGAGACAGGAAAGTAATAATTTATTCTATGTGATTTGACTTCTTTGGATCTTCCTGGTAGAAAGATAGTAGGTTTAATTTTCCTTTAAAATTATGCATTCCATCTCTCTATCTTTAAAGGGGTGAAATCACATAAAAGAAACAAGAAAAAAATGTTTTCAAAAGCTATGAAAGATTCCCCAGGATGCTTTTTATCAATAAAATTAAAGTATTTTAAATGTTAATAGTAACATTTGTACTCCTATTCCAAATGGTGATGGAAGTTCTAGCCAGTACAATAAGGCAAGAAATTAAGGGAGAAATAAAACTGTTCCTATTTGAAGATGGAATGTTTATGTAAAATAATCCCAAGGAATCTAAAAAATGTTCCCAGAACTAAGACGTGAATCCAGAACAGCCAATAAACAGCAGAAGTCAATTATATTTTTATATGCCAGCAATGAACTAGTGGACACCAAAACTAAAAATAAAATACCACTTAGAAACAGTCATAAAAAATACTTAGGAGTACGTATAAGAAGGTTTGCACCAAACTTGTATGCTGAAAACTATACAATACTGATAAAAGAAATAACCAAAGATCTAAAAAATGAAGGAGCATATTGGGTTTATGGATTGATTGACTAAACGTAGTAAAGATGTCAACTCTCTGAACTTGAAATATAGTTGTAAAGAAATTCTTATCACAATTTCTGAATTGTTTTTATATAAAATCGATACAGAAAGACAAATAACCAAATGAGCTAAAATAATCTTGAAAAAGAATAAACAAATAGGTAGAATCAGTCTAACTGATTTACAGATGCAATATATAGCTGCAGTAATCAAAGTGTGTGTTACTGCTGTAGGGACAGAAAATAGTTTGATGGAACAGAATAGAGAGCCCAGATTTACACGGATATATCCAATTGATTTTTAATACAGTTGCAAAGCAATTCAATGAGGGAAAGACCGTCCTTCAACAAATGGTGCTGAAACAACTGGATGTACATAGGGAATATATATACTTTATATATATATACACACATATACACACACACACGCACACAAATATATATTATATATAAATATATACAAATACATATTATATATACTATTATATTTTATTATATATATGCTAATTTATATATATATATAAAACTTTGACTTAAGTTTCACCTGGCAAACAAAAATTAACCCTAAATGGATCATAGAATTAAATGTAAAATATAAAGTGTAAGTAAAAATATTTAGCATCTAGAGCTAGTCAGAAAGTGCTTAGATGACAACAAAAGTATGACACAAATTAAAAAATTGATAAAATGGACTTCTGCCAAGTTAAAACCTTTTGTCCTGTGAATTTCCTTATTAAGAGGGTGAAAAGACAAGTTTCAAAGTGTAGAAAAATGCTTGTAAACTATATATGTAACAAAAAGCTAGTATCTAAAATATATGAAGAATTCTCAAAACTCAACAAAAAAGACAATCTGATAAAACAGTTAAAGATATGAAGAGATATTTCACCAAAGATTATATGCAAATGGAAAGTAAGGACATGAAAAGTTGTTCAACATCATTAGCAATTTGAAAAATGCAAATTATATCACTACATACCTATATGCATGTTTGTTTTAGCCATTTAGTAGAATGACTAAAAGAAACAAAGGGAAAAACAGTGATAATAGCAAATGTTGGTGAGAATTCAGAAAAACTGATCCATTCATACATTGTTGGTGGTAATGTAAAATGGTACAACCACTCTAGAAATCAGTTTGTCAGTTTCCTTAAAAAAAAGAAATGTGCAACTACCATATAATTCAGCACCTGTACTCTGTAAAGAATGAGATAAACTTTTATCTCTCTACTCACACTCAACACGAACACTTCTGTGACCAGACGTGTGAGGGTATTTTACACATGTCAAGTAATTCTCCAGCAGACACCAACCAGGTATCTTCCAATTCAATTCAATTCTAATGCTATCTACCTGGAGATATGTCAGATCCATAGGTTGTGAGCTCAGTCCCATATGATTGTCCCCATTTTAGATGCCAGTTGCAAGTAGTAGGTTGTCATCTATACTTCTGACTGAGTGGTTACAAACTCGGCTTCCCATGATCTCCCCTATAGATTGAATTAATTTGCCATGATGTCTCACAGAACTCAGGGACACATTTATTGGCATGATATAAAATATTATATAAATAATATAGGTGAATAGCCAGGTGAAAAGGCACATAGGGTGAGATCTGCATGGGTCCAAAATGCGGAAACTTTTGTCCCCATGGTTAATATTTATCATTTCTCAACATTGTGCTTTAAAATATATAGTAGAATTTAATATATTTATCAACACTGTTTTCATAGAATATATAATCAAGCATCTTTGCTCAGTATTATAATTTCTGACATTATATATTAAATTATAATGGAGAATGCAATAGAAGATTATACATGTTGTTAACCTGTAACTGAAGGGTGTAGTGAGGAAAAGATTATATTAGAATAAGCATTCTTATTCTAAAGTCAATGTTATGAGAATATTAGGTATGCAGACCTCACTATTTATGGGGAAAAAAAGAAAGTTTGGGTGAAGTTTTTATTTCCTTAAAAATGCATACTCTATTGTGGTTTAGTAGGATTAATGTCATTCTAAAGTGGAGGTTACTAGAGTAGGATATTACTTTGTTTAAGTTTAATCAGTTTGCTGTGTGATTCAACAATCCCCTCAGGTGCAATTTGATTCAGTTTCATAAAACTGTTTATTCTGTATGAATTCGTGAATAAATCATACTCCTTGCTTCTCTGTAAGGTTCATTTACTACACATTTGATAGAAAGACAACGTTTTTTCAAGAAGATGAAGACATATTGTAGCCTTATGTCAGCCATAAGGTTTAAACTCGACACAGGAATTTATAGCTGCTTTTTCTTTTTAGAAGCACAGTCTAGTCAAGCATTAAATGTATAGTTAACAGATATCCAATAGTCACAAGAGAGTTGACAACTTAAATCACTTAGTGATAATGAAGATAAATAGCAATCTAAACATGGGTATATATTGCACCCTGCAATGCAATTGACTCTAATGTTGTTGCCAGGCAACTTCCTTGGATAGATTAAACATTCTTCCTATAATTTGATGGTATCAGGACACACACAAACACACAATTGCAGAAATGACCAAAGCTCTTGTGTTTTAAAAAATAGTGTCTCTGGCCGGGTGCGGTGGCTCAAGCCTGTAATCCCAGCACTTTGGGAGGCCCAGACGGGTGGATCACGAGGTCAGGAGATCGAGACCATCCTGGTGAACACAGTGAAACCCCGTCTCTACTAAAACTACAAAAAACTAGCCAGGCGAGGTGGCGGGCGCCTGTAGTCCCAGCTACTCGGGAGGCTGAGGCAGGAGAATGGCGTGAACCCGGGAGGCGGAGCTTGCAGTGAGCTGAGATCAGGCCACTGCACTCCAGCCTGGGCGACAGAGCGAGACTCCGTCTCAAAAAAAAAAAAAAAAAAAAAATAGTGTCTCCATAAAATGTGTTTGAATGCATACATGGGTGACATCAAAATAAAATTCTGTTTTGCAGTATGCTTCATTTTGTAACTCTTTAATAAAAATATGAGCCATCATAGATGTTCAATAACTCACAGTACATTTAAGGATTGAAATCAGTTATTTTCTGAGATGAATTGAGTGTTCTTAAGAGATTTATATGTATGTTTAAGGAGATTTTTTCTGAAGCAAAAATTAATTAGAATGAAGTAACTTTTTTATCATTTATATAACTGGAATAAATTGTTATTACACAGTAAACTCTCTCTCTATATATATGTATATATGTGTATATATATGTATATATGTGTGTATATATATACTCTATATGTGTGTGTGTGTATATATATATTCTTGTATATTGGGCTCTTTTTAACTTTTCTAATTTAATTTTATATTTTTGAAAGTTTATTTTTTGCTTCCCCAACTCGTTTCCTAGAGTCCCTGTCTCTGAAATTCACATACATAAGTACTATTGAAAGATTTATAATAATTTTTGGTAGGAAGGGACATTATTAAAAATTCTGCAACATTTGTGACTCAGCAAAACAAGCTTGCTAGCCTATTTTTTTCTCTTTGAAGAAACAGATTGATCTCATTATTTGTAATCAAAAAGGAGAGATAGAACTTCAGTCCCCATTTTTCCAGAATAATATGTCCAGCTATTCCCTTGTTCATTTTTAATGTCTTCTAAATCATATATAACATTTTATTTAAGTTTTAGAAACGGTTCAAGTCTGTGTAGGTTCAGTCATTCAATGACTTTTTGTGAAGATCAGAAAAAGTTTCTAGACATTTTCTTTCTGATTTATTTTCTTACAATGCCCCCAGAGTGTGTGTTGGTTGCGTTGTGGTAGTGTAGTAAGGAAACTAAATATCTAAGGCAGAAAGTAATTTTGGGAGAGCAAATTAATCTACTTTATTACACTTCTCTGTGAAGAACTATAAATTCAATGGTACTCATTCTATTAAGCTACTTTATACCTAGAAATTATTTAATGAAAATACTAATAAAAAAGTAACTACAGGTTTATTCATTGGGCCAACCAAATTTTATCAAATAAATGATATGTTTTAGGAGTGGTAATAGGTGCTGAGAGTAGTAATGATAACAAAAATAATAGTATTCCATAATTAAAGTACTTAAAGAATTCAATGCCAAGAGAGTAATGATAATATATTGGCATTTATAGAAGGTGTGAAAGTTTTCAGATTCAAAATGTTGTCACTAATATTAAACACAATCAAAAACCTGCGGCAAATGGAGACAGAGAAGGCCATGAAGTGAGCATTCTCATCTTTGAATGTTTGTTAACAAAAACTATTACAAAGGGCTGCCAAAAAAAAAAAAAAAAAAAAAAAAGGTTGCACAAAGGACATCACAACCTTACAGAAAAATTACTTCTATAAGGAATTCAACCCAACAACTACCTTTTCAACCTCAAACGGGAATTACCCTGATTATTGTACCCTGATCTTTGTAGCCAAGGATAATTATTTCTGATACGGTTTAGAATTGTGCCTACACCCAAATCATGTCTGAATTGTAATCCCCAGTGTTGGAGGAGGGGCCTGGTGACAGGTGATTGGATCATGGAGGTGGACTTCTCCCTTGCTATTCTCGTGATATTGAGTTATCACAAGGCCTGGTTGTTTAAAAGTGTGTAGCACGTCCCACTTTGCTCTCCTCCTCCTGCTCTGGCCATGTAAGACATGTCAGCATCCACTTTACCTTCTGCCATAATTGTAAGTTTCCTGAGGCTTCCCCAACCATGCTTTCTGTGTAGCTTGTGGAACTGTTAGCCAATTAAACTTCTTTTATTTATGAATTACATAGTATGAAGTAGTTCTTTATATTTTGTTGGTGAAAAAATAGCAATGTGAGAATGGACTAATACAAAAAAAGGTAGTGAGAGTGGAGATTTGCTATAAAGATACCTTAAAACATGTAAGCAACTTTGGAACTGGGTAACGGACAGACAGTTTGGAGGACTAAGAAGAAGACAAGAAGATAAGGGAAAGTTTGGAAATTCCTAGAGACTTATTAAATAATTGTGACCAAAATGCTGATAGTGATATGGACAGTGAAGCATTCTGAGGGGATCTCAGATGACTCAGATGAAAATGAGAAACTTATTAGAAACTGGAGTAAAGACACTCTTACTATGATTTTGAAAAGAGCTTGGCAGCATTGTGCCTCTGAGCTAGGGATTTGTGGAATTTTGAAATTTGGAGAGATGATTTAGGGTATCTGGTGGAAGAAATTTCTAAGCAACAAAACATTCAAGATATATCCTGGTTACTTGTAGCAGCCCATGTTTATATTTTTTAGCAAAGAAATGAACTGGACCTAGAAATTATATTTAAAAGGGAAGCAGACTATGAAAGTGTGGAAAAATTGCAGCCTGGCCATGTAGTAGAAAAGAAAACTCCATTTTCTGGAAAGGAATTAAAACTGGCTACAGACATTTATATAAGTAAAGAGGAGCTAAATGTTAATAGCCAAGACAATGGGTAAAGAGCCTCAGAGGCGTTCACAGCAGCCCCTCCCATCATAGGCCTGGGGGCCTAGGATGGAAGGATGGTTTTTCAGGCCAGACCCCGGGCCCCACTACTCTGTACAACCTTGGGACACTGCTCCCTGCATACCAGCTGCTCCAGCTTCAGCCATGGCTAAAAGGGGCCCTGAAATTTCTCAGACCACTGCTCCAAAGAGTGCCAGCCATAAGGCTTGGTGGCTTCCACATGGTGTTAAGCCTGCAGGTGCACAGAGGTCAAGAATTAAGGCTTGGGAGCCTCCACCTAGATGTCAGAAGATGTATGGAAACACCTGGATGTCTAGTCAGAAGCCTGTAGCAGGGTTGGAGCCCTCATGGAGAACCTCTACTAGGGCAGTGCAGAGGGAAAATGTGGGGTTGGAGCCACCCCACAGATTTCCCACTGGAGCACTTCCTAGTGGAGCTGTGAGAAGAGGGCCACAATCCTTCAGACACCAGAATGGTATTTCCACCAGCAACTTGCACCATGCACCTGGAAAAGCTGCAAGCACCCAATGTTAGCCCTTGAGAGCAGCCATAGGGGCTGAGCCATGTAGAACGAAAGAGGCAGAGATGCCCAAAGTTTTGGGAGCCTAACCCTTCCTTCAATATGGCCTGGATGTCAGATGTGGAGTCAAAGGAGATTATTTTGGAGCTTTGAGATTTAATAATTGCCCTATTGAGTTTTGGATTTGCACAGGGCCCTATAGCTCCTTTGTTTTGGCGGATTTTTCTTTTTTGGAATGGGAGTATTTAACCAATGCCTGTACCAACCTTGTATCTTGGAAGTAACTAAATGATTTTGATTTTACAAGATAGTAGGTGGAAGGGACATGCCTTGTCTCAGGTAAGACTTTGGATTGTGGACTTCTGAGTTAATGCTGAAAGAAATTAAGACTTTAGGGGACTGCTAAGGAAGGACGATAGTATTTTGCAATTTGAGAAGAACATGAGATTTGAGAGGGACCATAGATCAAATTATGTAGTTTGTATTTTTGTCCCTACCCAAATCTCATGTCTGAATTGTAATCCTCAGTCTTGGAGGAGGGGCCTGGTGGAAGGTGATTAGATCATCAGGGTGGACTTCCTCCTTGCTGTTCTCACGATAGTGAGTGAGTTATCACAAGTTATAAAAGTGAGTTATCTAGTTGTTTAAAAGTTTGTAGTACCTCCCCGTTCACTCTCTTCCTCCTGCTTTGGCCACATAAGGCTGTATTTTTTATATTTACTCCAAGGTATTTGGGTTTTGTGATTGCAAGAAAACAGTGCTTTTTAACTTATTTGTTCTGATTAAATAAAATTTTATGTTAAATTGTGTGTTTGATAAATAATAACAAAATTGACTTTTGTATACTGAAAAAAAAAGTAGTTGGAATAAGAATGGAGGGAAAACAGACCAGCTGTAGACATTTCATAGATAGAACTATAATTAATGTGGGAAGTACTATCGAGAAAGAGAAGAGTGAAAGATGACTTCACTCTTCTGAGTTTCAGCTAAAAATTGAAGTGAATAGCTAATAAGAGACAAAGAAGCTTGCTCAGAGGAAAATGAATGAAACAAGATGTTGAGCCTCAAGGTAAGATGCCTAATAAACTGAATACAGGACTTTGAAACTCAGGAGAGTATACAGAGTTAGAATCGTAAGTTTGCCAATGAGAAATTGACAGTCATCTTACTAAATTAGGTGAGAAGGGACAAGATCTGTTGTTCAAGATATGGGAATTGTAGATTGGGCCTGTGTGGAAGTTTTCTTCTGAGAGATTTTATTGCTGAAACAGAAAAGGAAGAGGCAGCTGAGAATCAGAAGACATGGGAAGTGTTGGAAATTAGAGCAGAGCAGAGATGTTATAAAGTCGAAGATTTGTTAGAGTAATTTTTTCAAGGGGAATAAAGTAGAATGGTAGTGTTACACTAAAGGGGTCTACCTAAATTATTGCTTATGAGTTGAACTTAAACCTGGTCAGCAAGTGTGTGCAGTTTTATTTTGCCATCTTTAGCTTCCCAAGTATTGGCATACTTAAATCCAGGGCTGGATTTAACCTGGTGGGAGTTTGGACACGTTAGTGTAATTTCAAGGGGTTCGAGGGAGAGTAGAAGTAGGGATAGGGAAAGAGAAGTAGGAGAAGAGAGAATTGTTTTGTTCAGTAACTATTTTTTTAGTAACCAGAATTGTCAGCACATAACATACAGTTAAAACCAAGTTTTTACTGCCTAGAACAAAAAGCATTTCAAGGAAGAAATTGCTCCAGCAAAATGCTACAGCAAGTTTTTTTTTTTTTTTTTTTTTTTTTTCCTGCAAGTATATGAAGAGCAACTTGAATAAAGAGTTGAGAAGAGAGATAGAAAAAGGTAATTAAAATTCATTTTGATAGTTTTTATTTATCTAAATTCATATTAAGAATGAAAATCTTGAATTAAATTGACTATTGTGGGAAATAAACCTGAAGAAAAAATAAAGAAAGAAACATAAAGATTCTAAGAATGGATTTTAATTAGTGTTAAACAAGTTCTCAAACCAGAAAGTCATATGCATTAATCAATATAGTGTAAAGAAAAATTGATTTTTGTTTTTTAATTATTCTCCTCATGGACATAGTGTTTACAATATTATGTGTGATCAGCAAAATGTAGCAAGTTAATCCTATTCTCATAAGAACAATTTCAAACTCAAGAGTCTCCTTTATAAAATGCAGGGCACGTAATGGTTACTTTTTTATTGATTTAGACAATATATGAGTTGTCAGAAAAAATCCCATTTTTAAAATCTACAACATGATTTCCTAACTGTAGGTGTTTTAAAACAATCATTAGTTACTTTTTAGAGCCAAAATAAATTCACTTCATGTTGAAGACCTATAATCCTAATCATTGTGTCTTTTCTTGTTTTTCTAACTAGTGTACCTTAATGGCTGACTGCTCAAAAGGAGATTAGATGTTTTGCTACAAGTGTACTTGTTACAGGGCTGTTTCATATTGAACCAGATGGGGAAGAACTGCTTATTAATTCAAGCCACTTTTTTTGGACTGACATTTCCCTAATTTCATCAGTAGAAGTAGCAGCTATTTTATGCTGCTGCATTCCGTGTAATTAATGATAGTTCATTTTATAGACCAATGTCTCTTCTCCCTGCAAAACAAGTTTAACTCAATGTGTGACTGAGCACTATTTGTACTACAGCAATAAGCATCTGTAACAATGATCTATGTCAAGATGCATCTTGAGTTTCAACTGGTGATACCAGACAAATCTCTCCTTTTTAAACTTCCCCCTCGCCATTCCAGCAGCAGCAGATAATCCATGGGAACATTACGGGGGTAGAAAGGAATGAATGAGAGGCAAGGTGACACCTGGACCTCAAGTCTCTCCTGGACTTGTTTATTCTGAATGTCTATCAAAAGAGAATTACCGGCCAGGCGCGGTGGCTCACACCTATAATCCCAACACTTTGGGAGGCTGAGGCAGGCAGATCACGAGGTCAGGAAATTGAGACCATCCTGGCTCACATGGTGAAACCCCGTCTCTACTAAAAATATAAAAAAATTAGCCGGGCATGGTGGTGGGTACCTGTAGTCCCAGCTACTTGGGAGGCTGAGGCAGGAGAATGGCATGAACCTGGGAGGTGGAGTTGGCAGTGAGCCGAGATCATGCCACTGTACTCCAGCCTGGGCAACAGAGCGAGACTCTGTCTCAAAAAAAAGAGAGAATTACCTCTGTACATCAGCAAACATGAATTACAGAGAAGAATTTAGTCAATTCCAGGTGTTGTAATTGTAGTAAAATTGCAATAAGGCCTGGAATGACATGGATGTAAGACTTCCTTTCCTCCACTCTCATGCATTCTACATTATTTATACTAATGGTATGCTAGACCTTACGTTAATAACTAACATACAAAGATAATTACAACATGGTGCCTGTAAGAGGAGGGAATAATAACTGAGAGAAGAGATAATCAGTCAGTGGACATAAAAACACACAGGAGTATCATGGATATATGAAGAAGTGATTTAACAAGAGCTTAGTGCAGTAGATGAGGCCTGTATCATTAGGACTTTGAAGCTAATTTAAGTTTGAGGATTTATTTTTTCCTATACACAATGGATTCATCATAAACGATTAAAGATTTTTAAAGCCAGAGAATGATATCTCAGTATTTGAATTTTAGAAAAATCATCCTGGCAAAACTGTGGAAAGGATCAATGAAGATACAAAACCTTGAAATAGGGAACCTATCAAGAAGAATTCAGAGAGGACTTCATAGGACTCTAAGAAAGAACATTTGGAGCGGTTAAAAGGAAACTAACAATGTATCAGAATAATGGGTATGTCCATATAACAAATAAAAAACCTATTTTAATTTGTGTTCAACTGTAAGCAAATGTTGATCATTAACAATCTTTGACATGGCAGTTACAATGGATTACTGGAGGAAAAACTCTAATTACACAAAAAAGATTTCAGGAAATATAACCAGGTGAGGATGACTCTAAAAGGAATAATAAGCCTAGAAAGAGAATGTCATGAAATGCTATTTAGAGGGGAAAATAGGCTTATATAAAATGAATTTTGAACATTTTTGTATAGAGGGATATGTGTACACATTTGTATATAATAGACCAAAAATCTAATAGAGACAGAGATTGAAAATTGATCAAAAGAAGAAATATTAGTTAACTAAGTCAAGATAACTAAGAAAGAGTAGACAATATGCTAAATCTGTTGGAAATATTTCTTATTCAAGTGAAGGATCATGTTTTCTGGCTGAGATGGAAAAAAAAATGTGATAAGCTTTTCAGAATAAATTAACTGTGGGATGGAAAAATTTACATTCTGAGATAAAAATTTTTCTTTATAAATCAGTATTTGATTTAATTATGAATCAGGTTTATATTAAAGTTGTAAGGGACTTTTAGACAGAATGCTAGAGATTTGTAAATGACTGTCATGCAAAACAGAAGACAGAATAGCTGTGACATTAAGAAATATTGATGAGAGGCACTGGTAATCCAGTTCAGGATTGACCCTACACCTGGATATTGGCAGCAATCTTATTCGTTTCAAAAATGTTTCGAGACTATATGGTTGCATTTGGCTAGATTAAAGTGCAAGAGAGTAACTAGATTAGATCCTGCAGAATAACAGGAACAAATAAGTAGGAGTATAATGGAAATGGCACTTGATATAGAACTTGTGGGTTTTGGATGAACACACAAGGAAGTGTAGCCAGGAAGAAGTTGTGAAAAATTAGGAAAAAGACCAAATAAGAAACAGCATGCTCAATGTTATGAGTTGAATTATGTCACTCAAAAGATATGTTGGTGTCTTAACCTTTGGTGTCTATGGCTATAACCTTATTTGGCATTAGGGTCTTCATTGCAGATGTAATCAAGTTAAGATGATGTCATTGGGCTGGGCCTTAATTTAATATGAATTCAGAAGCCAGAAAAGGCAAAGAAAGATTATTTCCTACAGGTTTCAAAAGAAACATGGTCCTGCCACCACTTTGCTTTCAGACTTTTTTTGCCTCCAGAACCATGAGACAATAAATTTCTGTTTTTTTAAGCCATCTTGTTGCAGGAAGTCAGGGATCCCAAATGGGGGAACCTGCTGAAGCCATGACAGAATAACATAAATTGTGAAGATTTCATGGACATTTTTTAGTTCTCCAAATTAATACTTTTATAATTTCCTATGCCTCTTTAATCTCTTAATCCCATCATCTTGGTAAACTGAGGATGTATGTTGCCCCAGGACCCTGTGATGATTGTGTTAACTGCACAAATTGTTCGTAAAGCACGTGTGTTTGAACAATATGAAATCTGGGCACCTTAAGAACAGGATAACAGCGATTTTCAGGGAACAAGGGAGATAACCTTAAAGTCTGGCTGCCTGTGGGCTGGGTAGGACAGAGCCATATTTCTCTTATTACCAAAAATGGGTAAAAGAAATATTGCTGAACTCTTTCCCCAGTAAGGAATATTAATAATAAACAGCCCTGAGAAATGAATGCATTCCCGGGGGGCCGCTAAAATGGCTGCTCTGGGGGTGTCTGCCTTATGTAGTTGCAGATAAGGGATGAAATACGCCCTGGCCTCCTGCAGCACCCCCAGGCTTGCTGGGATTAGGACATTCCAGCCTGACGAATTCTAGTCGGACCAGTTCTCTGCTCTTGAACCTTGTTAAGATGTTTATCAATGACGATGTGTGCACAGTGGGACATGGAACTTCATTAGTAATTCTAGTTTCACCCTGACCTTGTGATCTCACCCTGACCTTCTGCCTTTTGATCTTTTGTCGCCCTTGAAGCATGTGATCTCTGTGACCCACACCCTATTCAAAGACTCCCTCCCCTTTGAAAATTGCTTCTAACAACTTGCTGGTTTTACGGCTCAGGGGGCATCACAGAACCTGCTGACATGTGATGTCTCACCCAGACTCCCAGCTTTAAAATTTCTCTCTTTTGTACTCTTTCCCTTTATTTCTCAGACTAGCTGACACTTAGGGAAAATAGAAAAGAACCTACATTGAAATATTGGGAGCTGGCTTCCCCCAATACATCTAATTTATGGTATGTTGTTACAACAGCACTAGGAAACTAATACAGCCAATAAAAATTATCACCAACAGTCTGCATTGGTCAACTGGTTTTTAGAATGCAGAGACAACTAACTAGTTTAATATTTTATTTTATTTTTTTTTTCAAAATTGGTTGGTTTATGAGATATATGATAAGAATATAGATAAATGGATTGAGCAATCATTTGCACACTGAAATCTTAAAATATTTTAATGTTTTATATTAAATAAAATGACCACAATGACCAATAGAATGACCACAGTGTTCTTCAGTGTTGAAAGAATTTAAATTTTCGATACTCTTTTAGGCTAAAGTATACCTTGTTAAAATAAAGTAAAAACATAAGTAATCATGTTTTATGCTTAAATGTTGAAAAATCTATTGATGGAAATTTAATTGCATTTTCTATCCCAAACAAAGCACATACAACTAGTAATTCTATTTATCTGCTTTAGTATAATAGTAATTTAATAAAATTAGAATTTATATACATTAAACAAAATATATTAGAATTAAACATTCACCCTGACTGTGAATGTGGGTACCTGTATATATTTTTGACTTCTAAATGCTTGACATAAATGATTGGCTTAATATTTAAATTTTTATGCACTTAAATTAATTGAATGAGATGTATTTATAGGCAGTATTTACAACAGGAAATTTTATTGCCACCATACATTATGTATATAGCAGGGACGAAGAAAAGATAAATACTTTATTTTAATAATAATATTAATGGTGATGATGATGATAATAATAAGACCTTGGATTTAATTAGTGCTTATTTTCAGATGCTTTACATGGACTAATTTAATTATCAAAAGCCAAAAAATAAGCAAAACTACAAAGTAGCTACAATTACTATGCTCATTTGTCAATGAAAAAATTGTTGCTTATAAACTGAGTTTCTTGCTCAACATTAGACAACTAAGAAATGGTGGAGACAAGACTGGAGTCCTATCGCATTCCAAAACCTTTATGGTTAATAAGTATATTATTTGAATACATTTTGTAAATACGTATTCAAAGAGTATACATTATTTGCACAAACTTTTTTCAGCTATTGAAAAATAAAAGCCATTTAAAAGGGCTATTGATAAAATACTCTACAATTTTAATATTCTCATTTCAAATGCTACTCATGACTAACTGGAGGTAGACTGAATGATTAGAGCATATGATTTGTGAATCATTCATATAAACATAAGTCTGGTGGTTGATGGATGGCCTGAGTTTTTAACACGTAAGAGGTAATAGGGGCTGGGCGCAGTGGCTCATACCTGTAATCCCAACACTTTGAGAGGGCAAATCACCTGAGGTCAGGAGTTTGAAACCAACCTGACTAACATGGTGAAACTCTGTCTCTACTAAAAATACAGGCATGATGGAGCATGCTTGTAATCTCAGCTACTCAGGAGGCTGCGGCAGGAGAATCTTTTGAACCAGGAAGTGGAGTTTGCAGTGGGCCAAGATCCTGCCACTGCAGTCTAGCCTGGGCAACAGAGTGAGACTCCATCTAAATAAATAAATAAATAAATAAATAAATAAATAAATAAATAAAAAGAGGTAATGAATAAGTATTCATTTTTGTTGAAAAAGTGAATAAGTGAAAGTATAAATTAGTATTTAGAGAATATTGCAAAGAATTGAGCTCATCAGCAACTAATTGCAAGGAGGACCAATAAGGAGAAACAAAGTTTAAAAAGAGTAAAGCATCATGTGAGTAGATGGAAGAAAGAGTATTAAACAAATTGCAAATATAACTAGCTAGGGAAGGAAAGAAAACTGAAGAAAGTTGATTGGATTTTGCCAAGAAATCACTTATGTCATTGTAAAAATAATGGTGGAAAGTTGAGGTCAAATATTCTGCTGAAATTACTTCCTAGAAAAAATGCTCATATTTTTGTGTCACTCACAACTTTCAGACCTTTCTCTAGTTTAAAGAGTTATTATGGTTATTGCAAAACATTTCTGTTACAGAACAGCAAAACAAAATCTTTTCCAAAATTTCATCTATATAGTGGGTTTCAATCAAATGCATTCATGAGGGAAAAATATAACATTATTTCTCCCTCCAACTTTTAAAAGTTCATGATCTGTTATATAATTATTACCTAAATATGAGGTTATTAATATAGAATTTAATAAAATTTTAGGATTTCTCATACTTAAGATAATTTCTTCAACCTTACAGATCTGTTAAAACTTTCTGCTGAAAGTCCTTTATCCAAAACACTAATTCCAAGGACTTTAACCAGTAATATTAAAAATCAACAAAGAAACTTAGTTTTATTTCAGCCTCTTTGAGATATACATACATATATATGTACATATATCTATACATATATAAATTTTAAATTATATATAAATATATATCACATAGATAATTTAAATTTGAATATTATACAAATTAATATTACCAATTTTGCAACTCAGTGAGTTTTCCAGCTTCCTAAATCAAGGAATAAATTAAGAGGCCTATTCTGAATTCTGAAAGGGGACCAGAAGAATAAAAACATGACATTTTAGTCTTATACAAATTTTCTGAAGGGAGTAAAAAAGAAGTAAAAATAGAGCAATAGATAGTAATATTTTGGTACTCAAGTGGAGATTAATGGACAAGGCCATTTTACTTCCTGAAATTTTCTTGTAGGGGATGGTAATAAAAGAAAAATGAGACCTAAACACTCAAGGAATCAATGTGTTTGTGATATTATGAAGGGTGTGTTTCATAGTACTACAGAAGGAAGGCTAATATTGACCCTATGTATTAAGGGAGTTGTATCAGGGCATAGAAAAAAGCATGGGTAGAGGTTATTTTGTATGTTATGTGCAGCAGCAAATGTGAGGAAAAAAGAGATAGGAAAAAACACTACTAACACATAGCTTAACTGTGACTGTCTTTCCCATAGTTTAGGAATTGCAATAAAGCCTATATATATATATATATATATATATATATATATTTGTTTAAAGTTAACCAGTTTAAGTAGGATTCTGAAACTCTAAGTTATTCATGTAGACTTTGAAAAAAAGAAATGCTTTTTACAGGCCTGGTGTGGTGGCTCACACTCATAATCCCAGCACTTTGGGAGGGTGGGGTGAGGGAATTGTTTGACGCCAGGAGTTTGAGACCACCCTGGGCAACACGGCAAAAACTTTTGTCTCTAAGAAAGATTTTTAAAAATTAGCGAAGCATGTTGGCATGTGCCTGCAGCCCCAGTTACTCTTGAGGCGGAAGTGAGCCCAGGAGTTAAAGGCTGCAGTGAACTATGATTGTGCCACTACACTGCAGTCTGGGCTACAAAGCAAGATCCTGTCTCATAAAGAAAATTTTAAAAAATATATTAAAAATACATTTTGCAAGTGTTTACTGTTTAAGCTAATGCATAGGTAGCAAGACTATTCCTTGGTTCTCTAAATTTGCAATATTTATAGTACCACAAAATAGGCTGGGCCACGTCTTAGCAGCTCATAATATGAAGTCATTGCTGAGATGAATTGCAAATACTACCAGTTCAGCTCCATAAGAAATAAACCATATAAAAATTCATAGTACTTTAAAAACCACATTTTGCTTTGAGATGTATAACAACTTTCATTCCAAGATTCCTAATATTATAGTTTAAAACAACTTTAGTTTAGAAATATATCCAGTTCCATATAGCTGCTACTTGAACAGTTTGGCCATAAAAAACAAGAATACATATTCTCTCTCTCTCTCTCTCTCTCTCTCTCTCTCTCTCTCTATATATATATATATATATATATATATATATATATAATTTTTCTGGTAAAATCTGAATTATAGAAGTTATGCTGCATTCCTTTCAAATTGGTTCACATTTCAAAATTCCTTTTAGAGTAATAAAATATAGTGAGACATTGTGAACCAATCAAACTTTAATGTGAGGTAGAATTTGAGTAGCCTCTTTGGAAAGTAGAATACACACCTTTAAACTTGGATCTTCTTTGTCCTGGCTTTTGCTGACTTTTGAATGTCTCTACAGGATAGAAGTAAAATTGAGCATTTCTATGTAATAGTATTAATGATCAGATAATAAATTACACACACACAAAATTGTTTAGGCTATACCTATGGTTCAGATAATTGTTCTACCCCTTGCTGGTAAAGTGACATTTAGATTTGCAGAAGTTAGGCGCATGGTACATTCATCAAATTCATTGTTCTTTACATATTGATTGATTAAACTGAGGCTCATACCTTTGGTTCTCAAAAATCTGTCTTTTTCCAGAGGTATACTTTTTCCCAAATAACCCTATTTAATGATTTGCCAAGCAGCCTATGTTTTTTAAAAGACCTTGGATTCTCTGGGTGCCATGGCTCACACTTGTAGTCCCAGGATTTTGGGAGGCCGAGGCAGGCGGATCACTTGAGGTCAGGAGTTCAAGATCAGCCTTGTCAACATGGTGAAACCCCCTCTCTACTAAAAGTACAAAAATTTGCCAGGCATGGTGGCAGGTGCCTATAATAAAAGCCACTCAGGGAGACTGAGGAAGAAGAATCGCTTAAACCCAGGAGGCAGAAGTTCCAGTGAGCCGAGATCGCCCCACTGCACTCCAGCTTGGGCGACAGAGAGAGACTGTGTCTCAAACAAACAAACAAAACTTTGGATTAAAAACCAAATGTAAAATGTAAAGAGAAAAATGTAAGTCCCACATATCGTGTATCTAGTACATAGTCAAGAAAATAAAAAGTATATAAATTTGAAGCATAAGCAGAAACTGTAAGTCTTCATTTGTAAGTCATTCTGAAGAGTCACACTCAACTTCTTAAATGTATGATAAAATCAGTTTAGGCAGAGAAACTAGGTTACTTACTAGTGGTTTGTTACAAAATATGTTTTCCTTGAATCTAGGCTTAGAAATGGGGTTTTATTCAAAGATAAGACAGAATGATACAAATTGACAGAATGATGAAAATCAAGGAGGACACAACTCTAAAAAAATGGAGATAGCATTAATATTAAATATTCAACCATCCCAAAACCTTTTTACTCAAATCTACCCTTTAACCACTCCTATCCTTCTTTACTCCTTCTCTCACCCTAGCTTAAACACAAGGTTAACTGAAGTACAAAATTCTGTCAGCAAGTACATAGCCACTGTTCAAAACCTTGGAACTATAAGAAGTCCTGGATTGTTGCCTTAATTATTAAAAATACACTTACGAGAAACTAATTTATTTTCAAAATTTACTCACAGATCAGTTAAAATAACTTCAATAACGCTGAAACAGTCATGCATTTGGAAAACTATCATTTTTCAACCCTTGACATCTTAAAATTTGCTATAGCTTATAAAAACAAAAGCAAACCAATATCTCTGGTTGTAAGAATGTGCTGTAGACTAAATCTAATGGCCAACATGCAACTTCTGTGTCAAAGAAATGACATTTTAAAATCAATTCTCATGCCTATGCGATTTAAATTTAAAAAGAATCTCAAATTAAATTTACAAAGAATTTTAAAAGAATTTAAATTACAATTTAAATTTTGATTTAAAAAGAATCATAACATTTAAAAAGAATCACAAAATTTATATATATATATATATATATATATATATATTTTTTTTTTTTTTTTTTTTTTTTTTTTTTTTTTGAGACCTAGTCTCGCTCTGTCGCCCACGCTGGAGTTCAGTGGCGCGATCTCCTCTCGCTGCAAGCTCCACCTCCCGGGTTTACGCCATTCTCCCGCCTCAGCCTCCCAAGTAGCTGAGACTATGGACGGCGCCCGTCATTTTGTTTTTGTAATTTTTTGTATTTTTAGTAGAGAGGGGGTTTCACCGTGTTAGCCAGGATGGTCTCGATATCCTGACTTCGTGATCCGCCCTCCTCAACCTCCCAAAGTGCTGGGATTACAGGCGTGAGCCACCGTGCCCGGCCTCTATTTCCTTTTCATAAAATAACATGGGTCAATATTCTAGCTAATGTGACACAATTCAATAAAGATATTGTAGAATAATTTAAAATGTAATTGTACTGGTAATTAGTTTCCATTTCAATATACTCTTCTGAAATTGCTGTATCTTATTCTGGAAAAAAAACCAGAGTATTTTGGTTACCATGACAAACCAGTTTTTCTGCACTGCATCTCTCCAGCAAGGGCTTAACATATCTGATATGTCATAGTCAACATTCCTACTAATCTTTCCCACCAGTGTCAAGTGCAGAGAGCTATCGCCTATTCATTTTGTTGTATAGTGGAGGAAGAAAGATGTAGAATGGGCAGAAAATAATCTGCACAAACATCAGAATAAAATGAGCTTTCTGAGCATAGACACAAAAGAGATGCAAGTAGAATTAGAAAATCAGCTGTTTTCTGAGATTTCTTTTGCAACTCTTTCTTTGCCTGTACTGTTTGCTTGAATGTAAATTACTCTTAATTTTATTATATTACTTAATTATTGAATGTTGTAACACTAAAAAAAAATTTCTATTTGTATCAAAACTTTATATATTTCACTGCATCATAGAGTCAGGGTGCATTAAATAAAACACTATTAAATATTAAATACTTTGACATCTATGAAGCAATACTATTATTGTCATCTAACATATAATTATGGAATATGTTAGCATGTGAGTACTCTAAAGAAAAAACTAAGAAGTCTCAGAAAACATAAGGTAACAATAGTGTTTACAATTTTACCAACAGTAATGGAATTTTCTATGATAGAACAACTAAAACTTTGACTATCTACTATACAGTTTATTCTATTGAGTATTTGTGTGCAAATGTTTGCATGTATAGCACATGTACATGTATAAATGTATGTGTGTGTGTACAGGGCATATAGTGTAATAATTGAATTATATTTTAATATAATTTTAGTTTAATGATACTGGAAATGACTCATAGTAGAAAGAATTGAAAATAAAAACCAGAAAAGTCCAAAACTTGATGTGTAAAATATCCATTCATAATGTATTGAACATTACATTACATTATTATCCATTCATAATGTCTTACATGTAAGGAACTATTAGTGTGATTCTTCACTTTAGAATTGGCACTCTCTTGGTCAATAATGAGAAAGCAAAAATAAAGATCTTTTTTAAAAATGCATCTATTTAGAGCCATACACAAGATAGATATTTTTAAAAGGAGCCTCAAAGGGGTAGGACATAGGGAAAATAGGTGTGACTATGCTTTCGAGAGATACAAAATCTTCCACTTGGAAATATTTGCAAAACTAAGTTTTGTTAGTATAGGTTAGCAAATCACACACAGAAAAGGCCTGATTATTTGTGTAAGGATGTAAGAATGCAAATTAAAGAGAGATCTCTCTTCATAGTTTAAACTTTGTTAACCAACATATATAATAAAACCTTTGATAGAAGGAAATAAAAATTAGAAGCATTGTGTTTAAAATTAGAAGAACCTAGGTTCCAGAATCATCGCAGCCACCTATTAACATCTTTAAACCTCCATTTTGTCACCTGTAAAAGAAGAATCTTAATAGTGCTGATTGTTGCATTGTTGCTGTTAAAAGGTTTAGCCTTCTCTTTAGATTTTTGTCCCCTACTCTTCCAGTCATCACAGGGAGTGCACTATGCCTCCTCCATTTGGTTAGAACCTCTCTTATGTTTTATTCAGTGTTCTTTTTTTGCCTGAAATAAAATGTCTTACCTTTCTTTTGATATGAAAAAATGTTGGCTATATACTTTTTTTTCTTTCTTTTTCTTTTTTCTTTTTTTTTTTTTTTTGAGACAAGAGTCTCGCTCTGTCCCCCAGGCTGGAGTGCAGTGGCCGGATCTCAGCTCACTGCAAGCTCCGCCTCCCGGGTTTACGCCATTCTCCTGCCTCAGCCTCCCGAGTAGCTGGGTCTACAGGCGCCCGCCACCTCGCCCAGCTAGTTTTTTGTATTTTTTTAGTAGAGACGCGGTTTCACCGTGTTAGCCAGGATGGTCTCGATCTCCTGACCTCGTGATCCGCCCATCTCCGCCTCCCAAAGTGCTGGGATTACAGGCTTGAGCCACCGCGCCCGGCTGGCTATATACTTCTTAAAAATTATATTTAACTGTTAGGATTCAAGGGTACCATTCCACCAATTCACTCACCAAACTAGTTTCAGAGTCAGATCTGAGCAATGGGTGACTGTTCTAAATAATACCTCCCCAGCCTCTGAAGTAATGAAATCCATTGATTCCTAAGTGGGGATGACTGGGCAGCATGAATAGCATCTGCATTATAAATACTTATATAGAGCTTAATCTCTTATGCCAAACACTATTCTAAGAACATATTGATTAAATCAATTAATTCTTATAACAACCCAATAAAGGAGGTACTATTATATATATGTGTGTGTGTGTGTGTGTGTGTGTACATGTATACATATGTGTGTGTGTATATATATATACTTTAGACAGAGTCTCGCTCTGACACCCAGACTGGAGTGCAGTGGTGGGATATCTCGGTTCACTGCAACCTCCGCCTCCAGGGTTCAAGCGATTCTCCTGCCTCACCCTCCCATGTAGCTGGGACTACAGGTGCGTGCCACAACGCCCGTATAATTTTTTGTATTTTTAATAGAGACAGGGTTTCACCATGTTATCCAGGATGATCTTGATCTTCTAACCTCATGATCCACCTGCCTCAGCCTCCCAAACTGCTGGGATAACAGGCATGAGTCACCGTGCCTGACCCCACATTTTAAAATAAGTCTAGCGTGAGATAAAGTACCTTATTCAAATTCCCATACCCATTAAGTGATAGAATCTGAGTTCAAGCCTAGGTAGCAACGTGGTGGCTCCAGATTTCTTGCTCTGAACATTACACTATGCAGTCTTTCATCATAATTTAAGGAGAATGAGAAATACACTGACTTGATATTTTCAAAACTGTTTAATATGGTTTGGCTCTGTGTCCCCACCCAAACCTCATCTCTAATTGTAATCCCCACGTATTGAGGGAGGGACCTGGTGGGAAGTGATTGGATCATGGGAGGTGTTTACCCCGTGATGTTCCCATGATAGTGAGTGAGTTCTCACGAGATCTGATAGTTTAAAAGTGTAGCACTTCCTCGCTCTTGCTCTCTTGTTCTCTCTCTCCTGCCAACACGTAAGACGTACCTTGCTACTCCTTCACTTTCTGCCATAATTGTAAGTTTCCTGAGGCCTCTGCAGCCATCCAGAACTGTCAGTCAATTAAACTTGTTTTATTAATAAATTACGCAGTCTCCAGTAGTATCTTTATAGCAATGAAAAAACAAATTACCATACGGTTATACGTATCATACCTCCATTTGACTACTTGCATCCTAGCACTGTTAAGCTTCAGATAGTATTGAGAACATTTTCTAATGCCTTTGGCTCCAAAATCTTGCACCAGTCAAAATCTTGCACCAGCCAGCAAAGCAAATTACATGATGATCCCTTTCCAATGAGAAGACTGAAATATTGCATGCATATAACTTTACCAATATCTTGGGTATTTCCAAGATGAATGAATGGATATTAACTTATATTTGTATAACTAAAAACTCATTCTGATTATTTCTTTTAATTTGCAAATGACTTACTGTCTTTTAATATTTAAATAGTGTTTTAATAAAATTAATAATTAAAATAATTTATGCCAATATTAATAATCACATACTCCAGTCCAGAGTATGCTCATGATATATTTTATCTCAATAAACTAAAAATTAAAAAGTTTTCCTCTTTTTATGATAGAAGCAAACTATGTTAATGCAATATACATATTTAAATATCTGAGTATATTTCACTTAAAAACTATGTTAGAAGGATACAATTTATTTTGCAGTCATCCAAATAGGTAGTATACTATGGCATCTGCCCCTTAACAAGTCTCCTCTGAATGTGTGGTCCATCAGTCATTGACTCTCTGGGTAAAATCTATTTCAGCAATGTCCTTAGAGTATTAGTGTGTACTTTTAACTCAAGAAAATGGAAAACCTTACACTGCCATTCGTTTACCGATTGGCTCACAAGTTTTCTGCCTTATTACTAGATATTGAGAAAAGTAGACGGTGAACTATAAGAGTAAAATTATAATTATCATATACTGATCATTTATAAGGCACAAGACACTATAATAAACACATTTATCTTCTCAGTTATTTTCACATATAAAAAATAACAATCATATGTATAATAAAGTATCATTCACCTTATACAAATAAGGAAACAAAGGCTTAGGGACGTGAGGCAATTGCTCAGGCTAATTCAGCTAACCTGCAGCAGAAATGTTTCTGGAACCCAGGTAGATTGATTCAAAGCCTCTGCTCCAAATGCATACTCCATTCAGTGCTATATAAAGGCATGACTACAAGTTCAAGATAAAAAGAGAAATCACATCTAAGTATCCTGCTCAGACCCTCTTACACCATTGTCCTATTTAAGTGTCCATGCCTTATTAATGTCAGTTAACAAGAGAAGGAGGTATTGGTGAAAGAAAGGCCATCACAGGTTTGGGATACTATTGTTATAGGTTTGCTCTATATGCTTCTTGGAGGGAAAAGTGTGTGTTTCCCGAAAGTCCTACTACCTTTAGTGGGCAGCTTTGAAGCTTCCATTCTACATTTACACATAAATGGACATGTATTTCATAGTACTGTTGCTCTGACTTTGACTGTCTAATTACTGGAGAGGTAGAGAGTATTATGCATTATATTATAATGCTACATTAATAGAGTTTGAAATGTGCTAACAATTTTAATTAAGATAATTATAAATATTATAATTATAATATATATTTTCTTTTCACTTTTCATTTTTTCAAAAGGAAAAGTTAATAATATCATGCTTCTGTACTTAATGAATCATAATTTTGATTAAATTATAGAATTATTTCATTCTCCCATCCACCTTACACACACAGACACAAACACTTTCGCACACACATGCACATATGCACACACCCTCTTATCCATTCAGGAAGATAAGCTTTCACATCCTTAGTAGTCACATTCTTAGTTTGCCCAAAAAAGAAACTCCATTCCATTTATACTTGTGGAAATGAAGTATATCATTGCCATATGTTCTCTAAAATGTCATAAAAGGTGAACATTTCCATTCACATGGAATATTTAAAAGCTAATATAGGCTGGGCGCGGTGGCTCATGCCTGTTATCCCAGCACTTTGGGAGGCTGAGGCGGGCGGATCACGAGGTCAGGAGATCGAGACCATCCTGGCTAACACAGTGAAACCCCTTCTCTACTAAAAATACACAAAATTAGCCGGGCGTGGTGTCAGGTGCCTGTAGTCCCAGCTACTCAGGAAGCTGAGGCAGGAGAATCGCTTGAACCCAGGAGGCAGAGGTTACTGTGAGCTGAGATCGCGCCCCTGCACTCCAGCCTGGGAGACAGAGCGAGACTCAATTTCAAAAACAACAACAACAAAACCACAACAACAACCAAAAAAAAAAAAAAAAAGCTAATATTGTATAAAATCATTGGCTCAAATTAAAATATCAGATTACAGGAATAAACAATGCAGATATTACATACATTTTAAGATCGAATTATTTATTTAGATTATTTCATTTAATTATATAAAATAGATGTTATTATCTCCATGCTAAAGATGAGGAAATGCAGAGTGTACAGTCTAATTGCTCAAGTTCCTAACAACTGGCAAGTAATATAAGTAGGGTTTGAACTAAGCCTCTCTGATCCTAATGTACTCATTCTTAACCATGTATCTACAGAGAGCAAGATTGCAGAGCATAATAGAAAAGAATCTCTGAAAAGCGGGGCTCAGTACCTGACACTACAGGCATGTGCCACCATGCCAGGCTAATTTTTGTGTTTTGTTTTGTTTTTTTTTTTTTTGAAAAGGCTTTTTGTCATGTGATCTGCTTACCTCGGCCTCCAAAAGTGTTGGGATTACAGACATGAGCTACCACTCCCAGTCTCTCCTCTTTGACTTTTTGAAAGAGTTTGAGGATTGGTATCTGCTTTCTTTAAATGTTTGATAGAATTCAGCTGTTAGGGCATAAGGTCCTGGTCTTTTCTTGCTGGGAGACCTTTTCTTATTATATTCCCTTGTTAATAGTTTGTTCAGATTTTCTGTTTACTAATGATTCAGTCCTGGTAGGTTGTATGTGTCTAGGAATTTATCCATTTCTTATACAATATCCAATTTTTTGGCATACAATTGTCAATAGTATTTTCTTACATCCTTTTTATTTCTGTGGTACCTGTTATAATGTCTACTTTTTCATTTCTGATTTTATTTGAATGTTCTGTCTTTTTTAGTTATTCTAGCTAAAGTTTGACAATTTTGTTTCTTTTCAAAAAATGAGTTCCTTTTTTTTATCTCTTACGCTGTTTTTCTAGTCTTTATTTCATTTTCTTTTCTAATTCACTCTTTATTATTTTTTCCCATATGCTAACTTTGGGCCTAGTTTGTTCTTTTTCTATTAATAGTTCCTTAAGGTATAATATTACGTGGTTTATTTGAGATCTTTTTCTTCTTTTTTTTGTTGTAGGTACCTATTGCAAGAACTTTGCTATTAGAACTGCTTTTGCTGTATCACATAGATTTAATGTGTTGTGTTTCCATTTGTGTTTGTCTCAAGACTTTTAAAAAAATTTTCATTTTAATTGCTTCAATGACCTTTTGGTTGTTCAGGATCATGTTGCTTAATTTCCATATATTTGTGAATTTTCTAAAATTACTTCTGTTATGAATTTTGTTTCAAACAATTGTGTTTAGAAATATATTTGATATAATTTATATTTTTAAAAATTTGCTGAGACTTGCTTTGCACCTTAGCATGTGATCTATTCTGAAAAATGTTTTTTTGTGTGTGCTTGAGTAGAATGTATATACTGTTGTGGTTAGATGAAATATTTTGTTTATCTCTGTTAGGTCCATTAAATATAAAATGTTCAAGTCCAATGTTTCCTTGCTGATTTTCCGTCTGGATGAATAAAATATTTATGGTTGGTATGCTTTTGTTTTTGTTTTTCTCTTTCAGAAATCTGACTACATGATTCCACTCTCTCTTGGCCTGAAGACTTTCCGTTGAGATATTATTCTGATAGTATCTGATAGTAATATTCATACTCTTTCATATATGATGTGTTTCTTATCAGTTGTCCTCAGAAGTTTTTCTTGTCTTTGATTTTTGATTGTTTCGTTATTATATGCCTAGTTGTGCTTCTCTTTGGGTTGAATTTGATTGAAGACCTTCATTCTTTCTGTATCTGGTTATTGGCATCTATCCCAGACAAGAAAAGTTTTTAACCATTATTTCTTTAAATATGTTTTATTGCCTTTATTATCATTTATATCTTTCTGGAACTCCTATTATGTGAAAGTTTAATCTCTTGATGGTGTCCCATAATTACTGTAAACTATATTCCTTTATCTTTCTGCTCCACTTTTCTATTGAATTTTTCATTTCAGTCATTGTATTCTTCATCTCTAAGATTTCTGTCTGGTTCTTTCCTATTGTTTCTATTTGTCTAACTTCTTGCAATTTTGTATATTTTTTCAAATTTTACTAAATTTTATATTCATATTTTCTGGTACTTCATGGAACATCTTTTTTAGTATTATTTTGATTTATCTGCTACCAATTTCTAGATCTCTATTTCTTTAGGGTTCATTATTGAAGCTTTATTAGCTTCTTTTGGAGGTGTCATGATTCCTTGATTCTTCATAATCCTGTGTCCTTATGTTGTCTGCGCATTTGAGGGAATAGCCCCTTTCTTGGCCTTTACAGGTGTTCTCTGGCAGGGATACACATGCATTATTTAATCTAGCCTCTGATTTTGGAAAAGCTGGCTGGTGACCTCCTTGGGGAGGCAGAGCTTTCCATGAGATCTCTAGTTAGTGCGCCATTGACTTTGTTTGGGTGGGGTTGCTCTTTGGACTCTGATGTCCTATGGGAACACTGGCTTTGTTTGACTATAAAGTGGAGTTGCTGGGTGAGTACTGTGATGGATTTTGAGGTCAGTCACAAGATATGTACTCTGGTCAGTCAATTATGTTATTGGTGACCTGAAGTTGGGCAGGGCTGGAGGCTGGACTCCAAGGTTAGGTGGAGTCACTACTCTGGACAGGTGGATCCAGAGGCTATGGTCCTTAGAAATACACAATTAAGGATGTCCTCCCTGTGAATGTGGAGCCATGAAGTGGTTTTTTGGCTATGTTGAGAGGATTTGAGAACTCCCAACATCATCCCTAGCAGATCTAGACCCTATAATTTTCTGAGATGCGTGAAGATGGAAGTCTTCTTATTTGGATGGACTCCTCGGGAGGGCTTATATGTGGAGTGAAGATACTACATGATTTTCTGGGTTAAGTAGGTTTAGCCCATTTGCTTCTTTAAAATTCACAGAATTGGGAAGTTCCTTGCCTGGGCAAAGTCACTAGGAGTGTTTCTTGGCTGAGTAAAGCTGCTGCTTGTTAAGTTGCCAAGTTTAGCTGGTCTAGCCCCTTCATTTCTTCAAAGAGGGAGGAGATGGGCATGTCCTTGCTTAGGCAGAATTGTTGGGGTGGTCCCCGAGGTGGGGTGAGTTAAAAAGCATATAGGGACTCAAACTAGGTGAAACTTTTCATCATGCTTTTGAAGACACCTTACTCTGTACTGCATGTTGGCTATGAGGTTGACTGGTATCTGCAATTGGGCACCACAGCTAGCAGGAACACAGAGGTTCCACCATGATCCACTCTTGTTACTATGGTCTCTGCCTCTTTTCTTTGGTTCTATTTGGATCTGAGTGGTTTAACCATACCATTTTCCTTAGAGTTCCCTGTGAGGTAAGGACAGAGTGGGCTTCCTGGAAAGCATCTTAGAGTGCTAGGGACACATCAAAATAAAAACATGGTAAAACCTAAGCAAATATATTTCCAGGAGAGAGGGTGTTTTCACTGCTTGACCCCAAATCTCCCTTGACAAGTATACTGATGGTCCTCCATTTACAATGGTGTTGTTTTCCAATAAACCCATTATAAGTTAAAAATGCTATAAGTTAAAAATGCACTTAACATACTGAACCAACTGAACATCATAGCTTAGCCTCACCTATCATAAATGTTCTCAGAATGCCTCTGTTAGCCTACAGTTGGGCAAACTTGTCTGGCAACACAGTATACTGTAGAGTATCGATTATTTCCCATCATGATTGAGTGACTGACTGGGAGCTGCAGCTTGCTGCTGCTACCCTGCACTTCAAGAGGGTATCATACCACTTTCTATTGAATACGTATTACCTTTGCACCATTGTACACTAAAAAGTGTCATCTGTATCCACATGGAATCAAGGAATGCATCCAACAATTGATACATGCTATAGGGTTATGCTGTAAGACTGCTGATATTTTAAATAACTATAGAAATAAAGACTATAGAGAGAAGAGGAAAGAGCGAGACAGAGAGAGAGAGACAGAGGAAGTATTAGGTTCATTATTGTGTCCTGAGGAACGCTTAAAAGTGTACTCCACTCGAAGAAAAAGCTACCAAAGAAAGAGAAAGAGAAAAGAAAAAAAAAAATAGGAGAGTGTTAAGGAGGTAAAGGAAAAACTATCTCAAAAGGAATTGAATAGTCACCTTTTAAATACTGGTAGGAAACCAAGAAAACTGAGTGGACTTAGCAACAAGAAAATAATGTAACTACCTCAGAAAATTTGGAAGAATCACGAGGATTGTGCAAATTTAAAGAAAAATGAAGGCAAAGATATGGAAATGGTATCTGGAAAAAAACCAAAACAACAACAACAAAAAAACCATTTTGGATGTTTTTGTGAAGTAGCAGATACATGGATGGTATTTAGAGAGGGTATGTAGTCCCAGCCAAATATTGGTAGAGATGTGTAGTAAATATCAAGAGGTGTTTAATGGGAACAACTTCATGGAGAAAATAGAGGTAAATATTTGGAATAAAAATATTTATCAGGCAGAGGAGTATACCTGAGAAGTCACAAGTAGAAGAGATGGAAGTTGGGGTAATGCAAGTTGGGATACTTCTTCCCATTATAAATAAACGAAAGAAGAGCAGTATGAGGGCAGATTGGGAGGTAAGCTTTGTAGATTTGGAGGCAAAAGAACACAGGGGAACCCATTAAATGATCTGTATCTTCTCAGTGAAATGGAAAGCAACTTTATCAACTATAAGAAAAGGAGAATGAACGAAGCAAAGAAAATTTGAAGAGTAATAAAATTTTTTCTACAAAATATCTCTCTAAAAAGCAGATTTCTTAAAATATATCTAAAAGGAAAGAAAGTATAACAAAACTGTCTCATTTTGTTTACAATTAGAAAGCAATGAATTTGCATCCTATTTGTAAACTTTTTGTTTCATAAAATCGAAGTTATAAGAAAATTCCCAAATGAAATAAATCATTTTCCCTGGAGTGGGTATGAGGCTTGACAGGAAGATATCTTCATATAAAGCAGCCTCTAGTCTGAGCCATATAGTTCAGGTAGAACGTAGACAAGAGACAGTAGAAAAAGCAGCGTTCTCAAGATGAATAGCAAAAGCAAAGGCACAAAAGTAGAAAATGGTAGGATATCCTGCTGTGCCAAACTCATCAGGGGGGTAGAGATGCTATACTCGCTTCTCTTTCCTATCTTCCAAACTAAAGCATGTGTGTGTATATTAACAATTGTAGTTCCTAAACGTGAAGATAACAATGAAAAGAAAAAAAAACCACACACATATATTTATAACTATATATATATGATATAACTATATATGTGTGTGCATACATACACACACACACACGTATATATACCATTAAATGTGGTTCTTACCCTAGAAGGATTTTTTTTCTGTCTGAGATTCACTTAAAAGTTGGAAAGATATACACTAAGGGAATTGATACTTTATGTTGTTGCTTGCTGCATGTGCCTATAGCAACAAGAGTCTTTAAGAGTGCAGAAACCACAGAAATTTAAAGCAAATACTTTTTTTTTTTTTTTTTTTTTTTAACTACATGGATTCATGGTAACATAGTTACTGACTTATTTCCCTTAGCTCTCCTTTAAACTAGAATCTCTTTCGGAGGCAAGACTGTCTGTATTTCTTTCAGTGCAAGGTAAACAGGTAAAGATTTCAAATGGGTTGAATTGAATGCATGCATAATTTAAATGAGGGCAGAACAAGGGGAAAATGGCATTGCTAAAGTTTTGTAAGCTTATGCATTAAAGCATAGAATTATTTTTTACATCTGAAAAAATAAGTCTCATTGTATTCATTGTCATTACTGACTCCTCCTGACTTTACTATTTGTCCTTAGCCAAACCTTCACTATGAATTTGTTATTTTTATGCATATATGTTAAATCCTCATTAAATCTATACAGATGTTATGTTTCATTTAGTTAAGCTACTTATTTCCTCTCCTCAAAGCTTTCAGCAATGTACATAATCAATAAATACCTATTGAAGTTATCAGATAAGCATGAATTTTTATTGCAACCTATTAGACAGACATGGCAAGCTGCTTGTAACTTTGAAGCCTGGAAGCCTATCCTGGTGTAAACTCCTGAAAATAATCGTATTTAAATTTCATAGATGTATGTATAAATTAAAACATGGATGTAACTGAGCAACTTAAAAAGAATAAAATCTGAATCATACAAGTTTATTTAAAAAGTAATGTATCTTCAAATGTAGCTGTTTCGTTATAAAGTCTTTTTGATATTTATGTTATTGTTTTCTGAACTAAAGTTTACCAAGAAAATGAAAAGGAAGGGTCATATAAATGAAAATTAAAAGCTATAAATTTCCATAGGGATTACATTGCTTTAATATGCAAATGTGTAATTATCTAAAATTAATTTTCTTCATGTCAAATGTTACTTATATACATGTACATATTTATATACTTGTATATGCTCTCAATATTTATTGTCATTTTAGACTGATATGAATTCAGATAGTTTATAATACGTAGAGATTCTCATACAAATGTTGAAGCACATTACAGGCTGAAGAAATTACATGAAAAACAAAATTTTGTACTTTGTATATATGTGCACAGTTACAGTCTTTAGAGCTAAAGTGAGAAAACTATTCAAATAAACTCATCCAGAATAATCCCCAGCTTTTCCAATTTTAAATATAGAAAGAGATTAGAGTGGTCAAAAAAATATGCAAGTGAATCCAAAGGCCGAGTTTGGTGGTGGTGAGCTCCTGGGAATTAATAACACCATTGGTCAGGGGAAAAGTTAAACACAAGATTCACTCTCAGCCATGGTATTAGAATACCAATCTTTCTTCACTTCGTGCTGTCCAGGAGATCTACAGTATGAACATAAAATGACCTCACATTTCACTCAACAGAAGAGTAGTTTAAGACTCCCCTATGTCCAATACAAATTTAACATGTGCAATATGACTTAGTGTTTCAGTTTTATCTTGCTATAACATAAAGGCACAAAGCATAGTGAAAAAAATATTTCAAAGAAAAAACATTTTCTGACTTATATAACAGAGTCTCCTCTCCCTGACCACATTACGGTTTAAAAAGATTTCTTATCAAACTCTCACCATAGCAAAGAAAAAGAAAGCTTCTCTTACCAGAGTGGATAAAGCTTCAATCTTGCTATAGCGTTTTCTGCAGCTCTTGTTTGAAAGACAGATCCACAGCAGCTTTGTGCATACAAGTGATCTGGCTGATCCCCAGTTCCTGCACACACACAAAAAAAACAGTATAATTGGCTCTCAAAAAGGTGTTGTAAACATTCATCATGATGGCACTTGCATGTTGAATCTCGTGACTGTTACTCTAGTAGACTTTCTCCAAACAGGCCAATTACATTTCTACTTTCAATACAAGCTGTTTGGTTTGTCTGCTCGATACTGAGATTAATAGTTTTAAAGAAAGCATGCATTTGTGAGTATCTGTTCTATTACTATGTCTGAAAGTGTACTCTAAGATTAAAAATATACACACAATTATAAATCAAGATGATATTGTCTGGTACATAAATTTACTTAGCACCTATATGTCTTTATTTTTAAATTTAACAATAATCAGGCCAATATTAATGTACTAATGAGATATCAGTGTTATTAAGTCTCTTTCATTTACTATTTGATAAAACTCAAATGAACATTCTATATCTCTGCTTTGCAAAACACCCACATCAATAATGCCTCCAACATACCCCAGAGTCTGAGACCAAATGTGCTGCATTTCTAAGTCCATTAAATATTCCATGGTTTCTTTGCCTAAACCTTCAAAGTGGCCCAGATACAATCACATCCTTAAATTTTATGGGCGCAATCAAGAGGTCACAAAGCATTGACTTTTTAAAATTTTTACACATTCAATGTTTCTGGAAGCATTAACTCATCATAACTACAAGTGGTATATTCTTCTTATCAAATGAATATGAACACTACATCAAAAATTAATTCTCAATAAAAATAGTCTCAATTTGTGCCACTCTTTATAATGATCTAAGCAATACATTGATCTTACAACTATGTGATTATATAATCTTTGCCTTGCTTCCCATGGGTTTAAAGCCTGGTTAAGTGTTATCAGCAGTACCACAATGAAAAATATGAATTAACTGGATAGAGAGATTTTTTCTTTTTGCATTTTTATATCTGGCATCTTATTTTCCATCATGTATACAAATTAAGCAAGTGCAACAAACAATTTTGTGCAACAATTTATGATTGTAGAAATCTCAAAAAAATGATAACTTATGACAATATAATTCAGAGGATTATAGGTTGATATATACTAGTCTTTCAAAACAACAGATTTCATTAACCTAATTATGTTACTTAGGGAGTCAGAGGGTGGGGGGAGAAGACCTATACTGTTTTTTAAAATAGTGTGTATCAGTCAACTATTATCCTTTATTATTATGTAACAGTTATCTTTATAAAATTTTCCACTAACATTTTCATGTTTAGTTATTTTATTAGAACAGTGAAAACAGCATTATTATTCTCCATTATACACATGATATAACTAGGACTCAAAGGATAAGGAGTTGAAATTCTTAACTAGAGAACCTTCTGATGTTCAGCTACATCCAAACAACTTTTTTTTAAAAACAATATATCTAATATTTTTCTTTAAAAGAGGTTTGTGTGATTTAGCTTGGTGATTTCAATTGGAGAATAGGCATTTAGTGAATTATTATAACATATTCGGAGCTGTGATACATTGAGACCTTTTCCTATGCCTAATTATTTTGGAAATGATCTGCAAATACAGTTCAAAAAGACAATTATATATGATGTTATGTTAAAAATGTTTAAAATTTAAGAATTATCTATTGAATATCTGCAAAGTGACAGGTTCTTTGTTAAGTTCTAATGTTATGGTAGTGAATAACATAAATATCTCCACTTTATATAATTTTCAATGTAAAAATGAAGATAATTAGCCCAAGATACAAATTTGTTTGGAAAATTTTAGTGGCAGTGAGTTAATTTATAAATTCATTAATAGAAAAAAATCCCTAAGATATCAGAATTTTTATGTCTTTATTACAAAAAAATCTAATCATTATTAAAAACAGTATTGCTGAAACATTGAGCTAATCATTTAAAAATGATTCTGAAATTCTTAATGCTTATATTTTAGAAGAAGATTGTAGACATTTTTACTAGTTATTTTCCAATGTACACAATTTGTATTTATAATACATATGTATATCTACAAATACAAATAGTCATATTAAGGTCTTGATTAGATAATGAGGTTTGGAACAGTTCAACTATTATATAATATGATTGTAGGAGTAAATCAAGTTTTCCACTAAAAGTTGTTGACGTCCCCCCTCCAAATGAATATATTAAAAATAAAATGATGAAGGCAAAATAAAATTATCATTAAGTATCATATTTGTTAAATGACTTATAGCATTTATGTGTTCTAGTTATTTTCAATCTCTTTACAAATACAGGAACACATTGTTTTATTGTGATTTGCTTTATTGCACTTTGTAGAGACTGCAGTTTTACAAATTGAACGTTTGTGGTAACTCTGCATTGAATAAATCTATCAGCACCATTTTTCTAATACAAAGTGCTCACTTTGTGTCTCTTTGTCGCACTTTGATCATTCACACAATATATTAAGCTTTTCCATTATTATTCTATACTTTATCTGTTTTGTTATATCTACGATCATTGATGTTACTCCTGTAATTGTTATGGGGCACCACACACCACAACCATATAAGACAGTGAAATGTTGTGTGTGTTCAGACTACCCCACTGACCAGCTGTTATTCATCTTTCTTCTTCTACTGGAGACTCCCTGTTCCCTGAGACACAAAAATATTGAAATTTAGCTGATTGATAGTCCTACAATGGCCTCTAAGTGTTCAACTGAAAGGAAGAGTCATAATCTTTTACTTGAAGTCAAATGGTAGAAATGATTAACTTTAGTGAGGAAGGCATAGAAAGCCAAGATAGGCTAAAAGCTAGGCCTCTTACACCAAACAGTTAGGCAAGTTGTGAACGCACACGAAAAGTTCTTAAAAGTGCTAGTCCAGTGAAAACATGAATGATAAGAAATCAAAACAACTGTATTACAGATATGGAGATAGGGTTAGTGGTCTGGATAGAATATCAAACCAGCCACAATATCCACTTAAGATAAAGCCTAATCCAGAGCAAGGCGTTAATTATCTTTAATTCTATGAAAGTTGAGAGAGTTGAGGAAGCTGCAGAAGAAAAGTTTGAAGCCAGCAGAGGTTGGTTTATGATATTTAAGATATGATGCCCTTAACACAAGAGATGATGCAGAAGCTGAAGCAAGTTATCCAGAAGATCAAGCTAAGACAACTGATGAAAGTGGTTATGCTAAACAACAAATTTTGGATGTCAATCAGACAGCCTTCTAATAGAAGATGATATCCCTATAAAACAATAAAACAATGAAGAAAACAAAGTAACTAGGTAACAATCAATATGATGACTGGAACAATATGTCACATCTCATAGTAACTTTGAATGTCAATTATATAAATGCTCCACTTAAATGATACAGATTGTCAGAATGGATACCATAATCACAATCCAAATACTGCTGTCTTCAAGAGACACACCTAACCATGTAAGGATTCTTATAGACTCAAGCTAAAGGGATAGAAAAACATATTCCATACAAATGGAAACCAAGGGCAAGCAGGAGTAGCTATTCCCATATCAGATGAAACAGACACTAAAACAACAAAAGTAAAAAAAAACAAAAAGATGAAGAAGGTCATTATATAATGATAAAAGGATAATCCAACCAGAAGATGTTATAATCCTAAATATATATGCACTGGAGCTCCCAGATTCACAAAATTATTACTACTAAACCTATGAAAAGAGGCAAACACCAATACAATGATAGAAGCGATTTCAACACTCCACTGACAGCATTAGACAGATCATTGAAGCAGAAATTCAACAAAGAAATGCTAGACTTAAACTGCACTCTAGAGCAAATGAACCTAACAGATATTTATAGCACATTCTAACCAATAACTGAAAAATACACATTATTCTAATCACCCTACAAATCATTCTCCAAGATAGAACACATAACAGACCACAAAGCAAGTCTCAATAAATTTTAAAACTTGAAACAATATCAAGTATCTTCTCAGACTATAGCAGAACGAAATTAGAAATTAATTCCTACAGGGACCCTCAAGAATATACAAATACATGGAAATTAAACAACCTACTTCTGAACTATGTTTGGGTTAACAATAAAACCAAGGTGAAAATCTAAAAAGTATTAAAAATGAATGATAATAGTGACACAGGTTATCAAAACCTCTGTGATACTGCAAAAGCAAGGCTAAGAGGAAAGTCTATAGCACTAAATACCTACATCAAAAAGTCTGAAAGATCACAGATTGACAACCTAACATCACACCTCAAGAAACTAGATAAACAAGAAAAAAACAAACCCAAAATTAGCAGAAGATAAACAACAACAACAACAACAAAGATCAGAGCAGAACTAAGTGAATTTGAAATCAAAAATCAATACAAAAGGTAAATGAAGCAAAAAGTTTTTTCTTTGAAAAGATGAACAAAATTGATAGACCATAAGCCAGATTAACCGAGAGAAGGTTCAAAAATAAACTCAATTAGAAATTAAAATGGAGATATTACAACTGACACCACAGAAATAGAAAAGATCCTTCAAGACTATTATAAACACCTCTATACATACAAACTAGAAAGTCTAGAGGAAGTGGATAAATTCCTGAAAACATACAACCCTCTTAGCCTGAATTAGGAAGAAATAGAAATCCTGAACAGACCAATAACAAGCAGTGTGATTGAATCAGTGACAAAAAATTTGTCAGCCAACAAAAGTTCAGGGTCAGATGGCTTCACAGCCAATTTCTATCAGATATTCAAAGAGGAATTGATACCTATACTATAGGAATGACTTCAAATGATTGAGAAAGAGGGACTATTCCTAACTCATTCTACAAAGCAAGTATATTCTAATAACAAAGACAGGGAATAATATAACAAAAAAGAAAACCATAGACCAATATTCCTGATGAACATAGATGGAAAAGTCCTCAAAAAAATATTAGCAAACCAAATTCAACAGCGCATCAAAATGATAATTCACTATGATTATGTGGGTTTCATTCCAGGGATACAGGGATGATTAAACACACACAAGTTGACAAATGTGATTCACCACAAAAACAGAATTAAAAACAAAAACCACATGATAATCTCAATAGACATAGAAAATCATTCAATAAAACCCAGCATCGCTTTATGATCCAAACTCTCAGTAACCTAGGCATAGAAGGAACGTACCTCAAAATAATAAAAACCATGTATTACAAACCCACAGCCAACTCATACTGAATGAGGAAAAGAAGAAAACATTCCCTTTAAGAACTGGAAGAATACAGGGATGCCCATTTTCATCACTTCTATTCAACTAGCACTGAAAGTCCTAGCCAGAGCAATCAGGGAAAAGAAATAAATAAGTACATCCAAATTGGAAAATAGGAACTCAACTTATCCGTTTACAGTTGATATGATCATAGACCTAGGAAACCCTAAAGACTCCTTCAGAAGGCTTCTAGATTTGATAAATAAATTTGATAAAGTCTTGGGCTACAATATCAATGTACACAAATCAGTTGTACTTCTATACACCAATAACAACAGATTTGAAAAGAAATCAACAACTCAATCCCTTTTACAATAACTAAAAAAATTCTGGGAATATGCTTAACCAAAGAGGTAAAAGATCTCTAAACCTAGAACTACAAAACACTGCTGAAATAAATAATAGGCAACACAAACACATGGAAATACATCCGATGCTCATGGACTGGAAGGATTAATATCATGAAAATGACTATACTGCCCAAAACAATCTACAGATCAATGCAATTCCTACCAAAATACCAACATCATTTTCACATAAATAGAAAAAATAATTCAAAAATTTCTTTGGAACCAAGAAAGAGCCTAGTGAAAGCAATTCTAAGCAAAAAGAACAAATCTGGAGCCATGGCATTACCTGACTTCAAAGTATACTACTAGGATATAGTAACCAGGATAGTATGGTACTGATATAAAAGTAAACGCATAGACCAATGAAAAAGAATAGAGAATTCACATATAAAGCCAAATCGACCAACTGATTTTCAACAAAGCATACAAAAACATAAACTGGGGAAAGGACTTTATGTTCAATAAATGGTACTGGGAAAACTGGATAGCCATATGTAGAAGAGTTAAACTAGATCCCTATCTCTCACTATATAAAAAACTCAACTCAAGTTGGATCAAAAACCTAAATTTAAAATCTGAAAACATAAAAATTCTAGAAGAAAACCTAGGGAAAACTCTTCTGGATATTGGTCTAGGCAAATAGTTTATGATTTAACCCAAAAGCAAAAGCAACAAAAATAAAAATAAACAAATGGAATCTAATTAAACTAACAATCTTCTGCACAGCAAAAGAAATAATCATCAAAGTCAACCCACAAAATATGACCCACAAAAAAGACAATTCATGAAATGGTAAAAACTATTTGCAAACTATGAATCTGACAAATAACTAATATCTAGTATCTGCAAGGAACTCAAATCAGCACAAAAAAATCACACCAAAAAGTAGGTAAATAATGTAAGCAGACATTTCTTAAAAGAATATACAAATAGTTAACAAACATATGAAAACGTGCTCAACATCACTAATCATCAAGGAAATGAAAATTAAAACCACAGTGGGAAACCACCTTACCTTGGCCAGAATGACCATTATTAAAAAGTAAAAAAAAAAACAATAAATGTTGGAGTTAATGTAGTAAAAAGGGAAATCTTATATACTGTTTGTGGGAATGTAAGTTACCATAACCTCTACGGAAAACAATATGGAGATTTCTTTAAAAATACTATTCAACCCAGCAATTCAACTGCAGGGCATCTACCCAAATGAAAATTAGTAATTATATAAAAAAGACACCTACATGTGTTTGTTTATTGCAGCACAATTCACAATTGCAAAGATGTGGAACCAACATAAGTGCCCATCAATTGATGAGTGAACAAAGAAAATGTGATACATATACATCATAGAATACTTCTCATCCATAAAAAAGAATGAAAAAAATGTCTTTGGCAGCAACTTGGATGGAGCTGGAAGTTGTTATTTTATGTGAAATAATTCAGGAAAACTTTCTACTGATAAGTGAGAGCTAAGCTGTGGGTATACAAAGATATACAGAAGGGTGTAATGGACATGAGAGACTTTGAGGAGGAAACAACATATTGGGTACAATGTACACTACTCAAGTGACAAGTGCACTAAAATCTCAGACTTCATCACTAAACAATTTGTTTATGTAACCAAAAACCACTTGTACCTCTAAAGCTATTGATTTTTGTAAAAGATATATTTGTTGACTACCATGTAAAAAGTTGCTATTATATTTTATTAAATCTCCCATTGATCTGGATGCTGAAAAAGGAAAGTGAAAATATTCAGTCACCTGGCAAATAAGATACAATTATGTTATTGAAATATAGTGACATACATATTAAATGAAATATGAATAATTTTGTCAAATTTTTAAAGTGAATTTTGCATCACTAATTGTCCTTATGCAAATAGTACCTTGTGGAGGCCTATAAATGAAGTTTGTCAAAAAATGGTGTCATTTACACACCCAGATAGACAGCAATGAGATACTGATGATTTCATTATGATTGACATTAAATGCAAAGCTGAAAGAAAACAAAATAAAAATTTTTCAAGTTCCAACACAAACCAGAAGAAATGCAAAGAAATTATTTCCCTGAAAGAATTTATAAAAACTGAGACCAGAAATAGAAAAATCACTAGACATCTGGGAAGCTTAAGGTGTTGACTGAGCCATCGTGTACACCTCACCTCTCTGGCTTCTCTAAATACCACTGAAATGAAAGAAGAAAACAGAAAAAAAAAATAACAAGGTCCACCATTAACATATCATTTTTTTAAGTGCAAGACAGATTTTTTGAAAAATAGGAGATAGAAATCAGACATGATTGTAATGATATGTAAGTAAGACAGAGTAAAGCTCAACCAATAACAAACACAGAAGAGGAATGATTCAAATAAGAACCTCTTAAAGGAAATCCCAGATAAACTTTACAGTTGGAATCTACAGGTACAAAAAGTTTCTTTGGGCCTTGAACCAATAACCAGGAAAGCCAGAAATGAAGCTGCTAAGCTCGCTGTCCTCAGGACTAAGCACCCAGAATTGCTCTCTTTTGAATAGCCGAGGGTTTATTCTGGGAGGGTTTCTAATTTGGCTGCTGAGGATAAAGAGAAGCAAAGCATAACTTGAATTTACTGAATCTTCGAGGTGGGTAAAGAGAAGAAAGGATAAAAAAAATAAGCTTCACTCACTGGTGATATCCAAAAAGCAGAGACCACAGAAGAAAATGAAGATGCCATCTAGAATTTTCATAGCCAGAGAGGAAAAGTCAATGTCTTGGGTTCAAAGCTTCAAAGGACAGGCTGACGTTCTTGTAGCATCTAATGCAGCTGGTGACCTGAAGGCAACATCCATTTACTATTTTGAAAATAGTAGGGCCCATAAGAATCCTCTGAATCTATTTTACTTGTGTTTTATAAATTGAACAACAAAGCCTTGATGATCACAATGCTTTGCAAATAAACTTCTAAAAGAGAATTTTTGTGATTTTAAAAAATTTAATAATTATCTATTGAGTATTTACTAGGTGACAGGCTCCTTATTAAGTTCTGAGATTACAGTGGTGAATAAAAGAAATATCCTCAGTAACTTTATGTAATTTTCAATGTAGAAATACAATAATGAGTCCAAAATACAAGTTTATTTGGAGAATATTAGTGGCCATGCATTATAGTATAAGTTAACTGATAGAAGAAAAGATGCAAAAATTATTAGAATTGTTGTGTCTTTATTACAAAAAATATAGGATGGTTTACTGAATATTTTAAGCCCAATGTTGATACCTACTGCTTAGAAAAAAAGATTTATTTCTAAATATTACTGCTCTTTGGCAAGGCAGCTAGTCACCTAAAGTTCTGAAGGAGATGTTGTTTTCCATCTACAATGGAGATCAATGTTGCTTTTTTGCCTAATCATACAACATCCACTCTGCAGTCCATGGATCAAGGAATAATTTTGACTTTCAAGTCTTATCATTTATAAAATATACTTTGAAAAGGTATAGCAGCTGTAGATTTTGATTTCTCTGATGAATCTAGACAAAGTACATTGAAAACCTTGTGGAAAGAAATTACCATTCTAGATACCATTGAGAATACTTGTGAGTCACAGTAAGAGGTTAAAATATAAGATTAACAGAAGTTTGGGAGAATTTGATACAAATCCTCATTGATGACCTTGAGAGAGCCAAGACTCGAGAGGAGGAAGTAATTGCAGATGTGGTGGAAATAGCAAAATAAGTAAAATTAGAAGTGGAGCCTGAAGATGTGACTGAAATGCTACAATTTCATGATGAAACTTGAATGGATAAGAAATTGCTTCTTATGCATAAGCAAGGTGTGTTTGTAGAAAGAAAGAAAGAAAGAAAGAAAGAAAGAAAGAAAGAAAGAAAGAAAGAAAGAAAGAAAGAAAGAAAGAAAGAAAGAAAGAAAGAAAGAAAGAAAGAAAGAAAGAGAGAAGGAAGGAAGGAAGGAAGGAAGGAAGGAAGGAAGGAAGGAAGGAAGGAAGGAAGGAAGGAAGGAAGGAAGGAAGGAAGGAAGGAAGGAAGGAAGGATCTTATCCTAGGGAAGATGCTATGAAATTATTGAAATGACAACAAATAATTTAGAATACTACATAAACTTAGGTAACAAAGCAGCAGCAGAGTTTGAGAAGAATGACTCCAATTTTGAAGGATGTTATATTGTGGGTAAAATGCTCTCAAACAGTAGCACACGCTGCAGAGAAGTATTTTGTGAAATAAAGAATCAGTGGCCAGGAGCGGTGACTCCCGCCTGTAATCCCAGCATTTTGGGAGGCCAAGGCGGGAGGATCATCTGAGGTCAGGAGTTCAAGACCAGCCTGGCCAACATGGTGGAACCCCATCTCTACTAAAAATACAAAAATTAGTCAGGCATGGTGGCAGGCACCTGTAATCCCAGCTACTTGGGAGGGTGAGACAGGAGAATCGTTTGAACCCAGTAGGCAGAGGTTGCAGTGAGCTGAGATCGTGCCACTGAGCTCCAGACTGGTCAACAAGGAGCAAAACTCTGTCTCAAAAAAAAAAAAAAAAAGTAATCAGTCAATGCAACAAACTTAATTGTCGTCTTATTTTCACAAATTGCCATGGTCACCCCAGTCTTCAGCAACCACCACCGTGATCAGTCAACAATCATTGACATTGAGGTAAGACCCACCTCCAGCAGAGAGGATTACAATTGTTAGAGGCTCAGATAATACTTAACAGTTTTTAGCAATAAGGTATTTTTAAATTAAGGTGTGTACATTTTTCTTTAGATATAATTCTATTCCAAGGTTAATACACTACAGTATAGCATAAACATAACTATAATATGCACTGGGAAACAACAATTTTGTGGGACTTGCATTACTGCAATATTCATTTTGCAGGTGTCTGGAACCAAACTTGCAATATATATGAAGTATATTTATATTTCCACTGACATTATATATATATATGTATATACATATATACACATGTACATTTCTGTTAACTCAATACCGTAATTATAGTTTTATGTTATTATATAGGTTTCTCAAACATAATTATCCATTAATGTGGATGTTTTCTATTACAGTGATTAAACAGAAATTTCAACCACTCATTTTGTCATAGAAGCATGCTGAATAGACCTGGAGAAAAATTTAAAATCTTGAAAATGTTATTACTTTAAATTACTGACCATGAAAAACAAATGAACATTTACTACTGCAAAAAATCTTAATTACAACTGATGGAATAGCCGTAAATTTCAGTGAGAAAACAATAGCCCCTGTGTAGGAGAGCCCAAATATCAACCCACCCCAACTATCTACCAAACTCTTTTTGTTGTTGTTGTTTTGTTTGTTTTTTTGAGATGGAGTCTGGCTCTGTCGCCCAGGCTGGAGTGCAGTGGCGCGATCTTGGCTCACTGCAAGCTCTGCCTCCTGGGTTCACACCATTCTCCTGCCTCAGCCTCCTGAGTAGCTGGGACTACAGGCGCCCACCACCACGCCTGGCTAATTTTTTGTATTTTTTAGTGGAGACTGGGTTTCATCGTGTTAGCCAGGGTGGTCTCCATCTCCTGACCTCGTGATCTGCCCGCCTCGGCCTCCCAAAGTGCTGGGATTACAGGAGTGAGCCACCATGCCCGGCCTGTCTACCAAACTCTTTTAGCGAAGTTTTACCAAATTTTCTCATGCTAATTCTTCTCATTCATATAAGTTACTCCCTCTGCATTAGTTCATGCTCATCAGTGTTTAATCCTGTTTTAATATTTTCATGCTTCCAAAAATAAACTCCCCTACTACTTTGTCTCTCTAGTAACCATATTTCTACCTTGGAAAATATCTCAAAAATATTTATTTTCTCATTTTACAATATCTTCTCAGCTCACTTTTATAGTACATCCATCCCCCAAGGCACTAAAATAGTCCTCATTTTACCTGGTATTCTAACAATTAACTGATTCCTTCTTGAACCATCTTCTTCTCTTGTCTCTAGTGATACCATATTCTCCTTATTTCTTTCATACCATGCAAAGTCTTTCTATCCCAGGCTCATTTGCTGGCTCCTTTTCCTCTGTCTGCATAATAGGTTTGGAGAATTTCTTGACTGATCATGGACCCCTTTTTCTTCTCAACCTACAGTTTCCCTGCAGATAATTTTATCTGGTTCCATGGCTTTACATATAATCTTTCTTGTTGACTACCAAATTTAGATCTGCAATCTGACCTTTTTCCACTGCGCTTTAAATATGATTCTCCATCTGCATACTGATCTCAATTCCTGGCTCTCTAACAAGGATTTTAAAATTCAAACATGGCAAAATAGAACAATTGACTCTACCATATCGTTGCAAACCTGACCTTACTCCAGTCTTCCATATTTTAATATGGAATTCTTTCAGTTAAAATTATTTGAGTTAAAATCAAAGTCTTAAATTTTTATCTTAATGTTTTATTCTAACAAAAATGCATAACATAAAGTTTACCATATTAACTATTTCTGAGGTACAGTTCTGTAGTATTAAGTACATATTCACTTTGTTGCACAACTAATCTCCAGAACATTTTCATCTTTCAGAACTGAAACTCTACACCCCTTAACTCCCCGACAGGAAAGATTTATTGACATATGCAACAATACAGATGAATTTGTAAATTATACTGAGTGATAGAAGCTAAACAAAAAAGTACATACTATATGACTTCTTTTATATAAAGTTCTAAAAATGCAAACTTATCCATAGTGACAGAAAGCAGATCAGCTGTTGCCTGGGAACAAGAAAGGTGGGGGTGGAAGAATTGGTGTGAGGGATTGCAAAGGATCACAAAATTTTTGTGGGTAACAGATGTATTCATTATTTTTATTGTCATGAAGGTTTCAGTAGTATACACACATGTCTACACTTATCACATCACACACTTTAAATATATGTAGTCTAATTTATGCCAATTATATTGCAAATATGACATTTATAATAAGTTCACAAATAAAACTTCTAAAAATTAGAAAGAAAATAATTCAATATGTAAAGGCAAAAATATATGTTCAAAATCTTCACAAAATAAGATATCCAAATGACCAATACCATGTATGAGAATATTCAATATTATTTCTCATAATTATGCACATGTACCCTAGAACTTAAAGTATAGTAATAATAAAAAATAAATAAATAAAAAAAGATTCCAATGGCAAAAAAATTAAAAAAAAAATAAAATTAAAATTAAAAAAAATATTCATTCACCATATTGAGTAAAATTTATAAAAAAAAAACATTTCAAGATTTGAGGGAATGTGAAACCCATATACAACCGAAAGAATTGGAAATTAGCAAAAGCAGTTTGAGAAACTGGCAATACATACTAAAGCTGAAAATATACTCATCTTATGACCCAAGAATTCCACTCCTAGTTTCATATTCAAGAAGTATATGCATATGGCATCAAAAGATACACATTAGATTGCTCATGACAGCTCTCTTTGCAACAGACAAAAACTGGAAATTATCCAAATGTCCACCTGCAGTAAAACTGAAGAATATCTTTTAAAATATTTACATAATAGAATAAAATATATCAATGAGAATGAGCAAACTTTTGCTATACATGACAACATGGGTGAGTCTTAAACCTAATGTTGAGAAACGATGTAATAAACAAATATTATGTCTCATATAATTTTATTTCTATAGACTGCAAAAATGGTTAATTTTATTTTGGTAAAAGTAGTCAATCTACTGATTATCTTTGGGGTAGACTGGGTTTAACAACTAGGAAAAAGTACAAAATAATCTTTCAAATATTGGTAGTATTTTATTTCCTGTTAGAGTTATACTTCATTATAGAGATGTATTCACTGTGCAAATGTACTGGGTTGTTCACTTAAGGGTTTGCAATTTCTGGCTATGTGTTATGCTTCAGTAAAACTTTATATGTATATGTGTGTGTGTGTGTATGTATATATATGAACACATATAGCTACACATAAAATATATCACAAAAATATAGAATAAAATGTATTGTGATTTATGTTCTTTAGAACATATTATTTTTTATAAATATATAACTTGAAATACTTTGTGAAAATTTATTGCTAAGATAAGGACCCATTTTTCTCCTGATAATGAAAACAAAACACTTGGATAAGGTGAAAAAGTTCCAGTAAATAAAAAGTCATTTGAATAATTACTCATCCCAGGAAAGCTGTTCCAAATGGCCTTGGTAAAGTACATAATGCATTTATTTTTCTCAAAAGAATACACCATTATAGCACAGATATTTATTTGTATTCATTTCACACTATTTATGAAACTTCTTGAGGCTCTGACTTAGAGAAAGCAACCAGCTGTTTTTGTGATTTGCAAAATCAATGTGTAAAAGACAAAAAGGCAAAAAGTAGTATTTTATCATTTATATTGTCTTATTGCTTTTTTACTCACTTTCTTAATATGAATACCATGCATTATTTCCTATATTATCTACTGTTCATATACAATGAAAACTATCATCAGGACTTAAAGTTACATCATGTAACTCATTCTTAAATATATATGGATGTGATTAGCCATGGTGGAAAGAGTGTGGATTTCACAACTGTAATGAACAGTTTGAATGTATGTAAATTTGGACAAGCTGCATACTATTGCCATGCCTCTGTTTAATTATCTATGAGAGGGAGATGGTAATACTAAACTTACTGGTATGCAAATGTAAGCATTATATGTAAATATATAAAAATTGTTCTAATCTACATGCTTACCATTACTATGTTATGCACTACTAAGAAGTTTTATTGGGCTATGCATTCCTAGTGTTTTACATCAAAAGATAAGTTTGGAATACATTGATTTAAACATTGATAAAAAGATGAACAATACAAAAGCTAAGGGATCATAGAACAGTGACCCTTCAACAGGAACAGTATCCCAAAGGAGTGCCCTTTCTAAATGAGCAGCAGAATTCTGTTTTGTTTGTTTGTTTGTTTGTTTTGAGATGGAATTTCACTCTTGTTTCCCAGGCTGGAGTGCAATGGTGCGATCTTGGCTCACCACAGCCTCTGCCTCCCAGGTGCAAGCAATTATCCTGCCTCAGCCTCCCCAGTAGCTGGGATTACAGACATGCGCCACCACTCCCAGCTAATTCTGTATTTTTAGTAGAGACAGGGTTTCTTCATGTTAGTCAGGCTAGCCTTGAACTCCTGACTTCAGGTGAAGCATCCACCTTGGCCTCCCAAAGTATCATTCTGTTTTTATAACTGCGACTGAGCACTTTGGCCTGAGTAAAAAAGAATGACTGGAAATAACTTGGCTATCAAAGTAACAATAATTGTGTCAATAAACTTAGAGATATTTACCAGTGAATAAAATATTTACACTTCATGAGTACCAGTTTTGTTTGTTTTTAAAAGAACAAGTTTAACAGACTTGTTTACAATGAAAAGCCCACATGTTGACTAGAGTCTGATCTCATTGTAAATCGTATTGATGTAAGTCGACTTGATTTATAGTCTCCTTCATATTTACGTAGAAAAAAAGGATCTTTTTTAAATAATGAGAAGATCCTTATTTAAAAAAAGTAAAAGGGGAATGAGAGGAAAAGAGAGAGTCAGAGAGAAGACGTAAGAAAGATAATTAGAGCAAGAGAGAGCAATAAATAAAATGAACCAAATAATCAATAGGTAAATCTGACTGAGGTTCGTTTTTATTTTTTCTATGACATGCATATGCCATAACATGTTATTATCTCAACTAATTTAGTATTTTCAGAATTTGACTGTATGTGTATAACTAATCATCTCAAACATAATATTCATTTAAAATTGTTTTGTTTCTTTCTAAAAGCAAAACAATTTTTGCCCTTTTTTCCATATGGTTTATTTTTGAATGGCTATATTGTGCCAGAAAGCAGATCAATGATTTGCTGGAGATGGGGCTGGGGTAGAAGTGTTGACTGAAAAAGACACTGTTTAATGTGAGAAAACCATTCCATATTATGATTTGATGGTGGTAACATACTGGCATAAATATATCAATCTGATCAAATTGTACACTTAAAATGGATGCATTTTTTAGTTGTGAAATTTATTTAAATAAAACAAATTAATACTAGAAAATAAATTTATGGCTAAATCAAGTTGTCAATATAAGTACTTTGTATCTCATATTTTGAATAATTCAGAATCTTCCCTTCTGGTGTCACAGTTTTCAAGTCAATCGCTCATCATATAAAACTGATTCTGGTTAATACTGTGTTCTTACTACTATTAGGAAGACATTGTGGAGATAACTGTTATTAACAGCTACATAAATAAAACATAAATTCTGTTCTCAACAACTGGCAATCTAGTTTTAAAAAGTAGAGTATGCATAGTAACAAGGAAATGAAAACTATGATGATCTTCGTACTATTATAGTTGGTAAAATGTCTCCCCCATACTGCATTTGGTGTCATTTAGCATAACCACAACGGCAGACTTCAGATAAACGTGATTTTTTTTTTTTCAGGAACTCTAGATAAATATGTATTAAGCCTGCATTTAATTTTTAATTAATTGATTTGTTATGTTTGTACTCTCTACATAGAGAGTAAAATAAGTTAGAGAGTAAAATAAATAATAAGAATATATTTAGCTTCTCCTGTACAATAAGAATTGTTCTAACATTTGTATTGGTGAATGAGTATTCCAAAATGATTATGTCAGCCATCCAATATATAGACCAAATACAAGTTGAACAATAGTATAGTTATAGATGCAAATATAGATATTGAGGTAGATAGAATGAAGCCATTTTTTTACAAGCAATGTTTGCCTACTTAGGTGTTTTGTACTTGCTGATCTCTCCAAGTATACTCCTCCTCCATATACTGCATACCATTCCCTCTTACGTTTCCAGGCTTTTGCAAATGTCACTATGGCAAAGCTTTCCATGCCCTGCCCATTTTCCTTCAGCATCACTGATTCCCCTACATGTTTGAGACCTTTTGCTGCATGCATCTGAGATGTTGCTTTCATTGGCCAATGGCACATGATTGACAAGCATACAGGTCAGCTCAGAAGGTAAAATATGTTCCCCAAAGCAGCCTTCAGTTAATGAGAGAAGGGAATTAGTGGTCAAGTGCCTCGCATTTCCCTCAGTCTTTGGATGATAAGATATGAGACATGGTTCACACAATGTCCCAGAATTCCATAGAAGAATGGAGCCCGTGTTGCCTGTAGCCGTTTCCTGATTATTTGTACACTTTTTATTGGAATCCTTTCCTTCTCAGCACTTTCCTATTTCCTGCCATGGTTCTTGAGAATCACCACACACAACTTACTTGTACCTAATTTCTTGCTTCAGAGTTAGTTTCCTGGAAATCCTACCTAAGATAGTCACATTCTTAAATGAAAAATTTACTTTCACCACCCTTGGGCGTGGTGGCGGGCCCCTGTAGTCCCAGCTACTCGGGAGGCTGAGGCAGGAGAATGGTGTGAACCCTGGAGGCGGAGCTTCCAGTGAGCCGAAATCGCGCCACTGCTCTCCAGTCTGGGAGACACAGCGAGACTTCGTCTCAAAAAAAAAAAAAAAAAAAAAAAAAAAAAAAAAAAAAAAAAAAAAGAATTGCAACTCCAGCCTAAATCAAGCATAGTCATCTCCTTACCCTATCTTAATACGCTTCACTGCATTGTTATGAAATGAAAAATTATATCATTTGCTCTTTACGTACTACCTGAATCCCTCACTGGAAAGTAAAGCTATGAGAGGAGGAACTTTTGTTTGTTTGGTGTATCTCTAGTACCTATAATTATACCTAGTGAATGGAAGGTGCTCAGTGAATTATTTTTGAAGAAATAAATTATTAAAATGAATCTTAGAAAAAAAAACTAAGCTAACATCAATATTTTCTTCTAAGATTGACAAGGTAGCCTTGGAAATTGGCAAGGAGATAGTGTTTAACTCAACTTTGTGTCTTCCTCAGACAAATCAAAGAACTATGAGTCTAATATAACGAATGCTAAAACATACATTTCATTAAAGCTTTGAGTCTTGCTTCAATGTAATTTTAAACTGTCAAGGAAAGCTAAGAACTGGAACCTTTTATTTTACAACTCAAATAGCTAGGCTTCAGATCTTTATCATTGAGGAGTATATGATTCAAGCAATTATTAAATCTACAGATGTTCAGCTATAAGCTTTACAAGGTTTCTTCTCACTGAAAAGAGAGTAGAGGTATATTGTAGATATAGCCAGAAAAAGTTAGTTGGGTTAAGACAAAATGTAACTTAATTTCTATTGTTGGGGGTTACAAAATGTTTAGGTGGTATGTAACAATGTGCTGAATAAGAAAAATAATAATTGAGAATATACAATCAATAATTTTCAGTTATAATATTTATGGCAATGCCTGTTTTCTATAGAGTTTCTTTCAAAACTCTATATACTGGAGTTTTTTAAGAAAACATAGTGAGCTTTCAGGTATTACTGTGAAAAAAAGAATAGTATGACATTATGATGTTTGAGGAAGTTTTAGTTATATAGGTTTTGGTTCAAATTCCAACTCTGCAATTTACTAAAGGTACACTCCTGTATGATTTCAGATTTACCTAATTTTGTTTCTATTTTTAGTGGGGTAAAATACATAAGGTAATGTGCATAACTCTTAATTGCATAGTTTGATGTATCTTCAAGAAGCTAACACATTCATTGAGATAGCCATTTAGCAAATCAAATTATAGAATATTTCAAAGATCTCAAAAGCCTGCCTTGTGGGCCCTACCAATTATCACTCTAGCCAACCACTCTCTGGTAATGACTCTTCTCACTTCTGTCACCATAAAATAACTAAGTCTGTTTTTGAAATTTTTATAGATGTAATAGCACAGTATGTTTTATGTCTAGTTTCATTTGCAGAATATTCTATTTATAAGATTTAGTACCATTGTTCCATGTAGTAGCCATTTGATCATTTTCATTTTATGCACTCCCACATTGTGTGACCACTACTAATGGTTTTATGACCACATCTAATTTACCCATTCCAAATTTGATGGAAATGTGAGATATTTTTGTTCATTAATATTTATTTTGCTTTGACTGTTGAATGGGTGCAGAGTTTTCTTTTGTGGTAATGAAATGCGTTTGAACTAGATGGAAATGGTGGTTATACAACATTAAAAATGTGTTGGATATCACTGAATTGCACCTTTAAAATAGTTAATTATATGTCACGTGATTTTGTCCTGAATAAAAAGTACTGTGTTGCTTTGAACATTGTATCTCATTTTTGCCCTCTTTATACTGTGAAGTATTCATATGTTCAGCTTTGGTAGATACTGCCAAGTTTTCTCTGTGGCAGTGCCAGTTTCCACATTCATCGAGAGTAAATGAGATTTCTAGTCCTCCACATCATTGTCAACAGGATTTGTTTTTTCCCATACTCATTGGTTTTAATCTGTATTTCACTGGTGATGAATGATGTTGAGCACCTCTACATAAGTTGATTATCTTTTTGGATAGTTTGTTAGCGAAGTGCTTAGTTTTTTTATTAGGTTGTCTTTTCATACTAATCTATATAAATTTATGTATTCTAAATCATTTTCCTCAGATTAACACATTCCTGACAATTATTCAAATTGTCAAAATATTCTCTCATTCTGTGGTTTTGAATTTTACAGTTTTACTCTCCTAAGAGTGAATAGAAGTTCTTACTTTCACCATAGTTCAATTTTCCAATTTTCCCTTTATACTTAGTGCTTCTTGAGTTTTGTTAACATATATTTAACTATATCAAAGTAACAACCATATCTTGTTATTTTCTGGAGTTTTCATTGTATTACTTTTTACATTTGAGTTTAAGATCCTTGGAATTAATTACCTGGTAGTATGTAACCTAGTAATCAAGCTTCTTTCTTTTTCTATTTTTCCTTCCTTCTTTCCTTCTAACACACACACACACACACACACACACACACACACACACACACACGTTTATCTATATGTATGAATATATAAATGTGACTATACACATATGTACATATGATTGTTTACATACACATGTTTGTATACACATATGTATGTTTTTATCCATATATGGGCACATGTATACATTTATGTATTCATACTTATGTATATGGGTAGATATATTGCAATAGATATTGTATAAATCATCTTCTTCTACATTATGTGTTATTTTGTTATTTTTGTCATATATCTGGTAATTATATAAATATGAGTCAGTTATATCAGTCTTATTTAGTTCCTTTGAAGGTGATGTGGTTTGGATGTATGTCTCACATAAATCTCATATAGAAATGTAATCGCCATTGTTGGAGGTGGGGCCTAGTAGGAGGTGATTAGATCATGGTGCGGATTTCTCACAAATGGTTTAACATCATTCCTCTTGGTACTGTCATCATGATAGTCAGGGAGTTCTTGTGAGATCTGGTTGTATAAAAGTGTGTAGCACCTCCCCTCTTGCTCTCTCACTCCTGCTTTCGCCATGCAATATACAAGCTCCTGCTTCACCTTCCTCCATGATCAAAAACTGGGAGAGGCCTTCCCAGAAGGAGAGGCACTGTTTCCTGTACACCTGCAGAATCGCGTGCCAACTAAACATCTTTTCTTATAAATTAGCCAGTCTCAGGTATTTCTTTATAGCAATGTGAGAACAAACACACAAAGCATTATGCCCTTCCTTTAACCTCCTTTTGAAGATGTTTTCTCTTTGTTTTGATTTTCAATAGGTTTACTATGAAGTGGCTAGATTTTTCTTGTACTTGGGATTCTTGTAGCTTCTTCAATTTTTGGTACTATGTCTTTTGTCAGATTTGAAAAATTATTCACAAGTGGCTCTTTGATTTTATGTTTGCCTATTATTTTCTCTCTTTCCAAAACACTGATTATATATAGATCCCATTTTATGGTCTTTGTTCTTCAAGATGGATAGTCTTTGATTAATTCATTCTTTTAAAATAAGACTATACGTTAATCCTCTCTTCTTCAAAGGCAATCTTCTTTTACACCCACCTACTGAATTATTTATTATGGTTATCAAAAATTTCAGTGCTAGGATTTTCACATTACACACACACACACACACACACTTTTAATTATAGTTCTCTGTTGAAATTTTCAATATTCTATTTTTCAGAATGTATTAATCATAATTGTTTAAAAGGCTGAATTTCATTTCAGTAAACCTGAATAACTATTCTATTACTTAATTTTTATCTTGGTTTTCAATCATTCGACCCCTATATTCTAGTAGAATCAATTATTTTTATTTAATTACTGGCAGATAGAAACTCGTGGGCAAATCACCTGATTCAGCTGAGGTTGACCTGTTTCTTGCTTGGTTTTCTACAAGGCAGAGCTCTTCTGGCATCCACACTGAAAGTGTGCAGTACTAACTAGGGCCATTCTTGCTTATTAGTACCTGAACTTCAACTGTTGACTTCCTTGTCTTGTGTGACTGCCAGATTCTCTGCTTTGTTTGTAGCGGCTATTTTCTTCTTGAGTTCTATTTATTTAGTATATGCATTTGTATTTTAGGGGGTGAAAAATGCCTTAACGTATATTACACATAAAATACTAGGCTCAAATTTCTACACTTTATTTTTCTTCTAGAATATTGATTTCCTGAATATAGGGCCAAATTATTGAAAACCAAGAGAAAAATTAAGTAATAGCATCTTCACTCAGGCTTAGTAGATTTTGAAATTATCAAACACAGACTTGTAAATAATTATGATTAATACATGCAAAGGTACTGCTTAGTAACTTTGGCTCCAGTGTTTGTCTCCCTAGCCCAGTGAGTTTATGGTCAACTGTAGACTGTATTTGTCTATTCAGACTTTATGTCCAAGCCATGGATTAGCAAAAACCATACAGAAGGGAGTGGAAGAGAATGGAGGCAAATGATGGGCTTGCTACAAAGGATATTTTCTCTCTGATCTTGTTCTTCCAATCTTTAATTGCATTGAAATCTTCAGTCACATGAGTTTTGCATGTAAGACTCTTATTGTTGCTCTTAGTGAAGGAGTAAGTCTTATATCTGTTACTACATTATAGACAGAAATGAAAGTCTGAGGAAGTTATTTAAACTCTCCTGGTTTTTCTTTCTTTAAATGAGAATGAATATACCACTCAAAGTGTATATTTAAATCGTAGTTAAGAAGATTTCTTACGTAGAGTTCACTGCAGAGTACATTGTGATTAATAAAGAATAGAGGTTATTATTGTTAGTTTGGTTCATTAATAAACAATACTAATTACCATAACAATATTAGAAAGTATACAGTACTCAAATATAAAATATATGAAATTATAATACCAAGAAGAGGGTTTCAGTTTTCAGTAGAAACACAATTATATTTCTATAAATATTGCTTATTAAGTTGTTCTGTTCCGGAAACATTCTATTTATGTAAATCTTCTGGACTAATAAGGGAAAATGTCACCTAGTTTAAGTAATTTGGTGAGAATTCATTCAGCTATGAGGCAAATAAACTTAAGAGTAGGAAGCATGATTTTTTTCATGCTGCAATATGTCCAGTAGCAGGTAACCTAGACCAGCATGGTGACTCAAAATGACACTTGGAACTTGACTCTCTCAATCTTGCAGCTCCACTATTTACACTCTTTGGCTTTTGTCTGCTTTTCATGTTTGACTCTTGTTGATAGGAGGGACAAGTCTCCTCCAGCATCATGTATGCAGTATAGGCAAGAATGGGAAGTTGACAGCAATAATAAGACAATTATTCTTATGTCGGGAAAACACATTTCCCCAGAAATTATAAGGACTTTTGCTCACTGGATTCTTGCAAGAACTTTAACTATAACCGTAAGGACTGTGGAGACATGTAGCTTTTTAGCTATGTGTATCAACTTTCCATATCAAATTTATCCCACAAATGTACTCACACTTGCCATGCACCAGGATTAGATTCTTATTATCTACTTTATTGTTTCACAAATCACCATGAGCCACAAAAAGAAGATGGCATGACCAAACACATTAGGGCATTATTTACATGACTTATATTATAATGTTTTCAAAGTGCCAATAAAAGGCTCAGAAAACTATAGTAGGAAAAAAATAAAAACCTGTTATTTTCCTACAATTTTTTCTGGAAAAGAAACTAAGTTTTGGTAAAATGCCTACAATTAGAGCACAGAGCTACTATTCTTTAGGAGAAACTCAGAAAACTATTGATACGTCATAATTTATGTGCAATTATTACATCCTTTATTATTATTATTATACTTTAAGTTCTAGGGTACATGGGTACAACGTGCAGGTTTGTTACATATGTATACATGTGCCATGTTGTTGTGCTGCACCCATTAACTCGTCACTTACATTAGGTATATCTCCTAATGCTATCCCTCCTCCCTTCCCCCTCCCCACAATAGGACCCAGTGTGTGATGTCCCCCTTCCTGTGTCCAAGTGATCTCATTGTTCAATTCCCACCTATGAGTGAGAACATGCGGTATTTGGTTTTCTGTTCTTGCGATAGTTTGCTGAGAATGATGGTTTCCAGCTGCATCCATGTCCCTACAAAGGACACAAACTCATCCTTTTTGATGGCTGCATAGTATTCCATGGTGTATATGTGACACATTTTCTTAATCCAGTCTGTCACTGATGGACATTTGGGTTGATTCCAAGTCTTTGCTATTGTGAATAGTGTCGCAATAAACATACGTGTGCATGTGTCTTTGTAGCAGCATGACTTATAATCCTTTGGATATATACCCAGTAATGGGATGGCTGGGTCAAACGGTATTTCTAGTTCTAGATCCTCGAGGAATTGCCACACTGTTTTCCACAATGGTTGAACTAGTTTACAATCCCACCAACAGTGTAAAAGTGTTCCTATTTCTCCACATCCTCTCCAGCATCTGTTGTTTCCTGATTTTTTAATGATTACCATTCTAACTGGTGTGAGATGGTATCTCATTGTGGTTTTGATTTGCATTTCTCTGATAGTGAGTGATGATGAGCATTTTTTCATGTGTCTGTTGGCTGTATGAATGTCATCTTTTGAGAAGTGTCTGTTCATATCCTTTGGCCACTTTTTGATGGGGCTGTTTGTTTTTTTTCTTGTAAATTTGATTGAATTCTTTATAGGTTCTGGATATTAGCCCTTTGTCAGATGAGTAGATTGCAAAAATTTTCTCCCATTCTGTAGGTTGTCTGTTCACTCTGATGGTAGTTTCTTTTGCTGTGCAGAAGCTCTTTAGTTTAATTAGATCCCATTTGTCAATTTTGGCTTTTGTTGCCATTGCTTTTGGTGTTTTAGACATGAAGTCCTTGCCCATGCCTATGTCCTGAATAGTATTACCTAGGTTTTCTTCTAGGGTTTTTATGGTATTAGGTCTAACATTTAAGTCTCTAATTCATCTTGAATTAATTTTTAAATAAGGAGTAAGGAAAGGATCCAGTTTCAGGTTTCTACTTGTGGCTAGCCAATTTTCTCAGCACCATTTATTAAATAGGGAATCCTTTCCCCATTTCTTGTTTTTGTCAAGTTTGTCAAAGATCAGATGGCTATAGATGTGTGGTATTATTTCTGAGGGTTCTGTTCTGTTCCATTGGTCTATATCTCTGTTTTGGTACCAGTACCATGCTGTTTTGGTTACTGTAGCCTTGTAGTGTAGTTTGAAGTCAGGTAGCGTGATGTCTCCAGCTTTGTTCTTTTGGCTTAAGATTGTCTTGGCAATGCGGGCTCTTTTTTGGTTCCATATGAACTTTAAAGCAATTTTTTTTTTGCCCCCAGTTCTGTGAAGAAAGTTATTAGTAGCTTAATGGGGATGGCATTGAATCTATAAATTACCTTGGGCAGTATGGTCATTTTCACAATATTGATTCTTCCTATCCATGAGCATAGTATGTTCTTCCATTTGTTTGTATCCTCTTTTATTTCACTGAGCAGTGGTTTGTAGTTCTCCTTGAAGAGTTCCTTCACATCACTTGTAAGTTGGATTCCTAGGTATTTTATTTTCTTTGAAGCTATTGTGAATGGGAGTTCATTCATGATTTGGCTCTCTGTTTGTCTGTTACTGGTGTATAAGAATGCTTGTGATTTTTGCACGTTGATTTTGTATCTTGAGACTTTGCTGAAGTTGCTTAAGCAGGGTCTCACCCTGTTGTCCAGGCTGGAATGCAGTGGCACAATCACCACTCACTGCAGCCTTGGCTTTCAGGGCTCAAGCAATTCTCCCACCTCAGCCTCTCAAGTAGCTAGAACTACAGGTGTAAACTGCTACACCTGATTAATTTTTGTATTTTTCGTAGAGATGTGTTTTGCCGCGTTCCCCAGGCTAGTCTTGAACTCCTGATATCAAGAAATCCACTTGCCTCAGCCTCCCAAAATGCTGAGATTACAAGCATGAGTCGCTGTGCCTGGCCTCATACTCATATATACAACTATATAGAAACATAAAGATTGATAGGTAGATAGACAGACAGACACATTGCTACACAAAAACCAGAAAGATTGTATTTGCACATCAGTTCAAACGTAGATTTTATATGTCAGCAATGAAATTAATAAAATATTTATTGAATACCTACTGGTTTGGGGACTGAAGAAGTAAGCAAAGAGCAAATTCAATGACACGGGGAAAAATTTAATAACAGCAATAGCAGTTTGTTTTTCTCAAATCACAGATTCAGAAAAGCATAAACTTTCTGAAGTTTGAAGACATTCATATGAAATATATGTAAATTCAAGGTCTGAAATTGAGATATTTAATCCAACAAATTTTAGGTTGTTTCTGTCTCTTAACATTATTTTGTCTATTCCTTCTTTTCTCCATACATTTTTTTCTTATATACTACTAGATGAATTAATAATGCAAAGAGGCTGGTGCTGCTTTTAAGTTTATCACTAATTCATTTTATTATACTAATTTTAGTACATTTTCAAGTTACCTGCTTGCATTGATTGTGAATCTTTTTATTCATTATTTAATTTAGGATGCTCTTGTATCATTTTAAAACCTCTAGAACTTTAGGAAAAAATACGGGTAGTGGTGTTAGTAAATATGTTTGAATGAAAAGGAATTAGTTTTTGTTCTATTCTAGCATCAAATAATTCAGCAATATATGCAGGACTTCCTTCAAAGGTATGTTACAAGTATTCAACACAATCCTCTGTCTTTCCAAAAGGCAATGGGTGTATATACTAATAAATTAATTAAATCACTCCTTGTGTGGGGAACATCTGTTTGAGGAAAGTTTTTGCTCCTCTAGATGAGGGTGACACTAGTTCAGTTTCTATTGCCAAATATATGTCCTTGTTAATTAACAGGAAGTTTTAATTCTTTCATTTTATGTTATAGAAAAGTGATGCTTTTTAAACTTCTTACTATTTCTGAAAATACAGACATTAAAAATGATATAGAAAGGAAACTCCTTCTTCACAGAGCTAATGAAGCCTTTCTAAGCATAATTCTCTGCAAGTAAAACTTGAAGAAAAGAACTTGGTGATAAACAAAACATAGAAGTCCCACGCTTACATCTCAATGGACTCTCTTAATATGTGTTCAAATAAAGTTACAGAAACAATAATGTTGTTAAAATAGAAAATATGCAAGTAAAGTCAAATATTCATTTTGCAGGCAAAAATGTGGGATAACTTTGCAAATCATTTCACAGGTGGTATTTTTTAATGTCTAAAATTATTAATATCTAGTTTCTAAACATCCAGGTGTATTCCTACCATTATTCGCAAGGTCTGGTGTGGTTCTTTCATTCAGAACCCTGTCAAAAAAGAAAATTTTCAAGACAAGATTTATAACAAACTGGATTCTAATGCTCTGAAAAAAAATAGATATTACTTGAACTGCTAAATCTTCTTAAATATTAAAGAAAAAGATACATCTACTATTAAACACTAGGAGAATTTAATGTAAGAAAAATATGCTTAAATTATGATTAGCATGAGAAAGTGATTCAATATATCCTTCCTATTCCTCATTCTTCTCATTAAGGCAGTTACAAATAAATGTTTGTTTTATTTAATTTATTGAGGATATATTTCACTAGGCTGGAAGACAAATGCTGAAGCCAAATTAACCAGCTGCCAGAATGTTGGAGGCCAATATGTATCGTTTTTAACATCGTCATCATCATCATCATCATCATCATCATCATCATGTTACAGAGAAATAAGGATAAAATCTGATTAAAAATATTTGGGGGGGGCGGAAGAGCCACATAATCAATGTTAGTTATCGCATAATCTTTATTAAAATGAGTAATAGAGAACTTAAATAAACTACAGTCATGTGGATAGTAAACGGCAGCCTGGCATTCAGATCTATGTGTCTCAAAAACCATCCTTGTAAACACGATCATATTCTTACTCCCTGGAGCTAAATGATTCAGTTTATGTAAAGGAGGACTTATCAAAATCTGAGTTGGAGAGATCTCCCTTTGGCATTGAGTTCTGGTATTTTAAGAGGGTTTTCAGTATAGAATATAATCTGATAAAGTAAGAGATCATAAACCAGAGGCAGATTTTAATCTATTTTTTAAATTTTGGCTCAGGATATGTGTACTTTAGCTACTTCTCTTTAACCCTTTTAGCAAGGAAAGCCTGAAAAGGGGGCAAATTTATCTATATAACCAGGAGATACTTGAGAAAATTAGGAAACTTGAGAAAATTAGGTTGTCCCAGCTAAAAACGTACATTTTAAAAGATGCATGACATAAAACTTACAGAAATCTTGCATTGTGAACTCTCTATCTTATATCCTGCCAAGAAGGTCTATTAGAACCTTCATCACTACCTGGTAGAATAATGGTTTCCAAAATCAATCTAATGATATGCACTCAAGTAGCTTCGAAAGACAACCCCAGGGAGCATTTTCAAAATCCAGACTCCTGGATCTTCTTCCTGAATAATTGATCTGAAATCTCAGATGGTCCAGGATATCCCTATTTCAAGCAGCTTAAGTGATTGTGACAGTTACCCAATTGAGAATCCACTGTTCTTGAATGTATAAATACTTTTTCTACTATATTATGAATTCAGACAAGATTTATTTTACTTTTTTCCTTTGTGTCATTAAATTTAATATATCATCCTTTTTATTTTAATAGAATTAATTTAATAACTAGTAAACTACTTAACCTGCTATAGTGCTTTCTTACCGCATTCAGGCATATTATTTTTCATTATTTAACTTTCATTACTTGCTTTTCCAAAGCACATAACATACAGAATCAGTGGGAGGCAGAATGAAAATTAATACCCAATCCTATTCACCTAGTACATATAAAGGAGGGTTAAAACAAAATTTTTAAAATAATATACTTTTAAATTATCTCAATGTAAATGCTTGATTTTATTTATGAATAGATTTATTCAGCTTAGCCATACCATAATCTAGGTGGAAAGATAATGTTATTTCTGGTTTACTGTTGTCTCTTTGCTCTCAGGTCATGACAAAAAGAGTATATATGCTGGAGATTTTTTTCATGTGGGAAGTTATTTTCAATATAGTTTAGCTGAAATGTCATCTTAGTTTTAAAGGGAAAGAAAACAGCATGTTAATTTATTGAGCAAGAGAGACTTCTGGTCACAGACTTCAGACTCTAGAGACTGTGGCTTGTAATGAAGCTGTCAGCAGTTGCTACTATGCCTACCCACTAAAGAAATGATGGCATTTCTAGGAAAATCAAAACATATTGCTTTAGTAGAATCTTGTTAAGAAAAACAAAATAATAATAAATAAAATCACAAGTTTTTTTCTTTCACTTCTCTCTAACTTCATGTGCTTCAGTATGGAATAATCCATGTAAATAAATGGGAATTTTTATTTTTATAAAATACTTTTAAAGGCAGTTTTTTTTTAATTTGATAAATTTTAAGAACTCAAGATTACAAGTCAGAGAATCATAAATTAAAACTTTTTTGTCAATACAAAACAAAAAGTAAAACTAAAAGACAAATCACTACCAACAGCAAATAATACAAAATAACTCATAAATCTCTGAATCAACTATTACCTTTAAAGGTGACAATATGCCTTTAGCCACCTAAAGTATTTTAGCAGCTACTTTAAATTTATTTTAGAAGAAAATAAAAAACTACTTTAAATCATTACAGACGATGAAACTAAGCCATGCCTGATTTTTAAAAATTTTTATGTTGTTCTACATCTCCATCAAGTTGTCTAGTCTTCACTGCCTCAGATGCCTAAGTTGTCTGCATAAGGATTTCCACACCTTCTCTAAAGTTTTCAAAAGTGCAATCAGCCTTTTCTTTGGTAATGTCAGATTTCTACCTGGTTTCTCAGTTCTCAGTATGCTATTATCCTGAATCTACCTCAACAATGTTCCCTTGGACTGTATTTGCATTTAACATTTATTCACAGGGATGATCATAATTCTCCATTTGGAAGAATGGAACAAGAATGTATGGGCCGGGCGCGGTGGCTCAAGCCTGTAATCCCACAGGCCGAGACGGGTGGATCACGAGGTCAGGAGATCGAGACCATCCTGGCTAACACGGTGAAACCCCGTCTCTACTAAAAAATACAAAAAACTAGCCGGGCGAGGCGGCGGGCGCCTGTAGTCCCAGCTACTCGGGAGGCTGAGGCAGGAGAATGGCGTGAACCCGGGAGGCGGAGCTTGCAGTGAGCTGAGATCCGGCCACTGCACTCCAGCCTGGGCGACAGAGTGAGACTCCGTCTCAAAAAAAAAAAAAAAAAAAAAAAAAAAAAACAATTATATGTTGGGTGCACTATGTGTGCTGGCCACTATACTACATATTTTCACATGAACTCAGTTTACCCCTCACAATTCTGAAAGACCATATTAAAAGAATGAAGAAACATAAGGAGTTATAACCTATGCAGATGGAATGAATATCACAGTTTGCTTTTAAATTGAGTAAATTATTTTTAAATGAGTAAATTGTAATTATCTCACAAAATTATTAATTTCAGCAAGGCATTTTTTTCTGTTTTTGAAAAAGGTATTTATATGAACACATTTATTATAATGTGTAGTATACTTTGGGATTATGAACACCAATGCCAGGTTAATCACATTTGACTCCAATTTTAGAGATAGTAATGCAAGAAAGGGTGAGGTAAGTTTTTAGATGCCATTTCCAATTTATTTTTTTACTTTTCTAAAAGTAATTTTTCATCATTTCCATAGGCTCATCACTACACTCACTTCTTAGAAAAGTCTAATGAAAAGGCATTTTGAGAATTTATGCCAATTCTCTTATATGTATATGCGTATGAATCATATAGGTATAACTGTAGTAATAGAACATGTATAATACATATACAAAATATAAGTTTTCAAAAGATGAGAAAGTTTAATGTAAAAAACATTAATAAACATAGCTTTATACTATCTTTATTAGTATAACATGTTTCTAAAATGAACTCCAAAATTCCCGCTTCTGGTGTGACACACTGTATAACTCTCTTGAGTGTGGGCAGAATCTGTGAATAGAATGGCAATATCACTCCTGTGATAAGGTTCAAATCAGTTGACTTGGATTTAACCAAGAGGGAGCCTATATTGGGTGGGTGTCAGGAAAACTCCCATCGTTCTAAGGAGGAAGGAGGCATTTGCACTTTACAACCTTGTTGTAAACTGCCTATGGGTCACATAGGAAGGGACTGCAGGTGGCTACTAGTAGCTGAGAATCATCTCTCACCAACAGCTAGCAAGAAAATTAGAACCTCACTCATGCAGTCAAGGAAATGAAATCTTCCAACAACCAGTTATCTTAGAAGAGAACCCTAAGTTTCAGATGAGAATTATAAATTATTTATGATCGTGGTAATATGCTGAGAAAAGGAGCCCCCCCTCAACCTTCCCCAACCCCCCAACCCACAACTTTCCCCGCCCGCCCCCCCGACATCCACACTCACACACATGAAAGCTACAGGGTTCCTGGATCTGAGCAACATGAGTTAAGGGGAAGTATCCACAATCTTACCTACAGAAACAAAGCCCTTTCTTCTTGTCCTCTTTGCTCTACTCTCACCCTAGGAGAGCAAGGAAGTTGATGCTTAAAGGGATTAATAATTTCATCTGAATATGAACTACATGACACTAACTCTTATTTGAATAACAACTTATTATTCAATGTCTTCCAATGCTAACATTTTTATTTCTTTTATAGTATTCAGACATCTTTAGTAAAGTATTGATGCTGTACTAACTTTGTAGATTTGTAACGTAAGTTCTTCAAACCTAAAAACATTTTGAGGGGTTGGTGTGATAGTGCCCACCCACGCAGACACTTAAAAAGCTGAGGTGGGAGGACTGCTTGAGCCCAGGAGTTTGAATACAGCCTGAGCAACATACTGAGACCCCAGCTCTAATGAAAACCTCAAAAAGTACAAAAAAAGTTGTGAGTGGTAAAACAGCTGAGTTTGTGTGAAACACACCTGGGCTCCAACTACTTAATCCTCCTGGGGAGAAGTCACAGCGGATAATTAGGCAAACTCTGTGCTATGTTAGGATGAGGTAAACACCTTCCTGTGTTAAGACTATACTGCCTAATTCAATATCTCAACATTTTGTGGTTGTGATTATGAAACTTAGGAAAACAAAGTTGGATCCACATGTAGTAGTTAGGTAAATCGTTATAAGTAAAACAAAAATAAAAGACAGTACTTTATGAAGATCACATTAAAACTCATTATTAATAAATGGCAGTTCTTCTGGTTGAATTTCCATGGCCTTTTTCTGAAAGACTTCATATTATTTTAAAGTATTTGCATCAAATTGCAGGATAGCATGTGTGTGTCTGTCTGTGTATGCATGTGTGTGTGTTTGTCTGTGTGTCCCTTACCTTTAATAAATAATACCATCTTAAAGATTATATATATATATAGAGAGAGAGAGAGAGCTGATTCAAAAGTAAGAATATACTCTGTTAGCTTTTTTCTTCCATGAGAAATGTATGTCATAAATAGAGTTTGAGAGCCACTAGTCTAATTCACAACAGTTAAATTTAAATTTATTTTCCTTGCCATTTTAAAAAACTTAATACTAAATGTCAATAGTAAACAAGGTTATGGCAGGAATAGCCTACTTTTTAAATTACACTGCTATGGCAATTATGTCTTATTTTATTCAGGATGTGAAGAAAACATGTTACCTTAACACAATGAAAGAGTTTGAAGTCTTGTCATATTTTTTAGGTCAATTCTTGTTTCCTATACTCCTTAAAATACAAATATTTATTATACTTCATGTCCTTTTCATGTTACAACTCTCTGAAAAATTATAGGTCTCAGAGCCATTCAAGTGTTTATCATGGGAAGAGGTATAGATTTGACAAACAGCATAAAATTCCTACTTTATACATTTTTAATTATTTTTGCAGTAAATTCCAACGTAGGGAAGCCAAGTAAAGCAGATTTTTGAAAAATTTTTGTCTTCTTACCGATAGTTATATAGATACTATAACTAGTCTCAGTCAACAATTATTTTGGTGGGCTTTTACATTTCAATACAAAAAAAATCCACAGCAATATTAATAAAGGCTCATAAAGTGCACTAAGAATTCTATCATAGAGACATAAATATTCATTATTTGAGAACTCTACAGAATGTAATAAATTTCTAAAAAAATTAAAATATTAACAGACAGTTTAACAAAATGGGGGTGGTCAGAATTTTAGTTTATAAATGTAATTTATACTGGGAAAGTCAGTTTTGTGCTGTGGTGAATATTTGACCTTCCACTGTCCCTAGAATAAGGTCATATAGCATGAAACTCTATGTCAGAGATTAGCAGGCTTTCTCCTTTATTTCTTTCTGTAACATAAGGGAGCCCCATACTCGCTGCATGCAGCATTACTTCAGGAGTGTATAACTATATTTAAATCATTTATATATTACATTTTACAAATGTAATAGGGAAATGTCTTCTTTTGTATTCATGGTTAAGAGTTGGAACAGATGGCAAAAAGCTCAGTTTAAACTAATATGGGCATTAAAATAACTGATATTGCATGCATTCCTTGATATAACAGAAGTTTAGTTTACTATAAAATGGGCTTATAACTTTCTAGAATATATTAAACATAATGTTTCTTTAGCAACAGTTTTTTCCACATTAGGAATTTTGCTATTAGGATGTATCCAGAATAAACTTTCAAAGTTAAAGAATGTAGTAATTCCTTTAACAAATATTTACTGAGCACTTATTATTTTCAGGTACTGTGCTTAATATTGAGTTGCTTAAAAAGACTAATAAGGCACGGTTCCTGCTTCAAGATAAGAATATCATCCGATGAAGGAGATGGAGACTTTACAAAACACTGACAACACATGGAACATTTGAAACACCTTTGTATTAGTCATGGTTCTCTAGACGAGCAGAACTAATAAGATAGATGTATAGATAAGGGGGAGTTTATTAAGGAGTATTGACTCACACAATCACAAGGTGAAGTCCCACAATAATCGGATATCTGCAAGTTGAGGAGCAAGGAAGCCAGTCTGAGTCCCAAAACCCCAAAAGTAGGGAAGCCAACAGTGCAGCCTTCAGTCTATAGCTGAAAGCCTTAGAGCCCCTGGCAAGCCACTAGTTTAAGTCCAATAATCCAAAAGCTGAAGAACTTAGAGTATGATGTTTGAGTGCAGGAAGCAGCCATTACAGGAGAAAGATGAGACTGGAAGACTCAGCAAGTATGCTCTTTCCATCTTCTTCTGCCTGCTTTATTCCAACTGTGCTGGAAGCTGATTAGACAGTGTCCACCCAGATGGAGAGTGGCTCTGCCTCTCCCAGTCCACTGACTCAAATGTGAATCTCCTTTTTGGTGACACCCTCACAGACGCAACCAAGAACAGTACTTTCCATCCTTCAATCCAATGAAGTTGACACTCAATATTTAAGCATCAAAACCTCTATCTGTAGTGACTGTGTCTGTGGTATTTCCATACCACCCAGAATCTGAGCCTTCAATTCTGTCAATTACAAATTGTCAATGGAGCCTACATCTGGAGCCCAGCCGGGACACTCTGTCCTTTTGTATAGGGATGGATAGCTGAGAATAAATTAATTTATGACTCATACATTTGCTATATCCTTTCCATCAAACAACAGAAGAGTTAAAGAATTTTTTTTTTTTTAATCACCATTGAGCAATCATTTGAAAATACAAAAAGACCTTTTCACATGATGAACCATTCTACCAGCCACAGTATTTTTCTTGGCATCTTATCTTGCATGTAATCATGCCCCAAGAAGACTATTTTAGTCATATCTTTGAACAAATTATTGCAAGATCCAAATTCTACTAAATTTCTATAGTTCTTACATGCATCTCAAATTTCCCATTCCTCTATGCTTTTCTAATGTGTTATTGCCCTGACCAAGGACACCTGCAAAGAATCATTCCTAATATCTTTTTGTGTCCTTTCTCCTTGTAAACTCCTATTCATGCATCAGAACTTGACTTAAAGGTCACTTTTTCAGGGTATGTCTTCCCTGATGTACAAATTAGGTTAGATTCACCTGAAATATCTTTATTTAAAATTCTTCATTTTAAGAGCATTCATTTTTATTTGTTTTAATTCGTTGCTTAACACCCATTATGTGCAGCAAGAAAACAAACACAATAATTAGTATATAATTACAGTAGAGAAAACTCTAATATAATCTTCCTCTTATATTAATAAAACACTTTCTTACTTTGCTATATTTTTCTTATATCCGTTTCTATTGGGGATATTGTTTAAAACAGTGATAGGTGAAAAAGAATGCAAAACTTAAGATTTAAAATGCATACTAAAAATTCTTTATTTAAATGAGTACGTTATAATCTTTCTTGTGATTCACTAGTTATATCTACTTCCTTTTGCTATTTCAGAGATGTTGTTAAGAAAGCAGCACCACAGAGTTAATGTGTTTTTAATTTAGCCAGATTTCTTTCTGAGTGCTTTTTAAGTTTGGTTGATAAACCAATCTAGTTTCTTCACAGGTGCTGCCATACTGTAAGATAGTACTTTGTGACGAGTAGTTTTACATTATTTTTTTCCTTGATGCCTCACTGATGATTCCAAATAAAGTTTACTAGGTAATTTGGAGAATATAGGGCAGTTTAACCATACAGAATGTCATACAGGCTGCTGCTGAGTCTTTCGCTAATCTAATGAAGCTCTCTAAAGTTAGAGGCAAATTGTTTACTTAAAACATTAAAGAATTGTTTTGCAGTATTTAAGTAAAAAGGAGTAAGCAGTGGGAATAGAGAAAATTGCATCTGCAGTTCTTAAAAAGATTTTATATCAAAATCACTGGATATGAAAGTCATGATCATTCAAACGTGCACACCTGCTTACATTTGATGGTAACATCAGTCTTTCAAATAACCATCTATATTCTCCACATATACCTAATTCACCTGCACTAAAGTTTTGCTTTGATGACTGCACATTCAAATTTCTGCAGATGTTCTTAGAGCATATATTTATGAAAATAACATTCAAAACAGCCTATCATTTAAAATTTACTTGGATGTAATAACTGTATGTAGGCAAATATATTCATTTCTTTACAAATAAGAATTTATTTTGCTAATTCAATTAGATCTTTTACAAAGGGAGTCTAGTCTATAAAATATTAACACTGACAATATTCATGAAAACTATATTAATATTTCTATATTAACTATGAAAGATACATTACATTATGTATTGAACACTAATATCATTTCACTTACTTTTGACAAACAAGTGTATGACTTCCATGTAAGAGTTCATTGTTCATATATGAATAATGCATTATATTTATATGATATACTATAAAACACTTTGATATTCACACTATTTTGTTGGGTTCTAGAAATACTAAACATTAGTAGAAGTACTACTAGCTCTATATTGCAAGTAAGGAAACTGAGGCTCAGATCAGTTAGATAATTTATCAGAAGTCAAGTAGCTAGTAAATGATTGGGTCATAGATTAACTCTGGGCTTTCTGTTTTCATGGCCTGTACTCTCTCTCCACTGAAAAATATGATTATTCAATAAGTGATGCTAAAACAAATGGACATTACATTAAAAAAAAGACTTGAGACATAAGTCATATACCCTTCACAAAATTAACACAAAATGGATAACAGACCTAAATATAAAGTGCAAAACTGTAAAACTCCTAGAACACAGCATAGGTAAAAACTTATATGACCTTAGATATGGTGATGACTTTTTAGATACAATACCAAAGGGAACAATCTATGAAAGAAAGAATAGATATGTTGGACTTCGCTAAAATTAAAACTCCTGCTCTGCAAATAATTCTGCCAAGAAAATGAAATGACAAACCACAGACTGAAAGAAAATATTTGCAAAAGCCATGTATAATAAAAGACCATTATCCAAAATATTCAATGAAGTCTTAAAACTCAACAATAAAAAGCAAAAAACTTGAGTAAAAAAAAAAATAGTATTTGGCCTGAACACACACCTCATTAAAAAGAATACACAGATGACAAAGAGCATATGAAAAGATGCTCCACAATATATGTCTTTTGGAAACTGCAAAATTAAAACAACAATCAGATAACCTGCAAGCCTATTAGATGGTCAAAAATTCACAGCACTGGCAACACCAAATGCTGGCAAGGATGTGGAGCAATGGGAACTCTCTTTCATTGGTGGTGGGAATGCAAAATTGTACAGCATTTTGGAAGAGAGTTTGGTAATTTTTGGTAAAACTAAACATTCTCTTACCATATAATCCAATAATCATGCTCCTTGATATCTACCAAAGGAGTTGAAAATATGTCCCATCAAAAACCCAAATGTAGGCTGGGAGCGGTGGCTCATGCCTGTAATCCCAGCTCTTTGGGAGGCCATGGCGGGCGGATTGCCTGAGGTCAGAAGTTCGAGACCAGCCTGGCCAGCATGATGAAATCCCATCTCTACGAAAAATACAAAAATCAGTCGGGCATGGTGGCAGGCGTCTGTAACCTGAGCTACTCGGGAAGCTGAGGCAGGAGAATTGCTTGAACCCAAGAGGCGGAGATTGCAGTGAGCGAGATAGTGCCATTGCACTCCAGCCTGGGTAACAGATCGAGACTCTGTCTCGAAATGTGTGGATCTCAAAAAAATTGGATTTTTACAGCAGTTTTATTTGTAATTGCCAAAATTTGAAAACCATCAAGATGACCTTCAGTAGGTTTATGGATAGCTATACTGTGGTACATCCAGTCAATGGAATATTATTCAGCAGTAAAAATAAATGAGCTATCAAGTTATGAAAAAATTTAGAGGAAACTTGAATGTATATTATTGTCAGAGTGAATCTGGAAAGGCTACATACTGACTGTGTTAGTCCCACTATTTGACATTCAGATAAAGGAAAGTCTGTGGTGACAGTAAAAATCAGGTGATTGCCAGAGTGTTGTGTGGGAGAGGGATGAATAGGCAGAACACAGAGGAGTTTTAAGGTAGTGAAATTGTTCTATAGAATACTACAATGGTTGACAGTTGTCATCATATATTTGTCCAACCCTAGAATATACAACACAAAGACAGAACTCTAATGTAAACTATGGAGTTTGAGTTACTATGATGCATTAATGTAGTAGGCTTGTTAGTTTTAGCAAATGAAACACTGACTGGGGATGCAGATAATAGAGGAGTCCATGCATGTTTGGGGCAGGGAGAATATGGGAAATTTCCATATTTTCCCTTCAATTTTGCTGTGAATCTAAAACATTTTCTTAAAAATTACTTTTATTTCTACATGATGCTTAATATTTGGAAAGTCACAATTTCTATAAATTTCTAGGTTGTATAATTTTTAACTAATCTGCTGGCATTTATGTGAATCTGCTATACAAAATATGACATTGATTATTTTATATGTTTTATTCTCAAATAAAATGAGGTTTTGCTATAGTTAATGCATCTCAAGATGACATGCAATATAGAAACTAGTAGTTTTCTCTAAAATAATTGATGCAGCTACAGACTATATTACCTATAGTCCTTGAAGTTCGATATGACCAAAGACTAGTTTAAGGCCAGGGAAACGTGAATGGAAGCAACATGTTCTACTTCCTGGCCATGTCCTTAAAAGAACCTTACTCTTTCTCTCTCCTTTGCAAATTATTAGTATGGACATGTTTGTGAGAGTCAGAGAAGCCATTTTGGACTCAGAGAAATAAATTTTTCTCATGAAGACAGCAAAATGACAACAAATTAAACAAAAAATGAAAAACCAGAGTTAAAGAGGCAAAGACCAAGACACCATGGAGTAGGTCCACGTTAGCATTTGGGAATACCTTTGCACTGTAATATGAAAGGGAAAATTCTATCATTTATAACCAATGTTATAATTGGGCCTTTGTAATAGCATCCAGAGCCTATATTCTACTTATATATACACACACATACACAAAATAACGAGGGTTACAACTAATTCAGGAGTTGCTTTTTTATGTGTTATAAATGTTATTATAAATATATATATATATAATTTAGATACATATTTATTGCAAAAATAAATGCAAATTTTTCAGATGGACAATTTAATGAATTGATAACAGCTTTCTCTTTGAGAAATGTTTATCTTTTTTACTCTGTTTAAATGAGGTTTCTCTGAAAGCAGCTTTCTCTTCAATTGAGAAATGTTTATCTTTTTTACTCTCTTTAGATAATGTTTCCAGGATTCTTGACATAAAGGGTAATAGTTTCCACTGATTCCGAGAAATCTAAATCTACCATGCCTCTCAAGCCAAAACCAGTTACATGGTAGATTGACAAATATCAAATTAATTTGAATTAAATGAAAAAAATAAGTGGTTATTTAATCTGAATTAGTTGGTATCTTTTTCTACATCATTAATAATGTTAGAACAATCAATGCTTCTATCCTCTACCTCTTCTATTCCCTAGTTACACTTCTATTTTCTAGCTATACCGTAGCATGTCTCAAATGAATATCTACAGCCAAAAATTATTTCCTTAACTCAAAATTCATATGCCCTACTGTCTACTTGGCTCTTCCACTAAACATATCTAAGATAAAACTCCTCATTCTTTCCACCTAAAACTAAAGCTTACTACAAACACAACCATCCCAATGTTCATTGACAATAACTCCATTGTTCTAGTTTTTATGTCCAATAACCTTGCAGGCAAAACCTTTTGAAATCATGTTTGTTTTTTCTTTTTTCCTTTTCTTTTCATCTTACTACACATCCAGGCTACCATAAAATATTTTTGATCCTAGTTTAAAGGTTGTCCAGAACACAGCCTGTTCTTCATATCTTCATTGCTAGTACTGTGCCCCTATGTCATCTTATCTTCCCAGAGTTGTTTCCGTAGCTTTTCAACTGATCTTTCCGCTCCACCCCACATCCACCCATAGTGTATCTAAATGCAGAAGTCTGAGGTTTTTCTTTTTAAATATAAGTTGGATTACATAAATCCTCTATTCAAAATCCTGTTACTGCCTATCCCTTTACCTAAAATAAAAGTCTAAAGCTTTTAAATAACCCATAAAGCCTTACATGAACATAACCCTTGTTATTTCTCCACCTTTCTCTTCTACAACATTTCCCCTTCCTCGGTTCTAACCACACTGAGTTTCTGGCTGTTTCAGATATAGCAAGCATATTCCCATTTTACTGCCTTTATCCCATCTTTTTCTCTGCCTAGTGTGCTTTTCTTCTAGATATCTATTTCACTAACTGCTTCAGGTCCCTTAAGACTTTGCTTGAATCTTATATTCTCAATGAATACTGTTGTAAATTACATTTTTAATGCCACAACTTATCTCCAGCTTACCATCTGCTCTTTAGATTCTTTCAATTTCCTCTAGTCTTTTTTGCTTATCTTTGTATTCATAACATATATCACCTTTTTACATATTATCTAATTTAATTATTTTGTTTGTCATTCATAGTCTCTCACCTTTCCCCTCATATAAGCAGGGGATTAATGAGGCTTGTTCTTTGATGTATTCTACAGCCTAAAGCACATGATACTTACCGAAAAGTATTTGTTGAAATATACACACCTGCTGTATTTAGTCATACTACTGTATATTTTTAAATATATAATATCAGTTAATCCTGTGGTAGGCAAATTCTAGATGGTTTCAACAATCCCTGCTTTCTGATATTTACCCTATTGTATAATGCTTCTTGTTGTGTGTGAGCTGTACCTAGAGAATTGCTTTTAATGAATAGGATATGGCAAAAGTGATAGGTTATCACTTCTATGATTGAGTTATGAAAGACTACGACTTCTGTCTTGCTAGCCTCATGTCTTTTGCCAGCACTCTCTCTTGTCTGCTTCCTTTCTATCATAAATCAAGCTGTGATGTTGTACTCTCTGGATAGGCACACACAGCAAGGAACTGAAGAAGTCTTCTGGCCCACAGGTCATCAGCAACTGAGGCCTCAGTACAGCCAGCAAGGAAGGGAATCTTGTTAACAGTCATGTGAATCAGGTAGGAGACTGTTAGATTGGTACCAAAGAAATTGCATTTTTTTTTCTCCCCTGAAAGTAATGGCAAAGATGGCAATTAACTTTTGCACCAACCTAAATATCTATCTATCTATCTGTCTGTCTATCTATCTATCTATCTATCTATCTATCTATCTATCTATCTATCTATCTATTTTTTTCCAGTTGGGACTTCAGATGACTGTGGCCTTGCAAGAGCCCAAGTACCCAAGGAATTAGTACCTAGATTCTTAACCCATAGAAACTGTGAGATAACTGCTATGGTTTTCAGTCACAAATCTTTTGGATTCTTTAGTATGCACCAGTAGATTACCAAAATAATGATCAATATGAAACCATATATTGGCATGAAGACCAAATCCTGCTATAGAAACTGAGGGAACTAATAGTGTTTTTGTTTAGTTTAGTTTAGCTTAGTTTTTTCTCAGTATTTTTATTTCACTTAGCATTATATCCTTTATGGTCATCCATGTTGTTGCAAAAGGTAGAATTTTCTTTTAAAAGCCTAAATAGTATTCCACTGTACGTATAAACCACATTTTGTTTATTTATCTGTTGTTGGAATTTGAGTTGTTTTTTAATATTATGGCTACTGCAAAACATCTAAATTATCTAAGTTAAGGTTTAAATACTGCTGCTTACAAGCAGAACTCTAATTTTATTTTCTCCAAAAAGTAATGTTGCTACCTAAAGAACTATAATTTGCAGTCTTGCTTACTTCTAGAGGTGAAGAAAAGAAGTCTTCCAGGAAAGATACTTATGTATAGCTAAGTCATATGGAAATTGTACCCTTTGGTTCTCTATCTTCCCCACCTTTTTTTTGTTTTTTTACTTATCTGAAATGAAAACATGAGGACTCAACTTTGCCTCTATCTTGGGTGACAAGGAGAACTGAAGTAGGAAGCAATCCTATGCTAAGTGTAAGAGAGAAATAAGACAGCCCACGCTCCACTGCCTTCCCCCACCACCAAATGTGAACCTATCATTCAACCCACAGCAGACTTTATAAATGAGAGACAAATGAATCTCTAATGTGTTCTTGCAGCTTATTTGCTTTTTTATTTTAGGAACTGAATCTTAATTGTAAACTGATACAGTGTCTCTATTTACTTTGCTTTGGTGTCCTAAGTAGAAACTATAAATACTATTTAGACTTATTGTAATAGGCAAAGGGCATATTTTAAATCATATTATGGATATCTGCAACTTTGTATCTTTTAGTTTTACAGCATGTATTGTCATAGTTATTATTATAATCACAATGCACTAAAACTTTACATAATTTTCAACCATATATTAATACCAAAATAACATAAATACATTATTTTCTCTTTCTCAGCTCCTCTCAGTATCTATGTATGTACTTCCTTTATATTATTCTTAACTTCTTAGGTGCGGAACAATGGTTTAAATGACCATGGATTTCTTATCAGACATTTATGACAGTCAGAAGACCATGGAACAGCATCTGGAAAGTACTAAAGGAGAACCACCGAGCCAGAATTCTATATCTAGCAAAAATATATTTCAGAAATGAAGACAAAATAAGAAAATTATCAGGTGAAGGTAAACCAGGAGTATTTATTGTTGACATATCTAAAATAAATGTTAAAATAAGTTTTTTAGGCTAGAGGGAAATAATGCCAGGGGGAAATATGAACCTTCAGGAACAAAGAAAGAAAAACAGAAATGGTAAATATCTAAATTAACATTTTCATTTAACATTTAACATTACATTTAACAAAAGTAGAAAAGACAATTTTTCTACTGTTAGTTTTTTAAAAATATGTATAACTCTTGAAAGAAAACATTCTTAGCTGGTGGAGTTTTCAATGTACATTCGTGTAATATACATGACAACTATAACATGGAAGCCACTAGGGGATAGTAAAGTGATGTATGGGACTATAAGTCTTTCACATCTTACTTGAAATATTACATTTTTAACTCAAGAAAGTGTGATAATTTAGAAACATATATTGTAATCCCAAGAAAAAATACAAAAATATAAAAAAGCCTACAGATTAATTAAACAGTATACTAAATACTTACAAAAAAAGGAGAAAATGAGAAGTAGAGGGACAAAATAAGAATATGCACTATAGGAGTAAGATGGCAGAATAGGAACAGCTCCAGTCTCCAACTCCCAGCGCGAGCGACACAGAAGACCGGTGATTTCTGCATTTTCAACTGAGGTACTGGGTTCATCTCACTGGGGAGTGCCGGACCACCGGTGCTGGTCAGCTGCTGCAGCCCAACCAGCGAGAGCTGAAGCAGGGAGAGGCATTGCCTCACCTGGGAAGCGCAAGGGGGAAGGGAATCCCTTTTCCTAGCCAGGGGAACTGAGACACACACCACCTGGAAAATCGGGTAACTCCCACCCCAATACTGCGCTTTAAGCAAACAGGCACACCAGAAGATCATATCCCACACCTGGCCGGGAGGGTCCCACACCCACGGAGCCTCCCTCATTGCTAGCACAGCAGTCTGTGATCTACCGGCAAGGCAGCAGCGAGGCTGGGGGAGGGGCGCCCGCCATTGCTGAGGCTTAAGTAGGCAAACAAAGCTGCTGGGAAGCTTGAACTGGGTGGAGCTCACAGCAGCTCAAGGAAACCTGCCTGTCTCTGTAGTCTCCACCTCTAGGGACAGGGCACAGTAAACAGTAACAAACGCAGCAGAAGCCTCTGCAGACGCAAACGACTCTGTCTGACAGCTTTGAAGAGAGCAGTGGATCTCCCAACACGGAGGTTGAGATCTGAGAAGGGACAGACTCCCTGCTCAAGTGGGTCCCTGACCCCTGAGTAGCCTAACTGGGAGACATCCCCCACTAGGGGCAGTCTGACACCCCACACCTCACAGGGTGGAGTACACCCCTGAGAGGAAGCTTCCAAAGCAAGAATCAGACAGGTACACTCGCTGTTCAGAAATATTCTATCTTCTGCAGCCTCTGCTGCTGATACCCAGGCAAACAGGGTCTGGAGTGGACCTCAAGCAATCTCCAACAGACCTACAGCTGAGGGTCCTGTCTGTTAGAAGGAAAACTATCAAACAGGAAGGACACCTACACCAAAACCCCATCAGTACATCACCATCATCAAAGACCAGAGGCAGATAAAACCACAAAGATGGGGAAAAAGCAGGGCAGAAAAGCTGGAAATTCAAAAAATAAGAGCGCATCTCCCCTGGCAAAGGAGTGCAGCTCATCGCCAGCAATGGATCAAAGCTGGACGGAGAATGACTTTGACGAGATGAGAGAAGAAGGCTTCAGTCCATCAAACTTCTCAGAGCTAAAGGAGGAATTACATACCCAGCGCAAAGAAACTAAAAATCTTGAAAAAAAAGTGGAAGAATTGATGGCTAGAGTAATTAATGCAGAGAAGGTCATAAACGAAATGAAAGAGATGAAAACCATGACACGAGAAATACGTGACAAATGCACAAGCTTCAGTAACCGACTTGATCAACTGGAAGAAAGAGTATCAGTGATTGAGGATCAAATGAATGAAATGAAGCGAGAAGAGAAACCAAAAGAAAAAAGAAGAAAAAGAAATGAACAAAGCCTGCAAGAAGTATGGGATTATGTAAAAAGACCAAATCTACGTCTGATTGGGGTGCCTGAAAGTGAGGGGGAAAATGGAACCAAGTTGGAAAACACTCTTCAGGATATCATCCAGGAGAACTTCCCCAACCTAGTAGGGCAGGCCAACATTCAAATCCAGGAAATACAGAGAACGCCACAAAGATACTCCTCGAGAAGAGCAACTCCAAGACACATAATTGCCAGATTCACCAAAGTTGAAATGAAGGAAAAAATCTTAAGGGCAGCCAGAGAGAAAGGTCGGGTTACCCACAAAGGGAAGCCCATCAGACTAACAGCAGATCTCTCGGCAGAAACTCTCCAAGCCAGAAGAGAGTGGGGGCCAATATTCAACATTCTTAAAGAAAAGAATTTTAAACCCAGAATTTCATATCCAGCCAAACTAAGTTTCATAAGTGAAGGAGAAATAAAATCCTTTACAGATAAGCAAATGCTTAGAGATTTTGTCACCACTAGGCCTGCCTTACAAGAGACCCTGAAGGAAGCACTAAACATGGAAAGGAACAACCGGTACCAGCCATTGCAAAAACATGCCAAAATGTAAAGACCATCGAGGCTAGGAAGAAACTGCATCAACTAACGAGCAAAATAACCAGTTAATATCATAATGGCAGGATCAAGTTCACACATAACAATCTTAACCTTAAATGTAAATGGACTAAATGCTCCAATTAAAAGACACAGACTGGCAAACTGGATAAAGAGTCAAGACCCATCAGTCTGCTGTATTCAGGAGACCCATCTCACACGCAGAGACATACATAGGCTCAAAATAAAGGGATGGAGGAAGATTTACCAAGCAAATGGAGAACAAAAAAAAGCAGGGGTTGCAATACTAGTCTCTGATAAAACAGACTTTAAACCATCAAAGATCAAAAGAGACAAAGAAGGCCATTACATAATGGTAAAGGGATCAATTCAACAGGAAGAGCTAACTATCCTAAATATATATGCACCCAATACAGGAGCACCCAGATTCATCAAGCAAGTCATTAGAGACTTACAAAGAGACTTAGACTCCCATACAATAATAATGGGAGACTTCAACACTCCACTGTCAACATTAGACAGATCAACGAGACAGAAAGTTAACAAGGATATCCAGGAATTGAACTCATCTCTGCAGCAAGCAGACCTAATAGACATCTATGGAACTCTCCACCCCAAATCAACAGAATATACATTCTTCTCAGCACCACATCGTACTTACTCCAAAATTGACCATGTAATTGGAAGTAAAGCACTCCTCAGCAAATGTACAAGAACAGAAATTATAACAAACTGTCTCTCAGACCACAGTGCAATCAAACTAGAACTCAGGACTAAGAAACTCAATCAAAACCGCTCAACTACATGGAAACTGAACAACCTGCTCCTGAATGACTACTGGGTACATAACGAAATGAAGGCAGAAATAAAGATGTTCTTTGAAACCAATGAGAACAAAGATACAACATACCAGAATCTCTGGGAAACATTTAAAGCAGTGTGTAGAGGGAAATTTATAGCACTAAATGCCCACAAGAGAAAGCAGGAAAGATCTAAAATCAACACCCTAACATCACAATTAAAAGAACTAGAGAAGCAAGAGCAAACACATTTGAAAGCTAGCAGAAGGCAAGAAATAACTAAGATCAGAGCAGAACTGAAGGAGATAGAGACACAAAATACCCTCCAAAAAATCAATGAATCCAGGAGTTGGTTTTTTGAAAAGATCAACAAAATTGACAGACCACTAGCAAGACTAATAAAGAAGAAAAGAGGGAAGAATCAAATCGACGCAATTAAAAATGATAAAGGGGATATCACCACCGACCCCACAGAAATACAAACTACCATCAGAGAATACTATAAACACCTCTATGCAAATAAACTGGAAAATCTAGAAGAAATGGATAATTTCGTGGACACTTACACTCTTCCAAGACTAAACCAGGAAGAAGTTGAATCCCTGAATAGACCAATAGCAGGCTCTGAAATTGAGGCAATAATTAATAGCCTACCAACCAAAAAAAGTCCAGGACCAGATGGATTCACAGCTGAATTCTACCAGAGGTACAAGAAGGAGCTGGTACCATTCCTTCTGAAACTATTCCAATCAATAGAAAAAGAGGGAATCCTCCCTAACTCATTTTATGAGGCCAACATCATCCTGATACCAAAGCCTGGCAGAGACACAACAAAAAAAGAGAATTTTAGACCAATATCCCTGATGAACATCGATGCAAAAATCCTCAATAAAATACTGGCAAACCGTATTCAGCAACACATCAAAAAGCTTATCCACCATGATCAAGTGGGCTTCATCCCTGGGATGCAAGGCTGGTTCAACATTCGCAAATCAATAAACATAATCCAGCATATAAACAGAACCAAAGACAAGAACCACATGATTATCTCAATAGATGCAGAAAAGGCTTTTGACAAAATTCAACAGCCCTTCATGCTAAAAACGCTCAATAAATTCGGTATTGATGGAACGTACCTCAAAATAATAAGAGCTATTTATGACAAACCCACAGCCAATATCATACTGAATGGGCAAAAACTGGAAAAATTCCCTTTGAAAACTGGCACAAGACAGGGATGCCCTCTCTCACCACTCCTATTCAACATAGTGTTGGAAGTTCTGTCTAGGGCAATTAGGCAAGAGAAAGAAATCAAGGGTATTCAGTTAGGAAAAGAAGAAATCAAATTGTCCCTCTTTGCAGATGATATGATTGTATATTTAGAGAACCCCATTGTCTCAGCCCAAAATCTCCTTAAGCTGATAAGCAACTTCAGCAAAGTCTCAGGATACAAAATTAATGTGCAAAAATCACAAGCATTCTTATACACCAGTAACAGACAAACAGAGAGCCAAATCAGGAATGAACTTCCATTCACAATTGCTTCAAAGAGAATAAAATACCTAGGAATCCAACTTACAAGGGATGTAAAGGACCTCTTCAAGGAGAACTACAAACCACTGCTCAGTGAAATCAAAGAGGACACAAACAAATGGAAGAACATACCATGCTCATGGATAGGAAGAATCAATATCGTGAAAATGGCCATACTGCCCAAGGTAATTTATAGATTCAATGCCATCCCCATCAAGCTACCAATGAGTTTCTTCACAGAATTGGAAAAAAACTGCTTTAAAGTTCATATGGAACCAAAAAAGAGCCCGCATCTCCAAGACAATCCTAAGTCAAAAGAACAAAGCTGGAGGCATCACGCTACCTGACTTCAAACTATACTACAAGGCTACAGTAACCAAAACAGCATGGTACTGGTACCAAAACAGAGATATAGACCAATGGAACAGAACAGAGTCCTCAGAAATAATACCACACATCTACAGCCATCTGATCTTTGACAAACCTCAGGAAAACAAGAAATGGGGAAAAGATTCCCTATTTAATAAATGGTGCTGGGAAAATTGGCTAGCCATAAGTAGAAAGCTGAAACTGGATCCTTTCCTTACTCCTTATACAAAAATTAATTCAAGATGGATTAGAGACTTAAATGTTAGACCTAATACCATAAAAATCCTAGAGGAAAACCTAGGTAGTACCATTCAGGACATAGGCATGGGCAAAGACTTCATGTCTAAAACACCAAAAGCAACGGCAGCAAAAGCCAAAATTGACAAATGGGATCTCATTAAACTAAAGAGCTTCTGCACAGCAAAAGAAACTACCATCAGAGTGAACAGGCAACCTACAGAATGGGAGAAAATTTTTGCAATCTACTCATCTGACAAAGGGCTAATATCCAGAACCTACAAAGAACTCAAACAAATTTACAAGAAAAAAACAAACAACCCCATCAAAAAGTGGGCAAAGGATATGAACAGACATTTCTCAAAAGAAGACATTCATACAGCCAACAGACACATGAAAAAATGCTCATCATCACTGGCCATCAGAGAAATGCAAATCAAAACCACAATGAGATACCATCTCACACCAGTTAGAATGGTGATCATTAAAAAGTCAGGAAACAACAGGTGCTGGAGAGGATGTGGAGAAATAGGAACACTTTTACACTGTTGGTGGGATTGTAAACGAGTTCAACCATTATGGAAAACAGTATGGCGATTCCTCAAGGATCTAGAACTAGATGTACCATATGACCCAGCCATCCCATTACTGGGTATATACCCAAAGGATTATAAATTATGCTGCTATGAAGACACATGCACATGTATGTTTATTGCAGCACTATTCACAATAGCAAAGACTTGGAATCAACCCAAATGTCCATCAGTGACAGATTGGATTAAGAAAATGTGGCACATATACACCATGGAATACTATGCAGCCATAAAAAAGGATGCGTTTGTGTCCTTTGTAGGGACATGGATGCAGCTGGAAACCATCATTCTTAGCAAACTATCACAAGAACAGAAAACCAAACACCGCATGTTCTCACTCATAGGTGGGAACTGAACAATGAGATCACTTGGTCTCAGGAAGGGGAACATCACACACCGGGGCCTATCATGGGGAGGGGGGAGGGGGGAGGTATTGCATTGGGAGTTATACCTGATGTAAATGACGAGTTGATGGGTGCAGCACACCAACATGGCACAAGTATACATATGTAACAAACCTGCATGTTATGCACATGTACCCTACAACTTAAAGTATAATAATAATAAATAAATTTTAAAAAAAAGAATATGCACTATATAGAATATAGTATTTGAATTACTAGACCATAAGTTCTAGCCCATAAAATTAAGTCCGTGATGTGAGAAAATTTTCGCTTAAGAGGAAATGGAGTAAGCCACAGAGTAGAAGATTCAGGGCAGATGAGTGAACCCTTAAAATGATTTAGAAGAGAGAAGCTGAATTGGGTAGACAGTAAATTACAATGAACAAATAGAATATTGCCTTTTGTTTACTATCATTCAAAGTATTATGTTGTATAGTATTACTTGAAAATGCTATGAACCATAGAAGTGGATTTTTCCAAATCATAAAATTTACTAATCTAACTTAATTATGGTGTTTATAAATACTATTGATAATATTAGTAAACACTTTTAATACAGTTTTTTATCATATAAACATTTTGGTACATGTTATTTATCTTAAGTGCCAATAGTTTTTTTATTTTAACTGCATCTAGCAAAGTATTTTCCTAAAATATTAGAACTTTTATCAATGGTGTATACTTTACCTCTTTGTAAAGTTAAGCTAATGTTCTAATTTTTTAAGTTGTTCCCATTAGGCCCCCAATTGTAGGATGTAGTGGAATAAAATGATAAGCTCAGAAACTTTAGCCTCTATACTTTGTCTCCTTCCTATGTGTCTGCCTCCAGTAATTGTAGACCATTTAAAGATTATTGTTGCTGGTATTCTGGTTTCCTAGAAAATGAGACCGATTATAAGGTCTATGAAAAGACTTTATTTATGTAGAATTTTCATTAAATTTGCTAAAGAGAAGTGCCTTAAGGAGGTTTTCTGTCTTTAGCAAATATATTTATTGGTGACCAGATTCTTTTTTGCCTTACTTTCACAGTTATTTCTCTAACATCTGAGGTTTTGGTAGTCCGATTTTTAGCTAAGTATGGTATTTAATTCAACTCAAAGCCTATATTCATTAAAGAAGGCTTACATTAAGAAAAATGAAGTTCTAATTTATTTTCATCCATCTCTATATATATTATTTTTGTGTTATATAACTAAAAATCTTACAGTATAGATTTTTTTTTCTTCTAGCTTAAAAGTTCTAAGTGTTCTATCTTAGTAATATGATTTATTCTGGAAGAGAGGGATGTTGTAACAAATACTTTCCAGTACAAACTAAGATATTTGCACTTTCAAGTTTTATATTAGAAGCAGTTTTGAGTCTTAGTAGTCTTATGAAATTATGATTAAATGACCAACAGTTATAAATTTCGAGTCACAAATATTTAATTATAGTCAGATGAAAAGAAGAAAGAAAAATAATTGGAAAAAGATCTTTCACAGGAAGCATGTCTTATTGTTAGTACAAAAGAGAAATAAAGGAGAAAGAGAGGAAGAGAGGGAGAAGCTAGATATTTATTTATTTATTTATTTAGAGATGGAGTCTCGCTCTGTTACCCAGGCTGGAGTGCAATGGGGCAATCTCAGCTCATTGTATCTTCCGCCTCCCAGGTTGAAGTGATTATCCTGCCTCAGCCTTCTAAGTACCTGGTATTATAAGCATACGCCACCATGTCCGGCTAATTTTTTGTGTTTTTAGAAGCGGCAGCGTTTCGCCATGTTGGCCAGCTAGTCTCGAACTCCTGATGTCAAGTGATCCACCTGCCTCAGCCTCCCAAAGTGTTGGGATTACAAGCGTGAGTCACTACACTGGGCCTGATTTTTTTTATTTTTTTTAATGTAAGTAGGAATGGAGGGCAATAACCAAGAAATCTGAAATGACATCCAGACAGCAAGTAATGCCAACTCTGACAAACCACTGCTGTGATCAGAGTTTGCACCTCTTTAAGATTTCAAGTATTTATTTTTTCTTCAGGCATAATCCCATCAGAACATTTATCACTGATACAGATTTCTTTATAGCTGAAAGTTTACTCATTCCCAGAGATTGATGGAGAAAATAATGTTACAATTAAGAAAAATATCTTGTACCTGTCATAAGAAAAGAGACACCATTTGGAATAAGAAGACCAAGGATCTGCTGTTTACTGCCTTCAAGAGCCTTGAGAAACTGCATAAAGCAGTCTTAAGAGGATGAATTCAAATCATGGCAATATTGCATAATAATGTTATTTTTAAAAGATTAAAAGAAATTCTGCCTGCTGCATCGTTTATTATTAAACTGTATATTAAGACTTTCTAAATTTGCTTCCCTAAGATAGAATGATGTTCAATCATTTTTGCTTTAATGAATAAAGTCTATCTTTAACAAGTAATTGCAAGTGGGACAGAATTGGGCCTTTTCATGTCAAATATACTTGAGACATGAGGGTTCACAAAATCTGACTATGGAGAATTTGCATAATAGGATTCACTGTGCAACAGAAAGCAGAAATTTCCATCAATGGATAAATTGAAAAGCAAGATTGTGTCACAGGTTTTTTGTTTCTTTGCTGCTATATAATGCCATACTCCCTTCTGACCCTTGTCCAAAGTCTCCCCAGGGTAGACTATACTAATGAGATCCTTTTTCAGCAAAAGAAAGTCAGGAACAGAAATGTTAAAACCTCCCCCTTGACTAGAAGTAATTAAGTACCTAAACTACAAATACACACCCTTACGTCTGGGGAGGTTAAATTGATTTTTTGAATTGTATAAATGACAAGGATTCATACTCTGGCTTTTCATGTTTCTTTTTTTATATAAGAAAGCCCATCATTTAACAGTAAATAGAGGTTTTCTAGTGTGTCAAATGGGGATATAGTCAGATTAATGGAGAATTCAATGCTACACATGCTTTTACCCTATCTCTTTGTACTTTTGCAAGATGTGGACACTTTTAAATGCATTAGTTTCTTCCTGCATTGTACAAAGCGAATAAATAGATAAGTTCTTTGCATTCCAACCAGTCAATCATTGAAATATATGCACAAAAAGTAGATGTATAAAAACACATGTAAACTGATCAAGTGTCCTAAAAACACATTTAAAATAAAAATACAAAGTTAAAAGTTAAGCACTTAACTGAATATATGTTAGCATGCATTATAAAAATAGTAAACTCATATAACAGAGAGAGTATAGCTTGAAAATTAAGGACTAACGTCAGAATGCCTGTTTTCAGCTCCCCAATACTCCTACGTATTTGCAATGTAACTTTTGACAAACTTCTCAAACTCGTTAAAACTTAGCTTCCTCAGTTGCAAAATGGAAAGAAATTTATCACTAACTCAAACGTTGGTTTTAGTGATTAAATAAAATAGAGTAAAAAGTTTTTAGTAGAATACTCAGGATACAAAATTCTATAAATAATTACCAAATAGAATTTGGTTGCAAAATGGTCACAAAGATAATTGCAGAGAATACTGGAAAAATAATTGACAAAAATTTATATATTATTTAAAAGATTCAAGTTTATAATGCAAGCAGAAAAATGCATAAAGTCATTATAAAATTTAGGTGTTAATGTGATTTTTACTACACAAGTTGGAATAACTGCATAATTTCAAATATAATAAATTGTTAGTTATCAATTTGAAAAGATTTATGAAAAAAAGCCATGATTTTATGATACAGAATCAATATATTGTTTAGAAAGTATGCATTATATTTCATTTTATTTATGGTCTCTCTTTTCTTGATATACTTAACATTTAAAATATGTTTTCAAGGGTATATTTTTCAATGTCCCTATAAATAATTTATGTTAATAGAAAAGCAGAAATTAAAAATGTGATAGCCAATATTTTGGGTACAGCAACTTTCATGACAATCATTTATTTTGAATATGTCTGTCATAAATAAAAATTGACACAAAGTATAAAGTGTCATGAATTTTAAACTATTTAATTATCATCATTATAATTGCCAAGAATTCCTGTGCAGTCGCTATTTACCAAGCATTTTTGTGTTACTTTTTACTTTGTGTGTTAATTAATGTCAATTTTATAGAACTATTTTATTGTGCATATTTAAGGTGTACAGCATGATGTTTTGATATGCAAGTAGATAATGAAATGATTACTATAGGTAAACACATTCACACATCCATCACCTTCCATAATAATGTCTCATTGTACATGTGTGCATGTGTGTCTGTGTGTTAACAGTAACTAAAAATCTACATTTTATCAAATTTTCAATATAAAATATAATATTATGCAATATTCTTTATACATTATGTAAAAATGTAGACCAAGGGTAGATTCTCAAGTTATGCATCTGACAAAGGTTTAATATCTAGAATCTATAAGGAGCTTAAACAATTGAACAAGCAAAATACAAATAACCCCATTAAAAATGGGCACTTCTCAAAAGACACTTCCGAAAAGAAGACATACAAGTGGCCAAGAAACATATGAAACAATGCTCCACATCACTAACCATCAGAGAAACGCAAATCAAAACCACAATGAAATACCATCCCACACCAGCCAAAATGGCTATTACTAGAAAATAAAAAATTACAGATGTTTGTGAGGCTTTGGATAAAAGAGAAAGCTTATATACTATTGTTGGGAATATAAATTAGTTCAGTGCCTGTGGAAAGTAGTTTGGAGATTTCTCAAAGAACTTAAAACAGAACTACCATTTGACCCAGCCATCCCACTCCTGGGTTTATACACCTAAAGGAGGGGGGCGGGAACATGTTATCAAAAAGACACATGTATTTGTATGTAAAATGCAGAGCTATTCACAATAATAAAGACATGGGATCAACCAAGGTGCCCATCAATGGTGGATTGGACAAAGAAAATATGATACATATATACCATGGAATACTACACAGCCATAAAAAGGAAAAAAAAATTATGTCATTTGTGGCAGCATAGATGGAACTGGAGGACATTGTCCTAAGCAAATAAATGCAGGAACAAGAAACAAATATAGCATGTTCTCACATGTAAGTGGGAGCTAAGCCTTGGGCACACATGAACATAAAGATCTTAGCAGCATACACTGGGGGATACTAGAAAGAGAAATGATGAAGCAGGGTATGGACTGAAAAACTACCTATTGGGTACTATGCTGACCACCTGGCTGATGCAACCATCCATATCACAAACCTCAGCATCATGCAATATACTCATGCAACAACTCTGCACATTTAACCCCAGAATCCAAAATGAAAAACAAACAAGTAAATAAATAAATAAATAAATATTTGTACTTATTATAAGTGAAAATATACTTAATATTTTCAGATCCTTTATTGATAGTATTTATAAATACAATTGACTTTTGTATATTGAAAAAATGTTGTCTATATACAACATGGTATACTATGCAGTCATTAAAAAACAAAACAAAACAAAACAAAAAACTCTTGTTCTTTGCAGTGACATGAATGAAACTACAGGCCATTATCATAAGATAATTAATGCATAAATAGAAAACCAAACACTACATATTCTCACTTATACGTGGGAGCTAAACATTGAGTTCTCATGGACAAAAAGAGGACCACAATAGAAACTGGGGACTACTAGAGGAGGAAGAGAGAAAGGGGGACAAGTGATGAAAAGCTACCTACTGGGTGATAAGATCATTGGTACCCAAGCCTCAGCATCATGCAGTATATCCAGGTAACAAACGTGCACATGTACCCCCCTGAAGCTGAAATAAAAGTTGAAAGAAAAATGCAGATAAAAGGAAATATTTTCTTAAAGCATATTAATATATAAAAGTCTTCAAACTAACTTGGAATTACAAATTTACACATTTTCTTTTAAGAGCATTTCACATTTTCTACTTTACTTCCGAATTTTCAAGTGAGAAATTTTGTTTATAATTTAATTTTCTGTGGATTTTATAAGGCACTACAAGATCATTGTAGATTAAAAATTAAATATTAAATATTCCCTAACTTCAAGTTGTTCATAATTTATCACAGGCACTGAGGTGCATGCCTAAATGGCATACTCATATATAGGAGAGAGGTCAGAGGCCGGTCTAGCAACTGAATTTTGTGGATTGGTCAGTAAGAATTAGAAAAGTAGTTGTGATGTTTATGACAATAGGGTGAAAGAGAGATGTAAAAGATGTCATGTGGGCTGGGCGCGGTGGCTCAAACGCCCGTAATCCCAGCACTTTGGGTGGCCGAGGTGGGCGGATCACGAGGTCAGGAGATCGAGACCATCCTGGCTAACACAGTGAAACCCCGTCTCCACTAAAAATACAACAAATTAGCCGGGCGCGGTGGCGGGCGCCTGTAGTCCCAGTTACTCGGGAGGCTGAGGCAGGAGAATGGCGTGAACCCGGGAGGCGGAGCTTGCAGTGAGCCGAGATTGTGCCACTGCACTCCAGCCTGGGCGACAGAGCGAGACTCTGTCTCAAAAAAAAAAAAAAAAGATGTCATGTGGAGACTGAAAATTATTTTCCTTTTTGAGTTAGATGTAATAGTACGTATTCTTTTTCAGTCTGTTTTAAAGCCCTTAGCCATGAACAGCAATGTATTCAGGATCTGTGGAACAGGTAGCAGAACTGCCAGAGCGAGAAGAACCAAGAAGTGGAAAAGAGCAGTGAACTAAGTAAATCCTTAGATCCATATCATTTCAAATTGGCAAATGGGTTCATATTGTGATTACATATCAATAATATCAACAAAAAATATTGGTAATTCATCTAAATTTGAAAATTGAGGTTTTCCTGGTTTTTGTTTTTGTTTTTGTTTTTGTTTTTAATATCAAAGTCAGTTCCCCACTTACTGCCCGTGGCAATTCAAATTCCCTGATTAACACTGGAACTTTTTGCAAGATTTGAAAATCTTTCTCAAGATCATAATTTATCCAACCTTTGTTTTTAATTTTTCAACTAATTCAAACCTTACAACCATATTGTGCTAATATTAATACCCATTTTAAATAAACTGAGGAACGGGGATTGAAATCGCTTCTCAAATCTATCCAACTATTAATATTAAGTAATGTGAAAAAGAATAAAGCCCAGAATGTCTAAATTATTTAATATCGATTTTTAAAATAAACTCTTGAATTATTCCAGAATAAATTATTCTTTAACATAGTCCTAAGATTAAAATTTTTGTTTTGAAATCTCACATACTTGAAGGACATGTGACTTTTTTATACCACATCTTCATACTCTTAGTTTGAGCAGTGGAATTTTGTCTGAATTAATTAGCAAAGGTATTGCAAGCCAAACCAATAGCATAATAGTGAACACTTCTTCATATCTTAAAAAATCAAATTCTATAGACCTACTAAACTATGAAAAATTTAGATTTGTCATTCAACAAACTTACTCTGTGTCAGTACCTGTTTCATCCATTTAGATACAACAGTGTATGAAAACAGACAAAGATTTCTGTTCTTAAAAGTTTACAAAGAGGAAAGCCTGCCAATATAAAAAATGAATGTATAAATTTTGAGGTATGCAAGAAATTAATAAATACTATAAAGAAATAGTAGAGCAAGGCAAGTCTTTTTAATATTATCTAGAATTTTCAAATCTTCTTACGGTTTAAAGTATAGTCACGACACTGTTGGGTAAAGTGAGTAGGGCTGGTGCGTGCCTGCATGTATGCATGTGTGTGTGTGAATAACTGTGTTTTGCTATTTAGAAGAGTTAGGGTGGTCAAACTCTAAATAGATTCACATTGAAATAGTCATCTTCTAAAAGGTCACATGATATATTACCTTAGCTATTTTTTTATACTTGAAATACCTTGGGCAATAACAACTCTTCCCCAATTTGATTTAAATGATAAAAAGAAAGATGAGTGAATGACTATAGTTATAAAAAATGTCTATAACAACTGTCAGCAATCTCCAGCAATTTATGGTACTCTTTGTAAGCAAAATGACTTTATTATAGAGCAAGAGTGGAGCCTTTTCACTTTAAAAGTTACCTACATCTAGCTGCAATTGTTGGTAGGATTAAGCCTCATGAAAAATGAAATTGGGAGTAAGGAAAAATCCTAGAAATCAAAGTTGCAAAACAGAATAGAATAGAAAACTGATCACACTTTGGAGGTTACTCTGACTAAACACTGAAAAACAAAATGCCTTTTTAATACTTATTATTATCATTAACTTTGGAAAGAGAAAGGATCCTAAGTTAATTTAACTGTTAGTCAATTGTACATGAATACATAATACCCTAAATAAATATCTTGTTCATTAGATAAGCATATAGTTTTATGATAAAATTTAAAATCTATGCTTCTATTATGATTCAAATTTACAGACATTTATTTGGAAGACATAGTCATATTATTTTTTATTTTCTATAAAAGTTTTGGAAAAAAATCACTAAAGAAATACTGCATTATAAAAACCACTCTTGCCATTAGAGAACATGTAAGTGTTCTTTCATGTATAAGTAATAAAGAATCAACATTTGCTGCTTTTGAAAACAAAATGAAACACAAGAAGAAATATGTCTAGCTTATAGGGCAATTTGGTAATATTTGAGAAACACAGCCTGACAACTTAAGGGGTATTTTTTAATGTTTATGTATACGTATACATATGCATATATATGTACATATAAGTATATATATCCAACATATAAACATTTATGTATGCATATATAGATATATACACCTATACGTATGTATGTATACATATATAGATATGTACACATATATGATGTGGATAAGTAGTTAATGTATAAACATATGTACATATGTGTGTGTATATATATATACAAATTTGATAGTTACATGCTACTTATAGTATTTATAAAAACACATATTGCTGTAAGTCTTTATTTCTCCAACTTCAATGCAGCAATTAATACAAAATAGGTGCTAAATGATTTTTATTCCTATTGATGCTCTCTTCCCTTCTCTACAAAAAAACCATCATTTGGATTGTTTGTGTTTCTTTTTTTTTCTTCTTCCTGAATTTGAATATATGTTCTCTACTTCCTTAATCAAATCAGGACATTTTACACACTCTGAAATACCCACTTTGAAGTAAAACTAACCATATATTATTGTGAAAATGTTAGAATGTGAGAAATAAAATCTTTCAATGTAAAACAAAACATTCCAAAATAAAACATGCCTATAATCCCAGCAGTGATCCTAACAAACATCAAGGAGACAATGAGGAATATCTAAATGTCTAAAAAGTTAAACTTAATAAGCATCTATTGGCTTATAATGTTATAAATTCTAATGTTTTGTATAGGAAATATGTATATTTCATTTTCTTTTTAAAATTTTCTTGGTAAAAAATGTACAGCTTTCTTTTATAGCTCAGTCTAGAGCGTTATAAAGAAGCCTGAAATAATTGTCTTCTAGACTTAATACCAAGGATCAATGGAATTGGCAAAAATTTTTTTAAAGTTACAAAACTTAGTGTGAGGGAAATGATTGCTCTCATATGCTTTTGTTAGCAGTGTGCATTGACACAGCCTTCTGGAGTTCAGTCTAACAACATACATTAAGAGACATAAATGTGTGTATTACCCTCTGATGTAGCATTTCCGTTTCTAGAATTCATATGTTTTAAAAAGTCAAAGAGATACACAATATTTAGAGGCAAGAATCTTCATAGCAGTATTATTTGCATACACATACATATACATAAAGAATTAGAAGCATCTACATGTCCAGCAATATGTATATGATTATCATTATACACATACATGCAGACACACACACACATAATAGAATTCTAGTTAACTATCCAAAATGATTTTGGAGAAAATAAATCATATTGAAAAATATTTAAAGTTTCTTTTTAAGTAAAATGGTAACAGTGTGATATGTATAAATGATATATTTTATATATTTTTAACTTTTTTTTTTAAGAGATGGGGTCTTGCTATGTTTCACAGGCTGGTCTTGAATTCCTGGCCTCAAGCAATCCTCCCACCTCAGCAATTCCAAACTGCTGGAATTATAGGCATGAGCCACCACCTGTATTTAACAATTTGTTCTAAATACAATAATGTATTTTTTAAATGTATAATATGTATTATTTATTAGGAGATCATATATTAAAATATTACTGATGGTGAAAATTTTTAGGTTGTAAAATATACTCTTTTTTCTTATTTGAATTTTCTAAATATGTCACTACACACACACACATACACAAGCAAGTCTTCTCTTTCAAAGAACAGAATAAATTGATATAAGTTGTATTTTCACATCAAAGTATTCTTAGACCATTTTCAAATTTGATAAGGATATTTCCACTTCTACATACAAGCATTAGAACAACACTACTCTATTTTTACACAACTTTTTAATCTGCTAAAATAAAAAAAAATCTGTGTAAATACACTTGAGAGACAAAATTTATAGATGTTATCATATTTTAGTAAAGATATTCTTGAGCATCCAAATACTGCTATCAATTCTGTCTTTAATTTTCAGCAGATTGACATAGTTATAATGTCTTCTCTAATAATTAACTTGAAAAAGTTGATGCATTTTTATTTCTAATTTTATATATATATATATATATATACTCTTGGGATAAGGATAATCTCTTTAAAAAATGAAAAATTCAAAGGATTGAAGTTTACATGAGTATGATCTTAGTAATTTACATTTTCTACCTTCTAAATTTATATGTTGTTGAAGAGAATTCCAACCTTATTTATTCTTGAGAAAGTATTAAAAAATATACCATTTTCGAATATCTTATAGAATTTTTACAAGTGTTTTCTTACTTAAAAGTTTTCAACTTGTTAGACCAAATTTTCTCTAACTTATAAAGTCTATTTTCATGGGTGAAGTTGCAAAGATTGTCAGAGATTAATGAAAAGGTCCAGTGAAGTTATAGTCATATATGATACAATTCATATTTTTGTTTATGTCACAGAACTTACAATTTTATATTTATTTACCAGAGTAAATGTAAATTTTGTAATTTGTTTTATGTGACCAATTCTACTTGTTTATACATTCAAAGGAGAATAGCTGGGTCTAATGCTAACATTCCATTCATGTATTTACTTACAAATATATAATGATACATAAAAGTTTAAAGCATTTGTTTGTCTTAATCGCTTCTGACTGTTACAACAAAATATGAGAGACTGAGTGATTGTAAACAACAGAAATTCATTTCTCACAGTTCTGAAGTCTGAGAAGTTCAATATCAAGGATGGTTAGAGCCTTCTTCTTGTTGTGTCCTCACATGGCAGAAGCGGTGAAGGAGCTATCTGGGTTTCCTTTATGAAAACACCAGTCCTGTTCATGAGGTCAGCACCCTCATAAACTAACCACCACCCAGAAGTCCCAGCTCCAGATATCATCACATTGCACATTAGGTGTCAACAAATGAATTTCAGGGAGGCATAAACATTCAGTCTACAGCACTGTTTGCTATGAGTGAGCAGGAATAAAAACAAGAGATAATTTCTCCTTAATAGTGGCTATTATTTAATAAATACCATTTTACCCCCCAAAATTATGAGTTTGAAATATTCTATAAAACATGTAATTAGATGAGTGTGTATTGTTTCTATTCTAAATAGAAAAGTCAAGATTCTTGAAAGAAAATAAAAAGGTTTTATGGAATGTAAATAATTAGAAGTACAATTTATCTAGAAAGGTATGTTGGGTGCAAAAAATGAAAGTTTTGAGGGTAAAGACAATGAAAATATATCTATTCATTAGACAAAAGGGGATCCTTTGCAATATGGAGAGTGATTCTATTATTTTCTGAATCAATTCACTCCAACATATTCTTATGGCACTTACTTATTTTCAGAACTTTAGACTTTAGTAGAGACTGTAAGTCTCCTACTTGGTTTCATTTCTGCCTCACTCATCCATGCCTTTCCAGCCATTCTCCATGGTGTCATTAGAGTGATCTTGATGTTAAGACAAGATGGCCTACTAGATGCAGTCAGGAAGTTCCACTTGCACAGAGAGAGACCAAAATATCAAGTACACCAACATATTATAAACAAATATTTAAAGAGAAAACAACAAGAGTTGTTAGAGATGCAAGGTAAACACTGCAGCTAAAGAGTAAAAAAGCATGAGACCTTGTGCAGGGTTGCTGAATGCCAGGGCTAGTTTCCAGTCCTGATCAGCTTCTAGGGAAGGTGTGGGAAAGGGATGGTGAGGTGGACCACTCTCACTGCAGACCTCTGGGATCCCAGCTACAAGAGATGCCATGACACCGAAGACATTTGAACTGACAGAGGGATCAGCCCAGAAAGTAAACAGAGACAGAGACCCATCCTGCAGAGCCCAGGAGTTTCTGTGTTCTGAGAGAGCTGCAGTGGAACACGACCACAGGCACCCTTCTCTAGAGGCTTTCTGTCTTTCTCTGAAAAGCTTTATCTAACACCAGCTGGTCACCAGGCCAAGAGAGAGCAGGACCAACTTTCCCGCAGGACTGGGTACATCTTTTCTGTATGTTCCCCTGCCTGCTAGCCTGGCTCAAGATCCCTCCCTGGCTACTTTCACAGAAGCATGTGCACAGTACAGCCTCTGCTGTCCAACCTGGTGCTTTGCCTGTAGTCCCACCTGAGTACTTTCCCAGTGGACTGAGAGTAGTTTGAATCCCCCAACACAGTCAATGTCTGATCCCGAAGGGCAAAAGGATGTAACTAATTGTTGATCCCAATCCTTCAGGGCTGCAGCATGCAGCTTGGGAGGATCCCCCACACTCAGAAAACTAAGAGGATATAGACATATGGGTTTGTGGACCGGCGTGGGAGTGGGCTTTGCCTCCAACCACACGGCTGGTCCAGGAAGAGTGAGACCTGTCACTCAACCTGACAGCCTTTCCTGAGAGAGCTCAAATGCCCAGAACATCTGCCAAAGGAAATGTGGACATGGCACCAGTGATCAGAGGAGGTTCCCCCAATGCCCAAGAGCAGGCCTGGTGAGTGGGGTCGGGTCTCTCCCCAATCCACCAAAAAGCACCACTGTGAATTCAATGAAATACAATATAGCCACACAGCTGATCTGGAGGCAATCTCCTGGCCACTACTCTTAAGTACCATCTACTAGATTACAGTCCAAATTACAACACCAAATATATTCTGCCAATATATACCACCTGTGACACCCAAGGCAAGAATTCAGCCACAAATAAAAATCCTGTATAAAGTCTTTTCCTTCTAAAGGACTCAGAAACAAAGCTTACTGACTATACTAAACTCACACCACAGTTAAAAGAACAAAAGCTTCTGATGAGAAAGAATCAGCATAAGAACTCTTACAATTCAAAAAGTCAGAGTGTCCTCTTACTTCCAAATGAGTATGCTAGTTCCCCAGCAATGTTTCTTAACCAGACTGAAATGACAGACAGATAATTCAGAATCTGGATGATAAATAAGCTTACCGAGATTCAGGAACAAGTTGAAACCCAGTCCAAGAAATCCAAGGAATCCCATTAAAATGTTCTAAGAACTGAGAGGAAAAAAAAAAAAAATAGCCATTCTAAGAAAGAACCAAACCAGACTTCTGGAATTGAAAAAATCACTACAGGAATTTCATAATACAGCCTGTAGCATAAATAGCAGAATATACCAAAGTGAGGAATACCAGAAACTGAACATTAGTTCTTCAAGTCAACTGAGAAATTAATAAAGAAAAGAAATTTAATGAACAAAATCTTCAAGAAATATGGGACTATGTAAAGAAATACAACATTTTACTCATTGGCATTCTTAAGAAAGGAGAGAGTAAGCAACTTGGAAAATATATTGGAGGATACAATCCATGAAAATGTCCCCAATCTTTCTAGAGAGGTTGGCACGCAAATTTGAGAAATACAAAGAACCCTTTTGAGGTACTATCTAAGACAACAAACTCCAAGACATATAATCATCAAATTCACCAAGATCAGTGAAAGAAAATAATAGCAGCTAGAGAGAAAAGTTGGGTTACTTACAAAGGGAATCACACCAGGCTAGCAGTGAAAATCTCAGCAGAAACTTTACAAGTCAGAAGAGATTGGGGCCTATTTTTAGTATCCTTAAAGAGAAGAAATTCCAACCACGAATTTTATATCCCACCAAACTAAACTTCATAAAGGAAAGACAAATAACATTATTCTCAGACAAGCAAACACTAAGGGAATCCATTATCACTAGACAAGCCTTATATAAAGTCCTTAAACATGGAAGCAAAAGAACTATACCCACAACCACAAAAACACAAATAAGCACATAGTCCATCTATAAAGCAATTATGTAATCAAGTCTACGAAACAACTGCCAAACAACGTGATGGCAGGATTGAAATCTCACATATCAATATTACCCTGGAATGTAAATAGGCTAATTGCCCCACTTAAAGAGGATAGAGTAGCAAGCTCTATAAAAATACAAGACCCAACTGTCTGCTCTTTTCAAGAACACCATGTCACGTGTAATGACACGTACAGGTTCAACATAAAAGAATGGAGAAAGATCTATCATGCACATACAAAAAAAAACAAAAAAGAAGAGCACGAGTTGCTATTCATATATAAAACAGACCTACCAACAATCAAGAAGGAAAAAGAAGGGCATTATATAGTGATAAAGTTTCAATTTAATAAGAAGACTTAACTACCCTAAATATATATGCACCCAGCACTGGTGTACCCAGATTCATAAAACGAGTTCTTCTTGCCCTATGAAAAGTTTTAGAGAACCACACAATAATAGTGGGAGACTTCAATACTTCACTGATGGCATTAGAAAGATTATTGAGGCAAACAACTAACAAAGAAATTCTGGACTTAAGCTGAACACTCACCAAATTGGACCTAATACACATCTAGAGAATACTACACACAACAATCACAGTTTATATATTCTTCTCATGTGCCCACAAAATATTCTTATTTTATAAGTTTAAGAGTGTTTTAACATCAGTCTGTTGATAGTTAAGCCTAATAAGTAAACACTGGGAGCCTTTGCCTAGAGATTCGGATTCTGCTGAATTAATCAATCATGAAATTTTCAGGCTCAGCAAAGCAGTTTTATCTGAATGCTTAAAATGGATATACTAATCAAGGGAAAGACTGATATTGATTGAATGCTTGCAAGAGACTGGTGTATAAACTGAAGTTCCAATCATTTTAATTTATGACAAGAACTATGACAGAAAAATCAGAATAATTATGCTATAATGGCCGCACCTTTCTCTCTCTGTAAAATAATCAAATGATGATTTCTTAAATAGAAATGGAGTCATTTGGTACCATTGTTTAAAGAGATCATTCCGTGTGAAAGAGATCTATTAATACAACAGCCAGAACATTCCAACTCCTAACTAGTGCATATTTAGATACTGATATATAATGCCTTAGAGCTAGTTTTCCAACTTTCCACTTTGATATATGTATTCTTTCCTTGAATTTATCCAGTTAGGAAAAGGCCTGGAAATTGTTTTGCTCCGAAAGGTGACTTTGCAGACCAGACTTATTCTCTGCATTGCTTGAACTCCTGGAAGGGGATCTTCATTTCTTATTCATAAGTTTTGGACTGGCTATTGACTTTTGTTGTCATAAACTTACCACTTCAGAAAACAAGTATTTCTGAATTTTGATGTTTATAATTGTGCTCTTTTAGGGGTTCTTGATTTTCTTAGAGCTGAAGAAGTTAGTAAGTATTTGACAAATGTCTGAAGATTTTCTATTTCTAACTACCAATGGTTAAGTTTAAATATATTTACTTAACCATTTACATTTTATAACATTTACATAATATAGCATTTTAGGGCAATTAGACCTTTATGCCATTTGAATTTTCAAATACAATCACAAATAAAGCAACAAAGAAAATTAAGTTTCCAATTTTATTCCAAATACTATTCTTTCCTGAAAGTTTCCCATGAGACTTACTTTACTCGTCAAATTTCTGTAATTTTACTAGCTTTACATAAATTTTAAAACATTGTTTTTATATAAATAAACATTAAGTGTCTAAAATAAACCTTACTTGCTTAACATCATGTTTATAGCAAAATAAAAACAAATACATTGTGAATGTGGAGTGTTATTTGTAAGCTAATGAAATCATTTAGGAATAAATTCAGGATTGAACCTATAAGAACGTTTTAATTCACAACTCACAAGATATAGATTAAGAAAGGTAGCATTGGTGGCCTGAAATCAGTGGTAACTTCAGAGTAATAAAAACACAGTATTCAAAATATTGGCTGGACATAGTGGCTCATGCTTGTTATCTCAATACCTTTGGGAGACTGAGGTGATAGGATAGTGTGGACCTACAACATAGTGAATTCTCACTATGTTGCCCAGGAGTTTGAGACCAGCCTGGACAACATAGTGGAACCTTGTTCTCTACAAAAAAATACAAAAATTAGCTGGGCATGGTGGCACATGCCTATAGTTACTCCAAGAGGCTGAGGCAAGAGGATCACTTGAGCCCAGGAGATTGAGGCTGCAGTGAGCAGTGATCATGGCATTGTACTCCAGCCTGGGTGACAGAGTGAGACCCTATCTCAAAAAAAAAAAAAAAAAAAAAAAAAAAAAGCAAACAAACTCAAAATGAAACAAAACAACATTCAATAATTTATCTAAGGTGGACGCCTACAATTTGCCAGATTTTGTTTTCTCTCTGAAGTATCCAGTAAGTAAGCAAATTAGATTTATTCTGTCTTTTATATATTTCACTTCCAATGAATGGCTTGAAGAGTCTCAGTGGCCTTCAGTTCTCTGATTTTTTCCTAATGAGAATCTTAATTCCAAAATCTATGAGGAACCATATTATTTCTCAGTTGGACATTATTCTTCTCAACATTGCACCCAAGTGCTTTCAAGCATAACAGTCCTTCTTAACATTAAGAAATATCAGAGTACATTATATCACATGAATGAAGTTCTATTAGCTGCTGTAAATGGTAGAATAAAATGAGTAATACTTTAAAATAAATTTCTATTTGATCAACAAAATAATATATGCAGTTATTTAAAAAAGAGTGGCAACAACAGGAGGCAGAGAAATTCTGGGCAGACAGGGGTGGGTCCCTGGCAAAACCCCACTTTCAAGCTGAAAAGCTTGAAATCTATGGCCCAAAGTGAAAACTTCCATCCCTGTGTGCCCACTCTATTCCAACTGGTTCTTTCTGAAGAATGCCTTTTTACCAATCAAATGTTACCTTTTCCAAAACTACCTAGAGCTTGACCAGTGCCTATCTTGTGCCTATAAAGACCCCAGACTCAGCCAGCAGAGGACGGAAGCAGCTGGACATCAGGGAGAAGTGACTTAACTTCAGAGACAGTGGCTGGTTGAGGCAACTTAACTTCAGAAAAGAAAGGCAGAGAGGTGGCTTGACTTCAGGGAAGAGTAACTTACCCTTCCCGTCCCCTTTCCAGCTCCCCTCTCCACTGAGAGCTGCTTTCATCACCCAATAAAATTATCTATATTCATCATCTTTCAAATCATCTGTGTGACCTCTGGACATGTGAGCTCTGCGTGACCTCTGGGCGCTGGACAAGAATTCAGGACACACCAAGTGTGGGTACCCTAAAAGGCTACCATGCTGGCCCTTTCCGGTTGCTGCCAGAAGGCAGCTGCCCCAAACTACAAGGCAAAGGGCCTGTTGAGCTGATAACACACTGCTGGCTGCAGACAGCAGAGCTAAAAGAGCACTGTAACACACCCTCTGGCGCCTTGGGGCTGCAGGCACCCTGACCTGGATGCTACTGCGGGACCTGCATGAAGTTTACTCCTGCTGGCACTGAAGCTGCTGGCCAGTTCCCATACTGTTTGTTCATACACTCCCTCCTATGAGGGGCTGAACCATGTGGGCTGAGTAAACGAAGCATCCCTGTCACGAGTCCTGCAAAAGGGTCAAGAAAATATCCTGCATCAATAGCAGCACCTGTGCATATAGAAAACAATATGTTTAGGCTACAGATGTTTGTGCACATACTGAGAATGTATATTCTTGCAACATCTCTGAAAATGTTCAGATTTTTTTCTCTGTACTACTTTATTGAGTTACATGTGACATACAATAAAATATCCTATTATAAGTGTACAGTTGAAACATTTTGGTGATTTTGTATAGCCATGTAATCACCACGACAATCAAGATGTAAAACCTTTCATTCGCCTTAAAAAGTTCCTTTGTGCCCCTTTATAGTCATTCTCCTCCCCTTTTCAGAGTATAGTTTTACAATATATTCTCTCAGAAAGCTTGCAGTTTTTCATTCTTGAATATGTCTTTGAAAGATCAAAAGTTGTAATTTTGATGAACTGAAGTTTATCCAACTCTTTATTTATTGTTACTGTTTCTATCACATTACTTTAAAAAAAAAAAAACTTGCCTAGCCCTCTAAAATTGTTCACCCATATATTTGGAGGCAGTGATCTACAAGATAAAATTCAAATACTTAGTATAGAAAAAATAAACTTTTAGATTTTGTTTCAACTTTATTTTTTTAGTCCCATGTCTTTCTCTCTCTGATATATAGACAACTTCCAGTTTTATCAAACTAAGCATATTATACAAACAATAAATCAAAATAATAAAATAGTGATTTTAAAAATTAGACTATTAAAGAAATATATTTTAGTTAGTTATGTGATTTCATGATAGAAAGCATTGTATAAATGATGCAAGAAACCCCACAAACTATAGCAATGGTTAATAATATCAGTGCTTTAAAATCTTCTACAGGAAGAAATTAAATGTAGAGATAGGGAAAAAATATTTTAACATAAAATTTTAGTTTCAGAAAACAAAGTATTTTGACATTTGACTTTCAAAAAGACAACTCAAATAGAGAAGTAGAGAAAACAATAAAAATAGGCAATTAGTTCATAGAAGAAAAAGGGATTGAATTATAAGTAAAACATATTCTTAGCTTTATGATAACTAGGGAAATTTAAATGGAAATAGTAATAAGATATGTTTGAATAATGATCAGATGATAACCAACAGTGAGAAAGAATGAAGTTGGGAATATATTTCTAAAAAAATTAAAAATAAACACATCTAATAATCTAGTGATTCTACTTCTAAGAATATGCACATCTTATGATCTAGCAATTCCACTTCTAAGAATATACCCAAATTTACTATCAACCACCGCTCACTCTAAACAGTAGAAATACCCAAATATCTTTATAAACTATATATTTACATATCAATAGTTATAGAACACAGAAATATTCTCTTGAGAGGATAAATAGGCAGCAGGCCACACCCAACACTTATATATGCCCAACACTTATATATATCCAACAGTATACCCAACAGTATATAGTAAAATTGGGTATATACTATATACACAACAGTATATAGTAAAATTATGGAAATTACTTTTGAAGGCCCCGTTATCTGCGTTCAAATGCTTATTCGAGGAAGAGGAGGAAAGAAGTAGGACCTAAAGGAAGAACAAAAGGAGTTTGACATTATCTGTAATATTTGCTTTGATATAAATATAGGAATTATACCTATTAGCAATTGTATGTAATAAACAATTACAACAGCTCAGTGGCAAATGAAAACAAGAATTTATTTCTCACATCTATAGTGCATAGGATGGCCCTGCCATTCACACCTGCATTATGCCTGTATTTGAAGACTGGCTGGTGTTCTGTGTGTCCAGGCTGGGCTCAGCTAGGCACTGCCACTTCAAGCTGCAGATCTGCTTGGTTCAATTGTACTGTAAGCGTTTTTAATCTGGATCCCAGACGGAAAGAGTAGCAGATACCTACAGGAAGTTTTTGTGGGGATGGTGAAACCGGCCTAATTTTCCCATGGAACTGATGTTTACAGTTGTTTGAATAAACAGAAATTGACCCTCCATGTCTTAAAACTTGAAACTTACTTTTGTATTATGAGCTCCTTCCTCAGTAACTCATAATAGTTTCTTCCTCAAACAAGAAACTAAAACTCACCAGATGACTACATCCAGACAATGAGATGCCAGACCCCTCACCCATCATGATTTTCTAACCCCTCCCTAATTACTTTATACCAATTCCTCTTCCTTACCCTTCCCTAATTCCTGTTTTCCTACATGTAACTACATTCCTGCTCCGCTATATAAACTTCTGAGTGTAGTTGGTTGGGGACAGGGAGATGGATTTGAGACTCAACTCCCACCTCCTTCACTACAGTACACAAACAAGGCCTTCTGCCCTGGCAATACTGATTGTCTTTCTATGTGGTGAGCAACAGGACCTAGACAATTGTTCCCTCCTCTAGTGGATGCATTTTTTGATGAGACCTATAGAGTGATAAAGACAGAAGTGGGACAGAGCCTGGGTTTTGAGTGACTCTCTTGCGGACAACCACATGAGCAAGAAAAGAATTTTGATTGGTTTCCTCTCTCAGATATTTAAGCCTATTTGCTATGCTACTTATTCTATCTAACTAATAGTTGTAGCCTGGTAATTATCTTGTAGAAGCCATTTAATAAGTAAATGAGTATAATAATTATTAGAATGATTTCAGACATGCTAGCTGAAAGAAAGAAATAAGCTCTCACAGGAAAATATTGAGATTCACTTTCTCAATCTTTTTAGAGAAGGTACATGATACAGAGTCATGAATGTCAATACCTATAATTATGTGGTAATAAATTTAATAATGTTTCAGAAATGCTTAAAATATCTGTAAAAATGAGATAAATGTGTTTCATTGTTCTTTCAAAATGTGTTGTTTTCAAGAAAGAGAAGCTATATGTTTGAAAAATTGTTAACAAATGTGAGTGCATGGAAAATCATACAATAAATATTTATATATACATAATGTTCTATTAAAAGGTAAACACTATGAAAAACACTTCTCTAATTAGCTCAGTGTAATTGAGCTCACCATTCAGTCTTTTATAAAACGTTCATCACTAAATGCTTTTAAATAATGTATGAGTCATGTAATTGCTCTGAGTATTTTTATAATGACTGCAGTTCACGCTAGAAAATGTACCTACTATCATATGGGTCTCCCATAAAACCATATTGATGAAGCTTTTAAAATAACCCTAATAGATATGAATTTGAAAGTAGATATCAGCAGATTTATTCTAAGAAGGAAAATATAATTAAACTTTATCGCCTCTATTTACAGTTTCAAATTAAAGGTAAAAAGACATTAAAAATTTAAACACATAACACATAGCTTTTCCAACTTTAGATATTACAAAAATGCAAATTTTTTCAATAAAATCCAGATGGCTACAATTGCTAAGGACTTAGTTAATTAAAATTATTTTTAATTCAAAATGTGTACTTCCTTGTAATTGATTTTAAATTACTTAATTCCTTTCTGCATGATTTATGTCATTAACAAAACCAAGTTGCTACTAAGAAAATAATTCAAAGAATTAACCAGTGACAAGTTAGCCTCTTTGGAGTATATACCTATGAGCCATGTCATTTCAAAGTTAAAGCAGAATTTTTGATGCTTTAACAAGAAGAAATTAAATACAGAAATTGCCTTTATCAATATTTTACAGCATAGTACTTGAATAATAATGTTAAAAAGAAGGAAATTGTTACTTTTATTGTGCTCATTGATAAACTGATTTAGGGCTAGTGTGTTCAGACCTAATCAAATTCCTCTTTGCCAGAAATGGATTTTGAAACCCTTTTCCCAAACATATGGAATGCTTTCATTTCTAGACACTAAAGCTAGAAGCTATAAAATATGTGACAGTTTCAGGACACTCTCAGAGTATGCTAGACCCATTCTCATAATACCAGATAACTATATGGAATTTCCAGGATGCACAGGATGCAGGCTACATTTCCAACATGAAAGTACATGTTTCTTTAACAAATTATTTTTTCATGAAGTTTGACTGTATTGTGCCCCATTATTTCCAATTAGCATGGTGACAGTAATTTTGCTTATTTTACACCTTCAATTGCTATAGCTCTATGCAAATTATTTATCTCAGAAAACTGGCCTTTTCACCTTTACCAGATTTCTAATTTTCTCATGAAATTCTTAAGTATATATATACACACACATAATATTATATATAAATATATATTATACATAATATTATATATAATATATAAATTTATATAATGTATTATATATAAAATATATAATATACTTTATATAAAATTGTATATTATATAGTATATATTACATACAATATACATTACATAATATATAATAAAACAATATATAATACATGATAAAATAATTTACATTATAATTATGTAATATATAATCATATATTATATAAACATAGTATATAATAATAATTATATATTAGTATACTATATATTAATATAATATATATTATATATAATCTTTATATATTATATTATATATATAATCTTTTTTGGTTTTTGAATAATCTTTGTTCCAACCTGTGCTTATGAATGTTGTATGTGTTATTACTGTAGTAGATTTTTGTTTGTTTGTATTTTGGTCATAAGCACATATTCCTCTTTCTGAGTGCAATATCACCACTACTTTCTTTAGGGTATTTGTTTTTCCCTCCTTTTCTCATTTGTGTATTCTATTTGAGACTTACTTTAAAAAGTTCCTGATTATGGCAATTGTCTCAAGTATATGCAGCCAATCTAATCAGAAATATACAGTTGACCCTTGAATAACAGAGGTTTGAACTATGTAGGTTCACTTATATGTATATTTTTTTCCTATAAATCCTTTGGAAAATTTTGTGAAGATTTGCAAAAGTTTAAAAAAACTCACAGGTGAACTGTGTAGCCTACAAATATCAGAAAAATTCAGAAAAACTAAGGCATGCCATGAAAATATAAAATACATGTAAGATTAGTCTATTTTATCATCTAGTACCATCAAATATACACAATATCTATTACAAAAGTAAAAATTTATCAAAACTTACACAAACATTTACAGACCATACCTGACTGCCATTTGCAATCAAGAGAAATGTAATCAAGTATACAGATGCAGTAATAAATCATAACTTCATAAAATTAACTATAGCATACTGTACTTATAGCCAGCTCCTGTTGCTATTGTGGTGAGCTCAAGTGTAGCAGGTATCCACTTAAAATGCCTTGTGATGCTAATTATCTCCACATAGACAGTTTACCTCTTCAGTAAATTGCACTATTACAGGAAAAAGTGATCTCTCATGATTCTCATATATTTTTTATGTGCTTAGCGCAAAACTAAACATCGAATAACATCATGGAGCGTATAAGAAATCATTAGTGATGCTAGAAGTACTTCCAAAAAGGGAGAAGTCACAACATTACAAAAAAAAAAAAAGATGAATTGCTTGATATGCACTATAGATTGAAGACTGCAGTTGCAGCTGCCCACCATTTCCAAAAAAGAATCCATCTTGTAAATAGTGTAAGTATTGTAAATGTATTTTGTCTTCTTTATGTTATTAGAAATGTTTTCTTTTTTATTTTACTTTGTGTTAAGAATACAGTATGTAACATATGAAAATGTTTTAATCAACTCTTTATGTTATTAGTAAGCCTTCTTTGACAGTGGGCTATTAGTAGTTGTGTTATGGTGGGGTTAAAGGTTACAGGTGGATTTCGGACTGTACAGGAGTTGAGGATGTTAAAGGGTCAACTATATTTATGTGTGTGCATGTATGTATATGTATATTTGGTTATATCTGATTATATATATAGTGTATATACATGCTCTATATATAATACACACATGCTTGCACACACATATATACCTATATATATTTCAACACACAGGTTACTGAAGGTAAAACTGCTATAGCCATATTGCCTCTATGATGGGAGAACCTGTTTCAAACTGCGCCTAAGTGAGAAAACAAAACAAAACAAAAATACCTCTCTTTTGCTTAAGGCAGAAACAATTGGAATCATTCTCAACCCTCTCTTTTTTTTAATACCTAAAAAATTCTGCCAGACCTATATGAAAAGATATCCCCAAACCAACTATTTGTCACTTTTTTACTTAAATTGCTAGTTAATGATACCTCAATATTTTTGCCTGGACTGGTACAATCACTATCTAATAATTCTCATTTTTCCATTCTAGTTATCACAATACATTTTCATCTGGCAGTCAGAAATTATAATTTCTGAATTTGACTGGGACTCAGTAGTTTAGATTAAAATATCATACACTCTTGAACAACTAGAGAAGCGAAATAAAAATACTTCTTCAAAAATATTTGATTGTTATCAGAGAGTATATACAGCCAAAAATGAAGATTCAAGGATCATGGAGAGTAGGTAAACATATGGAAGGCAGTGGGGCTTTTTCTTCTTTTTGCCCATCAAGGGTTACCAATTTCTATGAAAGGTGTGTCTAGAGACAAAGTAGAAAGCAGCAGCCTATGCATTCTTTCAACATATCAAAACATGCAGAGAGCATCCAAAGCTTACAGGCAATGTTACAGCCTTCAATGCATCAGAAATAAAAAAGAAAATTGCTGAATTCATTACACATATATCTATGTATGTATGTGTATATATATGTGTGTGTATATATGGTGAATATCTATATGCATATATATTTATACATATATGTGTATTTATGTGCACACACACGTATATATTATCTGTAAAAAACTTAGAAAACACACCGTAAATTAGATCCAAAAAAGTAGAATAAAGTAAATAATAATAAGATCAGATTTATTTATGTAAATAATAAACTCCAACAAGATGTACCCAAAGAGAAAGAGAGAGAGGAGAGAGCAAACATGAGAGCACACACTATCAAAATTAGGTATAAAGACAGTATATAAGTAAATATCCTATGGCTGAAATAGATTAAACGTTATGAAAAATTATGCCAATAATTTAAATTTTAATTAAATGAAAAAGTTCTTTTGAAAGGCAAAATATAATAAAACTGACATAGTAAAATAGAGAATATAGAAATAATCCATTATTTATCAAATGCATGAATATATAAATGCAAATCATTCTGCAAAGTAAACTTCAAGTTTAGGTTGCTTTACAGAGAATCTTCTTAAGCATGTGAGGAAGACACAATCCACCAATTTATGCAAACTCTTCATGACAAAAGAAAATAGGATGTACTGTTTACTTTATCCAATGATGTTTATATAACTTTGTTTCATAACTGGATACAGACATTACAGGAAATAAAAATTACAGGTCAGAATTTTGCATTAATATAAATACAAAAATCTCAAATAAATATTAGCAAGTTGAATTCAGGAAAATATAAAAATATCACAATCTAAGCGGATTTATTGCTTGAATGCAATCTTAGTTTATCATGTGAAAAGCAGCTTAAGTAATTTATCAAATTGAAAAATGTAATAGATAATAGTACAATTACAATAAATAACAAGTCTTTTGAAAAAATTAACTTCTTGCATACTGCCTTGAGAGGAATTCTGAAACAGGCATATACATTCTCCAGATTTATGAGCAAGCTTCCACACAGAAAGAAGATGGTCTCTTTAATTATAAAACTTGTTTAATTGTATAGCCACATTGGAAAAAGAATAAATTCTGAACTCTACATTATCTTATACACAAAAATACATTCTGAGTTGATAGTATGGGGTAAAAAAATATATCAAAAAGAGAAGAACAGAAATGTTTCTAGAAGATAACATAGGCAATTATCTTCATTACACTGGAATTTAAAAAATTATTTTTTCTTTGTTTCTTTTCCCCATAGCACATGTATTTTTATTTATTTTATTTTATTTTTTAAGTTCTAAAGTGCATGTGCAGGAGTGCAGGTTTGTTACATAGTTAAACGCGTACCATTGCGGTTGCTGTACCTGTCAACCTATCACCTAGGTATTAAGCTCAGCATTTATTAGCTCTTTTTCCTAATGCTCTTCCCCCACCCACCCTCCCTCAACAGGCCCTGGTGTGTTCTTCCCTTCCCTATGTCAAGTCCATGTGTTCTCATTGTTCAGATCCCACTTATAAGTGAGAACATGCAGTGTTTGGTTTTCTGTTCCTGCATTAGTTTGCTGAGCATAATGGCTTTCAGGTTCATCCATGTCCCTGCAAAGGATATGATCTTGTTCCTCTTTATGGCTTCATAGTATTCCATGGTGTATATAGAACAAATTTTATTTTTCCAGTATATCATTGATGGGGGTTTGGGTTGACTCCATGTCTTTGCTATTGTGAACAGTGCTGCAATGAACATACGTGTGCATGTATCGTTATAATAGAATGATTTATATTCCATGGGTATATACTCAGTAATTGCTGGGTCACATGACATTTCCATTTCTAAATCTTTGAGGAATTGCCACACTGTCTTCCACAATAGTTGAACTAATTTACATTCCCACCAACAGTGTAAAAGTGTCATAATTAGGAAAAAACACATAATTATACAGGAAAAGACTGACAAATTGGAGACCTTTAAAATTAAGACTATTGCTACACAGCATTAAAATAATGAAACATAATTCACACCAGATGTCCTTCAAAAGGTGAATGAATGAACAGTCTGTTTATCATTTGATGGATATGGAATGTTATTGGGAAGGAATTATTATTGAAAAATTATACCCTATAAGAAAAGTCACAAAAAGTCTTGGGAAAACCTTAAATACCTATTGCTAAATGAGAGAAGCAAATCCTAAAAGTCTACATATTATATGATTCCAACTCTGTGACATTTTGGAAAAGGCAAAACTATGGAGACAGAAAAGGGATCAGTGGTTGCCAGGGTGTTGGGATGAAGGATGGAAATATCATTAGGTGGAACTCAGGGGATCTTTAGGGCACTGAAACTATTCTGTATGCTGCTATAATGGCAGATACATAACATTATACAGTTGTCAAAATCCATAGAACTGCACAATACACAGAGTAAACGGCAATGTAAACTGTGTACTTAGTCAATAATAGCATATTAGTATTGATACACCCATTGTAACAAGCAACAAGCATATGACATATTATTAGTTGTTGGCACAGGGAAAGTAGTATTTGGAGGGTGAAGTGTATATATATATATATACACACACACACATATGTGTATAGTTCAGAATTTATTCTTTTTCCAATGTGGCTATACAATTAAACAAGTTTTATTATTAAAGAGACCATCTTCTTTCTGTGTGGAAGCTTGCTCATAAATCTATATATAGATATATATATATACACACACACATCAGAGTTCTGATCAATTTTCTGCTCAATTTTGCTATAAACTTAAAGCTTCTCTAAAAAATAAATTTCATTATAAAAATCCACAGTTGGAAAAGACTTTTGAAATTTATATATTCAACAAACAACTTAAGTTTAAAACCTTCCTACAAAATAAGAAAAGTAAAGACAATTGATACAAAAGAAATGTGAAAAGGCACTTAAAATGTGAAAAGGCACTTAAAATGTAGGCTACTAAATGGCCAACAAACCTAAGAAAAAGGTGCTCAAATTCAATAGTCATCAAGTTAATGCACATTACCTTCATGAAGAGATGCCACTGCATATCTTCAGAATGGCAAAAATTAAAAACTTGGTAATATCTAGTGAGGATGTAGAGCAATTTTCAGTTTCACATATTATTGGTATATGTGAACGCTGTCATTATCTGCTGGAGCTGAAAATGCGCTATCCTATGACTCAGAAATTCTACACCTGGGCATGTAACCAAAAAAAATGGTACATATGTATGTGAAAAGTCATCTGCAAGAATATTCATAGCAGCAATTATTCATAGTAAAGAAAAACTAGAATCATCCCAAATGTCCATCTACAGTAGAATGTATACATTTGAGTATTAACATGTGATAGAATACTTTATAGAGTAAAAATAAATAAATAAGCTACTGCATGTACACACACAATTCATAAAATGTTTACTTAAAAACAAAACTAATTCAGATTAGATTGTTCTTCCGCTCAAAACCTTTAAATGAAACTCTAAGCCAATATAAAAGTCCAGTCAATCTAAATTCAGAATCCAATCTCTTAATCATTGGGATACATTGCCCTTCTTTCCAGTAAGGTATGTTAGTTAGTAGGAGGACAACATACACATAGGAAAATAATGTTTTGGTTTTTTTGAGACAGAATCTCACACTGTCACCTAGGCTGGAGTGCAGTGGCGCGATCTCAGCTCACTGCAACCTCTGCCTCCTGGTTCAAGCAATTCTCCTGCCTCAGCCTCCTGAGTAGCTGATACTACAGGTGCACACCACCACGACCAGTTAATTTTTGTATTTTTAGTAGAGACGGGGTTTCACAATGTTGGTCACAATGGTCTTGGTCTCTTAAACTAGTGATCTGCCCGCCTTGGCCTCACAAAGTGCTGGGATTACAGGCTGAGCCACCGGTGCCCGGCCAATCTATTTTTTATTAATTAGTTGAAGGATACAATAGCTTATTCATACATATGTAATTGCACAGAAGACCTAGTAAGTAGCTCACACTTATTTCAATACGTGGTTTCCTTAGCATCACTGTGGGTCCTCACTATGGGTCAAGTATCTGCCAGTGATAACGCCTGGTTAAAAAGGAGATTTAAAGTATAATTCTTAGAGAACCTAATTCGGAACCTTTCTCAGAGGACATTTATGGCTTCATGACTACTCTCAATTGTATCGGGAAAAAAAAAAGCTGGCCAAATGTTTGCTTTCTGGTCTGATGCAAGCAGGTACAAGCCAAAATAAACTACATAAGATAGAATTCAGGTAATAGTCTTCCACTTCCATTTTCCTTCTCAATGCAGGAGATGACAAATAAGCACATGATCAAGAAAATTCCATAGATCAAGTTGAATTTAACATCCAATTTCCAAATGTAATTAGGATATGTCAGTTTAGATGAGGCCAGAAGTCAGGCCCACCTAAAATTCTATACTTACATAAACCAGAGTCAGCACAAATGCCATCTTTCAAAGATTAGCACTTCCTAAATAAATTCTTTTTTTATCTATTTTTCCATGTGGGATATCTATAACAACAAAGAGTATAATAGAAGATGTGAAATGGTTAAGCATACCTTGTAAGTTTTGTAGCTAAGGAAGTTATTTAACATATTTAATAATTTAAGGAAAATGAGTAAAGGTCTTTGTCTTTATTATGACTTAGGTTCATTTGCATGTACTGGAGATAACCTTGGATTATGCAAGATAGAAATATATTTCTCTCTCATACTAAAATTTACATATATGTAAATTAGTCCTGGTCAGATATCTCCAACACCTTTACAGACTCTTTACAACTTTCTCTTTCATTATTCTTAGGGAGAAACGAATGACCCAAAATAGGGCCCTTGAAATAAATCTAGATTTTAAACAGAAGAAGACAGAAAAAGGCAAAACAACAGGTCATACCACATCCTATCAATGACACATCCAAGATGTTTGACAAATCACTTACCCCTAGACACAAGCCAGAAGTAAGTCAAATTGCCACATTGAACTTTAAGGAAATCTGGTAGGTGCAATCTTTAAGTCAGTGGATCATGTATCCAGCAGGAGTTTTGTTAGGAAGAGACGAGAAAACTGTTTCTGTGGGAAATCTAGCAGTCTCTGTCACAGTTGCTATGATGTGATTCAATGAAAATTCATGTTCAAGTCCTACTCCAAATGGAATCACTCTTCCTTTCTAGAGGAGTCTACTGTCAGGTGCTATCCCCAGCTGATACAAATAGAAAGATAACCATTCAAAACCACAGGTAAATGAAAGTTTTTTTGCCTTGTCTGTAAATATATAAACAACTATAACTTTTAAAGACTTGGAAATCAAAGAAAACAAGAAATTATTGGCAGATATTGGGAATTTCTGAAAGAGAATCTGATTGAAGTAAAGAATGTCTTGGGAACCACAGACCAAAATCAGTAGATACTGAATGATTCAAAATGTAGAGCATTTCACAAAATTTATTTAGAAAAGACAAAGTAGATACTTCTACAAAATCCCTTACACTGATATTCATTGAAGATAATTATACATTAATAACGAAAACCCTTTTTTACTTGTGGTTGATTACATATAAATACATTAGATCACAATAATAAAAAGCCCAACGTCCAATAGCTTAACCACATAGATATATCTGATTTTTGTGTATCAAGAAATGGAGAATTAGTCTAGTAGCTCCAAGATATCATCAAAATCCAGAGTCCTTTTATTCTAGCTTTGAGCATCTTTGGCATGCAGCTTTCAACTTTAGGGTTGAAAGATGGCCTGTATGACATTTAAGTTAGATGAAGGCAAAAAGAGGAGTAGGTCTAAGGAAAAAGGTTAAAACCTTCTTCTTAAGTTTTATTTAACAGTAATTTCAAGCTGGAAGCCCTACTTAGAGATTTTAGCCAAAACGTTATTGATCAGAATTGTATAATGTGGCCATCTTAAAAAAAAATGCTTGGGAGACTGAGAATTAGAAGAAGACAAAGAAAAATGAGGCTGTCTTGATGTCAGGTGGTCAACATACAATATCTGCTACAAGAACTATTTTTAAAGTTGTTGTGACAAACAACATATTTGCACTAATTTTTAACATAACTTTTAGAAAATACTGAGATAAAAATATCTCTCTGAGTTTTTGTAAGAAAACTATCTGATCCAGTAAACCTCATCTGGAAAATACAGAAAAGATTTTACTCCTGAGAGTGGATGTAGTCTATTATTACTCATCTAATATTCACTTCTTAGCCCCATAATACACAGGTACATGCACCTGCATGGGAAGAGTATGTTTTACCTTCCACTAATATTGATCTTTGTTAGGTAACCTTTATTTGGCTTCATGCAAGGAAAATAGGCATGTGCTTTGACTTGAGGTTTGAATATTTGACTTGGTTTGCCCAGTGGGATGTTTATGAATAAGAGGTGACCTAAGCTTTAAATAAGATGAGTGTTCGGGTTTGTTCTCTAGTTTCCTGTCATTAACCCTGTGAAGAATATGCTTTTGCTTGCCACTTGTCCAAAGCAGATTAGAGACACAAAAGTAAAATGCATTTAACCCGTCATTTGGTGCCAAGACCAGCTGAACAGAATGCTGGTGAGCCAGAAATCAGCTCACTTTCAAATGAGTAAGCAAGATATAAATGTTTTTGAAAGTCATATAAGTTTTGGGATTTCCCTCTTATGCAATATTATTGTGGCAATAGTTTACTGAATCTTTGAGCAAAACAACTAAAACAGTACTTCTTTAAAATTGAGTTTTAATTACTCTAGCTTTAAAATATATTTGGAAATCAGGAAGTGTGATGCCTTAGCCTTATTTTTCTTTTTTAAGATTGTTTTGGCTATTTAGGGTTCTTTGTGGTTCCATACAAATTTCAGGATTGGTTTGTCTATTTCTGTAGAAAATGTCATTGACATTGTGATAGAGATTACAATGGACTTGTAGATTGTTTTTTGTTAGTACAGACATTTTAACTATATTAAAATGTCTTTCCATTTATGTGTGTCTTTTATATTTATTTCCATTCATGTGTGTCTTTTATATTTCTTTCATCAATGTTTTATTGTTTTCAGTGTGTAAGTCTCTCAGCTCATTAGTTTGATTTATTCCTAAGTATTTTATTATTTTCATGCTATTATAAATTGAACTGTCTTCTTAATTTTCTTTCAGAGTGTCCATTGTTAGTATATAAAAATGTAACTGATATATTTTAAATCTATAGTAATTCAAACAGCATTGTACTAAAATAAAGACAGACATTTATACCAATGGAACAGAATAGAGATCCCAGAAATAAATCCACAAATATACAGTCAACTGATCTTTGATCAGGGGGCTAAGAATATACAATGGAGAAAGAATAGTCTCTTCAACAAATGGTGCTGAGAAAACTGGATATCCACATGGAAAAAAAAATGGAATTGTTTCTTGCACCACACACAAAAGTCAATGCAAGATGGATTATATTTAAATAAAGGCCTAAAATAACAAAATCCTAGAAAGAGACAAAAGTGGAAAGCTTCATGACATTGGTCTTAGCAATAGTTTCTTGGATATAACACTAACAACATTGGTAACAAAAGCAAAAATAAACCAGTGGGGTTACATCAAACTAAAAATATTTTGCGCAGCAAAGGAAACAATAGAGTAAAGAGGCAATTTATGAACTGGGAGAAAATATTTGCAATCCATATATCTGATAAAGGATTTATATTCAAAATATATAAAAATACCTACAATGCAATTGCAGAAACAAGAAAAAAAGGACAAAACAAAACAAAACAAAATAACACTATCAAAGAAAGAGGAAAAGACTCCCATAAACATTTATCCAAAGAAGACATACAAATGTCAAATAGGTATATAAAAAGATACTTAACATCATTAATTCTCAGGGAAATCCAAATGAAACTCACAATGATATATCACCTTACACCTATTAGGATTACCATTATTAAATAACGGGTTTGGGTAAGAATTTGAAGACACTGAAAGCATTGTACACTATCGGTGGGAAAGTAAACTTGTGCAACTGTTATGGAGAAGAGTATGGAGGTCCCTTAAACATTTGAAAATATAACTGCCATATGATCCAACATTCTACTTCTGGATATTTATTCAAAATAATTGAAACCAGGATCTTGATTAGATATTTACACTTCTATGCACTTCTATCTATGAATGATAGTTGGAGTATCATTCATAATAGCCATAGTATGGAAAATTTTAATTTTCCATTGATGTATAAACAGACAAAGCAAATGTGATATACATATAATAGAGTATTATTTAGCTATTAATAAAACAAGAAAATTATGTAATATGCCAAAACATGGATGAACCTGGAAGACATTATGTTAAGTGAAATTAACCAGTCACAGGATAAATACCACATGATCCCATTTATATGAGCTATCTAAAGGAGTCAAACTAACAGAAGCAGAGGGTAGAATGGTGGTTGCCAGAAGATAAGAGGGAGAGGAATATAGGCAGTTTCTGTTCAATGGATAGAAAGTTTCAGTTGTGCAATATGGTAAGTTCTAAAGATTTGCTGTAGTTCATGCCTACAGTTAAGCATACTGTATTGTATACTTAAAATTATTTTTAAAAGGTAGATCTCATATTAAATGTTCTTACTCTAATAAAAAATAATAAAATAAAAACAGAATTGAGTTAGCTGACTGGGGATGGTAAACCTGTGACAACATTTGCCACATAATGCTACACACTATTTATATTTATTCTTATTTTCTCAGCAGAATATTAACTTGAGAAAGCTAATTAAAGTTGCAATGTGTATGCATGTATCCCCACAATTCTTATAATACTTTGCATTTTAATAGTTATGAAATAAGATTAACTACAAAACCAAGAAGTAAAATAGCAACTATTACACTTAAAAATCATGAGATATTCATTTGCAAATTCTTGGATTTTAAATATATTTACAGGAAAATATGGCAAGTAGCAACAAATAGTTACTATCCATTCAATACCACATGACTCAAATTCATGTTAAATATAAGGTTAATGGTAGAGTTCATCCAAAGGATGACAACCAGATGATGTACCTAAAATGATTTCTTCATTTCCGAATGGTTCCAGATGGTCTCCATTTCAGACTTTTCCTGAATGATCTGAAATTTTCTCTTCTTGCATGCTAATAAGTTAGCCTGCTGTAGTTTTATGGATGCTGGCAGAATAGAGTCCAAACATAAAGCCATACATATGTAATCAATTCATTTCAATCAATGAACTGAGGAAAGCAATGAAGAAAGGATAGTTTTTTGAACATATTGTGCTAGAACAACTGAATGTATGGGGAAAAAATGAACCTAGAGTGGTATCAATGGGAATGGTAGAGACTTTCAATTATCTGTACCTTCACAACAGCAATGATAACACTAGCAAAAATGGCCAAAATCAACTTGTTCAGAACTCTGGAAATGAGCCAAAGTCTTGGAATATCTACTCAAGGAAGACAATAACAGAATCTTTGTTAAGAAAAATGAGTTCTATGGCATTTTAACTTGCCTTTATCTCCTCTCTTCAACTCCACATTAGATTTAGAAAACAACAGTTCCACAATCAAGGTAGCTGTGAAAATCAGCAGCCTAGCAGTTACTAAAGGGGGCACAAAGGATTTGAAGGCCTCAAAAGCCAAATCCCTAGTGAATTGTCATCATCTGACAAGCAGGAAGTACAAGCAAAAAGTGAAAGCAGAGTTGTCAGTTGCCTAAGTGTTGAATGAAGGCATGCACCAACACACACACACACACACACACACACACACACACACACACACACATACATATACACATCACCTTAGTAGAGATTTGGATAATTACTGTATAAAATCATTTTAAGAAATCTCTTCCCAATAGTAGTTTACAATTTAGTTAACTGAGCAGAAATTTCTGTAGACACACAGGACAACAAATACAGAGTTAACAGAATTAGTTCAATAAAGTCACTAAGGAAACAAGCAACAACAACAAACCTTGGGGGAGGGGATCTGTATCATTCTTCTACTGCTGTAATTTAAAAAATGTCATGAACTACGTGGCTTAAAATGACACAAGTTTATTTTATGTCTAAAGGTCAGAGATCTAAAATTGGTCTCATTGGCTAAAATCAAGGTGTCAGTAGGCCTGTATTCCTTCCTGAAACTCTATGGGATAATCTGCACTTTTTCTCTTTTCAGCTTTTAGAGGCCCCCTGCATTGCTTCACCCATAGCCTCATTCTGCCATTACTAAAGCTAGCAAAATATGGTTCAGTTTTTCTCATGCTGCTAAATCTCTCTGACTCTCTATCTTCTGCCTTTCTCTTCCAGATAAAAGAACCCTGTGATTACATTGGACACACTCTGATAATGCTGGATAATCTCTCCATTTCAAGGTCAGCTGATGAGCATTCTTAATTCTATCTGTATCTTTAACTGTGCCTTTCTCATGTAACTTAATGTAATCATTAGTTCCAGAGATTACAATGTGAACATTGTTGGAGATCCATTATTGTGCCTATCATATTTAAGAAAATTAAAACCTAATACCTCATCATAAGCTCTAACAGAAGGCAGTGAGATGACATTCAGTGCTGAAAGATTATCAACCAAAAATTCTTTCAGCAAAATTATTTTGAAAATATGAAGGAGAAATTAAAACATGCATTAAACAAGAACAGAGAGCATATATTATAACTTGTGCTAAAAGACATACAAAGGAGGTTCTTCGGGTAGAAATGAAATGAAATGAAGCATATTCACAAGTTCTGGGAATCAGGATATGGATATTTGGAGACAATTATTCAGCCTGCCACAGAATTATCTTCAACCTCGTAAAAGCTGTCTATACATATCTGGCAGCTAACATGATACTTAATGATAAAAGACTGAAAACTTTCCTCCTGAGATTAGCAATAGGACAAAATAATTCACTTCTCCCTCAATTTATTGAACATCATAAAAGAAATTCTAGCCAAAGCCACTTGCAAGAAAATGAAATGAAAAATTGAAAAGGAAGAAGTAAAACTATTTATATTCCCAGAAGACACAATCTGGTATACAAAAAATTCTACAGAATTTAAAAAATATATATATAAGAATTTATAAACAAATTCAGCAAGGTTGCACAGTACAAAATAAACTTATAGAAATTAATTGTATTTTTATACACCAGCAAAGAACAATTTTAAAATGAAATTAAGAAAACAATCAATGTAAATAGAATAAAAAATAAAATACTTAGAAATAACTAATGCAAAATTTGTACACTGAAAGCTATAAGACATTGAAAAAGTTAAGGAAGACATAAATAAAGGAAACAGCATTTTATGTACATGGATAAGAAGATTTAAAAGTGGCAATACTCCTAAATTGTCATAAACATTGAAAGCAATTTATGTATGTATTTTCATATTTATTTATTTATTTATTTATTTATTTATTTATTTATTTATTTTGAGACGGAGTCTCACTCTGTCGCCCAGGCTGGAGTGCAGTGTCATGATCTCCTCTCACTGCAAGTTCTGTCTCCTGGGTTCACGCCATTCTCCTGCCTCAGCCTCCCGAGTAGCTGGGACTACAGGTGCCCGCCACCACGCCTGGCTAATTTTTTTGTGTTTTTAGTAGAGACGGAGTTTCACTGTGTTAGCCAGGATGGTCTCGATCTCCTGACCTTGTGATCTGCCTGCCTCGACCTCCCAAAGTGCTGGGATTACAGGCGTGAGCCACCGCGCCCGGCCGACTTTGTGTTTTTTTATGGTGGTGAGACAGTGGGGCAAAGGGTAGGGCTCCCTTTCATGCCTACTTTGAACTTCCCCATGTTAAAGAAGAAAACATGCAAGCTTTCTTATCAACTTGCAGAGATACGAGGCAAGATGAGAAGAAGTGAATCCTAAAAACTGTCAAATAAACCATTAAAATAATGAGTTGGACTGCTCATTATATTTGGAATACTTGAAGATTTCTTAGGTAGATCACCAACCGCATGAATAACAACAACAAAATTAATAAATTTGACTTCATAAAACTTAACCACTTTTGTTCTCCAAAAGAAACTACTAAGAAAATACAAAGTCAAGTCATAGGCTAGGATTCTGTATATTTGACCTTTGTACAAAGTATACATATATAATTTGAAAGTAAATAATAAGACAAAGTAAAGAAGCAGGAAAATATTTAAAGTCTCTTTGCAAAATAAGCTATATAAATGATCATTAATCACATGAAAATATGTTCAACCTTATTTCTCATAGATGAAATGCAAATTAGCACATCAGTGAGATACCTCTACCCATTACAATAGCTAAAATCATAAAACTCAATAGCAACTATTGAAGAGGATAGAAAGAAACCGGAATACTTAAATATTGCTGACAGAAATACAAAATGATAGAGCCACTCTGGCAAACAGTTTGGGAGTTTTTATAAAGTTTAACATATGCTTATAGTATGACTCACCCTACTCATTCCTAGGCCTTTCCATATGAAAAACGAAAGTATAATTGCTCAAAAAGACTTGCAGACTACTATTCCTATCAGGCATATTCAGTAAAGTCGCCTCTGGAAGCAAACATCTGTCAAACATCTGTCAGGAAGAAAATTCCCAACTCATTGTAGCTTATCTATTTGAAGAAATCCTACTCAGCAATAAAAATTAAAAAAAAAAAATCTATTGACACACACAAAATGGATGAGTCAATAAAATAGTGTGCCACTAAAAAGAAATCAAGCATAAAGGAATACACGTTGCATTATTCTACCTTATGTGCCATTCTAGAAAAGACAAATTTAATTCAGAAAAACGCCAAGTGAGTAGTGCCTAGTCCTAAGTCTAGAGGGAAGGCGGAGATTGTCTGAAAGGAAATACAAGGAAATTTTTGGTGAGATCAAAATTTTTTATGGCCTAGATTGTGGTAATTGCTCAAGTGCATAAAATTTATCAGCCATTATCAAAACGTTTACTGAAAATGTGATTATTTTCACCTAACATAATTACCTCCAGTTTTATCTATGTTGCTGCAAATGACAGGATTTCTTTCTTTTCTATGATTGAATGACATTCCATTATGTATACATAATATATTTTCTTTTTCCATGTATACATTGATGGGAACTTTGGTTGAATCCCTATTTTGGCTATTGTGAATAGTGCTGCAATAAATATGGGAGTGCAGATATCTCTTTGATATATTGATTTCATTTATTTTGGATATATATCCAGTAGTGAGATTGCTAGATCATGTGGCAGTTCTAGCTTTAGTTTTTGAGGACCTCCATACTGTTCTCCATGATGGTTGTACTAATTTACATTTCCACCAACTGTGTATGAGAGTTCCGTTTTCTCTACATCCTTCCCAGCATCTGTTATTGCCTGTCTTTTTAAATACAAGCCATTTTAACTGGGTTGTAATGATATCTCATTTTGGTTTTGATTTGTGATTCTTTGATGATTAGTGATATTGAGTATTTTTTAACATTCCTGTTGGCCATTTGTTTATCTTCTTTTGAGAAACATATGTTCAAATACTTTACCCTATTTTTAAATCAGACTATCTGTATTTTTTCTTTTGCTATTAAGTTGTTTGAGCTCTTTATATTTTCTGGTTATTAATCCCATATCCAATAGATAGTTTGTAAATATTGTCTCCCATTCTGTGGGTTATTACTTTACTTAATTGATTTTCTTCTTTGTGCATAAGACTTTTTAGCTTGATGTAATCCCAATTGTCTAATTTTGCTTATGTTGTCTGTGTTTTTGAAGTCTTACACAAAAAAATATTTGTCCAGATCAATGTCCTGGGATTTTCCCCCAATGTTTTTCTCTAGTAGTTTTATAGTTTTTGATCTTATGTTTAAGTATTTAATGTATTTCTTTTTAATTTAACATTTATTTTAAGTACAGAGTACATGTGCAGGTTTGTTTTATAGGTAAACTTGTGTCATGGGGGTATGTTGTACAGATCATTTCATCACTCATGTATTAAGCCTAGTTAGTAATCATTAGTTATTTTTTCCTGATCCTCTCCCTCCTCCTGTCATCCACCCTCCAACAGGTCCCAGTGTGCTTCGTTCTTTTCTATGTGTCTGTGTGTTCTCATCATTTAGTTCCCACTTACATGTGAGAATATGTGGTGTTCAGATTTATGTTCCTGCATTAGTTTGCTAAGGATGATGGCCTCCAGCTCCATCCATGTTCTTGCAAAGAACATGATCTCATTCTTTTATACGGCTGCATAATATCTGTCTCATGATGCATATCTACCACATTTTCTTTTTCCAGTCTACCTTTGATGGGCATTTAGGTTGACTCCTTATCATTGCTATTGTGAATAGTGCTGCAATGAACATATGTGTGCATGTATGATTATGATAGAATAATTTATAATTCTTTGGGCATATACCCAGTAATTGGATTGCTAAGTGGAATGGTAGTTCTGTTTTTAGGTCTTTGAGGAATTACCACACTGTCTTCCACAATGGTTGAACTAATTTATGTTACCATCAACAGTGTATAAGCATTCCTTTTTCTCTGGAACCTCACAAGCACCTGTTATTTATTATTATTTTTTTTTTGACTTTTTGGTAATAGCCATTCTGATTGGTGTGAGATGGTATCTCATTGTGGTTTACATTTGCATTTCTAGAATGATCACTGACATTTAACTTTTTTCACATGCTTGTTTGATTAATGTATGTCTTTTGAAAAGTGTCTGTTCATGTCCTTTGTCCACTTTTTAAACAAGTTGTTTTTAATCAAAATTTAAGTTCCTTATAGATGCTGGATATTAGACATTTGTCAGATATATAGTTTGAAAATATTTTCTCCCATTCTGTAGGTTGTGTGTTCACTCTGTAGTTTCTTTTGCTGTGCAGAAGCTCTTTAGTTTTATTAGATCCCACTTGTCAAGTTTTGCTTTTGTTGCAATTGTTTTTGGAGACTTTGTCATAAAATACATGCTTGTTCCTATGCCCAAAATGGTGTTGCCTAGGTTGTCTTCAAGGGTTTTTATAGTTTTGGATTTTACATTTAAGTCTTTAATCTATCTTGAGTTGAGATTTTTATACGGTGTAAGAAAGGAGCTGACTTTCAATCTTCCTCATGTTGCTAACCAGTTATTTTAGCACAATTTATTGAATAGGGTGTCCTTTACCCATTGCTTGTTTTTGTCAGCCTTATCAAGGATCAGATAGTTCTAGGTATGTGGCCTTATTTCTGGGCTCTCTATTGTGTTCTATTGGTCTATATGTCTGTTTTTGCAGCAGTACTATGATGTTCTGTTTGCTGTAACCCTGTAGTATAGTTTGAAGTTGGGTAATGTGATACCTCCAGCTTTGTTCTTTTTGCCTAGGATTGCCTTGGCTATTCAGGCTTGGTATTTTTTGTTTGTTTGTCTGTCTTTTTGGTTCCATATGAATTTAATTTTTTTTTCTAGTCGGTGAAGAGCATCATTGGTAGTTTAATAAGAATAATATTTAATCTATAAATTGCTTTGGGCAGTATGGCCATTTTAACAATATTGATTCTTCCTATTCATGAGCATGGAAAGTTTTCCTATTTGCTTGTCATTCGTTTTTTTTTTGTTTTTTTGTTTTTTTTTTTTTTTTTTTTTTTTTTCCTTTGGGCAGTGTTTTATAGCTCTCCATACAGATCTTAGAGATCTTTCACCTCCCTGGTTAGCTGTATTCCTAATTATTTCATTCTTTTTGTGGTGATTGTAAATGGGATTGCCTTCCTGATTTGACTATTGGCTAGATTGTTGTTGTAGTGTAGGAAGGCTAGTGATTTTGTACATTGATTTTGTATCCTGAGAGTTTGCTAAAGTTATTTATTAGCTGAAGGAGATTTGGGACTCAGATTATGGGGTTTTCCATCATGTCATCTGCAAACCAGGGATAGTTTCACTTTCCATCTTCCCATTTGGATGTCTTTTATCTCTTTCTGTTGCCTATTTGCTCTGCTCTTGACTTCTAATACTATGTGGAATAGGAGTGGTGAGAGAGGATTTCTTTGTCCTGTGACAGCTTTCAAGTGGAAAGACTGCAGGTCTTGTCCATTCATTATGATGTTGGCTGTGGGCTTATCACTTATTATTTTGGGGTATGTTCCTTCAGTACCCAGTTTGTTGAGAGTTTTTAACATAGAGTGTTGAAAGGTATTAAAAGCCTTCCCCATATCTGTTGAGATAATCATGTGATTTTTGTCTTTAGTTCTATTTATGTAATGAATCACATTTATTGATTTGCATAGGTTGAACCAACTTTGCATCCCAGAGATAAAGCCTACTTGATCATGGTAGATAAGATTTTTTAAGTGCAGCTGGATTAGGTTTGCCAGAATTTTTCTGAGGATGTTTGCATCAATTCTTTTTCTGTTGTATCTCGACCATGTTTTGGTATCAGGAAGATGCTAGCTTCATGGAATGAGTTAAGGAAGTGTTTCTCCTCCTCAATTTTTTGGAATATTTGCAGCAGAAATGGTACAAAGCTTCTCTTTGTACATATGGTAAAATTCAGTAGTGAATCCATCTGGTCCTGGACTTTTATTGATTAGTAGGCTATTTTTTACTGATTCAATTTTGGAATTTATTATTGGTCTGTTCAAGATTCAACTTCTGCCTGGCTCAGTCTTAGGAGGCTGGAGACGTCTGTGCCTAGGAATTTATCCATTTATTCTAGATTTTCAAGTTTATGTTCATAGAGACATTCATAATATTCTTTGAGGGTTATTTGTATTTCAGTTAGGTCACTGGTAATATTCTCTTTTTCATTACTGATTGTATTTATTTGGATCTTCCTTCTTTTCTTCTTTATTAGTCTAGCTAGTAGTGTTCTGTTTCATTAATTAAAAAAAAAATTCCTGGATTAGTTGATCTTTTGAATCATTTTCTGTGTCTCAATCTCCTTCAGTTTAGCTCTTATTTCAGGTATTTATTATCTTCTTGTAGTTTTGTGTGTGATGCTGTGTGTTGTGCTTTGTGTTGTGTGTGATGTTAGGTTGCCAAATTGAGATATTTCTAACTTTTTGATGTGTGTATTCGGTGCTATAAATTTCCCTCTTAATACTGCCTTTGCTGTTTCTCAGAGAATCTGGTATCTTGTATCTTTGTTCTCATTAGTTTCAAATAACTTCTTGATTTCTGCCTTAATTTCATTATGTGCCCAAAAGTAATTCAGGAGCAGTTTTTCAATTTCCATGTAAATGTATGGTTTTGAGTGAGTTCATTAGTCTTAATTTCTAATTTGATCACACTGTGATCTGAAAGTTTGCTTGTTCTAATTTCAGTTCTTTTGCATTTGCTGAAGGTTTTATTTCCAACCATGTGGTGAACTTTATATTATGTTACATGTGGCAATGAGAAGAATGTATATTCTGTTTTTGGGGGGTGGAGAGTTCTGCATATGTCAATCAGGTCCATTTAATGCAGTGCTGAGATCAGGTTCTGAATATCTTTGTTAATTTTTTGCCTCAATGATCTAATACTGTCAGTGGGGTTGTAAAGTATCTCACTATTATTGTGCAGGAGTTTAACTCTCTTTGAAGGTCTCTAAGAGGTTGCTTTATGAATATAGGTGCTACTGTGTTGGGTGCACATATATTTATTATAGTTAGGTGTTCCTGTTGAATTTAACCCTTTAGCATTATTTAATACCCTTTTTAGTCTTTTTTCATCTTTGTTGGTTTAAAGTCACTTTTGTCTGAAACTAGGAAGGCAACCCCTGCTTTCTTCTGTTTTCCATTTGCTTGGTAGATTTTTTCTTCATCCCTTTATTTTGAGACTATGTGTGTTATTGTACGTGACATAAGTCTCTTGAAGACAGCATATGGAGAGATCTTGGTTCTTTATCCAGCTTGCCATTCTGTGCCTTTTAACTGGATCATATAGCTCATTTACATTCCAGGTTAGTATGAGTATGTGTGAATTTAATCCAATCATCATGATGTTGGCTGGCCTGACTTGTTTATGTGGTTGTTTTATAGTGTCACATGTTTATGTACTTCAGCCTGTTTTTCTAGTGGCTGATAATGTTGTTTCTTTCTCATATTTATGTGCTACCTTCAGGAACTCTAGAAAGGCAGGCCTGGTGCTAAAAATGTCCTCAGCATTTACTTGTTTGAGAAGGATCTTATTTTTTCTTCACTTTTGAAGCTTAGTTTGGCCAGATATGAAATTCTGGATTTTAATTGCTTTCCTCTAAAAATGTTGAATATTGGCCCCCAATCTCTTCTGGCTACTGTTAGTCTGATGAGCTTCCCTTTGTAGGTGGCCTGACCTTTCTATCTAGTTGCCTTGAACACTTTTTCTTTCATTTTGACCTTGGAGAATCTGAAGATTACATGTCTTGGTGTTAGTCTTCTGATGCAGTATCTTATTGGGGTTCTCTGGATTTTCTGAACTTGAATATTTATGTCTCTAGCTTTGTTGGGGAATTTCTCATGGATGATAGCCTGAAGTATGTTATCCAAATCGCTTATACTCTTCCCTTCTCTTTCAGGGATACCAATCAGTCTTACATTTGGTGTCTTTACATAATTCCACATTTCCCAGAAGTTTTGTTTATTCTCTTTTATTTTTTTTTCTTTATTATTTTCTGCCTGTCTTATTTCAGAAAGTCAGTTTTCAGGCTCTGAGATTCCTTCCTTTGTTTCATCTATTCTGCTATTAATACTTGTGATTGCATTATGAAACTCTTATAGTGTGTTTTCAGCTCTATCAGATCAGTTACATTGTTTTCTATACTGATTATTTTGTCTGATTCAGCTTCTACATTGTTTTATTGTGATTCTTAGCTTACTTGAAATGGGTTTCAACATACTCTTGCATCTTAGTGATATTCATTTATATCCATAGTCTGAATTCTGTTTCTGTTATTTCAACTATAATATGGTTTGGCTCTGTGGACCCACCCAAATCTCATCTTGAATTGTAATCCCCCCATGTCAGGGGAGGGACCTGGTGAGAAGTAATTGAATCATGGAGGAAGTTTCCTCCATGCTGTTTTCATTATACTGAGTGAGTTCCCACAGGATCTGATGGTTTATAAGTGTTTGGCAGTTTCTCTCCCACCATCCTCTCTCTCTGCTACTGCCTGTGAAGAAGGTGGTTGCTTCCCTTTTGCCTTCTACCATGATTGTAAGTTTCCTGAGGCCTTCCCAGTCATGTGGAACTGAGAGTTGATTAAACCTCTTTCCTTTATAAATTATCCAGTCTCAGGTCTTTCTCTATAGCATTGTAAAAATGGACTAATACAAGCTATCTCAGCCCAGTTCAGAACCCTTCCCAGAGAGGTGGTGTGGTTGTTTGGAGGAAAAAAGATATTCTGGCTTTCTGAGTTGTCAGGGTTCTTGGGCTGGTTCTTTCTCATCTTTGAGGGCGTATGTTCTTTCACTCTTTGAAGTTGCTGACCTTTGGGTGTTTTTTGTTTTCTTTTTTAATCCTATTTGATGATGTTGAGGATTTGATTGTGGCATAAGGTGGATTAAGCTGACTGGTTTTATTTCTGGAAGATTTTATGGGACCAACACTCAGCTCCCAACTCCTGGACTGTGTGCTGTAACTCTGGGGGACTTGTATTGGGCCCTGACTTTGTTCACTGGATCCTTGAGGTTAGGAATCCACTGCACTGTTGGAAGGTTTGGGACTGAGATTCTCCTAGACTGCTGGCCACTATACTCTGATGGGTAGTGTCAGCCAAAGCATTTCATAGTGTAGTGACAGTGGGATCCACCCTCATTCGCATGTGCCAGCAGCAGTGCCAGTGCAGCACCAGGTACACTTGTTGGCTATGGCAGGGTGCAAGCAGGTGCTGGGGTGCCTGCCTCCATGCAGGTATTCAAAACAGTGGTGGATCCAACGTGGCTGGGTTAGCAGAGGGAGGGGAGTTCCTGCTGGTAACTCTGCATGTAGTCAAGCTAGTGGTGGTGTTGGCACAGGGAGAGGGTGCAGTTGGGCGAAGGTGGTTGCTCAGGGTGGGGGAGGGTCTGCTGTTCTCTGTGCCTAGTTTCACTCCCATGGCAGTGTTGGTACAAGGGCAGGGTGCTGGCAGGAGCAGGGTTGGCTGGCTCTGTGCCCACCAATGTTCTGACTGCAATTGGTTAGTAGGGGGAGGAGGGTCGGCAGGGAGTAAACTGCATTCCTGCTAGAGCAGTGGCAGGGCAGAATGTACACACACACACACTGCTGGAGCAAGAAAAGCAAAACCCACCTGTGTGTGTGTGCATGTGTGCATGCACACACATACACACACACACACAAAGTGATATGGAGGGTTTCCATGGGCCCCTGGGAAGCTGCAGTATGAGGAGAGAGCAGGGCAGCTGGTGTGTGGCCATGGAGGTTGCCCTCCTGGAGCTCTCTGCTGGTCAGGAATGGTCTACTAGTTCAGAATCTATGATGGAGGCCCCCAGGGAACCCCAGGGTGCCCTGCATGCAGGAGTGGCAAGGCTGGGGCCCCAGGAGAGGTGTGTAGATCAAGGACCACTCAGATTAACTGACCTCATCTAATGGGCAAGAATGCCCTGCAGAGTTCAGATCTGACAGTTTCCCTAGGACTAAAGTCTCCTATGAGAGCAAGTTGAGCCTAGGGGGAGGGCCATCACTGGCCATGCTCCGCTACTGATGTTCACACACCAAACCATTTGGATTCCATACCAGCTTACTTGCTGCCCCTACAACTTCTCTAAGCAGCTCTCCCTGCCAACTCGAGTGTCCATGGTGGTGCAGGGGTCTCCTCCTGCTGGAATTCTAGAGGCCTGTGGTGAGAGTGGGTTCCTCCTTGCCCGTTCAACTCACCCATTGTCCTGGAGTTGTTAGGGGACAGGAATGAGTCCCAGTGTGTGGTAGCCCTGTACAGGGTTCCCAACTTCCTCCTCCTTCAGTTCAGCTTCTGTGTCTTCCCTCCGTCCACTCTTGGTGCATTCCTTCTGAATATTTGTTATGAGTGCACAAGTCATCTGGGTCCTTTGGTGGCAGCTGTTTCACCTGGCTGGATCTAGTGGCACCTGGTCATCTTGCCAGACGTTAATCCATTTTAATTTGATTTTTGTACATGATGAGAGATAAGGATCTATTTTCATTCCTTTGCATATAATTATCCAGTTTCTTCAGCAACATTTATTGAAAATACTCTTCTTTCTCTATTGTATGTTCTGAGCATCTTGTCGATGATTTGGTTGTAAATACACAAATTTATATCTCTTTTCCATTGGCCTGTATGTCTGTTTTCATGCAAGTATGACACCGTTTATATTACTGTATCTTTGTCATATATTTGAAGTCAGGTAGTGTAATGCCCACAGCTTTGTTCTTTTTGCTCAGGCCTACTTTTTCTGTTTGGGGTGTTTTGTGGTTTCATATAAACTTCAGAATTTTGTTTTTTTTTTTTTTCTATTTCTGTGAAGAATGTCGTCAGTGTTTTGATAGGGCTTGCATTGAATCTGTGAATTGCTTTGGGTTACTATTGTCATTTTAACAACATTAATTCTTCCAATCCATGAACATGGAATATCTTTCCATTTTTTTGTGTGTTCTCTTTTATTTCTTTCATCAGAGTTGTCTAGTTTTTCTTATATATATCTTCCACTTCTTTTGTTGGATTTCTAGTTATTTTATATTGTTTGCAGCTATTATAAATGGTATTGCTTTCTTACTTTCTTTTTCAAATTTTTTGCTATTTGTATATATAAATCTCCTGATATAGAAAGATAAATAGCACATGTTCTCACTCATATGTGGTAGCTGAAAAGTGGACTTCATAAAAATAGAGTAGATTGGTGGTTACAAGACTGAAAGGGAGGCAGGTGTTGAAGAAAAAAATGTAAATGTATTTATCACCACTGAACTGTACACTTAAAAGTGGTAAGGATGGTAAAATAAAAATAAATGTTAAAAATCATAAAAAGTGTATATTTTATCATATGTGAACTACAGTTCATTAGAGCTGATTAAAGATAACATGACCTCACATAGTGTAATTTTATTTCATTTTCTATAAAATATTGTTTCTAGGAGAATAATCCTGCATAAATACATTTGAAAACATTTTAAAATGAAATAATTTATATATTTTTATATAATCAAAAGTAAAGAAGATTATTATTATGATGTCGTGAGTGAAGTAATTATAATGTTGGTCTCAAGCTTACATGACCACAAAATAACCATTAATTTAAAGCAGAGATGGCTTCAGTGTACTCACAGTTTCACTCTATTTCCCAGAGAATAAGGGGATTTTATATCTTTTAAGTGTTTTGAAATCCTCATATAAGTTATATTTGCTTTTTTAGAAAACAAAAATATTCAATAGACAGATTTAAATATTATCTTTCTTCTTTCTTCTTCTACTTAGGCCAAATAAAAATATACTGTATATAAATGTAATTTTTCTTTAGTATAGAAAGTTAGAAATATATCATAATGCATACTATTAATATTAAATTGTATATTTTGCTGATGACTGGTAGAAAATTAATTTCATGAACAATATGAATTTATGTAAAAATTAAACAAAATACAAATGTTAATGTGAAAATTTTGTGTTTCTGTTTTAGAAAAATATAATCATAAGTCCTTCATTTTTGTGTAAGATATTCTTAATGATTTAAGAATTTAGTATATGATTCAGCCCTTTGGTTCATATATTTATTTTCCTTTCACTCCTCATTTAACTCTTTCCTTTCTTCTGATTGATAATCAGCTTTTGACAGTTGATAATTGAAGCTATCACATCAAAATGATGCAAAAAAAATTAACGCTAAAAAGCTACCGTGGCACACGTTTACCTACGTAACAAACTTGCACATCCTGCACATGTACCCCTGAACTTAAAATAAAAGTTAAAAAAAAAAGCACTAAAAGAATATTCAAAGTAAAATACGTTAAAACTCATATCTCTGGTTTGACACAGACAACCAGATAGGTGTTAGGGTAACAAAAAAAAAAAAAAAGGGAATGGCTTTTCTTTTTATCTTTCTTTGGTATTCTAGCTTTGGTCATGATCCAAAGGGGAAAGTGCATTAACTATACCAAACTTCCACTTGGCCTATAAAATAATTTCTTTCATTTCTAGATTATTTGCTTAGTGAAAAGTGTCTCCACTCATAAAGTTAATGTGCAATTGAATAAAGTATACATTTTAAATAAATGTCACTCTTATCTTTGGGTATGAGGCAATTCACTGCACCCAAAGACCATGCCATTATTACAGTAATGTGAGTAAGCACCAGTATGAGCAGTCCACCGTCTCTTTTCCTTCTGTGGATACTGTAGGAAACGTAATACACTCTTGACAACTAATTCTTTGTCTATTTAAACCAGAGACCCAGACATTCAGACTTGCTCCAATGGCAGGCAATTTTTTTTGTTTCTTTAAGGGAAGATTTAAGGAGCTATGAACAAATGGTTTGTCATCTCTTATTAGCTGCACTGCTAAACTTATTTTAAATATCTCTGTTATAAGTCCCATCGCTGATTTTATTGCCTGCAATCATTTCACCAACTTGCCTCCCAGGTCTAGTAATTTGTTTTGGTTTTTGATTTCCTTTTCTTTATGTTTCCATAGCAGAAGCTTCCAAAGTAAAGGCTACAGATTATTCTTATTATTATTTAGTTTTTTATTTTGTACACAATGTCTAGCATTTTCCATGGGGGATTCATTCCAGGAGTCCTTCATGGATATCAAAAATCTGCACATGTTCAAGTCTCATATAAAATGGCATGGTATTTGCATATTGTCTACATACATCCTCTCACATACCTTAAATTATCTCCAGACTACTTAAAATGCCAAATAAGATGTACATGCTATGTAGATGGTTGTTGTAATGTATTTAAAATTTTATATTATTTCACATTTTCATGTCATTATTTTCTATTTATTTAGTTTTACAAATAGTGTCAATCTTCAGTTGGGTGAATATGCAGATGCAGAATCGTGGGTACAAATAACTGAATGTATTAACTTATATAGCTGTCTATTAAAATTTATTGTTTACTTAGGACTGGTCATTGTTATGCAATCTCCTTTGTTTCTTATAACTAGAGTCCTGCCTTGAAACCTAAACCCCTTGTAATCCCTGGCATTAGCAACTAGTTCTCACTTTTACCTAATTCTCCAGACTTCTATATATTTGATTTTTTTGTTTGTTTGTTTGTTTTCTCTCAAACATCTAAACTGAATAAATATTTCATCTATCCCCTAGGAAGATAGCCTCTGAATCTTATTTCTATCCCACTTCTTTTCTAGTAGATGCTGCTAACCGTTCTCCTTTCCTTAAAGATGAAGCAAAGACATATTATGTACTCCTTAGACATAAATAAAATGAATATATTCCCTACAAATAAATAGTATGCTTTTAAAAGCAACACTAACTCTTGCAGGTAACTTAGCAAACTAAATCATACCTTATTTACTGTACTCTTTAATTTTCTGAGGTCTCCTACTTTTCTAGAAGATTTACATGTTTGATATTTATGTTAGTACTTAATGTAGACACACATTAGTTCAACAAAGTACTCATGTTTCAAAAAGCAATATAGTAGCCTGAACAATTCCATATAACATAAGCAGTTTGTTCACTATTTCTCAATCAAGAATGCCATCCAAGGAATCCAATGAAAGAAGAAATTGCCCTGCTAACGGCTTCAGTATAGCTTCTTTTCCAATCCATTTGAAGAAATAATATATACTCCATTAGGAATAAGACCATGTCTATTAGGTACCATGTATATACTATGTACAGTAAATGTTATATACATATATTTTACATAGATAGAAATAGCCAAGTTCAATACATAATACATGAGAATCTGTAAATTTTCAGTCTTTCAAAATAATACACATGCTTCATTGAGGGTAAGAATAGCAGTCCCCTCTATTATTCTAAAAAAGAAAGGGGCACTAGCTAACTACTCATGGATGATGTAAACTTGTTTTTAGAAAAAAGAGTAGAGCATTGATAACAAATTTTGTCTTTGTACCATATCAAATAGCTTATGCAAAATTCATTTTTAAAAAATATATCATAAACTATTTCAGATATGACAGTCTTTGTGTTGCAATTTATGGAACGGTGCCATTTAGCATGTGATCTGTCCATCATTTCCTCTACTTTTGAAAATCCAAATTAGATTATTCAAATGTGCACTCAAAGAGCTTACCCCTGGAAACCAGTTATAGACTTCGTGGGGTACAGAATGGCTTGGTTGCTGATTGGTTTTAGCCTCAAGGAATATCACATCAATGCACAGCAGTCTCCTATGACTACCAATTTGCTTCCCTGTGTGATGCTAGGTATTGCCTGTGTTCATTAAAGCCATGTTTGGTAAAGGGCTTCACTTGTTCACTGATTGCCCTTTCCTTCATTAGCAGTCAAAACAATGAAGACAACAAATTGCAAATTTAAAATTTAACTCTCAAACTTCTCAAGATTACAAGGTTATATTGAAGGCACGTTTTCTTTCAGACTTTGCATCCATTCAGTTATGAAATCACTCTCCACAACACTTGATTTGTAGACTCAAGCCAGATTCAATTTATTTTATTTTATTATTTTATTATATTTTGTTTTCAGATATTTTTTAGGTAGCATTATTGGCCGGGCGCGGTGGCTCAAGCCTGTAATCCCAGCACTTTGGGAGGCCGAGGCGGGCGGATCACGAGGTCAGGAGATCGAGACCATCCTGGCTAACACGGTGAAACCCCGTCTCTACTAAAAATACAAAAAGAAATTAGCCGGGCGTAGTGGCGGGCGCCTGTAGTCCCAGCTACTCCGGAGGCTGAGGCAGGAGAATGGCGTGAACCCGGGAGGCGGAGCTTGCAGTGAGCCGAGATCGCGCCACTGCACTCCAGTCTGGGCGACAGAGCGAGACTCCGTCTCAAAAAAAAAAAAAAAAAAAAAAAAAGAACTTGTACAAATCCAAACAATTAATCCTCCTGGAGCATTCTAATGAAATCACTAATAAGACATCCGGAAATGCAAATACATACATAAATTGTTCCTGTGTGAATTTAGAGTTTGGGATTATCACACTTGTTTTTGCCCTATCCTGGAGAACAGTTAGTTTTTTTAGTAATTATTCTCTTTAAGCCTTTATTTGTATAAAGTTTGAATTCAAAAGAGATGTGTAATCAAAACATATATAAAATTATTGTAGATATTTTCATTATGTATTTTCTTAATCTTGCTAGTATTTTGTTGATGAAACACCTATAAGATTATCTACTTAATAAAATGTAATTCATTTGTATATAACTATAATGAAACATTAGAAATTTAAAAGATAATAATGAGTACAATGCACATAAAATGCAAAAGTTCTATGACTACTTTAAAGAACCATCCATGTTAATACAGTCTTATGGAAATGGCAGCATACACCCCAGCTAACCTTTAATTTTTTCATTATTATAGCCTCATCACTGTCTTCCACTAAAGAGACTTTGTTAGACAAAGGAAAAAGAAAACACATATCTGGATACTATAACAGTCAACTATAATCATTATTTACATAATATGAATTCCACAGTTCATAAGGGACATAGATTTGCAGTCTAACCTTTGTAATTGTAAGTGTCATGTATTCCTATTAAGACATAGATCCTTGGTGGAAGCATAGTCATTTGCTAATAGGTAGGTTCTTAATAAAAATTTTGAAAAAAGGAAATAAAATCATATTTTAAGAGGTATGATAATATAAAACTTTACTAAACTTAAAATGAGTCTTCAGTCAAGGGGATTCATTGTATAATCAAACAAAATCCAGAAGTCATGAATAATTTATGCTGAAAATTATAAATAAAATAAAACCTCTTTAAGCATTCAGGCAGCAAAAATTGGTTATCAATAGAGAAACAAAAATCTAGTTGAGGACAATAGGACACTTTCTAGAGACTTTTAAGAAGAAAAGATTGTGATTCAATAATTTTCTATCCAGCAGAGAGCTGCCATTCACAGACAAATTTGTAGAAAATATACTGCCCATGTGTTCTTTCTTGAGAATAAAATTAAAATTTTAAAATCAACAGTTAAGGCTTTTTCATATTTGTTAACTTAGTTATAAAAGTAAATGTCTCTTTAACAGTAAATGATACACAGTACTGATAGTAACTCAGTAGATCACCATACATACTTATATGTATTTTCAAATAAAGAGGAAACAAATGTGAAGAAATAAATACTAATAATGGAGCTTAATTTCAATTTTGCATGCCCTATGAGGACATGAGTCATTTCTCACTTGATTGTCCTTATATTTCTCCTGCCCAGAACAATTCCTGGCACACAGAAGAACTTTAATTAATATTTGTTGAGTGAACACCTCTAATATGGGGACAAGGAATAAATTCCATTTTATTCTTGACATTGATAATTCTAGAGATATGTATATGAATATACACACATACTTAAAGATGAACATTGGTTGATAAAAATGATTTTTTGGGGCCAGGTGTGGTGGCTCACGTCTGTAATCCCAACACTTTGGGAGGCCAAGGTGAGTGGATCACCTGAGCTCAGGAGTTCAAGTCCAGTCTGGCCAACGTGGCAAAAACCTGTCTCTACTAAAAATACAAAAATTAGCCAGGTGTGGGGGCGGGCACCTGTAATCTCAGCTACTCGAGAGACTGAGGTAGGAGAATTGCTTGACACCTGGGAGGTGGAGGTTGCAGTGAGCCAAGATCATGTCACTGCACTCCAGCCTGGGCAACAGAGCAAGACTCCATCTCAATAAATAAATAAGTAAATAAATAATAAAAAAATGATTTCTTTGTATTTGAGTGTCTAATTTTTAAAGTCTTAAATCAGAGTCTGAGATGAGAAGGCACATGAGGTGATATGATTAGGGAACCGGCTAATGTACTGTATAGACAGCCAGGATGGCGTTGATTTTTCAGAATTAAGAACAAGAGAGGAATTAGATATTCAATAGGAGAAACATAAGCATTTTGAAAGACATTATTCTGAAGTTGGCAGGGATCCAAGGAAAGAAGAGCTTCATGAGAGTCTGTGAAGACTGCAATGACTAGACACCAGGCACTACAGTCCAGAGGACCTCATGATGGAATTTACATGGAAGGACTAGATCTTTCAGTAATGCCTGATGAGTTTAAACATATCTGTTTTGGAACAGGAAAGGAATTATCAGCTGTGGTCACCAGAAGCTGAAATCTAGGGCTTAACTCATATTCTTTTACTGATAAAGTGTTTCATATCAACGTTATGGTGTCTGTGTTCAAAATGGAATACATTTATATAAGGAAATAAATGTTTTGTTTCTTATAACTACTGTGTATGCATAATATAATAGATTATTTCTTTTTATTTATATTTTCACATATTCTAAAAACATTACATTACTATAAAATAGTTTTACTTTCTTAATTCACTTAAAAATTAAAAATAAAAATATAAAAGTATTTATGCTTCTATAACAAAATAGAAGGAAAGAACTTTAAAGTGTTTATTAAAATACTTAGTGCTTTGTGAAAATTATCTTGCTAAAGTTCTCTTTATCTCCATCCTTTAATTTTCCTCTCTTCCTTTTCTTCTTCTTTCTTTCTCATTAACATGAGATAACTTCCTCAATCTCATCATATCCATTTTCTTATGAGTTAAAGATACAAGAAAATCTCTAACACCAGGTATAGCACAACTCTCTCACCAGCTGGATACCGACTTTGATATAAATATAAATGACTTGCTATTTAAAAGAAATCAAACTCCAATAATTGAGAGTTGTAACTTTTATTAGAATGTTTTCTTCTATAGATGTGCAATCTCATCATCTAAGCATTTAATCAATTAACTTAATTAATCTAAATTTAGAATTTTATTCTGTATATAATTGGATGCACCACAAACAGCTTCCCTGGCAGGCACCAGGAAATGCAGTGGCACCCAGAAGCTTGGAGATGCCAGGAACTGCAGGACCCCTAAGAAGGAGTCACAGCCCTGGTTCGGGGATCTCTCAAGTCTGGGCTCTCTGAAGGGCCACAGCTCTTCTCTCCGTCTCTTCACCTGCAATGTGGCTCCAGCCCTGTTTGTGTTATACCTCTTTAAACCTCACCATTCAGTGGGTCCCAAGTTCTTGTCCTGCAACCTGGAAGAATGAGGTCAGCAGACATGTGAAGGCTGAGCAAGACAAAGAGGAGCTTTATTGAGCAATGGAACTGCTCAGTCTCCCAGAGAGGGCAGCTCCTTTCCACAGCCAGAGTGTCCTGACAAGTGTTTAGCACCTAACAGAGAGGAGACCCTGGAGTTGGAAGCTCCTCTCTGCAGACAGGTCATCCTATGGTCTCTGCATCTCTCGGCAGAGAGGAGGCCCTGAATTGGGTTGCTCCTCTCAGCAGGTGGGTCATCCTGTTGTCTCTTCAGCTCTCAGCAGACAGGAGGCCCTGGAGTGAGTTGGTCCTCTCTGTAGCTGGTCATCCTGATGTCTGCTGCTCTCAGCAGAGAGGAGGCCCTGGAGTCGGTAGTTCCTCTCTGCAGCCAGTTGTCCACCTGTTCAGCTCTGGCTGAGTCCAAGACTTTTCGGGCCTCAGAGGAGAGGAAGTGTGCCCCAATTGGTTCATGGGCAGCCATGGGCAGTCCTAGAAAAGGCACCACAAGTTTCCACTGTGGTCCATGGGACTGGCAGCCTGGCCCCCAGCCATCAGGCCCTCCCTGGCCAGAAGGTGGAGCCTCACTGGGGACCTGCCCCCTTCTGCCAAGGAACCTGTTTGACTCCTGCTCTTGTTCATGGTGCCCAGGCTGTACGTGCCAAGGGGTGCCTGCAGGACAGTGCTTAGGGGCGCTCAGCATCCCCTCAGCTTCCCTCCTATGCTCGTTGGCACTCAAACTCTGGAGGTGACTAAGGTGGCAGGGGCTAGCACGTCAGCATTGCACCAAGTGTGTGCACACCAGGCCAGGCCACAACAGTGCCTGGGCTCAGCCCTGACTTTGCTCCAAGATCAGAGCCGGTGCCAACAGCAGGGAGAAGCCAGACAGCAGTAGCAAGCACTTCCAAGCCTGTCAGGGAATGGGGGACTTACTGGGCCCCAAGGAGTGCAGGGATGCCCAGGTCAGCAGCCACGGTTTGGGTGACTGCAACTGTGCCTGGGGGATTAGGGTTCCTGCCTGCTCTGTGGAGTGGGAGGTCCAGGTCTGCAGCCATTACCTGGGCAGCTGCAGCTGCTCCCAGTGGGGGCGGGGCTCCCTACTGCTCTGTGGAATGAGATGCTTGGCCGCCCTCCCAGCTGCAGCAGGAGCGATGGCAGCAGCAGTTCCAGACAACCCGCCACCATATCACAACTACCAAACACAAAACCTAGAGAGTCAATAAAATGAAGATTAGAACTACCAAAAATATGAGAAAACTGAAGTTTTAAAACTGATGTTTTACAAAAATCTACATACACATTTGATGGGAACTATAAATGATGATTTACTGTTTGTATAGTGAATTTATCAATTTCACTAAATTAATCTTGGACATTGTGTTGAAAACATAGATTCATATTAAATACAATTGTTTTTAATTATACAGTTAACTTGATTTTCTAGTCCAGAAGACTACAGATAGTTTCATTCATTGAATGTTTGTTAATTGCCTTCCATGTATAAGGTACTGTACTAGATGCTTATGTGCATCATTTAATCTGGGCACTATGACGCTTTAGGCCCAGTAAATTTTGTTGTTTGTATTAGGAGGCTAAGAGAAACAGAACTAATCAGATGTTTATTATAAGGAATTGGCTCATATAATTATGGAGGCTGACAAGTCCCAAGATGTGGAAGGTGAGTCAGTAAGCTCAAGACTCAAGGACAGCTGTTGTTTCAGTTGAAGTCTGAAGGCAAGAAGTCCGAAGGTCCTGGTTCGAGGGTAGTCAGGTAGGAAAAATTCTTTCTTACTCAGGCGATAGTCAGCTTTCTGCCCTATTTATGCCTTTACCTGATTGCATGGGGTCCACTCACATTAAGGAGGACAATCTGCTTTACTAAGTCTACTAAATCAAATAATAGTCTCATCCAAAAATACCCTCAAAAAAAATGCACTCAAGCTAATGTTTCACCTATCTGGGCACTGTGTGGCTCAGTCAACTATATACATAAAATTAACCCTCACAATGTGGAAAGCTGTCCTATGCATTGGAGAATGTTTAATAGCATTCCTAGATGCTAAATGCTACATACTAGTAGTGTCTCTCTGCTCCAGTTGTGACAACAACCGCAAAATGTTTTCAGATATTGCCAAATGTCCCACGGGTGACAAAATCACTTCTGGTTGATAACTGCTGTCATCCATAATATATCTTTAATCCTCACAACAGATTTACTATGGAGCTACTAGTATTTTCATTATACAAATGAAAAACTGAGGCTCAGAGTTATTAGCAATGTGCCGAATACCACATAGTTAATACAAATGTAGAGCTAGTATTTAGGTTCATGTGTGCCTGACTCCAAATTGCATTTCATTTTCAGTACATCATAGTGTGTCCAGTTGGCAGTTGAACATTGAATTGGCAGCTCAGGAGACAAGTTGACATAAGAAATACAGATGTGGAGTCAATATGATATACCTAACACAGTTAAAGCCCTTGTTATTAATAAAATTGACTTAGGATAAGCAATATAATTATTAGTCTCAAGGGGAAGAAACACTTCTGAGGGAAAATATGAAATCTTAAAGTTCCCCATGGATTAGGTGGCCCATATAAACCCACCCAATTGAGCAGAATTTAAACAACATTGTGATAATATTCATGGGTCATTGAATCTATACTGATAACCAGAATATCTCCCTTCTTTCCCTTTCATAAATTTGAAATAGTCGTAATAAAAATCACAGCCTCCAGAGGGATCTTTTGTGTGTGTGTTAGAACTGGTAAGATATGAACACAAATTACTATATTAGCCTAATAAAATATTTTCTTACAAAAACAGAGGGCAGAGGAAAAAAAGACATGAAATAAATTTAAGAGTATATAGCAGTCGTATGATAAGCTTTTGTGGGATAAAAAAAAGTAAGCCTAAAAAAGCTATCTTCTTTCTAAACAAAATTAAGTATAATTGATGGGAAAATATGAATTAATAATATCCCAGTCTTGACCACAAAATTAAGATAAATAAAAGACCTTCCTAGGTTTTTCATTTGTTTGTTTGTTTGTTTACTTAATAGACAGAGTCTTGCTCTGTCTCCCAGGCTGGAGTGCAGTGGCGTGATCTCAGCTCATTGAAACCTCCCCCTCCTGGGTTCAGGCGACTCTCCTGCCTCAGCCTCCCAAGTAGCTGGGATTATAGGCGCGGCTATATAACCAAGCCCGGCTCATTTTTGGATTTTTAGTAGAGATAGGGTTTCATCATATTGACCAGGCTGGTCTCGAACTCCTGACCTCAAGTGACTCACCCACCTCGGCCCAAAGTGCTAGGATTACAAACTTGAGCCACTGTACCTGGCCCTGCCTAGACTTTGCTTGTAATATTTTGTATCTATTCTTCAAGAGGGTATCCACTTTTTTTTTTTCATTTTTTAAAATTTCAATAGGTTTTTGTAAAACAGGTGGTATTTGGTTACATGAATAAGTTCTTTAGTGGTGATTTCTGAGATTTTGGTGCACCCATCACCGGAGCAGTGCAGCTCCTTCCACACTGAATAGAATTGACCTGTGCAATAAATAGGTACTTTTTTTATTATTATTATACTTTAAGTTCTAGGGTACATGTGCACAACATGCAGGTTTGTTACATATGTATACATATGCCATGTTGGTGTGCTGCAGCCATTAACTCGTCATTTACATTAGGTATATCTCCTAATGCTATCCCTTCCCCCTCCCCCAACCCCAAATAGGCCCCAGTGTGTTCCCCACGCCGTGTCCAAGTGTTCTCATTGTTCAATTTCCAACTATGAGTGAGAACATGCAAACTATTTCTAAACTATCTGTCCTTGCGATAGTTTGCTCAGAATGATGGTTTCCAGCTTTATCCATGTCCCTACAAAGGACATGAACTCATCCTTTTTTATGGCTGCATAGTATTCCATGGTGCATATGTACAGCATTTTCTTAATCCAGTCTATCACCGATGGACTGGTTCCAAGTCCATTGGGTTGGTTCCAAGTCTTTGCTATTGTGAATAGCAGCATGATTTATAATCCTTTGGGTATATACCAAGTAATGGGATGGCTGGGTCAAATGGTATTTCTAGTTCTAGATCCTTGAGGAATCAAGACACTGTCTTCCACAATGGTTGAACTAGTTTACAGTCCCACCAACAGTGTAAAAGTGTTCCTATTTCTCCACATTCTTTCCAGCACCTGTTGTTTCCTGACTTTTTAATGATCGCCATTCTAACTGGTGTGAGGTGGTATATCATTGTGGTTTTGATTTGCATTTATCTGATGACCAGTGATGATGAGCATTTTTTTTATGTGTCTGTTGGCTGCATAAATGTCTTCTTTTGAGAAGTGTCTGTTCATATCCTTTGCCCACTTTTTGATGCGGTTGTTTGATTTTTTTCTTGTAAATTTGTTTAAGTTCTTTGTAGATACTGGATATTAGCCCTTTGTCAGATGGGTAGATTGTAAAAATTTTCTCCCATTCTGTAGGTTGCCTGTTCACTCTGATGGTAGTTCCTTTTGCTGCACAGAAGCTCTTTAGTTTAATTAGATCCCATTTGTCAATCTTGGCTTTTGTTGCCATTGCTTTTGGTGTTGTAGTCATGAAGTCCTTGCCCATGCCTATGTCCTGAATGGTATTGCCTAGGTTTTCTTCCAGGGTTTCTATGGTTTTAGGCCTAACATTTAAGTCTTTAATCCATCTTGATTAAGTGTGACTACTGAGGCTAGGTCTTTAAAGACATGGTGGCTTCCACCATAGCTTCTGCTGATCTGCTGGATGGCTCATGCTGGAGAAAGCCAGCAACCCTAAAAACAGCTCAAAATGTTGAGAGACTGAGGATTCCTGAAAGCAACTAACAATAATTTCTCAGGCAATTAAATTTGAGCCATGTTGAAAGCAGGTATACCAGTTCAATTAAGCCTTAATGTGACTGTATCAGGGTCAACATCTTGGAGAAATTCTAAGCGTGGCTGGGTGTGGTGGCTCATGCCTGTAGTTCCAGCACTTTTTGAGGCCAAGACATGTAGATCACAAGGTCAGGAGTTTGAGACCAGCCTGGATAATATGGTGAAACCCTGTCTCTACTAAAAATACAAAAATCAGCTGGGTGTGGTGGCACAAGCCTGTAGTCCCAGCTACTCGGGAGGCTGAGGCAGAAGAATCTCTTAAACACGGGAGGCGGAAGTTGCAGTAAGTCAAGATCACGCACTGCACTCCAGCCTGGGTGACAGAGTGAGACTCCATCTCCAAAAAAAAAAAAAAAGGGAGAGAGAGAAATTCTAAGCTGAAACCACCTAGTTTGAATTTGGGAATTCATATTTTTAAATTCTGAATGATTTTGAGATAATAAATGTTTGTTTTCCTTTTAACCCACTGAATTTGAGGCAACTTATTAGGCAGCAATAGATAATGAATAAAACATCTATCTAGAGGTACACAAGGGTGGGTGAGGTATCTTAAATATTTAAGCAGTTATATTTTTACTTGGCCTATCCTTACCATACTTACTCAAAGAAAGATTTTCAGATTAAAACAGCAAGGTTGTTTCAAAGAGTCGATTTTGAAGACATTGTTCATTGAAGTTACCTATGGTAACACTAAAGGTCTAAGTTAAAGGAGCCCATACATAAGATTTTGTAAAGTAAGATAAATATACAACACCTTTCCTATCCTTCATGTTATTCTCTATAGAAGACATAATCCGATATAGTCTAAGAAGAAAAAATGCTTCCAACAAAGTCTTCAATTGTAACATTATTAAATGCAATTTAGCTAATGCAAATATATTTTGGATATCAAAATCACTCTGTATAAAATCAGACTAAATCTATGAAAGTCAACCCGAAGTCAGAGCAACATATAATTTGTGTACTACGATCTATTGAAAACCTATCGATGACTGGTAAATACTAGATGGTAGATTATGCAAAAGTTCGAAAAACTGATCTAAAAGTTCAAAATGATTTCAACCAAAATGGCATTGACTTCTTATTGATTTAACCCAAAGCAGTCCAAATTTACACACTACCACATTTAAAACTTACAAAATAAGCAGCTGAAAATGGCCAATTAAAGTGCATAAATCAATTGTTTGACAAGTCTAGATTTTATAACTAGAGAATTATGAAAAACTCAGACAAATTATACAAGTAGGTAATTTTAGAAGTGAAATTACATTTTAAGTTAAATGTTACCTAGTCTAAAGCTATTACAAATGATAGGAACTTAATCACTTTTATTCATTTTTAATGATTTATAAAAATGTTTCAACCATGGATATCAACATTCATTCATCTCCAACCAGATTTTCACTCCCACCTTAAGCTTAATGTCATCTTTAGCTTTGTATAAGCAAATCAGTACAGGCATGCCAAATAAATGCTATTTCTGTACTCACTTCTGGTTTAGGCTTATGTCAGGTATCCTTTCCTTGTAGTTCATCCAAGTATTTATTAAAATGTTCCCAATGATGTTGATAAAGAAAAGCAAAATTAATATTCTTTAACAAAAACATGACATTTGAGCCTTTATAAGTGAGAGGACTTGTCACTAACTAGAACAGTGGTTCTCAACTGTGGACTCCGAAGGAGCAGCACCAGTAACACCTGAAAACACGTTACACATGAAAACTCGTAGGATCCTACCTTAGACATGCTGAATCGGAAAAACTGGGGAAATAGGGCTTAGTGATCTTTTATCAAACGCTTTGTGATTCTAAGACATGCTAAAGATTGAGGAACAATTAGAATGTAGAAGAAATTGGACAGATATTAATGATGTGGACTATGCACAACTATTTGCAAAAACAAAACATTTCACATGCAGGAAATAAGTAGGAAGAGGTTCTATTTTTTTAATGGATTATATTTATATATTGAATATTTAAAGTATTACATTATATAAGTTAACTTATCTAATAAATTAACATTTTAAGTACCCACTATTGCCTGCTTTACAGTTTTACCAACTTGGTCAATGCCTCTTTAGCAATGTGAAAAGATATTAGTAAGTTTATATAAAGATAGTAAAGTAGGCAAGGAACTTCATCCCTCCTACTAAAAAGATAACCTTCCATAGTACAAACGTGGAAATTATGAGGATGAAATTATGAACTATTAAGTTGCCTTTAAATATTGTGTTTACAAACTATTTTTAATAATATGGACAATGCTTATTCCATAATGTTAAGCCCAAAAAAGGTCAAAATTTAAAGTTGTATAGATCATATTTTCTAAAATTTGTAAAAATGTGCAAGGAAGACAGACTGCAAAGAAATATTGAGGGAAGATAATTTTAAAACACAGAAAATTACTTCATTTTTATCTTTACATCAAGACTTCTTGGCCTCAGCTCCACCAACAATTTCTAGTTCAGAAATACAGAATCTATTACTCAACCAAAATAAAAACCAAACCAAAGGAAGTAGCCACTTTTTTACTGTGTACACACCACCATCTAAGGAACTGTGGGAGAGCTGTTTTTCTCTCACCATAACTTTCAACCATTGCGTTGTGGGGCATTTAATTTTTCCTATTTCTTTCATTGCATTTTTATTATTTAATATGTATCTTTTCCTCTCCTAGTTCCTTGAGAGTAGTGGCCATGCCTTTTCTTTTTCTGTCATTGAATGTCCACAAACTATATCAGTACCTGATATGCTGTAGAAACTTAATAAATATGCCAAGTAAGCATGGAATTAATGGATTAATGAATAAAGTGAATGAATGCTGCACTATAAACTGTCATGTCTGTATCAGTTTTCATTGGATTCTTCTGAACTATTATTGTAACTGGCAGAGGGGAAGCACATAATAAATATTTGGTCAATTAATAAATTTACTAATGCATTGAAACTGTTTTCCCAACTTGTGCTTTGCCTTTAAACTTAAAAACATTTTAAACTTACAAATATTTTTTGATTTTATATATTCAAATATAGTTTTTGCCTTCTTTGGGGTATTCCCTTCATAATTCTAATCATTAAAGCTTCTCATTAATATGTTCTTAAGTCTAACTAGACTTATGTTTCTTTTATTTTGCTAATCCCTACTTCTGTTTAAAGAAATTTTATTTTGTTTACTTAGGATTAGTCAATGAAATAACCAAATTGAGTGGGTTCTGTTTTATATGATTAAGAGAGTTGATGAGTAAATTTTTCACACACATATACAGAAGAGTTCAAAAGGGATAAAATGATAAAGAAAAATTACATGGTATTATTAGTTTTATATTCCTACCTTATTAATAGTATGGTAATTTTTTATATTTACATTAATAGTATAATAATCATAAATTATTAATTTTATATATCTTATTGGAAAATTCACTAACAAATTTCACATTTCTGTCTTTATTTAAGCCTTGAAACATTCCAGATTAATGTGTCTCTGACAGTAAAAATATATAAATTATAAACATTTTAAAAATTCCTTAGATTATTCTGTTTCTCTTTTTTAAGACATGTTATTTAGCTATGTTTGAAGGTTTTGTTTTTTTTAAATAGAAGTGTTGGAATTATCTATCTACTATGTTCCAGGTGTAGTACCAAGTAGTTTTTCCATGATTGCATTAATTTATATAGAAAACTTCTAACGTAATTTTTTGCCTCTTTATTTTTTAGAATAGAAAACTTTCAGATAATGCCAGTATTTCTGTAGGGAAACATTACTAGTATTTTACTCAATAATTACACTTAAGTCTATTTGATTCCAATAATATATCAGTCAACTCTTGCTGTGCAAAAGATAATCCAAAATCTAGTGACTTAAAACAATGAATCTTTATTATTTTCTACAATTCTATGGACGGCTAATGGCTCTTTTGGTCTATGCTGGTTTAACTGATCCCTCTGGTCAGGTGGTGGATTTACTGGGGCCTGACAGTCTGGGAGGTCCTTACTTACATACCAGGCAGTTGGCCCACTCTCAGCCACAGTGCCACATGTTATTTTCTACATGGACTCCTCACCAGGGGAGCTCAGGCTGTTCACACGATGATATCAGGATTCTACAGTCAACTAGAGAGCAAGCCCCATTTAGGAAGCTGTTTTACACTTCAGAATCATTAGTTGATTCTACTTGCGTATCAATTAATGTAATGTCTCAATGGCCAAACGAGTCACATAGCCAAGCCTAGATTCAAAGAGAGGAGAAGCTTTCAACAATGCAATTGTTAGAATAAGGTCTGAATTTTGTGTTTTCCAAATAATCAAAATTGCGCATACTTTAGATAAAATCATATTCCTGCACACAAATTTGGGAAGACATTTAATATTCTCATGGAAGGTGACTAAAAGTCATGATTATTATTTTTTGGAAAACACATATAATTGCTCAGAAATATGTTTAATCGATTCAATTATATTTTAATAGTAATTTGCAAAGCAATATATATGTTCTTGGTGGATTTATTTGTATCCTCGGTTTATTTGTGTGTAATATTTTGATGTTGATTTCTATAATTATCTAATGTTTCTGAAAGTTAATTTTAGTTGGATAGTGATCAAGAAGTAGAAGCCACTCCAACCTCAAAGGAATTTGTTGATTAAAACTCATGGCCTATACAAACATTTTGGTTACTGATCCTCCATTAGCATGCTTTATCTCCAGTGTACACAATTTGCTTTTGCTGCAATTAATAACAGCATACATACAGTTAGAATGTTGTCTATTAAATATAGCATTGCTTGGCCAATCAAATCATTGTACTCTGGAACAGGGAATGGCTTGCTATAAGTAAGAAAGAAAGGCATAGCATAGCATTAAAGAAAAGCAGAGACAAACACATATTTCTTGGAACTTAGAAATATAGTAACTTATTAGTGAATTGTAGCATGTAGTCAGAAAACTAAACTGTTATACTCAATAGATACATTATTCTCAGAGATATTAAATGAAAAAAAGATAACTAAGCCTGCTTTTATATTCAGCATGCAACTCTTTTAAAATTTAATAGTATTGTTTTATAATCACTGTTAACTTACTTGTTAACATTTTTAGTCTTTTATTTTTTATAAGTGAACCTCCAAAAATTCTATGTCCAAAGTGTGCCTTGAACTCAGAAACATTAACAAATATTTCTCTCTATGGATCTAAAGGGATAAATTGGGTGATGATCATTCAACTTACAAGTCAATTTGTTACAGTATTCCTTCCAACAGCCACCCTCTGGCATATTAAAGTGTGAATCAATTTATAAATGATGACTTATACACTTCCCGAGAGAGTAATGCAACAACTTACATGAAGATTGCTTGTAAAACTTATTACATGTGAATCCATTTTTCTAAAATAGATGCAATAGCAATTAGATAATTTAGTACACTTTTTTCTAAAATGCTTAATATGAAATGGTAGTTTTGATAACCGCAAGTAGATACTATGTCACAAAATATTTATTCCAAATAGAGCAAACTCAGTCTATAGTTCAATATAGGTTGAATAATGTTACATAACCACAGGCTGTGTCTCTTCTAAAGATAGCACATATTTGGTATTACATCTTGTTGCCAGATTAGATGACAAGCAATATTCAAATCACAAAATCCTCTTGTATAAACAGGCTGTAACTATAGTGCCAGATTATGATTTTCAATTACCATATGTTTCTAAATGTTTGTTTAGGATTTTAGAAACAGTGTGCTTTTTTCTCCCTAGCAATAAAATAAAATAAGCTTTTATTTTGATAATATTTGAAAGTATAAATAGTGGAAAGAGAAGATAAATTATCTTTAAATCTCAGCTTGATAGAAGGGAATTATGGTATTTTGGCCTAGAAAAAAAAAAAAAGAAAACTGAAATTAACTCAAAAAATCAGTCAGGCTCACAACACTAAAAAATAAAGGTAGTAAGACTATTGTCATAGAGGCAAAGTTTTATTTTTTTATGAATGCGTCAGTGAATAACAACAATACTTGAAGCTTTAAACTGCTATTGTAAAACATTTTCAGAAGATTCTATTTTTTCTCATCATGATATAAAATTACCAGAGACACTTTATTTATTTATTTACTATTATACGTTAAGTTCTAGGGTACATGTGCACAACGTGCAGGTTTGTTACGTATGTATACATGTGCCATGTTTGTGTGCTACACCCATTAATTCGTCATTTACATTAGGTATATCTCCTAATGCTATCCCTCCCCCATGCCCCCACCCCACGACAGGCCCCGGTGCGTGATGTTCCCCTTCCTGTGTCCAAGTGATCTCATTGTTCAATTCCCACCTGTGAGTGAGAACATGCGGTGTTTGGTTTTTTTGTCTTTGTGATAGTTTGCTGAGAATGATAGTTTCCAGCTGCACCCATGTCCCTACAAAGGACATGAACTCATCCTTTTTTATGGCTGCATAGTATTCCATGGTGTATATATGCCACATTTTCTTAATCAAGTCTATCGTTGATGGACATTTGGGTTGGTTCCAAGTCTTTGTCATTGTGAATAGTGCCGCAATAAACATATGTGTGCATGTGTCTTTATAGTAGCATGATTTATAATCCTTTGAGTATATACCAAATAATGGGATGGCTGAGTTAAATGGTATTTCTAGTTCTAGATCCTTTAAGAATCGCCACACTGTCTTCCACAATGGTTGAACTAGTTTACAGTCCCACCAACAGTGTAAAAGTGTTCTCATTTCTCCATGTCTTCTCCAGCACCTGTTGTTTCCTGACTTTTTAATGATTGCCATTCTAACTGGTATGAGATGGTATCTCACTGTGGTTTTGATTTGCATTTCTCTGATGGCCAGTGATGATGGGCATTTTTTCATGTGTCTGTTGGCTGCCTTAATGTCTTCTTTTGAGAAGTATCTGTTCATATCCTTTGCCCACTTTTTGATGGGGTTGTTTTTCTTTGTAAGTTTGTTTGAGTTCTTTGTAGATTCTGGATGTTAGCCCTTTCTCAGATAAGTGGATTGCAAATTTTCTCCCGTTCTGTAGGTTGCCTGTTCACTCTGATGGTAGCTTTTTTTTTTGCTCTGCAGAAGCTCTTTAGTTTAATTAGATCCCATTTGTCAATTTTGGCTTTTGTTGCCATTGCTTTTGGTGTTTTATACACGAATTCCTTGCCCATGCCTATGTCCTGAATGGTATTACCTAGGTTTTCTTCCAGGGTTTTTATGGTTTTTGGTCTAACATTTAACTCTTTAATTCACCTTGAATTAATTTTTGTATAACGTGTAAGGAAGGGATCCAGTTTCAGCTTTCTACATATGGCTAGCCAGCAGAAACACTTTTTAAAGGTTATTTGCTATGTTTCCTACAATGAAACTAATAAAATAAATAGATCTCTATGCTCAAAACATTGATGTTTTTTAATTATGGTCATAGCTTTTTTTTGATCACATCTGAACTAGATAATTCTGGAAGTGTATAAATCTGTATAACTTAATTATAGACAGTAAGGCCTTAAGCTTGTTTGCGTGTGTTGCTTTTTTCTTTCATATTGTAGTATCAAACATTCAGAAAACAATTTTCATCATTGATCTTAAAAATCTCTTTACTTTTTCTAGGATTACAAAGTTCTATCTCTATTTATTACTGCATCCAACACTGAAATTTATAAAACAATTAAATAATTATATATTATTCTATATACTAAATAGCCGTCAACATGGGATATGGAAGAAAAAGAAGCTCAGTTTTTCTATTGCATCTCTGCATGGACACTTCTGAAACTTGGTAGGTGAAAAACTTCGTAGGAAAAATATTTTCTACCGATTACTAAGGATAAAATGAAACCATATATCTCCAAACATATTTAAATTCACAAAAGCCTTCCTTTATAGGTTTCAAGTAAAACTAAACTTTGACTTAAAGGTCATAAAGTTAAGCAGAGGCAAATTTTAAAAATGCCTTTGTTGGAATAGTTTATAGAATTAAATTTTACCTGCTGTGAAAGTGTATTTACTCAAACACTTTAAAAATTGTATTTTTTTTTCTGAGCTGTAAGTACATGGACACAAATAGAAGTACATTTATCTGAAAATACACTGAATTGGGAAGCTGAAATGCAATAAAACCCTTCTAAAATAGTGTGTGGAGATAGTCATAACTGAGAAGGCATCCCCCAAAAAACACCACTGTCTACATGCCAGCTAAAAGTGACATGGTAAAAACAGAAATGCTAGAGAAAAATGTAGAAGAAAAACAGGGTGGGTTGAATCTATGTTGTTATTTCTAAAATTTTGACTTCAAGGACATTTTAAATATATTTTAATACATAAAAAGCATTTATTTATTATTATGGCAACATAGATACATTAGGTAAAAAATTTTTTTCCAGGGTAAATCAAATAAGATAGTAAAATTTCTTGATTAATGTCCTATATATTGAAGTTGCTTTTAATTTCCCACGTGTTTTATTTTTATTTTGCTATAAGAATTTTCACCAGGGTTAATGTTTGTTTGTAAATTTTAGAATAAAGCTTGACATATTAATACTTTCTTTTTTGCTTATGTAAAGTATTAGTATTTGTGACCTTTGCCAGATTGAAGCTTGTTTTTCTTCTTTTTCTCCTTCTCCCTCTCCTCCTTCTCCCTCTCCTTCCTCATCCCCTTCTTCTCCCCTTGTTTTCTTTTCCTACCCCTCTTCCTCTTCCTCCTCTTCCTTTTGTTCCTCCTTCTCTTCTTTCTTTATCCTCTTATCTTCCTTTGTTCTTATTAAGTTCAATATTTATAGTCATTTTTAGCAAATCTAAATGTTTTTAAAAATTATAATATTCATATAGGCAGGAATTTTTGTCTGTTTGTCTCATTGATATCTTACCTGTGCATCTAAAAATGCCTGACTCATAGCATGTACTCAAAGATACCAAGAGAAATTTTAGCTAACACATATGATGGTGTACAATTTAAACTTGTATCTATTGGATATTATTTGTTCGAGAGAATTAAATAAATATTTGGTAAATTTTGTTTATTACTCGGAAGAAAAAGAAAACTAATTTAGAGCAGAGTTAAATGATCTGAATATATGATGCAGTCAAAACACCATACACAAAGTGGTGGAATTAAATCATTGCGGTAAAAACATCAAGAATTTTGCTAAGTCTTGTCTGATTAGGCAAACCCATCACAAAAAGAGACAGACAAACAGATTCCCTATTTGTGAAGATGCAAAACTTCTGGAAGTTTTCAGAACACATGAATGCACTTTACAGGGTAGGCATGTTTTTCTGCCCTAAAAGCTCCTAGTCAACGCTTTGATTGGCTTTTTCTTGTATTTCAGATCTCAGTTCAAATGTCAACTTTGTGAGAATTGTATTCCCATTAGGTTATCTGAAGAAGTTTTCCCACCTCCAGTAATTCTCCAGCTTTTAGGATCTTCAGATCATGATACATATATATGCACATGCATAAATATGACTGTATATGTATTTTATAGTTATCTGTCTCCCACATTAGAAGTTACATTTTTGGAAGGTGGAGAACAGGATAATCTTCTGTCTATTCCAGTTGTATACTCAGGATCAATAGGAATATGCATGGCAAAAATAAGTCAAGGTAAGAAACTGAAGATTTTTCCTTGTGTTAAAAGATGATCCACACGGGGAGGGAATTTTTCTTGATTTTTTTAATACCGGGGAAACATGAGGTGCTCATTTAATATTTGAGAACTTAAGATGTCCACAATAGAATAACCTATCAAGGGTAATTTATTTAATATATTTCCCTTAAGTGAAAATAAGACAGTTAACATACTTCTTAAAAGATGGTCTTTCTCACAGTTCCCTTTAGTTAATCCCCAATTCCCAATTTGCTTTAGCAAATTCCCATTTATGCAAGTTTGGATCCACAGAATGAATTGTGAACTATCTTAATGGTCTATTATGTAGTGTACAAAACAAAGGGACATTAGCCAGATGAACATTTTAGGCAAAATCTAAGATAAAGAATAGACTAGTGATTAAGAGCACAGAGTCTGCAGACACACTTTGAGTTTGTTTCAAATCCCAGCTCTTTTCATTACTGAGTGTGTGATTTTTGAGCAATGTGTATGATTACTAGCCGGTCCATCATCTCTTTATCTGTAAAATGTAATAAAAACTACTCATACATATTTTGTGAAGATTAGATAACTCACTGTATGTGAAGACTTTAGAACTGTGTATAGAATGCTATAATCAATCTGTTTTATCTATTATTTTTAAATATATAAGAAGGAAACTTCTTAAAAAGAATGGAAGAAGCCAATTCCAAAGGAGAAGATTGATTTTGTAACCTGACTCTATCGCTTACTGGCTTTATTATTTCCTTCATCTGTGAAGGTAATACTTCCTGCCTACTTCACAGGGATTTTTTGAGTTACAATATGGAAAATTCTTAAAACCAGGTCAGGTATATGGTAGCTCTCTATAAAAAGTGAACTATTTTATTTTGTTAATGATTTTAACATTGATTGTGATGATCCTACAAAGGTATCCAAGATATATGTGAAAATATTAAGAGCACTATCATAAGATTTCTGGCAGCTTTTAAAAAATTATATACATACTTAAAATATATTGTATATAATTTTTAAATAAATAAATACAAGAAATTTTAGTGCTTTTTGAACATGAAGTTCATCTGACTGCCGATGTTTCATCAGAAAGGACTCTATAAAGTAGCTCACTAATGCATATTACTGTATTTCTGTCAAAAGCCTTTAATTATTAAGTCATTTGAAGAGTTTAATTGCCCGTTATACCTGTTGACTTACAGTTGGAAATATAGTGTGATTTTCTTTTTAATTTGATGATGATAATTTACAGACTAGGTTTTTTTCATTTTAGGTTTAATGATGCTTTATTTCCTATTGGAGAGACTGTTGTTTCTCATCCCCAAACATTTTAATAATGCTTCTAGTTAAGAGTGTTAAATGAGGAATGACAAGTTTAATATTATTTTGTGGGTAGCTGAGTAACGTCAGCAAGATGCCTCAGAAGAGATGCTTGATGCTCACTCCCACCACAAAATGAACCACAACAACCTATAAACAGCTAAAATTTGACTGGCGGGAGAGTGCTGAAAACAATGGGAAAGTAGAGATGCACCTGTGGTGATTGGAAGCACAGGAGGACATATGGAGACACTCTCCCCAACTTAGATTGACCCAGAGTCAGGAGCGAGTTCCTGTTGTGGGGAAAGGTAAGCAGAGTGATACCATTTGGCTCTGTGTCCCCACGCAAATCTCATCTTGAAATGTAATCCCCACGTGTCGAGGGAGGAACCTGTAATCCCCACCTGTCCAGGGAGCAAGGTGATTGGATCATGGAGCAGTTTCCCCAAGCTGTTTTGGTGATAGTGAGTGACTTCTCATGAGACCTGATGGTTTTATACGGGGCTCTTCCCCCTTCACTTTCCCTCTCTTTCCTGCTGCCTTGTGAAGAAATAGGTACTTGCTTCTTCTTCACCTTCTGCCATGATCGTAAGTTTCCTGAGGTTTTTCCAGCCATGTGGAACTGTGAGTCAATTAAACCTCTTTCCTTTATAAACTACCCAGTCTCAGGTATTCTTTATAGCAGTGTAAGAACGGACTAATATACAGAGAAACCTCACCAGTTCCCATTGCCACTCCAAACACCTACAGTCTGTACTATAGGGAAATCCCACAGTCCTTGAAAGCCCTGAGGCCACTTTGAATAGCTGCTGGGAATTCACACAGCTGCACTGTCATGCAATAGAAGCACAAGGTGGACAATTTCCACCCTTCACTTACTGTGACCAAACTGCTTCAGCATCGTGTCATCTGGAAATGAGCGCCACCTCTGGACTGTGCCCTGCTTTGAGGCCAGTAGGCACTGCACCTCTCCAGCACTGGGGCTTCGTTTGCATTCCACCAAGTCCACAAAGGTGGCTTAACACCACAATATCACTGTGCTAAGCCTTGGCCTAGCATCTGCTATGACCGTGGTCCTGCAGAGCAGGGAAACTAACACCCACGATCAATACTCCCATCTGGAGAAATAGTCTGGCACTCTCACTCAGTGCAAGCCTGCCGGTAAGCTAGCCAACCCACTGTACACCCCTCCCTGGTGGGAAAAGTCTCTCAGTTACCAAGGAGTTGACACGCACCCTGGCTGGCAGCATAAATACATGCCTATGGCTGGGGCCTGACAAATAGCCCTACAGCCCTACATCGCTTCCCCGCTCTCCATGGACATTTCTCTGCCACGTGCAATGGTGGGTGCTTATAATCAGGGACGGGGAAACAGCCGTGCCTGTGGGCCACCCCTGGCAGACATGCCCCTTGGCCAGCTGATCAGTCATGTGCCCACATCTCAAGCCCAAGACAGAGCACCAATGGACACTCTTTAGTGGAACACACCCAGGCCTGCTGAGCAGCTTTGTGCCTATATCCAGACTTGAGAAATAGCCCCAGGGGCTGCCTTTGGTGAGCATGCCCCCAGGCCAGCCAAGCAGCTATATGCCTATGTTATTGGCCCGAGAAACAACTCTTTAAGGTTCCCCTGGTGGTCAAGCCCCAAGGCTGGCCAAGCAGACTTATGACCATATCCCAGGCCTGATAAACAGTCTTTGGGGACTGACCTGGCAGGCACATAGCCAAGGCAGCCAAGCAGCCTTGCAAATGTATCCCGGGCCTTAGAAACAGCCCTGTGGAGCATTCCCAGCTGACTTATCTCCAGGCCAGACTAGCAGAAACAGCCTCATGGGATGCCTCTGGCAGACATTCCTCCAGGCCAAACAGCTGTGTGCCCATGTTCCAGGCCTCAGAAACAGTTCCATGGGCTGCCCCTCACAGAAACACTCCCACATTGGCCAAGTAGCCTTGTGCCTACATCCAAAGCCTGACAAGCAGCCCTGTGGCTCACTGCCAGCAGACATGCACACGCCAGCTGAGTAACTAGGTGGCTGTTCCCCCACCCAGAGTAACAGCCTTATGGCTGTAACCCCAGTGAAACAGACCTTGTGGCAAACCCACTGTGTGTACACATGTACAACCTGAGAAACAGCCTAATAAGGCAACACCAGGCAAAGCTGCACCACCACTGCCATAAACTCTTTCAACTTAGGCCACTGAGATACTTGCAAATGTCACTGGCATGGATTACACCTGAAGAAACTACACAAGAGATTACACTGTTGTGTCCAACTAGAACCAAAGCCAATGTACCCCACCTAATGGATACACCAAGCTCCACCTATAATAAGCCTTCCCCTAGAAAACTCTCTTCATAAAATTGGAAGAGGTAACTGTTTTACCAGATGTGTAGGAGCACATTAAACATTTAAAAAGGCAAAAAAAAAAAAAAAAAAAAAAAAAAAAGACACCTCTAAAAGAACAAAAAATTATCCAGTAATAGACCTCAATCATAAAGAAAAATACAAAATGCAAGGAAAATAAATTATTGTAATAATCTAAAGAACACTCACTGAGACAGAAGAAAATATAGAAAGAAAATTCAACAAAATTATGGAAAGAATTCACTATTATTTTTATTATTCACTTAATATAGGACATTATGTTAAGTGAAGTTAGTGAGAAATTGAAAGTTAATCAGTGCATGTTCTCACTCACATGTGAAGCAAAAAAAGTTGATTTTCTAGAAGTAAAAAGGAGAACAGAGGATAATAGAGGTTAGGAAGGGCAAGGGGAAGAGGAAGATAGAGAGTTTTCAAAGAGTATAAAAATATAACTACATAGAAAAAAAAAGTTCTAGTGTTCTATGCCATTGTAGATTGACTATAGTTAACAATAATGTATCATATAATTTCAAATAGCTAAAGGGAATATATTAAATTTTCTGAACACAAATAAATAATAAATGTTTGAGATGACAGTTATTCTAATTACCTTGATCTGATCACTGTACATTATATGTATCAAATATCACTAGGTACTTCATAAATAAGTAAAATTATTATGTGCCAATTTAAAAATACACAAAAAATCAATACAAACAAATAAATAAAATTAGATAGGTAGAGAATATGAAAAAATATAAAGAGAGTTATAAATTAATGACTGTGAAAAAGATATCAATTTTCTGAGGGTAGCTCAGTAACTCTTGTGAAGTAAATTGCATAAATATATCTCTCAATTTTAATGACTTGCATCAAAAATATGTATTAGGCTGATATAAAAGTAATTGTTGTTTTTCCATTACTTTTAATGCCATTATTTCTTAATGTGCCATTACTTTTAATGGCAAAATCACATTTACTTTTGCACCAAGCTGATATAAGTACAAGTCACATTCTGGTTTGATATTGGCCATAATCTTTTTTCTTAGTGATAAAGAATACAGAAATAATAATCTTTTTTTTTAGATATCATACTACCTAGGTAAGTATTTCTTAAAGTAATTTGAGAGCTTGTGTACCAGCACATAATTATCAAGCAAATTACTTAAGGTCAATTTTATATCTAATACATGGCAATAAAGTTGCAGTCCAGTCAGCAAAACCTTGGCATAATCTTTAGTCTGTTCAGAAAATTCTATTAATTCCAATTGTTGCTGACTTAATGAAAGTGTGATTCAATATTCTACATTGACCTTGGGTCATTTCTTTTTAGGGGTGGTCATGTCACTAGTAAAGGTATAAGAGTTATTTTTGACTTTAAATATTTTAACTCCCACATACTCTAAATTCTAAGCAAAAGAAAACTGAATAAACAAAATTATCCTGAATCAATAAAGTTTCACAATAAGTTTAACATAGACTTTTAAAGTGTATAATTAAGTAAATTCAATCTTGTTCGTAACTACTTCCTGTCACCTTCCTCACTATTATGTTATCACTCCCATTGAATCAGCTTCATACTGCCCTAGAAACTTGTTCTGTAATCCTTTATCATTAAATTGCACCCTCCAATCATTTGTTTTACCTGAAAACATGCTTCTTCCTGATGACACTAGTTTACCTGTAGCTTGTTTGAACAGATGACAACATGTTTTATCTCTTCCCATATAGCACAAAGACTTTAAGAATATAGTGGCATAAAGCTAGCTCTCTCAAATGCTAAATCATTGCTATTAGGCCATTTTTAGAAATTCTAATTGGAAGCTTGACTTTTGGTTGTGCCATCCTTTACCACTTCACTCATCTAAGCATAAATATATGAATACTTGCCTCTGAGTTTACAAATTAATTAAGAAAGTCAGAAATTTCCAGAACTTCTTGGTCTTCCACCCATTTGTAAATGCTTTCAATTTATAACCATGCTTTATCTCTTTTTTCCATTTCATCACAGAAATAGTCCTCATATTTAATGAAACTCACATCTCAGGGAACTTATGTTTGTTTCTTCCTTTTTTTTTTTTTCATAGTTTTCAACCTCTCTTTACCTTCAATATGCCCAAAGTTCTCCTATATTAAAAACACACAACACGTAAACATATACTCTCTCCCTCTCTCTCTCTCTTTCTCTCTCTCTCTCTCTGTCTCTGTCCTCTCTCACACATACACACACATGCAGGCATTCTCATGTTAAATATTTACATTTCTCATATTTCTTAAAAGTGAAAAACACTTGGTCTTCACTACTGATCTTTAGTTCACCACTTGACCCACTGCTGCATGCTCTCTATCCCTGACATGCCACTGAAATTTCTCTGAATGCGGTCACTAGTGATCTATTATTAAATAAAATAAACCATCTTCAAACCCTGATTTACTTTTAGGTACACTTGTCATTATTTGCTACTTCCTTCTATTTGAAATTATCTCATTTTTTGTCTGCCACGTTGCCCGTCTTTGCAGCTTGTCACTACCATACTAGTCTGTCTGTGTACCCTTTTCACAAGATCCTCTTCTGTTTCCTCAAGATCCTTCTTCTGTTAATTGTGGATACTTCCAGGACTTCCAGGTGATCCTATTTTGTCTTCAACTTACATATTATTCATAGCAAAGATATCATCAACACATGTAGTTTCAACAATCACTATGTTATAGTAACCACCAAATCATATCATTAGACACATTTTCTCTTTCTTACTGCCAGATATCTCTATTAGGCCTCCAACTGAAACTCACCATTTCTATATTAGCTTTCTATTGCTGCTATAACAAATTGCTAGAAACTCTGGTTTAAAACAACAAAAATTTGTTATCTTACATTTTGGAGATCAGGAATCCTAAATGAGTCTTACTATGTTGAAAATCCAGGTGTTCACAGGGCTGTATTCCTTCTGGAAGTTCTAGGGAAGAATCCATTTCTTTGCTTTTTCCTGCTTCTAAAGGTAGCCTGAATTCCTTAGCTTATGGGCCCCTCCTCTGTCTTCAAAGCCAGCAGCATAACAACTTTAAATCTTTTATTTTTTTTCTTCCTCCCTCTGACCTGTACTCAGATAGTCATATTTTCATCTGACACTCCGGACTCCTTTTTCTTTTAAAGGGCCTGGTGACTTCATTGGGCCCATATGGATAATACTAGATAAACACCCCCATTTCAGGATCTTTAATTTTATAATCTCTGCAAAGTACCTGTTGGTATTTAAAGTAACATATTCACAGTTCAGGAGACTAGAATGGGGGCATATTTGGTGTAACATTTCTCTGCATATCACAATGTCCAAAAAAAGATAGTAATTGTCCTAAAATGATACTATACTAATTTTAAAGATTGTCATGTCAGTTAGAATTAAATACAAATGAGACATTTTATATAAATATAAATGGGATATTTGAACTATTGGAAGACACATTTCAGCTGAGATATACACAATGTCTATGCATGTAATATGTAGAACTGACATTTTCTCAAGTCTATAATGCTTTTTGTTACATATAAAGACAACAAATTTGATCCTCAAGAAATTATTATTGCATTTTTATTATTGCATTTTTAAATGTGGACATTGCTCTGCTAACCACTTAATGAGACTTGAGTGGCCATTATTAAATTATTAGACTTTAAAAATACTTAAAGATGAGAGGTAAATATAAGTAATGTACAGTATTATTTTAATGAAGGAAAGGTATGATATAAAACTGCAAGAATAAAGCTTGATATTTGTTTTAAGTTAAACATTTATTTATAAAAACTATAGTCTTGCTTCCAAGAATCTTTTCAACATGGAGACCTATAACTATTTCACATATACTCAACTAAAATATGTTAACAGGTGATTTTATCCGTTACTTGATCTTTCACATTTTTGTTCTACCAAAAGAGCTGCAGCAAAGAACAGTATTCAAAAGACTGGAAAGATATTTAGTGTTTAGGGTTTTTCTGTAAAGACTTTTCCAGCGTTCCATTGACATTACTAGATGGTGTTTTTACTGTTTTTATTTCATCTATACCCAAAATGATGCTCACATTTCTGAATTTTAAAAAGCCATAATGTGTGCATTAGTTATTGCTATTTTTTCCTTCAATACACATTAAGTATGGCACTTTAGTTTGTCATAATTTTAAAATGTTAAATAAACCCACTGTTTTTCTTTTAAGTCACTGCATGTACTAGAAATAATATTTATACTCTTAATGAAGATGATGTTTTCTGAAGTACCTGGCCATTTCCTAATGAATGAATACTGCAGAAAAATAAGTAAAGCTCAACTATTCAGTTACAAATGTTGCACATTACATTAATATTATAACACCACAGGCCGGGCGCGGTGGCTCAAGCCTGTAATCCCAGCACTTTGGGAGGCCGAGACGGGTGGATCACGAGATCAGGAGATCGAGACTATCCTGGCTAACACGGTGAAACCCCGTCTCTACTAAAAAATACAAAAAACTAGCCGGGCGAGGTGGCGGGCGCCTGTAGTCCCAGCTACTCGGGAGGCTGAGGCAGGAGAATGGCGTGAACCCGGGAGGCGGAGCTTGCAGTGAGCTGAGATCCGGCCACTGCACTCCAGCCTGGGCGACAGAGCGAGACTCCGTCTCAAAAAAAAAAAAAAAAAAAAAAAAAAAAAAAAAAAAAAAAATATTATAACACCATTATATTTCCAAATTTTCAGTTTATTTTGACTATTTTTTTAAAAATAAAACTATTATGTTGATAGATAAAGAGAAAACTGAAGAAAGACTCATTAAAATATAAGAAGAGTGAAAGGAGGAAAAAAATGTAAAAACATCAGTTTTGAGAGATTAAGTAAGAATATTTCCATTAATTTTTAGGAAATTTTCTTCAAATCATAGTTTTCATAGAAATAAGTTATAAATTTTTGATATATATCTATTTTTGTTCTCTAGATATTTCTCAGTAAATTATTTCATGTTAAAAATTCGGAAGTATCTTGCTATAAATATTTTGTAACTAAAAGCAGCAGAGTTTTCCTCAGGATAAATAAATAAATAATAGTTTTGATCCAAGAATTTCTGTTGACCACAATAATAAAACATTTTTAGGAAAGGCCTGCCTCACCCACCAGGTCGCTTGGCATCCTGGGGTTCAACCAACCCTGCCAGTCACCAGTGATGCCTGCACATATCCTCTAGTGGCCTGAGGAGAAGCCTGCTATTTCCAGGACTTCTAACACCCACGCACATTATCTAGGACCTCTGGATAAGTATGCTGCAACGAATACAACCACCACTGGTGCCTGAGGACTGGCCCACCTGATGCCTTATCACTAGAAAAGCTTCACCAATCCTTCACTAACAACCACAACCTGCGTCATGAGGAAGTCATAGACACCACTGATGCTGATTACCAACAAATAATTATATAGAGATTATATAACAGTGCTTGCTCAGAATCAAAGTCAAAGCACTGTACTCAACAAACACTATAAATATATCTGTATGAAAAAGTGTTTCTCTAAAAAGGCCAATCCATTAAATTGTGAAACAGTGACTATTTCACCATAGACATCAACATAAGAACACAGGAAACATGAAAAAGTAAGGAAACATGACAACTCCAAAGAAACATAATGGTGCTTCAGTAACAGACCCTAATAAAAAGGAAATATATAAATTACCTGAAAAATAATAATTGTATTAAGGAAACTCAGTGAGTTACAAAAGAACACAGATAAACCATACAAAGAAATCAGAAAAAAAAAATGCATAAGCTTAATAAAAAATTAAATAAAGACACAGTTGTAATAAAAAGCAACCAAATAGAAATCCTGGAAATGATGAACTTAAAAAATGAAACTGTAAATATACAATGAAGTGCTACAACAATAAACTAGATCAATCACAAAAAATTTCTGAACTTGAAAACAGTTATTTTTAATAACACAGTCAGACAAAAGAAAATACAAAAAGATGAAGCCTGCTTATATGACATATATGACATCATAAAGTGATAAAATATTTGAATCCTGGGAGTTTCAGAGAGAGGAGATAGGCAAAAACGTGAAAAGTTCATTTAACAGAATAATAGCTGAAAAACATTTCAAGTCTTACAAGCGATATTGATATCTAGATATATGAAGCTCGAAGATTCCCAAATAGATTTAACACAAAAAGTTCATCTCTAAAGCACATTATAGTCAAATTGGCAAAAGTCAAGGACAAAGAAAAAATTCTAATAACAACAAAAGCATAAAGTCACATATAAACAATATAAATGAATCCCCAACACATTAATAGTGGATTGCTCAACAAAATCCTTACAGGCCAGGAGAGAATGGAATGATATATTCAAGACAGTTTAAGCAAAACACAAACAAACAAGACTAAATTAAATGTCAGCCAAGTATATTTTACATAGCAAAGCAAAGACATCCTTCAAAAATCAAGAAGAAATAAAGTTTTTCCCAGACAAACAAAAACAGAAAAGTCATCATCACTAAACCAATCCTATAGGAAATGCATAAGTGCATCCTATATCTGGAAGTTAAATGACAATATCTACAATTATGAAAACACGTGGAAGTGTAAAACTCACTCATAGAGCAGATACACAAATGAGAAATTGAAAGGAGTCAAACATTACCACTACAGAAAAATATCAAACCATAATGATAATTAGAAAGTAACAAAAGCTACACAAAACAATGAGAAAACAACAAAATAATATAAATAATTCCCATATATCAGTAATAATGCAGACTGTAAACAAATTCAATTTTCCACTAAAAATATAAACAGAATGGATAAAAAACAATAAGCCAACTATATGTGAACTACAGGAAACTCACTTCACTTCACTAAAAATAAAAGACTACAGATAGTCTATGCAGTTGGAAACCAAATGTGAGCAGACATACCTATATTTGTGTCAGACAAAACAGACTTTAAGTCAAAAACTGTAGGAAAAAACACAAAGATTATCATATAACAATAATGGAATCAATTCAAGAATAGAATATAATACAGGAGCACCCAGATATACAAAACAAATATTGTTAAATCTAAAGGGAGAGAGAGAGACTCTAATACTATAATACTCAGAACTTCAACACCCTTCTCTCAGCATTGAACAGATTATGTATGCAAAATATTAATGCAGAAACCTCAGCTTTAAACTGTATTTTACAACAAATGGATCTAACAGACATTTAGAGAAGATTTAATTAAACAGCCATAGAAGGCACATTCTTCTTCTTAGCACATGGAACATTCTCTAGGATAGACCACATATCAGTTGACAAAACAAACATAAATATACCAAAATCATATCAAATATCTTCCAAGATCACAATGGAATAAAACTAGAAATCAATAACAAGAGAAACTTTAAAAACTGTAGAAATACATAGAAATTCAACAGCATGCTCCCAAACAACCAATGGGTCAATGAAGAAATTAAGATGAAAAACCATAACTAAAACAAATAAAAAATGAAAACACAGCATACCAAAAACCTATGGCATATAGCAAAAGCAGTGCTCAAAGGGACTTTTATAAGAATAAATGCCTACATCAAAAAGGATAAATTTTAAATAAACAACCTAATGATGTATCTCAAAAAACAAGAAAAGCAAGAATAAAACAAAACCAAAATTATTAGAAGGAAAGACATAAGAAATATCCTAGTAAAACTAAATTAAATAGAGACTAAAGAAACATACAAAGAATCAGTGAAATAAATAGTTGCTGTGTTTTGTTTTTTTTAAGATAAATGAAACCAAGAAACTTCTAGCTAGACTAAACAAGAAAATAAAGGAGAAGGCCCAAGTAAATAAAATCAGAAATAAAGAAAAAGACTTTAAATCATAGGAATCCAGAGGATCAATAGAAATTGTTATTAACAACTATGCAGTAACAAATGGGAATACCAAAAGAGAAGATGGACAAGTTGCTGGACACATAAAACCTACCAAGGTTAAATCAGGGAAAAATAAAAAAATTGAACAGTAAATAATAAGTGATAAGACTGACACAGTAATAAAAACATCTCCCAAAAAACAAAAAACAGTGCTAAATAGCTTGATAAATTGTACCAAGCTTATAAAGGAGAGAGAACATCATTTTTTTCAGACTTTGCCAACAAATTGAAGATGAGAGAATTCTTTCTATCTCATCTATGAGGCTGGCATTACCATGATACCAAAACCAAACATACAGTAACAAAAATGAAAACTACAAGCCAATGACCCTCATGAACATAGATGCCAAAATCCTCAACAAAATACTAGCAAGTTTAATCCAGTAACACATTGAAAAAAAAAAAAAATACACCATGATCAAGTAAGGTTGATTCCAGAACTGCAAGGATGGTTCAATAGACACAAATCAACAAACGTAATACATCAGATTAATAAACGACAAAACCACAAAACCATATGACCATCTCAATAGATGTAGAGAAAACATTTGATGAAACTCAACATTCTTTCATGATAAAGTTTCTGGACAAATTCAGCATAGAAGATGCATGCCTCACACATTCAAAAAACCATATATGACCTACCCACAGCTAATATACTCAACTGGGAAAAGCTGAGCACATTTTTTATAATAACTGGAATAAGAAAAGGATGTCCAATTTAACTCGCTTTTTTTTTTTTTTTTTTTAAACATAGTACTTACTGGAAGTACTATTGAGACCAATTAGGTCAGAGAAAGAAATAAAAGGTAATAAAACTGGAAATAAAGGAAGTCAAATTGTACTTCTTTGCAGAAAACAAAATCGTATATAAAGATAAATCTAAAAACTCTACTAAAACACACACACACACACACACTATTAGAATTGATCAATGAATACAGTAAAGTTTCAGGATACAAAAACAACATACAAAAATCAGTAGCATTTCTATACACCAATAAGAAAAGTTGCTGAAAAAGAAACTAAAAAAGCACTTTCATTTAAAATAGCTCAAAAATATGCTTATGAATAAATTTAACCAAAGTGAAAGAAATCAGAGACACCTCATGCTCATGAATGGGAAGAATATATATTGTTAAAAAAATGTACTACACAAAACAATCTACAGAGTAAATGAGATTTCTATCAAAATACTAACAATCTTTTTTTCAGAAAAAAAAATTATCCTAAAACTCATATGGAACCACAAAAGACCCTGTGATGGTTAATATTGAGTGTTAACTTGATTGAATTGAAGGATGCAAAGTATTGTTCCTGGGTGTGTCTGTGAGGTTGTTGCCAAAGGAGATTAAAATTGAGTCAACGAACTGAGAGAGGCAGACCCACCCTCAGTCTAATCAGCTGCCAGCATGGGTAAAATAAAGCAGGCAGAAGAAGGTGGAAAGAGCAGACATGCTGAGTTTTCCAGCCTTCATCTTTCTCCCATGCTGGATGTTTCCTGCCCTCGAACATCAGACTCCAAGTTATTTACCTTTTGGACTTTTGAACTTATACCAGTGGTTTTCCAGGGGCTCTCAGGTCTTCAGGCCCAGACTGAAGGCTATACTCTTAGTTTTCCTAATTTTGATATTTTGGGACTGAGGCGGGCTTCCTTGCTCCTCAGATTATAGATGGCCTATTGTGGGACTTCACCTTGTGATCCTGTAAGTCGATGGACCACTAGAAATTTTATTGAGGTAGAAGTTCCCTGAATTTTAGACGGATTTATTTCCCATCCAATGCCATGCAAATGTATCACCAATAAGTCCAGTGCTGGTGAAGGGTATGTCTTCTGGACCATCCCATTTGGGATGAGTAGGTCTAAAGTGACTAATCCTCTCCAGTACCCCAATCTCTCTAAGCCTTTGGATCCCTCCCTCTACCATAAACCAAGGGATCTCAGGCATTTCTAACTCACTCATAATGGGCCATCTTGTTATCGATGTTTCAGCCAACCAAGTATATAAACTATTAGGATCTTTTTAAACTGCCCTAGCTGCAACATTAAATGCAGAATCCCTGGTAGGCCCATATCAATAAATTCAGTCTGATCCAACTTTATGTTCTTTCTACCATTATCCCACACCGTTAACATTCATCCCCATGCATGCTCCCCAGATTTCTGCTTATATAAATTAGAAAACTCAAGCAGTTGTTTTGGAGTGTAGCACACCTTCAGAGTGAGTCACACTCTGAACCTCACCTCTAGGGGCCTGTCAGGACTTTAGTCTAGTTATAGGTCTAGAAGCAAGCAGAGGTGTTGTGGGTGGGTTCTGAGGAGAATCAGTATTGTCTTGCCTGGAAACTGCCTCTGAGGAGGTCATTTGCCTCAGACAGTGCAGGGTAGATCTCCTCAGACAAAGGTGTAAAGGCTGGTGGTAGCATGGGTTGGGGAAGGGATGATGCCACTACTAAGAGTGAGGAGGTTGTTTCCTCTGGCAAAAAAAAAGGCTTATCAAAATTTAGGAGCTCAGTGCCCCCATCATCATCAAAGTCTTTCCACATGTCCCAATTCCAAGTGGCTGGGCCCCATTCTTTTCCAGCCAATGCCCTCACTTTAACAGGAGACACCTGGCAAGGCTGAGAGCGCACCTTTCCTTGCAGAACAGCCACTCGCATAAGAGCTTGTGTCTGATTTTCTGCAATTTCAATCCTTTGTCTACAGGAGCTAAAATTATCAGAACAATCTTACAAGATTTGAGGTTCAATGTGTGCTTCTGGAACTGAGAGTTAGAATCTCTGAGAGTTTCGTTTTCTTTTATCACTTTGTCCAGTGAATTTAGAGCAACCAACCAATGTCATTATATTCTTTGGTTCTCCACATATGGTGAAAGGTATTATGCATAGAGTCACAAAACTCCTTGCCTCTCAAGAGCAGTGAATCAGGAGTATCAAATGTGTGTTTATTTTGCATACCTCTCTAAACAGTTCATGCCCGGGACTATCAGTGTTCTCTATACTATTAGAAGTAGAGTCTTTAGCATTTTGGGGTCTAATAAGATTAAACAGCCACCTCCAGAAATGCCAAAGCAACTAAAGAAATCCACACTTAAAAGTTGTTCCTCTAGAAACACGCCAGGTACGAAAATCTGTATTAGTCAGGGTTTTCTAGAGGGACAGATCTAATAGGATAGATGTATATATGAAGGAGAGTCCTTTCACGATCTGCTGAGGTGCTTACTGAAGGCAATGGGAATACAGAATGGGTAGAAAAAGGTGGTCATCAATACCAGCTACAACCACGTGACCAGTTGTAGAAAGGAGGACTGTGATTGTCATGAGTATTTCCTCCTTATTTTGTTAAGAACATGTTTGTGCATATATATACTTGTACAAGGAAAATATCTTCATTTTATTTCCTTTCTTCTTTCTGATTTATTGACTTCATATCAGCATTTCAGTGTTGTTAACTTTATGTAACAGCACTTAGGTTAAGGACTAGTGTGCTTCTGGTTATATGAAGGATAGCTGTATTACGTTAGGTGTAACTAAGACCTTATTATTGTCTTTATTTGAAGATTATGCATGATGTCAGGAGATGTGTATGGGTTCACGTTGACAAGGGGTGGATTTGGAATGATGAATACTGATTGTCAATTTGATTGCATTGAAGAAAGCAAAGTATTGTTCCTAGGTTTGTCTGTTAGGGTGTTGCCAAAGGAAACTAATATTTGAGTCAGTGGATTGGGAGAAGCAGACCCACTCTCAATCTGAGTGAGCACCATCTACTCAGCTGCCAGCACGATTAGAATAAAGCTGGGAGAGGAAGGTGGAAAGAGCAGATTTGCTGAGTTTTCTGGCCTTCATCTTTCTCCTATGCTGGATGCTTCTGCCTTGAACATTAGACTCCAAGTTATTCCCCTTCTGGGCTCTTGGACTTACACTAGTGGTTTGCCTCTGGTTCTCGGGCCTTCAAGTCACAGAGTGAAGGCTGCCCTGTTGGCTTCCCTACTTTTGAGGTTTTGAGACACAGACTGGCTTCCTTGCTCTTCAGCTTGCAGATGGCCTATTGTGAGACTTTACTTTGTGATCGTGTGAGTCAATATTCTTTAATAAAAAACACTCCTTCAAATATACATATATCCTGTTAGTTCTCTCCCCCTAGAGAACTCTAATACAGACCCTAAATAGCCAAAGCAATCCTGAATAGAAAGAACAAAGCTCAAAATATCATAATACTTGACTTCAGAAGATACTACAAAGCTATAGTAACCAAAACAGCATGGTATTGGTATAAAAACAGAAACATAAACCAATGGAAAAGAATAGAGAAACTGCAAATAAATTTACATATATACAGACAACTGATTTTTGACAAAGGCATCAAGAACATTATTGAGAAAAAGACACCCTTTTCAATAAATTGTGCTGGGAAAACTGGAAATCCATATGTGGAAGAATGAACATAGACTCCCAACTCCTCATCTTATACAAAAATCAGATCAAAATGAATTAAAAACTAGCTGAAAAATTGAACTAAAAAGGTGCTTCCATTTAAAATACCTCAAAAATATGTACATGAATAAATGTAACCAAGGAGGTGAAAAAATAGTGGTGGGGGCGGAATAAAACAAATGGAAAGGCACCCATTTTTGTGAATTAGAAGAATATATATATTCTTTGGAAGAATAGTCTAGGCAAAGGTTTTATGAGTAAGACATCAGATTCACAAGGCAAAAGCCTTCAAACAGAAAAATGACATTATATTATATTGAAAACCTTTGCACAGAAAAAGAAAACATTAAACATATTAAAGAAACAATCTGTTGAATGGGAGAAAATATTTGCAAAGTATTCACCTGGCAAAGAACTAATATCCAAAATTTACAGAGAACTTTAACATGTCCACAGCAGAACACCAAATAATCCCATTAAAAAGTTAGCAAAGGATACCCGTAGAGCTTTCTCAATACAAATTGCCAGTGTGTATATTTAAAAAGTTCGACATAACTTATCATCAGAGACATGGAAATCAAAACCTTGATGTGATATCATCTCTCCCCAGTTAGAATGGCTATTATCAAAAAGACAAAGACATTCCAAATTAAATGTTGGTGAAGATGTAAAGGGAACTCTTAGACTCTGTTGGTATAAATGCAAATTATCATAGCCATTATGGAAAAACAGTACTGATATTTCTCAAATACTAAAAGTAGAAGTACCATAAAATTTGGCAATTCTACTTCTGGGTATTTACCCAAAGAAAAGAAAACTAGTACATCAAAGAGATATGTGAAGCTCCATTTTTATTGCAGGACTATTTATAATATCCTAAATAGAAAATAAACTTACATGACTGGCAATCGATGAAGGGATTACAAAAAAGTGGTGTAAACATACACAATGGAATGCTATTCAACTTTGATGGAAATTCTACTATCTAAGACTATCTAAGACAACATGGATAAACCTGGAGGACATTATGTTAAGTAAAATAAACCAAGCATAAAAAGATAAATACATTATCTCACTTAAATGTGGAATCTAAAAAAGTTGAACTCATTGTAGCAGAGAGTATGATGGTGATTATTAGAAGTTGAGGGTGCAAAGACAGGGGAAATGTTGATCAAAAGATATAAAATTTCAATGAAACAGGATGAATACATTCAAGAGACCTATTGTAACTAACAATGACAATAGTTAATATATTGTACAATTGAAAATAGCTAAGAGAGTAGATTTTATGTGTTCTCACCACAAAAAAGACAAGTAGTGAGGCAGTGCATATGTAATTAGCCTTAGTCCATTTGACAATGTATACATATATTTAAACATCATGCTGCACACTACAAATATATAATATTCGTTTGTCCATTAAAAATAAATTTTAAAAATTTCACACATTTTAGACATTCAGAAAGGTATGAAGAGCTTCAAATCTTTTTATATCCAAATTTTTGTCTAATAAGACTTGTTCAAATATACTATTTCAAATGTACTAAGAATGAACATAGACCCTGACTCCTTACCTTATATAAAAATCAGCTCAAAATTAATTAAAAACTAACTGAAAAAATAAACTTAAAAGGTGCTTCCAGTTAAAATAGCTCAAAAAAAATGTACACGAATAAATTTAACCAAGGAGGTGAAAAAATGGGGGGAATAAAACAAATGGAAAGACACCCATGTTGGTGAATTAGAAGAAAATATATATATTCTTCAGGACAATGGTCTAGGCAAAAGGGTTTTATGACTAAGACGTCAGATTCACAGGGTAAAAGCCCCCAAATACTTAATTCATATACAACTGCTTTAATTATAGCCATATCAATCTATTACCCCCATGTTATTTACTTAACTTTTTTTTTTTTTTTTTTTTTTTTTGAGACAAAGTCTCGCTTGGCGCCCCGGCTGGGGTGCAGTGGCCGGATCTCAGCTCACTGCAAGCTCCACCTTCTGGGTTTACGCCATTCTCCTGCCTCAGCCTCCCAAGTAGCTGGGACTACAGGCGCCCGCCACCTTGCCTGGCTAGTTTTTTGTATTTTTTAGTAGAGACGGGGTTTCACGGTGTTAGCCAGGATGGTCTCCATCTCCTGACCTCGTGATCCGCCCGTCTCGGCCTCCCAAAGTGCTGGGATTACAGGCTTGAGCCACCACGCCCGGCCAACATTTTCTTTTAAATTTATTTATTTATTATTTATTCAGAGAATCTCATTCTGTCACCCAGGTTGGAATGCAGTGGCATGACCTCAGCTCACTGCAACCTCCGACTCCTGGGTTTAAGCGATTCTCACGCCTCAGCCTCCCAAGTACCTGGAATTACAGGCGCATGCCATCATGCCCGGCTAATTCTTGTATTTTTAGTAGAGATGGGGTTTCACCATATTGGCCAGGCTGGTTTCAAACTCCTGACCTCAAGTGATCCACCTGCCTTGGCCTCCCAAAGTGCTGGGATTACAGGCGTGAGCTACTGCGCCTGGCCTCTTTTGACTTTAATCACCCTTTTTTAGATTTATTTTAACAATAATGCCCATTTATCCCTGAGTTTTAACGCTCATTGTTTTTTAATAAATTTCTTCTAAAATACTTTTAAGGTAAAAATACATGTTATAGTAGCAATATTTTCTACATTGCTATATTGAGGAAACCAGTTTTGGTGTAAACAATTAATTTACTCTACTGGGCATAAAATAATTTTAAAGACGAATATGAAACATGAAAGCTCTTTTGTCATCAGTATACTATATATAGGAAGATGTATATATATGTGTGTGTATCTATATCTGAATATATACACACACACACTAAAATATGCATTAAAGAAAACCTTGTATATGTGGCAAAACAAATTCAAAGTAATGCAATTGTTTCAGTAGCGTTGCTTATACAGTCTCTAAGAAAATCCCTAATAGAGTGGAAATAAGGGGTATACTCTTTATGAATACAGTATGAGTATGTGTGTGTGTGTGTGTGTGTATTTATATATGTACATGTAGACACGTGCATTGTATAGATTATAAGCTTTAATCCTACCTTAGCATGGATAATGGAGAGTTAACTGTAAAATATTTTAATTTTATCTGAATAGGAAAACTCAAAGACAATGCCCACATTGCTGAATGCTAAATGTTCTTCTATGAGTTTAAGGTCAAAGACATGAAATATAGATTAGGCACTGAGATTTCTACCTAAATTTTCAGAAGCCCTTTTAAAAAGGCAGTTCACATTAAATGCATGGTTATAAATCCTATTTAAAATAACTCACTTCATGTTTTGTTTTGTTTTGTTTTGTTTTTTTGAGACGGAGTCTGGCTCTGTTGCCCAGGCTGGAGTGCAGTGGCCGGATCTCAGCTCACTGCAAGCCCCGCCTCCCGGGTTCACGCCATTCTCCTGCCTCAGCCTCCCGAGTAGCTGGGAGTACAGGCGCCCGCCACCTCGCCCGGCTAATTTTTTTTGTATTTTAGTAGAGACGGGGTTTCACCGTGTTAGCCAGGATGGTCTCCATCTCCTGAACTCATGATCCGCCCGTCTCAGCCTCCCAAAGTGCTGGGATTACAGGCTTGAGCCACCGCGCCCGGCCTACTTCATGTTTTATTTTAGGTCTAGAATTTCTTTTACTTTTATCAATAAAATTATGACCCTTTCAACAATTTAAAGTGATAATTTGTGGTAGCTTATGATGGCATTTGAATCATATCTTACCTTTACTCATTTGAACTTAGATATGCATCAGACAAGGATGGGTAATTTGCCATCTTGCTCACGTGAAAATGGAGAGAATTTCTTAACTTGAAGAATTTTTTTAAATATTAGCTTTGTGCACTGGAAGAGTGTGTGAGATTAAACTAAAAATTGGAATAAATTTCAAAATAGTATATACATTCTTAGTTTACAAATAAAATGTATAAATCAACACAACAAGGCAGTGTCTGTTCAGAAAATACTTCCACAAATTCTGGGAATAACCTTCATCCCCTTCCTTTCCCTCACATCCTATTCTTTTGTACTGAATCAATCATACAATCCTGTGGTTTCTATAACCAATATATCTCTCACATTCTGCTTTACTCCCTTGCAATTTTTATTAATATACATACCCCCAATTTTATCACTCCATTGCTCAAAATCTTTTAAGGATGCCATTGAAGGGCACACTCTTTACTATCATGTCTGCCTACCTTTGTATCTGCATCACCCACATCTAGCTCACATCGATCCTATGGCTGTGTAGACATACTGAACTACTTACTCTTCTCTAAATGTGTCCTGCTCTTTCATATGACCTTTGTATTTTTATTCACGGTCCTCTTAATCTATAATAATCTTTTTCTAACTGGTTTGCCTCATTTACACATGATTAAACAAACCAGCTCAAAAATCTGCCCACTCTGTCACATCAACACTGGCTCTCCCAACCTTAATCAGGCAGTGCTCTGTCCTCTTTTTCATGGAGACTGAAGCACATCATCAATTATCAAATCATCTCTCTCTCTCTGCCTCACTCTGCCCTTCTCTCCTTTCTTCCCTTCCTTCCTATTTTTCCTAAGAATAGTGGACACCTTGAGGGCAAGGGGCTTTTGTATTTCTTAATTTAACCAATCAAAATCACAGATACTTGTAACTGCATCCAATCTAGAATGTTAGTTTTGTAAATTTTGTGTAGTAAAACATGTCTGTTTTCTTCCTCCAGCGTACTTTCAAACCCTATTAAAGCAAAGGCATTCACCTGTTACTTTGACACCTGTTTCCTTTTTTGTGCCTAATAATATCTCACTTTTCAGATTGTTGAAATGTATAAAGAAAAAAACATAAATCCTGTCTCATGATAAGTATACAAGAGATTTTAGTCATTTTGCTATTTTTAAAATAATTATTTAAGGTTTTACTTGTAATCACAATAACACATGCATTTTAAAACACAGAATACAATTAGAAAATATGAGAGGCAGTTGAACTAAAGGGGTTATCTGAAAGCTGTGTATTCCTCTAATTTTATCTATAAGAAAATTAAGACAGAGAAGTAAATGATCCTACAGTTCAGTGTTAGAGAAAGAAATCAAGTCCATTTTATCGACTAAGCTTTTCATTTTATAAACTCGCATACATTCAAAACATGCTTACTGTTTGATTTTACTTAGTGACATAATTTTGATGCTAACATGTAACTCATTTTTTTTTATTGTACTTGTAGAACTTCCCCACCACTACCACGACCACCACCACCACCATTACCATTCTAGAATATGGCTCCATGAGGGCAACAATGATGTGAACTTTCTTGACTATTCTGTAAAGAGCTCCTTGGCAATTAGTATGTGTTCACTAAATCTGGTAGAAGCAACATCTGTATTAATTTAGGTATTCTGGAAAAGAGTTCCTCAAGTGCATGTTTAAACTGGCTTGTTAGAATTTTATTATATAACTTTCTAATAGCTTGACTTTGACATAATTTGTCTCTCAGAATATTAGCTATCATTTTCAAATTCTGGAACTCATTGATTGCATATTCTTCTAAAGTTAATCACATTTCATAAGATACATTTCCTTGAATCTGTAACTTGGACATATATCTTCAAACTAACAAATCTGTCTTAGATAACACTCTTAAGAAACCACACTGACACTAGAATTTACATACGCTTACATAAGGTACTTTGAATCATCTTGGAATAGAAACTATGCTTTAGAAATACTTTATTTTTTTCATTTCATAAAAAAAGTATGAAAATTAGCATATTTTCTATTTCCCTACCCCCCTAAATGTCCCCATTTTCTTTATTTCTTTTCTCAGCCATAATTATGATATGGATATCTATGCATTAGGATATTGAGAGACAAAGAGAGAGTATGAGTTGGGATCCACCTCCTCAGAAAACTTCTATCAAGGAGACTTCAGTTCCATATTCAAGTAGGGATGATATTTTCTTCTGCTCACAGTGTCCAGTGAAAACTTCAAGTTCATCACTTTCCATATTAAGATGAAATATTTATATTTGCAGTGTCAACACCTGACATAGGACTCCAGATATCACAGATACGCGGTAGTTATTTCTTCACCTGAATATTAGAATGCATTTTCTATCCCTAGCACCAATTTCCTAATTTATTTTAAAATTAAGTAATCCTCTCGATCTTATAACAAGTTATTTTTAGTCATTATATTTGGAATCAGCTGGATACTTCTCTTGAGCATGTTAAAATGTTTAAGATTAGTGATGTGCATATATGGATGCATGATTCAATATTGTATAATATTTAGTATTCTAGTTATTTGGTTCGTAAACAGCAAAGTGAATACAATTAGCAATGTATGCTGCTTACTTGATTAAAAATTATTCCTCATTTAAGCTAGTAATAACTGCCTTCATTGATTGAGCAATTTAGTGTGTGCCAGGCAAGTATATTTATAAATTATTTGAATCCCGACTATAATATTTTTATTATCCTATTTATATTGGTGATGAATTTGAGCATTAAATAAATTAGATAATATGCATGATATTAACCCCCTGATTTTTATCCTAAAACTCATATTTGATTAATGCTCTTTTACCAAGTTGATAAAGTGAGTATCTACATCTATCATTGACTGAAATATACCAGTATGCTAAATCAGTAAGATCACTTTCTATTTCACTTCAAAATCAAAACCTTAAGTTTTCCAGGTCTATGTTATATTCCCTGTAGGAACATACACACACACACACAAACCACATGTAAACACTGTAAATATAAACACAAATAATCTCTCTAGACTCTTCTCTTCTTATTTATGCCCTCATTCATTCATGTCACCAAAATTAGCTTCCTTGCCCTTCTCCAAAATTATTTTTCTTAATCCATCCCTTCAAGCATTTATCCTTTGAGTTACAAACAATCCAGTTGCATTCTTTAAGTTATTTTAAAATACACAATTAAGTTATTAATAACTGTAGTCATATTGTTGTGCTATCAAATAGTCAGTATGATTCATTCTTTTTAATTTTTGGTACCCATTAACCATCCCTACTTCCCATCTCCAAAACCCAATACCCTTCACAGCCTCTGATAACCATCCTTCTACTTTCTATGTTAATGAGTTTAATTGTTTTGATTTTTAGATCCCACAAATACATGAGAACATATGATATTTGTCATTGTGTGCCAGGTTTATTGCAACATAATGAGCTACAGTTCTATCCATGTTGTTGCAAATGATTGGATCTCATTTTTATAGCTAAATAGTACTCCACTGTGTATATGTATTACATTTTTCTCGTTTATTCATCTGTTGATGGACACTTAGGCTACTTCCAAATCTTAGCTATTGTAAACAGTGCTACAACAAACGCAAGAGTCCAGATATCTCTTCGATATGCTGATTTCCTTTCTTTTGTATATAAACCCAGCAGTAGGATTGCTGGATAATATAGTAGCTCAATTTTTAGTTAATTGAGAAATCTCTCAACTATTCTCCCCAGTGATTGTACTAATTTACATTCCCACCAACAATTACAATGTCCCCATTTCTCCACATCCTTGTCATTTGTTATTGACTGCACAACTTTTATTTAATTGAGAAACCTCTAAACTGTTCTCCATGGTGATTTTACTAATTTACATTCCCACCAACAATGTACAGTGTCCCCATTTACCCACATCCTTGTCATCATTTGTTATTGCCTGTTTTTGTATGTAAGCCATTTTAATTGAGGTGATATGATATCTCATTGTAGCTTTGATTAGCATTTCTCTTATGACCACTGATGTTGAGCATCTTTTTATATACCTGTCTGCCACTTTTACGTCTCTTTTGAGAAATATTTACTCAAATCTTTTGTCTATTTTTTTATTGGATTATTAGATCTTTTTCCTCTAAAGTTGTTTGAGCTTCTAATATATTATCATTATTAATCCCTTGTCAGAGAGGTAGTTTGCAATTTTTTTCTCCCATTTTGTGGGTTGTCTCTTCACTTTATTGATCATGTCCTTTGCTGTGCAGAAGTCTTTTAAGCTGGTGTGATTCCATTTGTTCATGTTTGCTTTGGTTTTCTTGTGGGGTACTGCTCAAGAAATCTTTGCCCAGACCAATGTCCTAGAGACTTCTCCCGGTGTTTTCTTGCAGTTTTCAGATAGTTTGAGGTCTTAGATTTTAGCCTTTACTCCACTTTAATTTAATTTTTGTACGTGGTGAGAGAAAGAAGTCTAGTTTCATTCTTTTGCATATGGCGATCAGGTTTTTCCAGCACCACTTACTGAAGAGACTGTCATTTCCCCAGTGTATGTTCTTGCCAGCTTTGTCAAAAATGAGTTCACTGTAGGTGTGTGGATTTGTGTTTGAGTTCTCTATTCTGTTACATTGGTCTATGTGTCTGTTTTTCTGCCAGTACCATGTTATTTTGGTTATTATTGCTCTGTAGTATAATTTGAAGTAAGTTATTGTGATTCTTCCAGTTTTGTTCTTTTTTGCATAGAATAGCTTTGACTATTCTGAGTTTTCTTTACTTCCATATACATTTTAGGATTTTTTTTCTATTTCTATAAAGAATATCATTGGTATTTTCATAGGGATTGCATTGAATCTGTAGATTGCTTTGGGTAGTATGGATATTTTAATGATATTGATTCTTCCAATTCATGCACATGGAATATTTTTTCTATTTTTTGTTGTTCTCTTTAATTTGTTTCATCAGTGCTTTATGATTTTCATTATAGAGCTCTTTCACTTCTTTTGTTATGTTAATTCCTAGTTATTTAATTTTATGTGTGACTATTGTGAATAGGATTGCCTTTTTATTTATTTTTCACATTTTCACTGTTGGCATATAGAAATGCTACTAATTTTTGTACAATGATTTTGTATCCTAAATATGGTAGAAGCAATATCTGTATTAATTTAGGTGTTCTGGAAAAGAGTTCCTCAAGTGCATGTTTAAACTGGCTTGTTAGAATTTTATTATATAACTTTCTAATAGCTTGACTTTGACATAATTTGTCTCTTAGAATATTAGCTCTCATTTTCAAATTCCGGAACTCACTGATTGCATATTCTTCTAAAGTTCTCTAAACTTTACTGAATTTATCAGTTCTAATAGTTTTCTTGTGTACTCTTTAGTTTTTTTTCCAAATATAAGATCATATTATCAGCAAATAATAATAATTTAACTTATGCCTTTCCAATATGTGCATCCTTTGAATATTTATCTTGTCTGATTGTTCTAGCTAGGACTTCTAGTACTATGTTGAATAACAGTGATTAGAGTGGGCATCCTTGTCGTGTTCCAGAACTTAGAGGAAAAGTTTTCAGTTGTTCCCCTTTCAGTATAATACTAGTTTTGGGTCTGTTATATATGGCTTTTATTATGTTAAGGTATGTTTTCTTCTATATCCAGTTTTCTGAGAATTTTTATCATAAAGAGACATTCTTCAGCATCAACTGAAATGATCATATAGTTTTTAACCTTTATTCTGTTGATACAATGTTTCATGTATTTTTTAGCATATGTTGACACAACCTTGCATTCCACAGATAAATCTCACTTGATCATGATTAATGATCTTTCCAATTTTGAATTTTCTAATGTTTGAATTTTGTTTGCTACTATTTTATTGAGGATTTTTGCATAAATATTCATCAGATATATTGACCTGTCATTTTCTTTCTGTTTGGGGAGAGTGTTTTAATTTTTATTAAGTTCTCAAAACCACTAATATGATAAGTCTCCAACTTATCTCTTTGAATATGTTTTTTTATTCAGTGTTTAAGCCTAATATATCATATTTTAAATACTTCTTCATTAACATTATTTCATTATTGGTGGGGTCATAAGATAGCTCATATAATGGTCACAGTTCTCTTACTGTTCTAAACATGTCTGTGTTTGGCGTATTGAGAACCTTTTGCAGGTCAGCCAGGAAACCTGATTACCTGGCTGTAATTCAGCCAGGAAACCTGAAACCTGATTACCTATCTTATAACAATATATAAGATTGTTATTTCCGTGGCCAGTATGTTTCATTATATCCTCTAAATGGCAAGAATAGGATGAGGAGGAGTTATCTGTGTGGTAAGGTAGGAAAAGAGAGTTTGGGTCCAAGATAGTCGATAGGAGGGTGAATGCTAATGCATAGGCAGAACTGCTCTCGCAGGCCCTGGCCCTTGTGCCTCCCTCTCTCCCTCCTCTTCCTTTCTCAGAAAGATACGTGGTGACATCAGAAATATAGACTTCACCTACCTTCTGTATTACTTATCTGTAGCTACATAACAATCATGTGTCTTTCTCTGGCTTTGGTATCAGGGTAAAACCGGCCTCATAGAATGAATTTAGAAGTACTTCCTTCTCTATTTTTGGAAATTGTTTAAGTAGGATTGGTAGTAGTTCTTTACATATTTGGTAGAATTCAGAAGTGAATGCATCAGATCCTGGGCTTTTCTTTGCAGGGAAACTTTTTATTACACCTTTGACCTTGTTACTTGTTATTGGTCTGTTCAGGTTTTAGATTTATTCCTGATTTAATTTTAGTAGGTTGTATGTATTTAGTAACATTTATTCTAGATTTTTCAATTTATTGGCAAATTGTTGCTCATAGTAGCCACTAATGATACTTTGAATTTCTGCAGTATCAGTTGTAATGTTTCCTTTTTCATATCTCATTTTGTTATTTGGACCTTCCCTCATTTTTTCTTAATCTGGGTAAAGGTTTGTCAATTTTGTTTAAATTTTCAGAAAACTTTTTGTTTCATTGATCTTTTGTATTTTTTATTTCAATTTTATTTATTTCTGCTCTGATCTTTAATTTTTCTTCTAATATTTTTGGTTTTGGTTTGCTCTTGCTTTTCTAGTTATAGAGTGACGTCCTTTGTCTCTTATTATAGTTTTTTGTTTTGAAATGTATTTTTTCTGATATAAGTATAGTGATTCCTGCTCTTTATTGGGTTTCATTGGCACTGAATACATTTTTCATATTTTATTTTCAGTCTATGTGTGTCTTTATAGGTGAAGTGTGTGTCTTGTAGGCTACAGATCAATTGTTTATGAAACTATTCAGATAGTCTATGTTTATTGATTGGAGAGTCTATTTACATTCAATGTTATTATTGATAAGTAGGGACTCTGGCCATTTTGTTATTGGTTTTCTGATTGCTTTGTGGTCTTCTCTTCCTCCTTTTTTTTTCTTCCTGTCTTCTCCTAATGAAGGTGATTTTCTCTAGTGATATAATTCAGGTTTTAGCTTTTTATTTTTTATGTATCTATTGTATGTTTCTTGGTTTGTGGTTACTATAAGGCTTGCAAATACTATCTTATAAGCCATCATTTTACCCTGATAAAACTACTATTTGCATAAACAAGCAAAAACAAAACTAATAAAAACTCTACACCCTAATTTTGTCCCCCTGCTTTTTAAATTCTCATTGTTTCTATTTATTATACTGACTATGTCTTGAAAAGTTGTTGTGGTAATTATTTTTATGGACTTATCATTTAGTCTTTTTACTTAGTATAAGAGTTGTTTACACACCACAGTTACAGTGTTATAATAGTCTGTGTTTTTCTGTGTACTTACTATTAGCTATGAGTCTTGTACCTTTAGGACTCATTATTGCTCATTAATGTCCCTTTCTTTCTGATTAGAGTCCTCCCTTTAGCACTTCTTGTAGGGCAAGTCTGGTATTGATGAAATCTAGCAGCTTTTGTTTGTCTTGGAAGGTATTTCTCCTTCATGTTTGAAGAATATTTTTGCCAGGTATACAATTATAGGTTAAAAGATTTTTCCTTCAGCATTTTAAATGTGTCGTGCCACTCTTTCCTGGCCTGTAAGGTTTCCACTGAAAAGACTGCTGTCAGATGTACTGAAGCCCCATTATCTGTTATTTGTTTTCTTTTGCTGCTTTTAGGATCCTTTCTTAATCCTTGACATTTGGGAGTTTGATTATTAAATGCCTTGAGGTAGTCTTCTTTGGGCCAAATTGCTTGGTGGTCTATAATCTTCTTGTACTTGGATATTGATATCTTTCTCTAGGTTTGGGATTAAAACTTATTTCTACTCATGGTTTACATTTTCTCTTTTTCCTCCTAAGTGCTCTTAATGATAACTTGACCTGTGTAATATCTCCAGTGTAATTTCTATTAATCAGGGACTGCTTAAATTTAAATAGCAACTCTCACCTACATCTCTACCTATCATACCTACATGCTGTATTTTCTCTAGGCACTTTTTAAAAATCATTTAACACATTTTGTCTCTCTTATTTTTATTTGTAATATATGCCGTCCCTCTAGAGTGCTAACTTGACAGGGATAAGAATTTTCTCTCTTTCGTCTAACACTGTATCTATCCCTAAGGTATAGATTATAGTCTGGTTCATAGTAGGTACTCAATTAATGGTTGTGGAATATGCTAATGAATGAAAGAATAACACATGAAAAAATGCCTGAAGTCCGTAATAAATTTGACAGAAACATTTATCAGCTCAGAATTGATTATAGTTATGAGCTACATAATTAACTACAATTATGTCCTTGATAGTCACACAGGCTTAAATTTAAATTCATCCTTGCTCTCCTATTTACTATGTGATGGGTGTAATTAGCACTTTCTTCAAACCTTGCATCTTTTAATGTAAAATGTTAATAATTTCTTCATAGGCTTATTTTGAGTATTGAATAAGAAGACATATACCAGTTAATAACATTTTCTTTCTTTTGTTTTCTTCTCTATATCATGTAGGGTAAGATAAACATACATGAAGGTAAAGTGAATGTGTAATTTATTGTTCAAATCAGAACTCATTTAAGAGCAAAGAGGGTAATATTTATAATTATACTGGGACAACAGATACACATCAGGTCTGTCACAAGTAAACCAGAATGTATGGTTAGCCTACCTAATAAGCACACAAACATTCAGACATTGAAAAGAATTAAAAGCACACCACTGTGCTGGAATACTGGGTAGGCACTTAGTATCATTTGCATCATTTTCAGAGATTGGGTATCTAAAAACAACATTTCTCAAGATGCCCTTGCACAAGTTTTTTTTAGTATGAATTAGGTTTTTCCAGTGTAATACTTAATGTGAGATTCAGAGTGTATAAGTATAGGAAAGGGCACACTTCCCTTGCTTTAGCTTTGCTGCAGACAAGTACAGTGATGCTGAGATTTTCTGTAATGGAGACTAATGCCTAGCTACTACCTTAGTGGTTGTTGAGAGACAGTTTCGATAGCGGGGGCTTCCTGATGCCTAGATCATAGCCATAGTGGTATTTTCTTGAAGTCTGAAAAAGATAGCAGCTCACTGGCAAGCCAGTTCTTCAGGGAGTGATTCTGAGTGTTAGTCCAAAAGACCTTCAAGTGATTTTTAAGCATCTGTATTCCCATATTAAGTGCTTGCTGCTAGTGATGGTACTGTTTCCTGCAACTGAGAGTTAACAAACATACAAGATGTACTAACAGAGCCTCCTAATTCACAGCACTGCTCCTCCACTTAGTGCTAATATAATCTTTTCATAAGTGAATGAGTAGTCTTAGCCAGTCTGCTTAAACAGCATACTAACAAATTTTGAAATACATCTTCTCTTCAGTCAAGAATATAGAAGAATTATCACTCTTTCTAAGTGGTGGCTTCTCTGGAAGTTTTATCTCAAATATGTCTGGTATGAATCAATATTTCTGGGATAAATTTTCTTGAATTGCATGGAAAAGCCACACATGTTCACTAATACTCTTTCCAATCTCAGTTCTTCTGATACTGAAAATACATAACTACAAATTAAATCAAGTTGTTAACAATTAATGAATGTGCTGGCTGTCTAGATAAAACTATGCTCACCTTTTACGATTAATCTTTAATTAGTAATTAACTTAGGTTGATATCCGCTGGCTCACTCTTCTATAAATAAGAAAAGATACAGTTAGTGTCTTATAGATTTTCTGGGATATTGTGGTGTAAGTATCTATGACAAGCATGAGTTTTTGACTACATTGACAAGTCTGTGGGTTGGCATAATGCACATGAGTTAAGGCATTCTTGTAAAAGAGTATAAATGTATTAGTATTTATTTTTCTGAGGCTTCCTAGGAAGCCTTATTATTAATGATAGTACAAGATGATCATGTATATACAAAGATCAATGCAATCTTTTCAGATGTTTGTGTTGAGACAACTGTTGCATCTGCTGATAACAACAGAGTCTTCAGGAGACTGTTTATAATTTTTTTTAGAATGTTATAACTTTGAATGTGAAATGATGAGTAGTTCCTTTCAATAACTCAATATTAGAGTAAAATGTTTTAGCCTTACATGAAGCTAAGTCAATGAGAACTTATATGGAGCATATTTAGACCTCATAATTAGAAGAACAAAGCTGTTTAGAATCAATTTGCTTGAAATTGAATGAAATACAATTGGGTCTACACTGTAATAATAAATATGTAAAATTTATGAATGCAAATGGGTAACAGTTGGAAGGGAACAGAAGTGTTACTGTAGTTGATTTGACAGTTTAGTAGGATTTGGAATATTTTAACTTTACTTTCAGGTTATTGGTATGACAAACACATAGAAATATAATGAATTAAATTTCTGTCTAGCATTTTATCCCACAGTTTATCATGGTGATATCTGAATCTGATGTACAGTCTGGTAAAGTATTCTGGTAATATCGAATAGGCTGATTCAATTGTGCTTAAATTAGAAATGGAGAAGTAGAGTCCCAAGGACGTTGGGGCTTATGTCGACCAAGTGACTCCCCGACTGTATCTGGTAATGGCAATAAAGGGATGAATCTAACCCTGTCAACATTCAAACTCCTTCAGGTTAACCAAACACATCTAACAAGATGAAATATTTAAGAATATAATTTTCTTACAGTAAAGACTACATAAATAAATAAAACATCACTACTTTACCTGCCATATAGACACAGAAAAGAAAATGGCACAAACTGGGAAATACTATAAAAGAGAAAATAAGGATAGTAAAATTATATTATATTGCCTCTGGCTTACACAAACTATTTCAAGGATGCAATGACCTCTGTCATATAAAATCTTAAAAAATTAAAATCAAAATATTTTCTCTGTAAGAAGTTTTCAGAAGGTTTGTGTGTTAAATAGCTTTATGCCTTCAGGACTACATATTTCATATAAAATACTAAGAAAGCAGAAAACAAAGTAAAAGACCCCTAGGGATTTCAAATCTCATAGATTTACTTTAAAATGTTTTTTAGAGGAAATGAGTTTCCTATAAAGGGACACTCAGGCTATCAAAACATCTACTGAAAAGAAAGTGAATGAAATATTCAATGACTTTTCTCAAAATAACGAAAGTAATAAAGAAAATCATTGGCAACAGTAACCTATTTTAAAGACAAAAGTCCTTTCAGGCTTAGTGCTTTACTTTTCCTCTCTCTATATTTCAGTGGCATTATCTGCCAACACATAACTGAACTCTATCAGGGTCAACACATCTGCTAATAAATACCAACATTAGCTTTCAAGTCTTGCATTTCCAAGTATAATACTGTACTTAAACGGTACTAAAAAGTTTAACTATTACTTTATTCCATTTTGAAAATATAAATAAACTATATGTATCACTTCTGTTACAGCTTATTTAAGCAGTCTTCTTGTGAAAATATATTCTATATATAATGAGTTCAATAATCCTTCATTAATAGTTTAAAATGTCAAAATGAAAATTAAATTATTTGTATAACATTGCAAACTGTCCTTCAGTGTGGGAAATATATTTTAAAGTATTTATTGTATCCCTAGATAAAGAATCTATCATTCTTAACGTTTTCCAATCTTGAATATTGGGAAATCTTTTTAAAATTATTTGGCAACTAAATTTTAGACTGTCTCTTCCTTTACCTTATACTACTAATAAAATAAGCTACTATAATAGGTTTAATGTGTATTATTTTGACATATTTAAAAATACGAGTCAAACATTATCAGAAGATAACTGGCTCATAGATAAGGAATAACAAGGATGATATATAAAAGTCAAATATTTTATAATTTTTTTCAGTGAGTTTTAAAACTCACTGATAATTCAGTGAATATTCACATATACATTAAGTGTTACGTATATTTCAAACACTGTGAAACACAAATGAGAGATACAGGAATAAAGTTTTGCCTATTAGACAGAAAAATAGTTTTTAAAAAAGATAACACTACATCGATGAGTTCATAATTTACAAAGTCTCAAACAAAATTAATTTATAAAATAACAGAATATTTTAATGAAATTTGATCATATTATCAAACATTAAAATTATGTCCTCATTGACTCAACAGTCTCTAAGGAATTCTTCCTGTGAAGTTAATTACAAGCTTTCCTAAGAAAACAATAATATATGAATATATTATTCTGTAATTTGCTCTTTTAACTTAACAATATATTTTACTCAACCTAAATATTTATGTTTGATCCCAGAGTACTGACTTACCACAACTTACTTAATATTTATTTTACCTTTTCTGTGTGTTTCAAATAAAGTATAATAAAAATCCTTTTAGCACAGTATTTCTGTGTAATGAAACTCAATTTCTATTGGATCAAGGCCTAGAAAAAAAGTTGCTCATTCAATGGGTATGTATACTTTAATGTTTAAAAATGCTGCTAAACGAATTTCACAAAGTTTTGAGTGAAGTTCAATTTTATTGGAAAGGTTATGATGCAACACTGAATATCATCAATCTCAGATTTCTGTCAGGTTGATTGTTTAAATAGATCTCATTATTTCAAAGATGTTCATGATGGCTTGTGAAGTGGAGCTATTTTCATTGATGGTCATTTGCATTTTCTCCTCATTTTATAACATATATAACTTTTTATGTAAAGCAGAAATATTAACTTTTTTATCTGTTAAATATCTCATATAGCAGGTTGAGCCATGTGTATTTGTCAATTAGTGAAAATTGTTGTCTACACAAATGACATTAGAGTATGGTTCAACCATATATTTTATCTCAGTCTATTATTTGTTATTTCACTTTGCTTATCATTTCTTTAAAAACTAAAATTTTAATTTAATGTAATTTGTACTGTACCTATATTCCTTTATGCTATACTTTAATATAATAGTTTTATAGTTTTGTACATAGCATAAAATGGGACTCTCTTTCCTTTCCAAGTAATAGCTGCTTTTAGTACTTCAAAATTAATTCATTATTAATACATTTCCATTTATTTGTAGAACTGGAAAAATGATTCCCAACGAAAATTCTTACAGGCTTTCAAATATAACAGTTTAATTATTGTTTAAATATGTATAATGCATTGAACTAGACATTCTTATTTTTTGTCTATGACTCCTAAATAACGTGAAATGTAAAATGATCAGATTGAATTTAAATTTTACAGAACGATACTATAAAAACATATTACATTAATTAAATATGACAAATTTGGCCTAAAGGTAAAATGCTATTTGCAATGGGAAAATGTTATTGATGGCTATAATTTCTTATATGAGATTGACTTATTAATAATTTAATGAACCATGTGATGACTTGAAATTCTCAGCCTTTTTGGTTTCTGAAAACTTTGTTGTCTACAGGATATTATAACAT